>NC_081827.1:24800000-25401250 GCF_030867095.1 Alligator mississippiensis | reverse complement strand
ATGTGGGGGGATGTGGGCACACTAGAAGGGAGAAATAGGCTGCAATCGGACCTAGACAGGTTACAGGGGTGGGCAGATAAGAACAGGATGGGTTTCAACACTGACAAGTACAAGGTGCTGCACCTGGGGAGGAAGAACCAGCAGCACACCTACAGACTGGGGAACTCCCTTCTCGTCAGTGCAGAGGCAGAAAAGGATCTTGGAATCATTATTGAGGCCAATATGAACATGGGCCGGCAGTGTGGGGACACGGTCAGGAAGGCCAACCGCACCTTGTCATGTATCCACAGATGCATCTTGAGCAGGTCCAAGACTGTGATCCTCCCCCTCTATGCAACACTGGTCAGGCCACAGTTGGAGTACTGTGTCCAGTTCTGGGTGCCGCACTTCAGGAGGGATGTGGACAACTTGGAGCGCGTCAAGAGGAGGGCCACCTGCATGATCAGGGCCAGCAGGACAGGCCCTACGAGGAGAGGCTAAGGGACCTGAACCTGTTCAGCCTCCACAAGAGAAGGCTGAGGGGGGATCTTGTGGCCTGTTACAAACTAGTCAGAGGGGACCAGCAGGCATTGGGGGAGTCCCTGTTCCCCCAAGCACTACCAGGAGTGACTAGAAATAACGGTCACAAGCTGGCAGAGGGTAGATTCAGACTAGACATCAGGAGGCACTACTTCACTGTCAGGGCAACTAGGATCTGGAACCAACTTCCAAGAGAAGTGGTGCTGGCTCCTACCCTGGGGGTCTTTAAAAGGAGATTAGACAAACACCTTGCAGGGGTCGTTTGACCCCAGAACTTTTTCCTGCCATGGCAGGGGGTTGGACTTGATCTGCTTGGGTCCCTCCTGACCCTACCAACTATGAAACTACGACCACCAGGGGGTGTCACAGCCACCCTCTGGGACTCAGACCTGCTACAAATGATTACAGAGTTATGAGAACAAGGAGAGAACAATATTTCTAAGAGAAAAAGTTGTCTCACTATGTCAAGGATGATAAAGATGGAGTACATGTTCTTTGTAAGAGTAAGTCTTTAATGGCTTTGGCAAGAACAGTTTTAATTGAGTGCAAGGAGCAGAAAGCAGATTGGGAGGGTCTAGGATAGATTTAGCAGAGAGCACCTATTGAACACACTGTTTGTAATCACTTAGGGATGAAAGTGAGAAAGGAGATGTGGCAGTAGATGAATAGACAAGGGAGATGAAAGTTTTGATCTATTGGTGATGGGAGATACTAGCCTTATCCTCTTTTTTTGGCCCTAATCCAGGAATGATCTTATTTCTGAATAATTTCACCTGCAAGTACAAATTCTTGTATTTCCACAAGAATTGCAGTTATACAAAAAGAATACAGCTTGTATATTTAAGAAACTAGTTTGTATATTATTACATATACCCATATGCACGCACAAACTGTTCTCTCTCTGCCTAAATAACCCACCTCTCTACTCCAGACTGGTGCCCTTCAATCCAAACTAAAATCTCAGCCTCTCTCTGATATTGTCCTGTGGATGATTATTCTCTCAAGATAAACATGGTCAAGATGGATCTCTTAATCTTCTGCACCCACAGTTTTCCCCTACCTCCTTTCTCAGTCACTGTGGACACCACCTAATTTCACTCAGGCCTTTCAACTGAGCGTCATCTTTGAGATGGACCTTTCTCCGGGTGCTCCTATCCAAACAGTGCCCAAGTCTTGCTGATACCTTCTGTGTATCCAATTCTCCTCCTTCCTCTCCACACATACAGCTAACTCTTCTTGAGGCTCTTATTACATCATAGCCCAGTTCCTGTCACCGTCTTTTTTTCACCTTGCCTTGAAAAACATAGTCTGGCCCACAGAAAAGCATCTCCAACGCTGCTGCAAAGATCATTCCTGCCTTGTTGCTTTAGTTATGTTACCACTTTATGCCTTTTCTCTGTTGCGTCAAACATAAGGCATTTCCCATCTTTTTTCAGAATCCTTCACAGACTATCCCCACAGACTATCTTGTTTCTACTTAGATTATGACATCTTTGGGGTGGGGAGTGTCTCCTGTTCTGAATTTGTACTGTGCCTTGTGCTATACAGTCCTGGTTCATGACAAGGGAGGGGTATGTCTACACTACAACCTGCTGAGAAGCAGGATAGATAAGTAGTCCATGCAGAGCTCTATGTTGCTGTGACTAAATTGTCCCTGGTATCCATCGTAGCTCATTTAAAGCTAGCTTAGATATCACTATACTGCATATTGCAGTGTAAACCTGCCTTAGGGCTCACAAGTGCTAAAGTAATACTCCACCAGTAGAACCATAAAACAATAATTTTAACAGCAGCAGGTCAGGCAGGGGAAAGGGATTGGAGTGGCACTTGGTGAGGGTGCTAAGCTAATTTGTGGCATGTCTGGTGAAAAGATTGGTCCCCACTGACCTAGATCTAGATATAAAATATATAGGTTGCACTCACAAGGTGGGAGACTATCCTGGAATGAAGCTGCAGTGAAAAGAATTAGAGGGTCATAGTAGTTATCCAATGGAACATTAATTTCTGATGTGATGTGATGTGATGCTCTGCATAAAAGGACAAAAAAACCCTGAATTTTATAAATAGATGAATATAAAGCAGGAGTGAGGAAGTGATATGACCTGTGTACAGCACATTACCCAGACCATTCCTGCATTTAGTGCTGGTGTCCAAGACTTCAACAAAGTCAAAATTTTTTCAAAATTTTGAAAAAATTATTCAAGTTCTCAAAAAATCCCTTAAGGGACTTAAGAGCCCGTTTAGCTTATCCAAAAAGAGGTGTTATATGACTTGATCATGAACTACTAGTTCTAAATTGGGGAATATATTTCAGATAGCAGACAGCTCTTTAATGTAGCAGGAGAAAACATAATAAAATCCAGTAGTTAGAAACTACAGGTAGTCAAGTGAGAAATACAGTGCATATTTAAGTAACAAGGATAAATTAACAGTAATGTTTTCATAGGATGTAGTGGATTCTGTATCACTTATAATCTTCAAACTTGCACTGGAGAGCTTTCTAATAAATATGATGCAACTCAAACAGAAATTCCTGTGGCAGGGTCGTTGGCTGGTGTCATGAAGGAGTCAGATTTGATTATCGGAATGGACCCTTACAGCCTTATAATCTATTGATCTTTTTGGGTCTACATGAGATGCTTTACTGTTCATTAGATAAATCTAATGCACAGTAAAGCATCACCGTCTACACATACACAGCAATTACTGCACAATAGATCAATGTACAGGTACTAGAAATTGGTACATTAAACTAATGCACCAAAATGCATGTGTAGATGCTGACCAAGAGCAAATATGGTCCTGGTCATGCTAGGCAGCAGGGGGCCACAGAAAGCAGGGATAGCTGTCTGGGCTCAGCAGGACACTGTCTCTCAGCCACGTGGAGATCCTGATCTCCATGTAGCAGGAAAAGCTGTTCACATTGCTAGGCAGCTGCCTCCCAGCCATGTAGAAATTGGGACATGACCTGATCTCCATATGGCTGGTCCAGCCATGTGGAGATTGGGACATGACACAGGCTCCATGTGACTAGGAGGTAATTGCCCAGCAGCTGGGAAAGCTTTCCCCCACCCACCCTGCAGAGATTGGGACTAGCACTGTGCCCCCTGCCAGCTTAGAACTAGCACCTGGGGGAGCACGGAGCTCCCCCTGGCTTCTGCAAGAGGGCAAAAAGGGCAGGAGCAGCCCTGAACTTTGTTCCCCATGGGTGTATATTCAGATGTGTGTGGGGCCGCATATTAATTGCACATGTAGACGTGCCCACAGAGTCATAGAGAAGTAGGGCTGGAAGGGACCTCCAGAGATCATCTAGTCCAATCTCCTGCCTGAAGCAGGATCATCCCTATCCAAATGATCCCATACAACCATAGTCTAAAATGTACAACTACCCTCAACCCTGACACAACATAGACCTAACACCCTAACCTGTCACAGGTAAAGCTTGCAAACCATGGCAGCCAATGTCTTGCTTCTATAAAATGTTGTCAATACATGCTCAAGAGGTCCCAGGTAGAGGGTCATGCCTGCCACTGCAAAGGCAAAAACTCCCACAGTCCATACCAAGTTGACCAGAGGGTAAAATTCCTTCCTAACTCCAAATATGGTGATTGGTCTTGCCCTGAGTGGAGGGGCAAGACCCTCTAACCAGGAACCTCTAGCTTTGCTCCTAGCAGGAGAATTGGCACATCCCAGTTGAAGTTCCCAGCCTTAGCTGTAGCCAATATCCAATGCCTCTGGGGAGGTTTAAAAATACTGTGACACATATAGCAGGAAAAAAAAGGGCAGGGAGGAACAACCAGCAAAGCCCGGGAGCATGGGAAATACCCAGGGTAGAAAATAGGCATAGCTATGCCTAGATCATACCTGACCAGTGGCTGTCCAACCTCTTCTTGAACACCTGCAGTCATGGAGAATCCACAACTTCCCTAGACAGTCTATTCGACTGCTTCTCTATTCTCACAATGAAGAAGTTTTTCTGGATATCCAATCTAAATTTACTTTGCTGCAGCTTCAAGACATTGCTCCACGCCCTCCTCTTTGCAGCAAGAGAAAAAAAGGTTTCCCCTCTTCTTTATCGCACCCCTTCAAGTATTTGAAGACTGCTATCATGTTTCTTCTTAAGCACCTTTTCTGCAAGCTGAACATGCCTAGCTCCTTCAGCTACTCCCCATATGACTTACCTTCCAAGCCCTTCATTCTCTTTGTTGCCTGCCTCTGGACCCTCTGTAATTTCTCCACATCCCTTTTAAAATATGGAGCCCAAAACTGCACACATTACTCCGGATGAGGCCTAACCAGTGCCAAGTAGAGAGGCACTATCACCTTACATGCCTTGCACCTAACACTGCTTCTGATGCAGACCAAAACCACATTCACCCTTTGCACGGCTGCATCGCACTGCAGACTTGCACTGAGTCTGTGGTCTACCAAGATTCCAAAGTCCTTTTCCATCCAGCTGCCATCCAGCCAGGTTCCCCCCATTTTGTATTTGTGTTTTTAATTATTCTTCCCTTGTATTTGTCCATGTTGAACTTCATCCTGTTCACTCCAGCCCAGCTTTCCAATCTGTTGAGATCCTTCTGAATTGCACTCACATCCTCCGATGTGTTCACAGTACTCCCCAGTTTAATGTCCACAAACTTTATCAAGAAACTTTCTATGCCAGCATCCAAATGGTTAATAAACAGGGTGAATAGCACTGGGCCCACTACAGACTTATGTGGGACTCCACTTGAAACCTCCTGCCATTCTGCCATGGACCCATTAATTACCTTTTCCTTACGGCTATTGAGCCAGTTATACCGTGTAGTAGTTTTATCTAGTGCACATTTTTCCAATTTATTTTATGAGAAGGTCATATGGGACGGTTGCCAAAGCCTTGCTGAAGTCCAGATACACTATATCCACAGCATTCCCTTCATCCATCCAAGTAGTTACTTGTCAAAGAGAAAGATGGGGTGTTTGACACAATTTACTTTTCATAAATCCATGCTGGCTGCTTGTGATCAGCCTTTCCTCCTTCAGATGCTTGCAAATGGCCTTCTTTAGGATATGCTTCAGTAACTTCCCAGGTATTCAGGTGAGGGTAACCAGTCTGTTCTCCATGTCCTCCTTTGTCCCTTTTTAAAAGAGGAGTACAACATTGGCCTGTTTCTAGTCCTCTGGTACCTGGCCCATCTCACACAATTTCATGAAAATCATTGCTAAGGGCTCCAAGATCTCCTCTGTCACTTTCTCCAGGACCCTGGGATGAAGTTCATCTGGTCCTGCTAAGCTGAATTCATTCAGACCCAACAAAAGCTCTCTGACTATCTCTTTTGTGAAGTTGGAATATGCAATTGCACAGAAAACCCTTCAATTTTCAGTTTGCCAATAACTGCTATAAGATAAGAGTCTACAAATCGCTATAATGCTTAACCAGAAATGGATGCATTAGTACTAGACCAGGAGTGTCAAACATGGCCCATGAGCAAAAAACAACCCATAGAACCATTCCATCCAGCCAACTGGTAGTCCAGTGGGCTACTGGAAATGCACACTCTTGGCTCCACATAGCTGCATACCCCTGGCATTGGCATCGCACAGCCAAGCAGTGGTAAAGAGCTGGGGGCATGCAGCTACACAGAGCTGCATTTGGGCAGCAGTGCAAAACTCTGGCTGATCACCAGTGCCAGGAGCATGTGACCTGTGTGGTGCTGAGGGCATGCATTGGCACAGAGCCACATTCAGACAGTGCAGAACTGGACTAGGTGATGTCATGAGCTCCAGTCCTAATTTCCTATGATCATATGAACTTCATCCCTATATGAGAGGGCAGCTAAGTCAGCTTTTCTAGGAAATTTCCAGTTTTGGAGACCTGTTACAATGCATGTAGCCCCCTTCTATTCAAATGCCCTAGATTTCATATGAATTTCAGGTTGAATGTTTCCATCAACAGAAAAGCAGGATCTTCTGTATCAAAGCAGGAATTCTTCTGAGTCCATCAGAAATCTAATTCCTTTTGGAGGAGTAACAGTTGTGGCTTTTCACCATAGCTGCAGGTTCTGTAATCTCTCTCTCCTACTATAGGTGTCTTTGAAAGTTTGGGTCTGGCTCAGGTGTGAGATACATGGGTGGAAGCCTGTGGAGCCTCTGTGAGCCCAAGACCCTGGTGGACACTCGGTGGACCCCAACCCTGACCCCCAGCACAGCTGGGAGGTAGATGGGACCTGTGGTGGGTGGGAGTTAGACAGCTGTGGGAGGCAACTGAGAGGAGCCGAGGAGGGACATGCCCCCACCCAACTCTTACTTAGCCCGGCCCCACAGGGAGCCATGCAACCGGAGCTGCATGAGCAGAGTGCGCAAACAGGCATGCTCTGGGCCCAGCTCATGAGTTAGCATGGGAGTTCATGCAGGAAGATGACCAGGAGGGACACAAGGCTCTAGGTGGTGAGCCTGAAGAGAAGGGTCAGCACAGCAATAGCCTGGAATACTACTGGTACCATGGTAGGGATGTGCTGCACCCCAAAGATCCCCTCTGTAACTGGCCCCCACCTCTGGCACCACCGAGGCCTCCAACCAGGCGGAACCCATGGTTTCAGCCTCCACTCAGATGGGGCCCCTGGCTCTCAGCTGTGGAGGCTGCCTGGCACAACTCCAGGCACCTGGGATCGAGTGCAATGACCCTCCCCTTGTGAGGTCTGTTCCACATTGGAGTCCCTGAAGTGCTGGATAGGGGAGTTCCAGACTGCTGTGCAGAGGCTGCATGCTATCAGGAATGGTGAAGAGGAGATCGACTCTGACTGCCAGGCTTTTTGCCTGAAGAATGAAGAGGGAAGAGCAAGGATGGCTGGCAGGACAAGGTGGACAAGAGGAGCTCCCATTTAGTGCAGCCAGGTGTCACTTGGACAAAGGTTGTCTCCAGCTCCAAGGCACAATGCACCAGAGTCACCACCCCCCTGGATCTTTACAACAGGTATGAACTCCTTCAAGCACCAGTAGAGCCAGCAGAGCTGCCAGCTCCAACACCTGAGGAAAAAAGGGAACCAGAAACCACTCCTAAGAATAAATGCTGAGTGGTCATCATGGGAGACTCCCTTTTCAGGGGGACAAAGGGAGTGATCTGCTGCCCTGACCCCTTGGACCATGAGGTCTGCTGCCTCCTGGGGCCTATATCTGGGATGTAGCTGAGAGGATCCCAAAACTTATCCAACCCTCTGACTACTACCCCATGCTCCTTATCTATGTGGGCATGAATGACACAGCTCAGAGCAATCCCAGGCAGGTTATGGGTGACTACAGGGCTCTGAGTGACTACAGAGGCTCAGAGGGTTGGAGGCTCAGGTAGTTTTCTCCTCAATGCTTCTGGTTACAGATCGTGGGCATAGGAGGGAGAGATGAATTGAAGAAGTAAACAGAAGACTGCAGTGCTGGTGCCATCGTGAAGGCTTCAACTTCTCCGACCACAGTCTATACTTCAGAGAGAGAGGTAGCAGTTCGTTGGGAAGGGACAGCCTCCACCTCACTCCAATGAGGAAGAAGCTCTTCTTGGCCAGAATGGCTGACCTGCTTGACCTGTCTTTAAACTAAGTTAGCTGGGGAATGGGCAGACAACCACCAGTGAAAGCCCATCAAGTGACAACCACAAAATCAGCAGGCCAGGCTGCACAAGGGAAGTCACTCCTACCCCAGCCCAGGGACACAACTTTTCTAGGAGTGCAGGGAAGCCTAGGCTAAGTTGGCTGATGACACCAAATTATGGGGAAGTGTGGTCACACTAGAGGATAGGCTGGCAATTCAGGCCAACCTTGACAGGCTCACAAGGTGGGCGGATCAAAACCTGCTGGTAGGGGGAGGGGAGGGGAGGGGAGGGGAGGAGCGGGCCTGACATGGTGGAGGTGGCCCACCAAGTGAAGGGATGCACATGGTGGCACCCGCTGCTTTAGAAGCAGTGGCAGCGAAGCATGGAGACACGGAGCAGAGGCTGAGCCCAGCTTGCAGCTGTGGCCTGCACTCATCTGTGCAAAGACTGGGGGGCCACATGCCCTCCCCCATCTTGGCTGCCCGGAGCCGCGTCTCTGGAGGAGCCATTGGGCTCTTTCTGGGGATGATGTGGGGTGGGGCAGGGTGGGCGTCCCAGAGGCTCCATCCCCTCCACCTTGGTGGTGCAGCCAAGGCTAGCCCTGCTCTGGGCCCCAGCTCTGGGACCCCCCAGCCAGTGCAGAGAGGCAGCCGGGGCCAGTGTGGCTGGGAGGCAGCCAGGGCTGGTGTGGCCAGGAGCCAGCTGGAGGCGGGTACCATGGCCAGGAGGCAGCTGTGGGGCAGCTGGGGGCCAGGGCTGGTGCGGCCGAGAGGCTGCTGGGGCTGGGATTGGTGCAGCTGGGACCAGGAGGCAGCTGGGACTGGGGCCGGTGCACCTGGAGCCGGGAGGCAACCAGGGCCAGGGCTGGGAGGTGGCTGGGATGCCACGGTGCTAGGTAATGCCACACCCCATTCTTGGCCCTTTCCCCTCCCCACTCAGACTTTCCCATGGGGGGGGCACACATGCATCTGGCTGCTCACTATACCCCCCTCCCCCCACTGCCACTGCTGCTGCTGGCTTCTTTGGGGCAGGGGGCCCCAAAACTATTTCTTGCGGGGGGGGGGCCCAAAAATGGTGGTCTGGCTCTGCAGTAGGGCAATTATCAACTTCAGTGTTAATCATGTATTCATACTTGAGAGAGAGAGGTAATTGCTGAGAATTGGTATGTGACACGTGTCTGTTTATTCATTAACTAGACCCTTGCAGACATGGTCTGAGGCACTTGAGTCTGAGCCTTCCAGACAATGATAAATTTACATTTTAAAAGAATCCCATAAGAATCTGAGAACAGGCTCTTCAGGGAAGGACATTTCTCACCCTGAGGATATTGAGAGACAGTATCTTTAGGATATTGGATTATTAATCTTTATGCCTGAAAGGATGTAAATTTCTCCTGGTCATAATGGGCATTTATAGACATGCTCTGGGACTGCAAGGAGGGTGGGGAGGAGGGGGCGCTTTAATTAGAGTGACTCCCAGATCTGCTCAAATTAAAGCACCACGCTGCCATTTTTCAGTGCAAGGATGCTGGTACACATGATGCTTCAGGCACTTTAAACTAAAGCTTCTTGAACAAGCTTTAGTTAAAGTGCCCCACTGCCATTTTTCAGCACTGGGACACTGATACACTGGACACTGCCCTGGTACTGGCAGGTCCAAGTCCCAGGGGGCGGCTATGATACTTCCTGGTAGTCATGCAGCTCCTGCTCAGCTCTTACTCTAGTATTGCCCTCCCTCAATTTGCTTGCCCGCCACGTCTTGATCTTCTTAAAGGCTGAATAAAGGAGACTGCCCACAGGCCTTAGAGTAAGCTTCAGTTCTACCAAATCTGCCCTGCACCCCAGCTAGTGTTTCAGTGTCCCTGCAACTGAAAAATGAGGCATTGATACACATGACACTGTAGTCTGCTGGAGTGTGGTAATTACCACGCTCCAGCTGACTCCATTAATCGAATCTGCTCAAGTGTGCTGTAATTACAGCATGTTGGAGCAGCATCACTGCATATATTAGCTCAGGAAGGACTTTTGGTCTGGTAAACAAACACACCCTCTGTGGGGGCAGGAAGCTATCTGTATTGTATGGACTCCCCAAGAAGCTGCGATGCTGTGTGTAAATGGCCAGATAAGAAACAATATTTAAGCATTGCCTTGAGAACAAGTGCTTGTCTAAAGCTTCCTGGACTTCCTGATGGTGGGTTGGTGCCTCAGCTAGTAGGTGGGATATTCTGGCTGGCAGGACAGGAAGGTGGCCCTGACAAGAAGTTCAGAGGCAAGAGCTGGTGTCTAACCTTATTTGCTGTGTGTAGAAGCTTCATTCTTAAGTTTAAGATGCAAGGTAAGATCAGACTATTGCTCTGATACTTCCTTTAGTTTGTTTATTGTTTTATCTGTCTGTATTTCAATGTATGGTTATTGATTTCTTATGTTTGCTCTTGTTTTCATAATAAATCTTGTTGTTATCTTCTATAACATAACTGTTGTTAGTGAGAACTGTGATTTCAGAGCATTTGATTACACAGGCTGGCCTCTTCTATGGCAAGGGAGATCTAAAATTTCTGAGCACATGACCAGAGAAGAATGTGATTCTTCTAACTGGCAAAATCTGCTTTGCTAAGAGCTGGCAAGACCTAGGGGAAACAGGAAAAGCTGAGGTGCCATTGGTCAGAGAGGTGATATCTGAAGCATCTAGGCACAGCAGAAGTGCAGCTCCCAGGTCTAACTCATGGTGCTTCACAGAGGGCGCATCTACACAAGACATTTTAGAGTGAAGTAGCGTAGTTTATTGAGCAGTAAGCATGTGCATGTGCATATGCTTACTGCACAGTAAACCTCCCTAATCACAAGTAAGTTTACTACCTGCAAATGTAAGTGTAACCTGGGTGACAGCCCAATAGTTGCCCCCCCTGCCCAATATCAGGGATGGTGTGGTGAGAGTGGGGCAAGGCTTCTGGCCAGCATCAATTTATTTTCCAGCCGGCCCCTGCTCCCCACAGAGCAGCCCGTGTTCCCAAGAAGGTCTAACACTTAACTGATTTAACTATTTGCACTTTATTTACAAAACAAGAATAATAGGAAAGATTATTTACAAGTGAACTTAAATGGCATAACTAGAATCACAAAACAAACCAGAATGCACTAGTCAACCCTTGACTCAAAAATCACAGGTAGGATAGCTGGCAGCTTTCAGCCACTGCTGAGATGTTACCACAAGGAAGCAAGGTGCTCACTCCCAGCAGCTCCAACAGGCTTCCCAATTAGCGACAGACTGCAGCAGGTTAAGCTCTTCTGCTCTGCAGCAATCAAATTGCATCAAACCCCAAAGAGGCTGAAGGGCGACCTTCTGTGGCAACCAAAAAGGCAAGCAATAAGCAACAGAGTAGGCTCCTGCAGCAATCAGCATGACCCAAACACAAAGCTCAGGAACTCCATCTTATGACAACCAGCTGAAGAGTAAGGGACAGGACTGAGTCCCCTCTGGGGCAGTCAGTGGCAGAGGGTCAGCAGCACAGGCAGCTCCCAGGGGTCATTGCTCTAAACCCTTGCTCCAGATGACTGGCCAGGCACCCCACATGCCTTGCCAATGCTGTTCCGAGCACTGGCCTGCACCCCAAGCTCCTGGGGACCCTTGTCCTGGTGCTCTGCTACTCCTCAGGATCCCAGTGCCTTGCCTGTTGCTGTCCTGCTTCCTCAGGAAAGGTAAGGGGTTTCCTCAACTCACCGGCCCAGCTCCCTGCTCCAGATAAGGATGCCACCAGAGCTCCTGGATGCTGCTTCTTCTCCGCAGTGGACTGCGGAGCCGACTGGCACCCCTAAACTCTGGGATGCCCGGCACGTCTAGCACACTACAATGGGGCACCAGCTCTCTGCCTCAAGCCCTGGCCGTTGCTCTCTCTTTGCTGCAGGGCTGGAGGCACAGTCGACTGCCGCTGCCTTCTTCTCTCAGGGCCTTCGAGGCTCTTCAGAGGGGTCTTTCTGCTCCCTCCACTGGGTCAGCTCACCCCAGCTCTTCTTAGGTCTCCTGTGTCATTCCCCAGAGTTACTGTCAGCAGCCCCACATGCCAGTTCGGCTGCTGCTTTTATCCCCTCTGTCAGTCCCTACCTGGCCTACCAGCCAGGGCTCAGGGTGGCTGGCCCCCAACTCTGGCCAACCCCCTTCCATGCGAATGAGGGGATTGAAAACCCCTTCTTTCGATTGGCTTCTCCTTTTCCACAAGCAGGGCTCCCCTGCTTCACTCTTGGGGTTGCTCAGAGTTCACCGGCACTGTTTCTAGCCCAGGGTAAGTATCTCGAGCCAATCTGGTGAACCCACATTGACCGTCTGTTACACAAGTATCAAATTTACACATGAGTAGTTACTGCACAGTAGCGCTTGTGTAGACTCCTAACCAGGAGCAAATCCACCTCCCATCAGCCAGTCACGAGGGTGCAGGAGATTGTTCCCTGCCCCTGGGAGCTACTTGCTGCTGGGGCAGGCTCCAACACCAGAGCCCAGGTAGGGACTATGGCCCCCTGCCCTGGCAGCAGGGAGTGCAAGCTCCCCACTCCAAGATCATGTTTGGGGACCAAGGGCTGTTGTGTGTGTGTGGGGAGGGGGTGGCAGGTCCTGGGAGATCCTTATCTCTCAGTGCCAGCTCCGCAACCGCGAAGCTCAGGCTGGGAAGTAAGGATTTCCCTGTGCCAGCCCTATGGCCATAGAACTGGCGCTGGGAGTTCCCTGCTGGTGGGGGCTAGGGAGCCTGTTCCCCACCCAGCTCTGTAAATACAGAGCTGGGTGGGGAACAGTCTGGGGAGCTTGTTCGCTGCTTATCTCTGCAAGCATGGAGCTGGGGAACAGGATCTCCAGCCCCTGTCCTGCGATCATTGAGCGGGGTCTGAGAACTATCCTGCTCAGGGGCAGGCCCTAGCCCTGTGCCCTGATCGGGTGATCAAGGTGTGGGGCTTAGAGAGAGCTGCAGGGGTGGGGCAGGTCCCAGACCTCTGCCCCATCTGCCAGTTGGGTACCTAGTAGTCAGCCTCCAGCTGGGCGGGGAATCCCTGCCCAGTTAGGGGCACACAGCTAGCTGCCCCACCAGTGGATCACCAATGGGACTTGTCTCTCCCCTGTAGCTCTTTCCAAGTCCTGTGCCCCGATCAGGGAGGTGGGGCTGGGAACTCCCTGCTGCCACAGCAGGGGGATATTGTCCCCACCCTGGCAGCAGGTAGCCCCTGCAGGGGCTGGGAGCAATGTCCCAGCCCTGGCCAAGAGACAGCTGTCTTGTGGCCTGGTGCTCCCTGCCATCCCTGGGCTAGTACCCAGAGGGAGCCTCAAACTCCCCCTGGTCACAGCAGGAGCAGATTTACAGAAAATCTTTTTCCACATCTCTGCATGCGTAGGTGCCTGACCGGCAGCATTTACTCTGAGTAGTTTCCTCGCAAGTAAACTGATCCCAGATCAAATACATGTGTAGATGCACTCAGAAGGTGCCATGAGTTAGACCGATACTCCTGACCTAAAAGGCATTAACTCTTGGGTCAGGAGGCTGGGTGATTTGAGACCCATCCAGGGAGAGAAGCTGCATCCCTCCACTCTCTTCCTCAAACTCTGCCCCCACTCTCCCAGCTCCTGTTCTGTCTCAGGATGTGAGTGGGAAAAGGCAGAAGAGGGAGATCCATTCTGGGGTTTCCCTAGCCATGCTGGATTGTGTGTGGGGGTGGATTGGAGTCTTCCTACCGAGGAGGGGGGGGAGGGGGGCTCCAATCCACCCACCCCAGCCTCTAGTGCCAGCTGGGCAACCCCCAGAATGAATTCCCTCTGCCCAATCCCCCCTCCCCCATTCTGAAAACAGTGCTGGGAGCAGTACTGGGCTGCATCAGCCATGCCACGCTCCCAGACAGAAGTTAATGAAAGTGCTCCACTTTGTAGCACCTTGATGACATGAGGGTTCTGATTACGGCAGGATTGGGCCCTTTTAAAGCGGTTTGCAGCTGTGCGCTTTTGTTTGGTCACAGCTGTAGGGTGCTGTCAGGGGCCCTTTTGTCTTTCAGGGGCCAGATCAGGTGAAAATTATCACTTCTGTCTGTGCCAAGTCTGACTCTGTCTTCAGTGGTCAACAGACGGTGTTTAAAGCTGAAGGGTACTCCAGAAGGTGTGAGAACACTCCAGGAATGCATCTCAAAGGCAGACCTGATCACATTTGGGGTCAGGGTATATCACAATAACAATCTGAAGGTTTAAAAAAAAAAAAAAATCAACATGAGTTAGGAATGTGGAAATAATCCTTAGGTTATTGTTGCTATGAAAAAATTAACAATTATTTTCAATACTAGGTTGATTTTTATGTTATTTTTCTGTTTTTACTAGAAAGTCTGTCATTAATTGTTTTCTTTACTACACTGCATCTTTCTGAATAAATGTATATGAACAGACTCCTTGGATGCTTGTTTTATTCAAAGTGATCTTAAATAATATTTTTCACATCTGTTAGCTTTAACATTGCTTGCTTTATATTGGTACTCAGAATGCTGATGCAACATTTTTAATCTCCATCAATAACATCCTAACCAAGTGATGTGATCTCGTAACTGAGAATCATACATTGTGTATAATTATTTAGTACTATAAAATATTAGATGTATTTGAATAGAACTTGATTACTGTAGTATCAAGATGAGTGAATATAAAGACATTTTAGTCAAATAAAATATTGTAATAGTAATTAATAACCAGTTATAATTAATATACATGTATTCAAAACCTGAAATATTTTTCTTTGCTAAAAGAAGCCAAATGCAGTTCATGCACATTATAAGGGGAGATGGTTTATTATACATGTGCATATCTTTATTTATAATTGAAGTCAGTAGGCTCACTATGAAATGCTTCAGACAGGGACCAACTAGCTTATTACTGAAATTATTTAATATACAGCAGCTATAAAGTATAAGTGCCCCACCATCTTGTAGCCTCATATATAATAAAGCCATATTTATCAGGGGAAGTTTTTGGTTATCATTGCCACGGTATAATAAAATATTTTAGTGGTTCCAATAACAGATGCTATGTTCAGTGAAATGTTGTATATTGTTTCCAAACTCATCCTGTCATTTTTAACTACTAACACAACAAGTAGAAAGATTGTTTTCTAGTTCAAATGTTATAAGAAGTAGATGTATTTGAAGGCAGGAGTATGCATGTGAAAGAAGAGAAATCACTTTTAAGTGTGGACATTCTCAAGGGCAGAAAAGACATTTATTAGATAAAATGATGATGAAAATTGGCATTGTAGGCTAAGTGTGAAAGTGGTTTGATGGGATCTAGAATGATTATACATACAAACAAAATAGTTGAGACAAGTGGAAAAGGAGGTCAGGCCTTACTGTAAAACAGAATGGTCATTTATTGTTACCCAGAATGAACTGTCAAGGGAAAAAAACCCAAAATCTACTAATGTGTGTGCAGTTCTTAAAAAGCCTTATAATATTTCATGTAGTTGCAAAAACCACAGTGCATTAATGATTAATGCAGCCAGGCATCTACTATCCAAACTTATCTTACTCTTCCATATTTGATTTCATTTAATATTTACTCCAAAGAAACTGTGTATGTTTTCACACGACTGGTTTTGCTGTAGTAGACTACAAATGAGAAATTAATATAATTAGTCTCATTAGTAAATTGCTCTGGTTTTACAAGAAAATAATTTCACTTAGTTTCAAACAGGGGGATAATTTTTTGCGTATTGTCATTAATAAATCAATAATTAGCTAAAATTGTTAACAATTGTTAGCACTGACTTTTTTCTCCTCCCATAGCCATTTAAATGCAAAATTTATTTTGCTGAGATGTAGGCATAAGACTGAGACAGCTGCATGTCCATAGAAAATAGGCTGAGAGAAAAGATCAAGCTGAATGGTAGATAGAATTTCTTATTAGTCCCAGTAAGCAGTTTATCTGCCCAGGAAAAATTTTAGCTTCTTTTTTTACTTTTATAGATTGAAAATTTGGATAGTAAGGTTTTATCTGGAAATATGATTACTTGGATGCTGCTCCATATTGCAGCAGAGATATCTAGTTGCTTTTCTATTTAAAGATTAAATATATAATTTTCAATCATATATTAACAAATTCATTGGGATCCGTCTCTTCTATCTTATTGGGAGCTAGCTAAAATGGAAAGGAAGATGAACATATTATTAGTGAGTGTAAGGGATAGACTGAGATTGTTCTTATACATGGGCAGATCTAGGTTTTAAAAAAGGTGGGGTGGGGGTGCAGATGGCGTGGTGCATCATCAAATATAACATATTTCTCCAGTTAAAGAAAAATTAGACTTTACTAATATGTTATGGGCTTAGTGCTATATTATTCAGTTTATGATCAAAGCAAAAACAAATATAACTTTATTGGATAGTGGACTAATTTGCTAGATTATAAATTAACACAAGATACTAGGCAAAAAAATTGTCACAATATTCAAAAGCTATTGTTTCATCAGTCCTGTAATCATTGTAGTTAAATGTACATCTCTTACTCAAATTAGTAAAACAAAACCTAGTTTTCTTGAGTGTCTTGACAGTGTCTCTGATACTTCACCATCAGTCATTTCTATGTCTAAGTTAATATTACTACACCCAAGTTAAGGTTTTTATCAAGAGTTAAAAACAGTCTACTACAGGAACAGCTAAGAGACAGCAAAACTACAAAAGAAAGGATAGTTTGGACAGTAGAATATCAAGGTCATTAAAAAAGAGAGAGGGTCATTAACACCTATTGAATGAAAAGAGGTTAGCAGGAAACTATAAGAAGCCATGAAGTCAGAAATGCCACTACCCACCACCCCCAGGCAGCTGGCTTTAAAGTTTGGTTAGAGCAGAAATCAAATGGGTCTAGCTCTGCCCCTGCACCTACATGGGGACTTAGGAGGAATTTAAGTGATTGAAGGAATCCAAATCAGTAATCCTGATCCAGTGGCTGCAAAAACCCTTAGGTTCCTAGAATCATCAGGGTCTCTCATTTTAGCCAGGAAATTCCCCTATGCATCTCATCTGAGGCTTGGGCACAGGGTCAAAAACAATCCAGAGCAAGTGTCTGGGCATCTCAGGCTATAGGCAGAACAGACAATTATACAGACTATCACAAAGCCTGTTGCGTTTTGGAGTTTGTGGTATACCATAAAGCTTTTCTCGTGTTTTATTGTGACATGACATGTGTGGTCTCATTGGAAAGCCCAAGTTACGCGATATCCATTGATGCTATTGTTATCACTGCATGAATTATGTTATGCTGACTATGCATATTTTTATGGCTAGGGAATGAGTGGAATTGTTAATTATCTCTTGATGTCACCAGAATTGTCCAGAAAGTTCTGGTGTGCCCATGGTACTTGGAGTCCTGCTGGCTTGATGGGCCATTACTCCCAGATGTCTTTGCTATTGTAGGGTTGATTGTCCCCATCATAAATGGATAATGCCAGGGTCCTCCCCCAGCCATGCTGCTACTGAGAGAAGCAATTCTCTTGGCTCTAGACCACAATGTCAGGGCAATCTCAGTCTGGTCCTTGGGGCAAGTGGCAGCACAGTGGGGAGAAACTCAGGGCTCTAGATTCATAGATGTTAGGGTTGGAAGGGACCTCAATAGATCATCGAGTCCGACCCCCTGCATAGGCAGGAAAGAGTGCTGGGTCTAGATGACCTCAGCTAGATGCATATCCAACCTCCTCTTGAAGACCCCCAGGGTAGGGGAGAGCACCACCTCCCTTGGGAGCCTGTTTCAGACCTTGGCCACTCTAACTGTGAAGAAGTTCTTCCTAATGTCCAGTCTAAATCTGCTCTCTGCTAGCTTGTGGCCACTATTTCTTGTAACCCCTGGGGGCGCCTTGGTGAATAAAACCTCACCAATTCCCTTCTGAACTTTTCGGTTTGTGGGTTTGTGACACTCACTTAAAAGGTGAAGGGGGCTTAACTCTCATGAGCTTGCATCAGCTGATCTATTATAATTCATTTTTTTTTTTTTATATGCCCACTCCTATCCCACAGTAAGTAGAAACTAGGCCAGGGCATTGTAGCTAAAATTAGAATGAAACAGCTGCTGAATTACTAGGAACACATTATTAGGAACACATGCCCAAGTTGCAACAGAGTCTGTTGATCCCAGATTGGCTTCATCGGCCATCTTTGGACCCACAGATAAGACAATAATTGAAGACAAACATCCTTGACTGCGAGGAATTGCTGAAGATGACTATAGGATAGAGAAGACACTTGGAAATAATCAGCTTGAAACTGTAAGGATTTCCCCCCTTCTAAATCAAAATAAATTATTTCATCTGTCCATACCCTAACTCCTATCTAAGTTCCACTGCAAAACAGTGCAGTGTTGGGAGGTACCTAAATCTATATAGGGGCATTTGTACACATGCTTGCGCCACAGCACCAAGTGCTTGGTGCTGCAGCACGTGCATTTCTTTATATGGTGAAGTGTGCATCCACGTTGAGAAAATGGCAGCAGCACGGTTTTGAACTAAAACACACTGAAGGTTCAGTTTTAGTTCAAAAGTGCCGCTGCCATTCTCATGTCATCATTTATACAAATGTATGCTACGCAGCGCCAGGCGCATCAGCTCGCATACAGAGCAGACTCAATTAATTGAGTCTGTTCCAACATGCTGGATTTCTGGCACATTGGAGCAGACTGATAAGTGTATAAGTAAGTGTATAAATGCCCTAGGCTGGGCAGTTGCAGAGCATGTCTAAGGAATGACTGATAACAACATTGTTGTGTTGGCAGGACCCATCATTAACATAATAGCCTAGTGGTACGAGCACTCATCAAGGAAGCAGAAGACTTGGGTTCCTAGACTCTCCTTGGCCTGAGAAGATTTAAACACTTATCTCCTACTTCCTAAGACAGAGCTCTAAGCAGCAGGCTATAAGCCATGCTTGGTGGCAATCCCTTCCATCGCTGCTGTCAAAGTCAAGACTGCCAAGAGCAAGAGTTGTTGGATCAGAAGGACTGAAAACTAGAAGAAGCTTTGCTCTTGGTTTCAGTCTCTTCTCACAGGGTTATTTAGGTTTTTCAATCATGTTTAAAAAAAAACAGGTCTTTCCCTCCCCAGAACTTGCCCTTTTCGTTGCCTACACAGGTACGGCCCTTGCTTTCTCTCTTTCTGGTCTCATAGATCTTGTCGTTTAGCTGCCCATATAACCCAGTTTGAACAGGAGGAGTGGAAGTGGTCCTCATCTAAACTAGCTTTTGGGCCGGTGGTTAGGACTTTCTCCTGAGAAATGGGAGTGTAACAGGCATCGCTTCCGAGCCAAGTTGCGGCCCACTCACCTGTTCCTGCGGCAACCGCCCGCCTCCTCGCCTGCCATGTCTTGATGTTAATTCATTAATTAGAGGGAGGCTGCCCATTATAATGCCCGGATACCGGGGGGGCGCTCTGCAGCTCCAACCTCCCCTAATACCGCAGCCCAAGCCTCGCAGATGTAATTGCTGTCATCTCTCTTCTGCCCCCTTTCGGAGACTCACTATGCTGCCCCCCTTTTGGGGCTCCCTATGCCCACACTTGTGCTCAATCTACACCCCTATAAACTGCACTCTCACTGGCATCTGGCTGTGCCCCGCTTGGGCTTACAAAATGGCCCCCATCCTGGGAGGTCGCCCCGCCCATGCTGGGGCTTCAGAAATGCCCCTCCCTAGGGCTGGGTCTATACACCCCGTATGCTGCGCCCTCCTGGGCACCGGGGTCCCCGCACACTGCTGCAGGTCCCTATAAGTAGGTTGCGCCCTCACTGGCACCGGGGTCCTCACTTTATCGTGAGCCCCCCTATGAGGCCTCCTCCAACCCCTAATAGCCTCACCCAAGCCACCGGTTCAATGAACAAAACAAAGCACAAGCCCCTAGGCTGAAACATAACTATAAGCCGCCTGGCTACAACCATACTGCTCCAACATCTTGGAGCTGACTCTCAAGCAGTACCTACGGTTGCTTCTCACATCTCTCCCCCAGGAGCTCCTGCCTCTCTGGCTGTTGGCAGGGAACTCCCAGCCTGGCCTCAGCCCTGGGCTTTTATAAGGGCCAGGCCCTGCCCCCTTCTGGCCAGCTGACTCCCATTAGTTGCCCCAGCAACCTGCAGCTGTGCCCCTTATGTTCGGCCAGGGCTCTCTCCCTGGCAGTTTTCACTCCTTAGGAGCCAGGCACTGACGTGCCCTGCGACAGGGAGGTATGTTGTTTAGTTCCCTTGGGCTGGGGAAAGTCTAAATTTAGGTCTCATACTTGCTAGGTAAATCTTGAACTATTAGTACCATTGTACTGTTGGTATCTGAGTCCTTATGCATGCTTTGCAAATACATAGCAGATAGCTCCATTGTCATCAATTGAGGGTGAACATGGGGTTCTGTGTTTCACACTGAGCTCAGTCACGCTGTCAGTGTGCATCGGGTATCCTGGGTCAGGTAAGTGCCTCTTATCTTGGCCCTCTGGATGCTGAGATAATAGAGGTCCCTAAGGTGAAGCCTTGAATCAGGTTCCTAAGCTCAGAGTAGGAATAAGAGTTCAGACGTGTCCCTGTGCTGAGCAGGGAGATGCCTAGATAATCCCGATTTTCCTGTGGAGGCAGCTCCATTGACTGTAAAGGGATGCCAGGTAGCTAACCCTGGTGATTTTCATTGCCTTCTTGCAGTCATGTGCCTGATTTTTAGTGCCTAAATGGGGGCACCATTTGAAAACCATTTGGATTTGTCCTTAAGTAATAGCAACTGTTTCACAAGGGTTTTTAAGACAAATGCTCAGGCTAGATGTTACCATATAAAAGAACATTTGTTCCAGATGAACATTTTGAGAGTTCTGCCCACATTATAAGGGCAGCAGATTTTTCCATCAGTCTATTCTTTTCAAAATGCAGATTTTACTCTTCAGTCCTGATTATGGTATATTCAGCCACTTTTGTGTTTCTCTTACCATACAAAGGGGCCTAAAAGTGAACAGATGTAGGTCCCTTGAGAATACTTTCTGTAGAAGTATGAGTAGTCTGGAATATACTCTATTATAGATATTCCCTGGACCCCTGAGACGCTAATAGTGGTGATAGCAGCTTCATTGCTGCTCTTACTTACACTGGGGCTAGAAAGGCTCATGCACAGTGTCAGAACATGGGTAGCTGAAAGGTTCACATAAAAACAGAATTCTGGCTAAACATTATTTGTGAGAAGTGACTGCAGATCGGTGAGTGCATCTACACGTACACCCGACTGCACAGTCCTGGTGGCAAATGGGTCATTTCCAACCCTACTGAGCAGTAGCAATGAGCTGTTGCACAGTAGCTCGTTGCTACTGCACAGTAACACCAGTGTCATGGTTCATTCCCTCTGACGCTACGTTGCTGTAGCGACATGTTATGTCACTGTAGCTCATTGCTACAACGGCGTAGCATCTCATGTAGATGCACCCAGTGTCTCAGATACACAGAATGTTGTGCAGTTCCTCAATAGCTCGCTTCCAGTCTTGGGTCACAGGGAAGGGTTTGTTCATTCAAAATTCCTTGATCCAACTTTAGAGAATATAAAAAGCCTCTAATTTAATATTAAAAACTGAGAGCGCAGGTAGCCTTTCTGTGAACAATGCTTTGAAAGATGTTTGTTTATGAAGAAACACCAATGTCCCATGTGATAATGCTTGGGATAACTGAATTTCTCCAGGCATGTTTCATGTCACAAGTACATATCAAGCGTAGCAAGGGTATTTGTGCCCATCTTACATTACAAGAAAATCAATACTCTTTATTACCAAAGGCTAAAAGAATACTGCCCAGACACTCTCTTTCCTGTAACAGTGCTCTTTCAATAATTCCAGTACCAGAAAATAGGGAGGCTGTCAAGCACTGAACTATATGGGCTAAAACCTAGTAATAAAATATGCCATGCACAGTGCAGATTGTAAAATTCCTGTCAGTAAAGTGAACAGTACCCTTTGACCATGAAAACACCTACCTACGGTATGGCACAGCAATTTGTGATCCAGCTAAAAACCTGTGAGACATGCTTCTCATTTCACTGACACATACAACAAAGGATCGAAATGCAGATTTTCCATAAGTGAGTTATTTTTTGTTGACTTGCACATGTTAGCTTTGAAAAGAAGTTCCAAAAGCAAGACATTTCAAACAATTATATGAAATTAAACATTCATAGAGTTTGTTGCTTATTTATATTTAAAACTTAAATGTAGGAAGAACTCTTTGCTGCTTGAGATTCTGGAGTGATAATCTGAAGAAAAAACAGAAACGGGAGCAAAGGCAGAACGAGGTACATTAAAGACGGAAATATTCTTTATCTCATTTATAATCTAGTCGTTGGTTTATGACTTGCTCCTCCACAATCTGTACAAAATCCTGGAGTTGTAGATTTTTCATTAGCATCAATTATTTAGCTGACAGATATTAAGGGAGGGAAATCCAGGCAGCCAAACAACTGTCCATCTGCAGATGCAGAAGAGCAAATTCATTTCAGCTAAGGCTGACTAAATTCCGAGCAATCTTTTCCCTCTAGATCCACAATTTTCAGATGGCATATTGATGGGAAAGCCTATCTACTTTTGGTCTATCAAACCTCTTAGACCGTGTCCCCACAAGTTTTGTGGAAGCTCAGAGGCTTTTGAGGCACCGCAAAACTCACACAGCACAGGTGAAAAGATTCTTCATGATGCCTATTTGCAGTGCAGAGCCAAAATTTTAGATACTGGAAAATCCTGGTATCTAAGAAAACACTTAAGAAAAAAAAAGTGGGACAGCACACATGGCACCAGAGCCATGCTCCAGCTGCCAGCCAGGCTCCGGACACCCAGATTACCACCCCTACAGCCTTGGGAGGCCCCTGAAAACCTCAGAAACTCAGGTAAGGGTGCTGGGACCAGCCCAGGTGCTGGTCGTCTCCACTACTTCACCTGGGGCAATTTGTCACACGCCAGAGCATGCACACAGGGGCATTTGCAAGGGACAAGTAGCAGCAGCACAACTATGTGCTGCTGCTATTTGTCCCAGCTGAAACGCATGTGTACACTCATGGGGACACACCCTTCAAGGCTATTCCATCAGGAAAAAAAAGACCTGTAGAAATAATGTATTTTGTTTTGAAGAACAGGACAAAATCAGTAGAGCCACAGTTTGTGGCAAAGTCTTCAATGAGCTCCTTAAACATGTAAATTAAAGGTTGGTTCTCTTTGGAACAACTGTTAAACGTCTCAGCATTTTTTGCATGTAACTTCAGAGGAAATCTAGTTGAGTGGTAACTTGGTGATTTCTCTAATTTGCAAAGACAATGCTTGAGGTGATAGATGGTGATTCAGCATCAAATCAGATTGAAAGAAAGACAAACATCATAAGAGCATGATACAGTTAACTACTTGTCAGTGTTCTTTTTCACATGTAAAAAAACATTCCCTGGTTTCACACACATATTAAAACTAATGTGCACTAATAATGTGCATTACAGCTGCCATAAAGAAAGCTTTCAAGTATCAAGCACTAATACTCTAAATTATTACAAAGATTAACCATAATGTAAGTAATGAATATAAGTTTACTTCCCTGAAACTCACAAAGGCCCTAAGCCCTAAGGTCAGTTTTGAACTTAGATGCGTAAGTCACTCAGCTCTATCTTAGAGCATCTAAACCAGGGGTGGGCAATTATTTTGGCTGGAGGGATGCTTAACAAGTTTTGGTGAGCTGTTGAGGGCTGCATGGGTAGCCTTGCCTCTTGACAGATGCCCCGCCCCCGGTATAAATCTTGGGACAGGAAGTCCCTCCCCTAACCACTGATATTTGTCACCAGAAGTCCCTCCCCTATCCTTGGAAGCACTCCTTTTGGGAGGGGGTTGCCATCTGGAAACCAGGGGGAAAAACCAAATATAAATATAATATAAATATAAAACAATCAAATAAATCAAATAATCAAACAATCAAATATAAAACAATCAAACATCTATTATAAATTATTTTAATGTTATTTTAAAAATATTTTTGTTCTGATTTACATTTGTTTGCACAGTGTATCTAGAGGCGATAGCATAATAACTCAAAATACAGTTTTAGTCAACACTGACAAGTGCAAGGTACTGCACCTGGGGAGGAAGAACTAGCAGCAGACCTACAGGCTGGGGAACTCCCTTCTTGTCAGCACAGAGGCAGAAAAGGATCTTGGAGTCATTAGTGATGCCAAATTGAACATGGGCCAACAGTGTGGGGATGTGGTCACGAAGGCCAACCACACCTTGTCATGCATCCACAGATGCATCATGAGCAGGTCCAAGGAGGTGATCCTCCCTCTCTATGCAGCACTGGTCAGGCCGCAGTTGGAGTACTGCATCCAGTTCTGGGCGCTGCACTTCAGGAGGGATGTGGACAACATGGAGAGGGTCCACAGGAGGGCCATTCGCATGATCAGGGGACAGCAGGGCAGGCAGGCCCTATGAAGAGAGGCTAAGGGACCTGAACCTGTTCAGCCTCCACAAGAGAAGGCTGAGGGGAGATCTAGTGGCCTGTTACAAAGTAGTCAGGGGGGACCAGCAGGCATTGGGGGAGTCCCTGTTCCCCCGAGCACTACCAGGAGTGACAAGAAATAATGATCACAAGCTGGCAGAGGGTAGATTCAGACAAGACAGCAGGAGGCGCTTCTTCACAGTCAGGGCAGCTAGGATCTGGAACCAACTTCCAAGGGAAGTTGTGCTGGTTCTTACCCTGGGGGTCTTTAAGAGGAGGCTAGATGAACACCTTGCCGGGGTTGTTTGACCCCAGTTCTCTTTCCTGCCATGGCAGGGGGTTGGACTTGATGATCTGCTCAGGTCCCTTCCGACCCTACCAACTATGAAACTATGAAACTCTTGTATATTGTGTGTGGTGGGTAAGGGGGTGTATGTGGGGGCATGTGGTTGGGGTTTGTGTGTCTGGGGTGTGGATATCATGGGTGGAGTGTGTGGGGGACAGTGGGGGGTGGGTGTGGAGTGGGTGGGGTATGTGATTGGGATGGGGGTGTGGGTGTGAGTATGATGAGGGTGGCAGGTGTGAGAGTGTGAGGGCTGTGGAAGGGTGTGGGTGTGTTCAGGGGTACACTAGCACTGGAATAGTAATCACTGGAATTGCATTGCTGTATTGGGGCTGGTTTCCTGAATGAATGGGAGCGAATCTGAGTAAGTGGTTAAGTAACAGGCAGAGCCAGCTGCCGTTACAAGTTAACGAGCGGCAGTTAATAAAACCTCCTACTGCAGACTGACAACAGGAAAGGATCAATTCCATTGCCTGGAACTCCACTGTATGTGCAACAAGGTATCCAGTCTAATCAATGCCAGGTATCTAAGCTGATCAACGCTGAAGACCAGTTCCTGGGACTAGATGTCCCACGATGGACTGCTGCTGTAACCCTTAATAATACCACTGTTAAATTAATCAAAATCACAAACTGACACCCAAAACTGCAAGTACCAGCAGGCAGAGAGCCCTATGACTGACAGCTGACATGCACGGCTCAAGACCCACATGGGGCAGCAACCTCTGGATTGGGCAGCCAAGATGCAACTGTGCAACTTTGGTCAGGCCGCAGCTGGAGTACTGAGTCCAGTTCTGGGTGCTGCACTTCAAAAGGGATGTGGCCAGCCTGGAGAGGGTTCAGAGGAGGGCTACCCACTTGGTGAGAGGGCAGCAGGACAGGTCCAATGAGGAGAGACTGAGAGACCCGAACCTGTTCAGTCTCAGCAAGAGGAGGCTGAGGGGGAACCTGGTGGCTGCCTAAAAACTCATCAGGGAAGATCAACAGCAAATAGGTAGAGCCCTTTTCTCCCTAGCACCACCTAGGGTGACAAGGAACAATGGTAATAAGCTGATGGAGAATAGGTTTAGGTTAGAGATCAGAAGGCAATATTTTACAGTTAGGGTTGCCAAAATCTGGAACCAACTTCCCAGGGAAGTGGTCCTCGCCCCTACCTTGGGCAAATTCAAGAGGAGGTTGGACAATCACCTGTCTGGGGTCTTGTGAACCCAGCATTCATTCCTGCCTGTGGCAGGGGGTCAGGCTAGATGATCTGTTCAGGTCCCTCCTGGCCCTAGCTACTATGATGATGCTGGGGGATCACACAAGTCTGCCAGAAAGGGATAAAAGGCAGTGAAGCATGACCCTCAGTGGCGCCCTCTTCAACCTGATCAGCACCCTACCTGTCCAGCCAGAAGGACCAGCTGGCAACCCCCTTCTGAGGGGAGGTGGCTGCATAGCAACCAGAGCTGCACCTCCCACATGGATGCATGGGCTTGCCATATGAGAGGGTAAGCAGCTTTACTTGTTTTGCTTTTCTGTCTCTCCTGCTTGTATAATTTTTCTCTTCCTACATAATAAATCCATTTGTAGTTTGTCTCCTTACTGATTGCTTGTGGAATGAGTGAATTCTGAGTGATACTCCAGGCTACTCTCTCTATGGAGAGGGGGATCTATAATTTCTTCTCAGCCCAAAAGAGGGGGCCACCTAGAACTGGTGTGGTGGGCTTGCTAGGCTTTGCCTGGCTCTCTGGGTTTAGGAGACCATGAATGCAATTGGTGGGGCAAAACCCACCAATCAGAGACAGCCAGGGAAGGAGCCAGGAGGAAAGTCCACTCCCCCTCTCCTCCAAAGGTGGGGGCAGGAGTGGACTTAATTGTGAACTACAGTTGCAGCCCCCTGATTGGTTCATTTTGAATCTGGCTGCGGAGGCCCAGAAGAGGATATAAGCAGCTGCATGCCGAGCATGAGGTGCAGTCGGCAAGGAACGAAGAAGAAGGAAGAGGTCCCGGGTTCAAGAAGAACTGGAAGAGCTGCCCAACAGGCTTATCTGACTGCCCAGAAGAGCCCAATAGATTCCACCACTGGATGGAAGCGGTAGGTGGTGCAGGTGCCCCTGCACAGAGGGTCTGCAAGGGACTTGGACCCTGGGAGCTGCAGAGAGGCAGCTTGAGTCTCCAACCCCGGCATGAGGCCTGGCTGCCATGCACGCATTGCTGCATGGGGGGTCCACGAGGGACGGATCCTGGGAGCTGTAGCGAGGCAGCTCATGTCTCCAACCACAGCATGAGGCCAGGGACAGGAGCCAGCGCTACCGTGGGGTGAGTCATTGTGGGGCCTAAGGCCCTGGAGAAGGAAGGGCTGGGCAGTTTGGTACCTGACCCCTGAAGTGGGTCTGCAAGGGCCCCGGGAACAGAGCGGTTCCCGAGCACGGGGAGCAGTATTTGGTGCAGCATGGCCCTGGGCATGCACAAGGTGGCCCAGACCCACAATTCCCCCAGAGAAGAATTGAGCCACTGGGACATGTGAGTGAGTCATGCTGCTCCCCTGAGGCCTGGAACTGAGCCCTCCCTTGGAAAAACATTAGCCAGGCCAGGAAGCTTATGAACACTGCCCCACCCGGCTCCTTGGGATACATGAGACAGTGGGACAACCGCTCTCCCACCAGGGAGTGATACTCGGGGCAAAGTATCCTCAATATAAAGGCAGGAGGAAGAGACCCCCTAGAGGAGGGAAACCACTAAAGAACTCTTGCATCTCATATTTTTGAGTATTTATTGTTTGATGTGTTTGTTAACTGTACACCTTGTATTTTAGAGTCCCATGTATTCTTGTACTTACCTGTTTATACAATTTGACACCATTATGCTTACCTGTTTGCATTTGGGCATGCATATAGATATAGTTATATGTACTTGTAACCTGTAAATACTCACTTTAGTTCACTACCTTTTTATATATACATATATTAAATTTGTACCTGGTTAAAACATAGCTTTCTGTTCTTCCTCTATTAAGACACGATAGGTGGAAGGGAACTGCGAGTAGACTGCAGTTTCCACCCCCAGCATGTGTGCCCTGCTGGCTTTCCCCTTCTATTGGTGAGGCAGGACACTCACTTTGGGGACACCCAGGTTACACTGGCAGAGATTCCTTTGCTGTATATGCAAGGTCTGGTATAAGGGCAGTGGAGCTGAAGCTTTCTGCGATAAGGAGCTATCCCAGGACTATTGGCAAAGACATAAGGAAATAGGGGGCTACATTTATATTTCAAAATGAGATCTGTGAAAACCAGGCACCAACAAACATCTTGAGAAGTGAGAATCATGGAATATATGAGAGGCATGGGATATGTGACAAACATGAAAAACATACCATTATCGAGGCACTTCAGGGAAAGACAGGGTGCAAATCATCTATAAAAGCACAGGCAGAGATGAAACCTGTGGGACAGCCTCCACCAGCCAAGAAGATTCCTGTAGATCCCCAAGAAATACTTATGAATACCTGCCTGCAGATTTGGGTCTCAAGCCTATATCTGACTTATGCAAAGTTTCTGCTCTGTTGAATTAGGCTAAGTTGTGTGTTCTAAATTGTGTGTTGTTGCAATGTCGTATTTGGCTGTGTGATGTTTTCTGTTTGTTCTCTTTGTCTTACATTTGAAATTGAAAATTGCTATGCCCAATAAATGCTCGCTTTAGAGAATGGACTGTTCTTGTCCAAGCATTTTGTCTAGGGACAGAAGTTACAGATAAACTAGTTTAAATGATCAGAAACTAGTTTAAATCTGTCATAGAACAGAAGTTAAGTGCACATAAGCCAGTTTCAAAATGGCTGAAACTGGTTTAAGATAAACCAGTTATACTATATAATTGGTTTACAGATAAACTAGAGCCGGCAGAGTAAGCAATACACTGGCATGCATCAACCAGTGCATCTTAAACAAGACTAAGGATGCCATCCTCCCACTCTATTCAGCATTGGTGAGGCCACAGCTGAAGTACTGCATCCAGTTCTGGGCACCACATTCAAGAAGGATGTGGAGACGCTTGAAAAGAGGGCCACATGTATAATTAAAGGTCTGGAAGATGGGTCATACGAGGAGAGGCTGAAGGACATGGGACTGTTCAGCCTAGAGAAGATAAGATTTAGGGGGAATTTGGTAGCAGCCTATAAATATATAAAAGGTGAACATCAGGGGCTGGGAGAGCATCTATTCACCAAGGCACCCCAGGGGAAGCCAAGGAATAATGGACTTAAGCTGCCAGAAGATCACTTCAGATTGGACATAAGGAAAAACCTGATGATCTCATGAGGTCCGTTCCAGCCCTTAACATCTATGAAGCTATGAAAAACCTGACTGAATGTAGTATCAGACTTAACTGATTTGGGTCAAACCAGTTAACGAAACTTCTGTCCCAGATCCCTTCCTGGTTCAAGTTAAATCAGAGTCCCTCGGCATGCTTTCCAGCCTTGGGCTGGGCTGTGCTGTCTGCCCCAGCAGAGATTTGGGGGTGGGAGGAGGCAGGGACTGCCCCCACCCCAGCAAACACAGGCTGGGGGCTGGGGCCAGGGAGGGGGCTTAAACTTCCCTTCCCCTGAATACAAATCTGCCCTGTCCTACCCTGCTGAAAACTTACTGCTGGCTGCAGCTGTGGGCTACAAATCCCAGAGGCACCTGGAAACAGGAAGAGAAATTGATGAGCAAGTCTGCAGAGTCCTGCTGCTGTGATTCTGGATTGCAAATCCCAGAGACCTTGGGGGTAGCAGGAAGAGGAAGCGAACACACAGCCCATGCTGGCTATATGCCAGACAGCCACGCTCCAGTGCCCCCCAGTTTCTGGTCTGAGCCACTGCAGGTATGCGGCTGCATTTCCTGAATCAAAAGTAAACATCTGTTCAGTTGTTTCTCAGTTTAATCTCTGCAGTTTAGACTAACCTGCAAAGACTGAATTCATTCAGCCTTGGGCTTTTTGACTATCTGTACTTAGCCTTTATGACTTCAGTGCTGCTACCTAAAGAGTAATATTAAGTCCAGTAACAGGGCAACCTCAGTCTGTTCCTTGGGACAAGTGGCAATGCAGTGGGATCAAACTTGAGGCTCTGGAGATCCCCCACTGACAGGTTTGTCATAGCCCTGCAGTACACTCCTCCTGCATCCCCCTTTCCAAAATCCTAGTGTCAGAGCTGATTTGGATCAGTGCCTCGACACAGTGGAACTTTCCAGCACAAGGCACAGTAAGGCAGGGGAATTCTCGGCATGGTGAAGAGCTCCGGCGTGGATAGAGTTCCCACCGAGGATATGCAGAGTTGCATAACACGATTGGCCGATGTTAAATTATTCCCATGTGGCGGCTGTCAATTGGCTCGCTAGCTGTATAAAAGGTTAGGGGTGTTTCCGCCCTAGTTGGAGAACTCTGTAATTCCCCCTGGAGTGGAACTCTGGTAGTTTGATCACCTGCCAACGACTCTCCGTCGCCGAAGCCTTACAACGTATCCTCCGTGTTGCATGTCCGAGTTAGACCCGAGATACCCGGTCTACAAGAGCTCCTTGATTAGCGACTAGAGATTAGAATTGTTGCAACTACGTTTGAAGTGTGAAGTCACTTCTTGCCTGCGCTGTATACAACTCTACAGCGTAAGTAAAGCTATCTCTGTTTTTCCAGCTGATATGTGTCCCGTCTGTGCCTAATTCCGCTCTGGTGATAGAGTGCGCCCGCCACGGGATTGCAGCCGCAACCCCAGCTAGCGTTCCCGAGGATTCCCGATCCTCGGTCCCCTCTCGGCCCCCACACCTAGATCCATCCACAGGTCTAAGGAACCAGTAATGAGAATGTGGAGACACCACTGGTGTCTTCTAGAGCTGGTGATACTCAACACCACGAGTTTGCAATGTTCAATGGAAGATTGGGCTAAGGTGAAGGAAGCATGGTTTCATACCTTTCTTGCAGCCTTTCCCATTTTATTAAGTACAAATATTTAATGAAGCCACAAAATGTCATTAAATTAATATCTGCTAACATACATTGCATTACTGAATGCACATCTTGCACAACACCCCTCCCTCCCCCATACTACTATGTGCTGGCTTAAATAAAGAGGTACATGCATTAATTTAATAGGACAGGTTGGTACTGGGAATATGCATTCCTAGGAAAGTGAACTGTCAAACAGACTAATGGAACAATTTTCAGAAATGTTTAAACATTACCCAAAATTAATTAAAATGGAACTAAATTAAATACCTCCAGTATGAATTCTCTTGTGGTAAGAAAATATTTGCCATCTAACTTTAAGATATATATTCTGTATCTTCTTTTAACAGCAGCTAGAGACCACATTCTCATAACCTTTTCACCAGGGCTTGAAGAGTAAGTAAACTTTGGAATACTATCTAATAAATCACTGGCTGAGAAATTAAGCCAAAGCAGGATTTGACCATGACCATATGTCTATCAAGTCTTGTTCAGAGATCTTGAACCCTAGATGTGGTTTACCATATGTCTCTGCCTGCAGAGTCCTTCCTACTAGGTATCCTAGGGATATTTCACCATAGAATTATTGTTCTTCATATTAATGAGTTATAAATGAGATCTTAATTACTACTAATTGCCTGAAGCTACTGTTAGTGATTATAATCACCACGATAGATGGATATAAATTCATCTTTGTCTGCATTTAGCAAACATAATGAGAAACAGATCCCAGTTGCAGTGCAAAACAGCTCTATAGAGGTATCCAAGTGAGGTTCATGCTCAATTCTGCCAGACATTCACATCTTCCATGGAACAGTGGCAGGCTAAGGTTGAGCTGGAGTGTCCGACACAGGTGTATTTTAGAGCAGCCCTTAGGCTTGACATTTAGATCTTAAGTTACAAACATGCACTAGGTCTAACCAGTTCCTGGCTGGCCTTGCCCTATGATCAGGAGAGTTGAAATGAGACTTGGGGCCAGATTTAAAGGCATTTAGGCACCTAACACTGCAAATAGGCATGTAGGGAGCCATAGTGGCCTCATTGGGTACAGACAGAAATGTAGCTCCTAGCTGTAACTTGAAATGATTTCTGCAAAGTGTTCAGAGGTACAACATTACCCCAAACCAAACAGTTCTCTGGTTCCATGAAGAAGGGGAGTCTAGCTGTGGGCTGGGAGCCTGCAACCAGATTCCCATAGCAATGGACAGGGTGCTCTGCCAATGCTCATTGTTTTCAGGATGGGAACAGGGAAAGGCAGTGGAGGGAGCTTGGACTGAACACCGCATCCCCCCCTTCCCCCTCTCCCATTCTGAAAACAGCAACAGGCTGGGAGCTTCACAGACACAAGTTACAGAAGTTGCTACATTTTCAAACATCTTTATCTGATACCTCATGCACTGAGGGGTCAGATTTTCACCCTGCTGGCCATTTTTTAAACTGTCTGCAGTTATGCACTTGTGTTTGGTCAAAGCTATAAACTGCTTTCTGTCGCCGGATCAGGCAAAAATTATCACTTCTGTCTGTACCCACTGATTTGAATAGCTGTTAGGGAGGACCTAACCTGCACAGGCACTTTGTAACTCAAATAAGGCACCTATCTGCATTTCTAGGTGCCTAACTACCTTTGTATAACCAGCCTTTACAGCTTTTTCTCTCAGCATGGGCTTAAGCAAGTATAACTTGCCCATAATCAAGTATCTGGCCCACTGTATTTGCCTTTTTGATATTTTTAAATTAGGTAATCCAAACTAACTCTTGGACAACTCCTGCTGAACTGAATGGCAGTTTCACCTCAATAAATACTTAGTGAAAACTTTAGAATTTGACTCATTGTATTTCTTACTTTATTTTACAGGAAGAAAGCAAAGGAAAATGAAGCACAAGATCAATACAATACATTATACTAAGAGGACATTTCCAAAATGCATTCCAAAACTCCTAATGCTCTCTGCAGCAACCAGTTACCTACGTTATGCAGATATGAGTTTTCCTTCAACATTGTTTAAAGCTCTAAGGGATGATTGAAGTTGTGTATCTAGGGTACCATTGGTGTTTATGAAATAATTTCCAGGCATCATTATAGTGACAAGTAGTCATCATCTAGTTACAACGTAGGACTTGAAAGAGCCGCTGGGTTATCAAGCTCAGCTCCCTGTACTGCAGGCACCATATCATAATCCCTTTCATAAATTGACAAAGTTCTCTCTTAAAATTAGGTTTAGAAGGCTTATTGGAAGGCTGCTGCAGAACCTCACTTGGAAACCTTGCAGTTTCCATCTTAAAAGCATTCATGGCCAGTTTATAGTCATTTGTTTTTGTACCAACATTGCCCTTTTCTCTCATTGGCATTTCCTCTCCTGATATATCCCTAGAGAGCAATTGTATCCTTTCTCAAACTTTGGTTTGCGTTCCATTTTGTGTGTCTGCCACGCAGCTGAAGAAATAAGCCCCAACCATGCTCAGGTTTGCACATTTGTAGTGTAAACAACATGGTATAGCCCCAAGAGCATTTCTCAGCTCTGTCCTCTTGGGACCAAGTTGAGCCATTTACATCACAGATTTGCTACCCTGTGTGTGTGTGTGAAGTAGGTAGGAAATATTTCCTGCTTAGAATACAGTATAGACAGACGATTAGTCTTTTGTAATGTCTCCATTCCTAAAGGTCCCAGTAGCCTTTCTTCTGCACCTGTCCCAGTCTGAATTAATGTTTCTAGAATATGGATGACCAGAATTGTATACAATATTCCAGTTGAGGTTTTTACTAGTACTTTGTACAATGGCATTAATACTTTTGTACCACTGCTGCAAATACTTTGCCTTGATACATCCTAAAAAGATATACACTACAATTGCCTGTAGGACCTGATCCAGTGATTCACTTTAGCATATGCTTAACTTCAAGTGAGCAGGCCAAGTGATTTCAATGCAGCTTATGTACATGCTAAATTTTTAAGAACCTGCTTAAGAACTCATCCTAATCATGGCCATACTTGAAGTACTCACACAATGTTACATCTATTGAAAATCATACTTTGCTTTTCTTATAGAATAATTTTGAGTAAGTTTTTATTGTTACAATAAACTTACAGTTATCCAGTAAGAAATGTTTACATGTATGTTTGTGCTTGATATACATGCAAGGTATGACACTGTTTATTCTATATATTCCCTTACCTTGCATATATTTTTGTAAGGAACAAACGGCCAGAAAAAGTCATGTTTTTATGTAAAGCAATGAAGGATTTGACATGCACAGAAATGTATACATAATATAACTGAGATATACATAGAAACTAGGCTATTAAATATTTGGTTAAAGTTTTAGCATGAGTGTAATCTCTACCAAGTTCAATTTGGGAGTTTTAATTTTCTGCATGAAAACAAAAACAGACATTTACCAACTTGAATGCATTTCCTTAGGGAATAGAGGTTTCCCAGCAGGATTCCAAAAACTCCGCTGGGCCTGAGGGAACTGCCAAAATTGCTGCATAGTTTTCAGTAATAGCCACTTACCTGAAACAATGAGAGTTCAGGATTCTGTTTTCTTGCAAGTCAGTCTTGCATTTTCTTATGCCTTGCATTGAGGTTTGTGGAATTGAGTCCTATTGCGTAAATCAGTGTAGGGAAACACTTTTAGAGATTTTAAATACAGTATTTTTGGATGCAGTTATTCCTTAAACTGTATCAATAAAAATGCAAAATTATCCAATTGATGATACTGATAGAATTGCTTTGGATTAATACCAGTGTATTCCTATTATTTGCATTGAACTAGGACTAGAAGGTGAACATACCAGTTAAGTTTGCCACTTCCTGTAAATGTCAATAGACCAATAGCAAGAGTGTCTTTTTGGCACTGAGCCATTGGTGCACTCCTAGAACTAAATGGCAATTGCTGCCAGCAATATCTGTCCAGCATTCACACTTGGCCTCTGATTGTTGGATACCTCTCTTCTTCGGTACCCGAAGTGGTGGCTAAGCTTCTGCTGTGGTCAGCAGTCTATTCTAGCAACAGTGAATGGGACCTGTGAATTTTGAACACCTCTGAAAATTGGGTCCAAAATATCATTGGAATCTAAGGCCTGTTTTAAGTCCACAATGAATTGTTCCGATGTGGATTTTCTATGGATGTTTGGAGGTGTAAAGTGTACAGCTGTAGCTCGTTGCTGTAAGTAGAACTGCTGCTATGTAAGTAAGGGATACACAGGACTATAGGCCTGTGGATAGGAAGCCTGGCATGGGTAGGTGTTCCTTGAGCCTACTAAGCAATCAGTATTTAACCTATAGTCATATGACCAGCTGCAAAGTGGTGACCACATAAGTGTATTATAAGTGTATTTCTTAAATGGTAATTTAAAGGAGGTATTAAGAGTAAAAACCTATTGTACATACAAAACCTGTCATATGTATGTATCCTGAAACAAATAGGGTTAGGAAATGCTAAAAAAGGAATAAGCTTGTGTTTATGTAATTTGGTGGTAAAAAGACTATGTGGGCACGACCAGCTGAGCACAGCTGTGCGGTATGTGGCACTACAAACACGTCTGCAATGCCACATACCGCAGTCAGCTGTTCTCCATGTAGCAAGGGCATGCTGCCTGTACGTGTGTTGCTCTGTTGTTTTTTTTTCTATGGGATTTTTTACCCCTGGATATCCCCTCAATTACACCATAGCTTTGAGGCCAGGCAGTAGATATACAGGGGTCAAAAAGACATTGTGGAACACCCCCCTCCCCCCAGACCAGTGCACACACAGGCAGTGTGTACAGCTGAAAAGCAGAGCTGGGCCTCTCAGAGCCATGCTCTGGCTGCTTGCCAGGTTCCACCGCAGCTGCAGTTGCTGCCCCATGAAGACCCCAGGTAAGGGTGCTGGGGCCAGCCCCTGCCTCCCCTGCTGCACCAGGGTAACTTGCTGCACGCATGGCACAGGCATTCCCCAGGGACAAGTAGCTGTGGTGCAAGGTGTGCTGCTGCTACTTGTCCCCAGGGAACCAAATGTCCATGCTTGTCTGGACACAGCCAGTAAGGGTAACTTGGAAACTTCAGAGTGGGGAGAACAGTGAATGAAATCTGCATGCTATTGTCACCTGCTCTATAGTTTTTTGTAGGATGCTTGAGTAGAAAATGGAAAATGCCTTACTTATTTCTCTTTTATTTTCCAATTTGTTATCATGTACATATTTGTGTTTCTAATAAAGTTTTATTGAAATTTGTCCTCATTACCTACCCTCTGTGGATTTCTGTAAACATACTCTATCTAGAGCTCCTAGAGCAGAACCTAGTGAAATGCAAAAATTATGAGTTTAAATCCATTGGAGACTACAGTTCTGTTACTGGGCATATCCTGTGGATGGTCTTGTGGGTAGATTTGTTACCATATGCTATAACTATCAGTGTTGTTAGTTGCAAAACTAATATAGTTTCATAGTTGGTAGGGTCAGAAGGGACCTGAGCAGATCGTCAAGTCCGACCCCCTGCCATGGCAGGAAAAAGTACTGGGGTCAAACGACCCCAGAGAGGTGTTTGTCTAACCTCCTCTTAAAGACCCCCAGGGTAGAAGCCAGCACCACTTCACTTGGAAGTTGGTTCCAGATCCTAGCCGCCCTGACAGTGAAGTAGCGCCTCCTGATATCTAGTCTGAATCTACCCCCTGCCAGCTTGTGACCGTTATTTCTAGTCACTCCTGGTAGTGCTTGGGGAAACAGGGACTCCCACAATGCCTGCTGGTCCCCCCTAACTAGTTTGTAACAGGCCACTAGATCCCCCCTCAGCCTTCTCTTGCGGAGGCTGAACAGGTTCAGGTCCCTTAGCCTCTTCCCGTAGGGCCTGCCCTGCTGCCCCCTGATAATGCAAGTAGCCCTCCTCTGAACCCTCTCAATGCTGTCCACATCCCTCCTGAAGTGCGGCACCCAGAACTGGATGCAGTACTCCAACTGTGGCCTGACCAGTGCCGCATAGAGGGGGAGGATCACCTCCTTGGACCTGTTCATGATGCATCTGTGGATGGATGACAAGGTGTGGTCAACCTTCCTGACCGCATCCCCACACTGTCGGCCCATGTTCATTTTGGCATCAATAATGATTCGAAGATCCTTTTCTGCCTCTGCACTGACAAGAGGGGAGTTCCCCAGCCTGTAAGTCTGCTGCTGGTTCTTCCTCTCCAGGTGCAGTACCTTGCACTTGTCAGTGTTGAAACCCATCCTGTTCTTATCTGCCCATCCTTGTAACCTGTCTAGGTCCAATTGCAGCCTATCTTGGGATGGCTTTTTTAAGGCTTTCATATAATTTAATTCAAACTAATACCACTTAATAAGCAAAAAAGTGGGCTGAATTAGTAATAATAGGTGCAAGTCTGGGAGCATCAAGAGATTGTTTCAGTGCATGAAGAAAGCAGATTCCTAAAAGCTAATCTTGAATTATGTTTTGGCAACATTATAGTAGATAATTTCCTTTTTTAAAAGAATATTATACTGAAAGCAAAATGAACTAGTGCATACAACCATATGAAAAGACCAGTATTCTAGATTCCACACATTCTTCTTTCCCTTCTTCCCAGTGCCATTCTGGTTTCTTTTGCAATTAATTCATTTACAGTGTACTTTGTTTCCACATATGCATTCATGCCTCCTTTATCTTCCCCCCCGCTATTTACCAATGGTCAGAATGGGATGGACTGCAGAGGGGTTTGCTTTACTCTGCAGCATGGCCATGGTCCTTTACCCAGAACCTCTTGAGCATGCACCAACATTTCACAGAAGCAGGGCGTTGCCTGCCGTGGCTCCCCTGCTTTACCCATGGCAGGTCAGGGTGTTAGGTCTGCATTGTTGTTTCAGGGCTGAGGGTAGTCTTATGTAGGATTTAAATCAGCATTGCTCAACCCGTGGGTCGTGACCCAAAAGTGGGCCGCAAGAATACACGAGAGGGTCACAACCAAACTTTGAAAATGGATTCTCCTTTAGAGGAGAAAAACGGGGGGAAGTGGCTTTTCCCTTGCAGGCTGGCAGAGTCCCATGCCCCACGCCTACCCGACACAGCAAGGAGCTAGGGGCAGCCGGTCGGGAGCGAAGGACACTGGCTGAAGACTGGCCATCCATGTTTCCAAATGGGTCCTGGTTCAAAAAAAGGTTGAGAACCGCTGGTTTGCATGATGGTTGTACAATGGTTTGCATAGGGATGATCTTGCCTCAGGCGGGGATCAGCCTAGATGACCTCTGGAGGTCCCTGGCAGCCCGACTTCTCGAATGACTCGACCACCAGGACAATACCCATGTGCACCGACCCGTCAAATCGTATAGACATGCCTCATTTCACTCGGTCTGGAGGGCAGACGGGGCCAGGGGTCCTGGGTTGGCCCCTAACAACATTTCCAAAAGCGATGCAAACGTCTCTTTCTGTAAGTGCTGGCAAAACTGGAGTCCAGCTGCAGGAGAGGGAGCGCTGCTCTCCCCGCATCCCACTGCCCCCTCCCCGGCTGTGCAGGCAGACGCCAAGCCCCGCGGACCGCTGCACGGTCCCACCGCCTCCTACCACAATGACTCCCCCGACTGCGCAAGCGCGGGCCGTGGGGCAGCGGGGCGTGGAGTGCGCATGCGCTGGCGCAGCGCGGGCTGAGCGAGCGGGTGAGTGTTCGGCTCGGCAAGGAGTCCCCCGTGTTTGGCCCAGTGCGGCACCGCGGGGGTCACCGCTGCCGTGACGTCACAATGCGCTTCCACTGTGACGTCAAGACGCGGGGCCTGCTTCATTCTCTTTGTCCAGAGCGGGGTCCGAGCTGGTCCCTGCCCTGCGGGGGGAGGGGAGAGGAAGGGGTTTCCTTTGCCAGGTGGGTGGCAGAGGGCTCCCTTCACGCAGGGGTTTAGGAGCCGGCCTGGAAGCCCGGGGGCAATTGTGGGGCACCGTCCCTGGGCACTGGGGAAGGGGCCAGACTAGCCAGTTGCTGCGGATTCACCAGCACATGACGCCAACCAGAAGTCACCCCTTCCTCTTTGCTACATGTGCTCAGCCCCGTCCGGACCCGACTGCTCTCCCTTAGACCCAGTCCCTTGCTCTTATGGGCAGCAGGGACTCCCCACTGCTCTCGCTGGAGGCTGCTCCTAGTTTTCAGGCAGGATTTATTCATGGCTGGTTTCTCTTTTGCGACCTTGTTCTTCAGTTTAAATAATCCCCCATCCCCCTTGCTGTTTAGTCCCCTGGGTGTATTCGTGGGGGGCTGTCATCTCTGCTCAGTCTCTGTCTCCCTTAGCTAAACAAGCCCTGCTCATTTAGTCTCCTTTTGTAAGAGGCTCCTTGTCAAGGCATCCTAAAAGCCTTTCTGCGCGTGGTTTGAGTCTGTTTTCCTTGAACAGGGGCCACCAGCATTGCATACTTCATTCCAAATAAAAGGTATTCTCCAGAACCTCATTTAGTGACATTTGTACTTCTCTAGTCTCTCCTGGAAATGTCTTGCTTGATACATCCATCTTGTTCATGCATTTTCTGTTTACAGTGCACTGCACTTGTATTTGTAGTGGTAAATGCATTATTTGGTAAACAACACAATGATGAACCCAATGTTTTGCTTATTGCTTACTTTATAACAAGTGTTCATGGATTTCATAGGTTTTTCAGGGTCAGAAGGGACCTCAGCAGATCATCGAGTCTGACCCCCTGCCTGGGACAGGAAAGAGCTCTGGGGTCAGGTGACCCCAGCCAGGTGCTTGTCCAGTCTCCTCTTAAAAGTCTGCCAAAGTAGGGGAGAGCACCGCCTTCCTTGCAAACACATTCCAGATTGTGGTAACCCTTACCGTAAAGAAGTTCTTCCTGATGTCCAGCCTAAATCTGCTCTCTGTCAGTTTGTGGCTGTTGTTCTTAGGTACCCCAAGGAGCACCTTGGTAAACAGAGCATCTCATATTCCTTGCTGCTCCCCCTTCCCCCTGACAAATTTGTAGATGGCCATAATATCACCGGTGTCTCAGCCTTCTCTTATGGAGGCTGAAGAGATACAGATACAATGTGGTTCCCATTTTCAAAAAGGAGGAAGGAGGACCCAGGAAACTGTAGGCCAGTTAGTCTTACCTCGATCCTGGTTTTTGAGAGAATTATGCTGGCGCATGTCCATGAGGGGCCAGCAGGGGAGGTTATGCTTAGGGGTAACCAACATGGGTTCATTAGAGGCAGGTCCTGTCAGACCAACCTGGTGGCCTTCTATGACCAGGTCACAACATCCTTAGACGCAGGAGTAGCAGTGGACGTAGTCTTTCTGGACTTCAGGAAGGCCTTCGACACTGTCTCTGACCCCATTCTCATTAAAAAACTAGGCGACTGCCGTTGACACCTACACAGTCAAATGGGTCGCTAACTGGCTGGCGGGCCGCACCCAGACAGTGGTGGTGGATGGGTCATTTTTGACTTGGAGGGATGTGGGCAGTGGGGTCCCCCAGGGCTCGGTCCTTGGACCTGCACTGTTTAACATCTTCATCAGTGACTTGGACAAGGGGGTAAAAAGCACCCTGTTCAAATTTGCTGACAGCACTAAGATGTGGGGGGGATGTGGGCACTCTAGAAGGGAGGAATAGCCTGCAATTGGACCTAGACAGGTTACAGGGGTGGGCGGATGAGAACAGGATGGGTTTCAACACTGACAAGTGCAAGGTGCTGCACCGGGGGAGGAAGAACCAGCAGCACACCTACAGGCTGGGGAACTCCCTCCTCATCAGTGTCGAGGCAGAGAAGGATCTTGGAATCATTATTGACGGCAAATTGAACACGGGCCGGCAGTGTGGGGATGCGGTCAGGAAGGCCACCCACACCTTGTCATGCATCCACGGATGCATCTCGAGTGGGTCCAAGGAGGTGATCCTTCCCCTCTATGTGGCTCTGGTCAGGCCACAGTTGGAGTACTGCATCCAGTTCTGGGCACCACACTTCAGGAGGGATGTGGACAACTTGGAGCGGGTCCAGAGGAGGGCCACTTGCATGATCAGGGGGCAGCAGGGCAGGCCCTACGAGGAGAGGCTAAGGGACCTGAACCTGTTCAGCCTCTACAAGAGAAGGCTGAGGGGGGATCTAGTGGCCTGTTACAAAGTAGTCAGGGGGGACCAGCAGGCATTGGGGGAGTCCCTGTTCCCACGAGCACTACCAGGAGTGACTAGAAATAATGGTCACAAGTTGGCAGAGGGTAGATTCAGACTAGACATCAGGAGGCGCTACTTCACAGTCAAGGCAGCTAGGACCTGGAACCAACTTCCAAGTGAAGTGGTGCTGGCTCCTACCCTGTGGGTCTTTAAGAGGAGATTAGATGAACACCTTGCAGGGGTCGTTTGACCCCAGTACTTTTTCCTGCCATGGCAGGGGGTCAGAACTGATGATCTGCTCAGGTCCCTTCCTACCCTACCAAGTATGAAACTAGGTCCCTCATCCTCTTATAGGACCTATCCTGCAGGCCCCTAATCATAGAAGTGGCCCTCCTCTGGACCCTCAAGGTTGTCCACATCCCTCTTGAAGTGCAGCGCCCAAAACTGAATGCAGTACGCCAGCTGCGGCCTTACCAGTGCTGCATAGAGGGGAAGTTATCACCTCTGTAGACCTGTTCGTGATGCACCTATTAATACATGATAGAGTGCAGTTAGCTCTATCGATCATTTTGTCACATTGTCGACTTTTTCATCTATGAGTCTGCTTTGACTCAGAGAACGCTTTTTGCTGCTGTGGTGCTTAGAAAGTCATCCCCCAGTCTGTATCTGTATTGTTGATTCCTTCTTCCTAGGTGTAGTATTCTGTACTTATGCTTGTTAAACTGCATCCTGTTTTGTTCTACCCACTTTTGCATCTTGTCCAAATCCACCTGAATCTGCTCCCTGCCCTCCATTGTGTTTGCTTTGCCCCATGATTTGATGTCATCCGCAGATTTGGACAGTGTGCTCACTACGCCCTTGTCCAAATCACTAATGAAGATGTTGAGCAGTACTGGCCCAAGGACCGAGCCCTGGGGGACACCACTGCCCACATCCTTCCAGGTTGATACCAGCCTGTCCACTGCCACTCTCTGGGTGCATCCCATTAGCCCATTTGCCACCCACCTGGTTGTGTAATAATTTTAAGTCACAGCTGCTCAGTTTTTTTTAAATGAGAATTGGATGTGACACTGTATCAAAGGCTTTTTTTTAAATTCAAGTATATGACATCCACCTTGACTCCTGCATCTAAGCAGTTTGTGACCTGGTCATAAAAAGAAACAAGGTTTGTCAGGCAGGATCTACCTGCTGTGAACCCATGCTGGTTGCCCTTCAGCATTACTTTTTTTGCTGGACTCACAAAAATGTATTCCTTAATAATTTAAGCGTTGGTTATCTTTGTTTCAGATAGCTGCCTTAGCTGCTTAAGTGCATAGGAACTTACTATCCACTTTTTAGTGTAATTATACTCTTTTAACTGCATAATTTGTGCAGCTGACCAGGACAGGGGTGATCAGCTTGTGGGCCAGATCCAGCCTGTAAAGCTATGTCATCCAGCCTATTGAAAATTTGGCAGCAGGGGAGTGGAGGCAGCTAATTGTCTCTCCCATGCTACCAGATTTCCAGACCTGTGGGGAGCCCTGTGGGACAGATAGTATGGCCCTGAGTGCTACACTGAGCACATGGGGCCAGTTGGGGCAGCACAGAGCTGACAGGGCAGTGCGGGGCCAATTGAGGCAGGTTGGGTTAGCCAGGCATGGTGTGGGGCTGAGCGGTGGGCAGCGTGGGGCTCATTAGTATGGTAGAAGGCAAGACAGGGTCTGTCTCATCCTGCTGCCGTCCTGCTGCTCAGGGCTGAGCAGAGGTGGTGTGGGCCTGATCTGGCCATGCACCACTCATCCAACCCATGGGGCCCAAAGTTTTGAGTACCACTGGACTGGGAGGTGGCAGTTTCAAGGACTTGACTTTGAACTGAGATGGTCCTGTCAATTCCAAGGTGACTATTAGAGCCATCAGTCACTCTGAGAAACAAGGTAAGGGCCTTAATGAAGTGCCAGAAGCTACACACAGGCTGCTCCTTTAGTTAGTTAGCATTGTTCACATTGAGTTTTAGTTTAGAGGCTGTGCATTTAAAAGGAGTACTTGTGCCACCATGTCTTGATTACTCTCCAGAAGTCCTGAAGGCCTATATACAACTGAAGCTAATCTGATGCATCCAGTTTCCTGTACTTTAATGTGTGCCAAGCACTTTGTTACCTTTTTATATATTGATAACTCTCACGTGTATCTCTCTGCTGATAAGCTGTCTCACTTTATGTAGTCTAGTATCTCATCCTCTCTTTCTAACACTTCATTTAGGCATCATGACCGACATGGCCAGAAGTGAGATGCTGGTATTCTGCTCTTGTCCTCTCTCTGGGTACTGTATTGACAGACACTATCATCTGCCTTCTGATCAGTTGGCTCTGTTGTCAGGGTGCCACACTTCAGTGTGTTTTTTTTTATTTTTTAAATGCTGGTATTTTTCCTTTACACGGTATCACCAAAATCAGTCTTTCCCATCTCTATTCAGTTGGGACCCACATCAAGGCCCTCAGTTTGTTATGACTTGTCTACTGTAACTTGTCTACTGTTATCTAGCCTATTCAGAATCAAGATGACTTCTTTGCTCCACATTCTGAACGTGAACCATGTTTTGAGTGACTGCGCTGGTTCCACGTTCACTTCCACTCAAATACAAGTTTTATGCTTATACGTTTAAGATCATGAATCAGTCTTCTGTCTAGTTTGGGATGTCAAACTCATCTGGACTGATGGGCTAGATGAGGGGCATCAGGCTGTTCTGTGGGCTGAATTGGGCCCATAGACCAGCCCCACCTGCTGGATCCAGGGCACACTGGACCAGCTGTGCATGCTGCTTGTATTATGTGCCAGCTCCAACCCCACGTGCAGCATGCAGCACATGGAGCTAGTATAGGGTGTGCACTACACACAGCATGTGGCACTGGTCTAGGTCATATGCTCTTTGTGGTGCCTGAATCCAACATGTAGGGCTGGTTTGTGGCCCTGATTGGGACCGACCCCAGATCCAGCATGCAAGCCAGTCTGGTATAGGCAGCACATGCAGCATGCACACCAGATTGGCTGCATGTGCATTGTGCCCTAGCTCCAGCCTGGCATGACATATAGCACACAGGGCCAATTCAGGGTGTGTGCTACATGTGGTGCCTGCACCAGGCTGGGCCCTGCACACTGAATCTGGGTCGTTGGGCCAGATCCTGACCAGCCCTAGATCTAGCATGCGGGGCCGGTCTGGAGCGGGTACTGCAAGCAGCACGTGGTGCTGGGGCTAGCACATGCTGTATGCAGCAGGCAGCACTGCAAGCTGAATGATGCGGCTCTGCTGGCTGTATCCAGCCCACAGGCTGGATCTTTAGCACTCCTGGTCTAGTTCATTTGGTAATCTAGTCCTCTTTTTCCTTCTACTAGCATTGTCAAACTTTTTTACCACTGGTCACTGTGCTTTTAACTCATCTTCCATAACCCCGGCTCCCCTTATGTTTCAGGAAGACCCCTGTAAAATAGCTGCAAAACCATGATTCTTTATATTCCTTCTTTTTTGGTGATCATATTTCTTATAGTTTGGTTTTTTTACCTACTGCCTTACTGCTTGTAGCCTGAATAAAAGCAAAATGGAAAAAAGAATCCCTGCATTCCTATAACTAGTAATGCTGTTGCAACTCTTTTCTGTATTCATTTGCTTGTACATTGTCTGCATCTTCTCTTTGTGTCTTTTTGTCCATAATAGTTCTCAATGTGGTAGAGTCCCAGTCCTGAATATGGCCTTTGCCTCCCACCCATGATTAAATATTTAAGTATAATCACTTTTTGATACAGAGTATGATGACTAATAAGTGTGTCAGTTTTTTGTGTAGTATATTTTCCCATACATGGAAAGAAAAGTGACCTTAATACATTTTATTTTTTAGGTTGTAATTTTGACCTCCTCCTTGCATGTTGGAAGGTGGTGTACAAGTTTGTTGTGACTGGCTGTAGAAACTGAATCAGAATGCCTACTCTTGAACATCCAGAGTATCCTGAAGCAACTCTGCTTCACTTGGAAAGTATAATGCCCTGTCGAGAATCCCAGATGTCCACTTTGCTGTCAGTATTTGGAGAGGTAGATCTTTCTGTTCTATTTTTGAATGGATCGTAGATGTTCTACTAACATGTTTGCTTCATGGATGGGTTGAGAGTTTTTAAGGCATTTCTATGAATAATGCCTCAGCTAGCTTATTACACTTGTAGGTTGGAGGCAATGTTCCCTGTAAGGGGTAGTGGTCTGTGAGCGTGCTGCTTCAGTCCGTGAGTGCACTGCTTCGATCCGTTCCTAAATTGGTCCCCTTTCAGCATGCACCGCTTCAGTCTGCCCCACAACTGCTGTCCTTTCTGCCCTGTGCTGTGGCTGGCAGGTAGGTGCGGGTGGATCCCCCGTTGTTGCGCAGCATGATTTTTTATTGTGTGCGGCTATGCATGCACACAGCTTAGAGGGAACACTGCTTGCAGTATATTGTATCCCCATCTTTAATATTGGCCAATAGGTGTATAAAAATCCAAGGTCCTCTGCTTCCTGGAAGGGAAGGGAGCTTTATGACTTCTCTTCCTCTCCTGGCTGCTGTAAGGAACTAGATCTTCATGATTCTGCTCCTTTCCCAGTGACCCTTAGCTGCTTCAAGGTGGCAAGAAAGAAAACTCTGCCTTGCTACCATTTTTACCACTCCACTGAGTTATCTTTTTGGGTGGTATTTTGGTACTGCCTCTCAAACAGCAGCATGTCACTGTTATAATTCTCAGTATCTTCACTCTTGCTTTAAAGTTCTGAAGATGACTTGTTAATTTTGCTTTGCTTCTACTGGGCAAAGATGTGGCAGTAGCAAAGCAATGGAGTTTCTCGTCTGCACGTTGTAGACTTGTTTCATAATATGGAAATGAGCATTGATAGTCTGTATTTAATTTTACAAGATAGTGACCTTGTCTACACATGCAATTAATGCGCCTGAATTTTCTGCATAGAACATTCAGGTTCATTAAACTGTGCCTAGGTACACATCTGAATGTGCGTCTGTTGGGAGCAGTTTAGTCCAGGACTGTTCCTGCCCTGCTCTGACCCCTTGCAGCAGCCAGGGGCAGCTCCCTGGCAGGGAGCACAGGGCTCAGGCCTGGGTTCCTGTGGGGTAGGAGGAGCTGTTCAGAGGACAGTTCTTCCCCACCTCATGGAGATCAGGGCCGGCTGGGAGGGAACTGCCCTGGAGCTGGGACAGTTCCCACTGCCCCGTAGAGATTTGGATTTAGCCAGGCAGCAGTTGTAGCCCCCTGCTGCCCTGTCAGAGTCTACATGTGTGCTTCAGTGCATTAGTTAATGCACTGTTTTTCTAGTACCACTATGTATTGGTATTAGCAAATGGTGCATTAGACTAATGCTCAGTAACTGACATGCATGTGTAGATAGTGATGCTTTACTGTGCATTAAATTAGTCTGAAAGATTTGCCCTCTGTAAAGCGTCTTGTGTTGATGCACCCAGTAAATATATAAAATTTAAATATTGGAGTTTGATTAATTTATTGTAACAGCAAGGGCTACAAGTTTAATATTTTAAATGAAAGTTTATGTTCTGCCAGTGTTTATGGCTTATGTTTTTTTCAGACTTCCAAGAAAGTTTCTTATGTGTCATTGGAGAGTAAATTTTCCAAGTTCAGTCTTTAGGATGTGTTACATTACTCATCTAACTATGCTGGCATTTATTTTGGGTTTGTGAGCTGAGGGTTGAGTTACATTTTTGTTCTAAAAAAGTTTTCTCTGTTAGCTTCATGTTAACTTTTTTGATTAATATAAAAATAATACTAATATACAAGAGCCTTGGAAGCTGTGACAGGCTTATTCTGAAGATATAATTATTTTCTATTTTTTAAAATGAAATAGGTCAATTTCCATTTTTCCTTTTGATATCAACCTTTTTTCTTTTAATTCAATTAAAGTACTTTATCTTGATCATAGAGAACTGGATGTTTAATAGAAGGCAAATCTTTCAGAGCACATCAATGATTTGGGACCCTGAGACCATGCTGAGACTACAAGTTTCCCATTCTTGGCAGTGATGCCTTAAATATGGCCACATATGCTGTTGTTTGGTCTCTAGCCAGAAGCAGACTGATCACATCCGGCACTGAGGGCCATGCAGAAGTATTGGTTCTTTTTGAGGCATGATGGGTAGCACAGAACAGTGCATGTTTAGAGGTGCTGTTGCAGGACTCACTATGTTTGTGTGATCTAGATATGGCCGGAGTCCCTTTTAAAAATAGGACTGAAAATCATAAATCATTTATGTGCTTTTGAAAATGTTATCCAGTGTCTTGAGCTGCCAAATAACTGCTTAAACTTGGTGAAGCAATAACAGATCTTCAGATATTCATTTTTATTGGTTCTTCAAATTATTTATAACTTAATAAAATTTCTGTGAAAAATACATCATGAAACTATTGAACAGATAAGATTATTTTATTGTGTAGTGCCCCCAGATGTAGAGGTAATAGGTAATGGGGCCCCTATCCCTTTTTCTTCCTCTTCTCTACTGCCTCTGCTGTAATATTTCCTGTCTTAATTTTACTTAATCCTCATGAAGAGACAGCATTTTGTAGCTTTCACATTAGACAGTATTGGCAAGTTAAGTTAAAGTCTACCGTAGATATTCTCAGCCATGGTGCTCTAATAACTTAGGGTGCCTTGAGATCTTTTTAAGTGTGCCACAAGATTACAAACAGTATTAATATTGTTAGGTTTGTAAGCACAATTCACAAGATAAACCCAGAAATTTCAAATAGGAATTCATAGTATTAAAAACCTTCCAACTGGTTGTCGTCTTTCTGAGTTCTTTGCAACAGAAGAATTGCTCTATTATTTTTCTTCAGTCAAAAAATGAGTGAAAAATAGGAGCTGTCATTTTCTGGGGGGCACCTTTAGTCTGAAAAGGTTCAGAACTACTGGTCTAACAGCTGCCCTTATTTACCTAACTGAACTAAGAGCATGCCATATTACCCCCTAGGCTTGCTCTTAGGTGCAGTTGTGGCAATAGGAAAACTAACTGGAAGAGCTGTGCCCACACAAGGTGGGCTGGGGAAAGGGGAAGGCTGCCTGCCATAGTGCTAATACCATAGTTAAAGCAGCAGCAGCAGCCCACACAGTGTAGACCTAGCCCTAGTCAAGATATCAGTGGTGGCTTTAGGCTGTACTTATTTTTTTTAAAACTCTAATAAGGACCAAAGTGATGTAATGTCATATTGCATTTCATTTTGTGTATTCTATATTGAGTACCTTAATTTAAAACAAAGTCTTTCTGCTGGCAGGAAACTTGATGACTCAAAGTCCTTTAAATCTCTATTAAAAAAAATCATTTTTAACTTTTCTCCTAGCGTCAGCAATATAGCTTCCCATCTATCTTTATCTATGGACATACATCCAGTGGAAAGACTTACGTGCTGCAAACTCTTCTAAAAACACTAGAGGTAAGAATAATTTTAAATTCATACTGAATTCAGAAAGGCTTAAAACCAGTAAATAATTAAAAACAATCCCTCAAGGAAGCTACTTGCTATTTGGTGAAGATCTCCAAAAACAATTGATTTTCCTTCCTTGACTGTCTCTGGCTTCTTCTTGTCTCTTATTTTATTGCAGAAAGGATCCTGTCTCTCCCCAAGCAGTGATACACAACATAATACAAATTAAAATATAACACTGGCCACCATAGCCTTTGTTAGAAATTTAAAAGAAAGCTGCAGATACCCTTAGTGAAATTTTTTTTTGTGTGAGGAGAGTTGAGCTAAGGGTGGCCCTCAGTGAAGAGTGAGTTCTCCCTGTATGACTGAATGAGTAAAAGCACAATAACAGACTGATCATACCTGTTCACACCTTACATTTTTAACTGAATAATTTACCTTTAACCTCCCTCCCCTTTTGCCCATAAAAATGGGCAGTGTATAAATACTGAATCCTATAATGCTACTAGTTGGTGGCTAATTGTGTTTTAATGGCATCTAGGCTAGGGAGAGACATTACACATAAACCAGTTTAAATGATCAGAAACTGGTTTAAATCTGTAACAGAACAGGATCTAGACAGGTTACAGGGGTGGGCCGATGAAAACAGGATGGGGTTCAACACTGACAAGTGCAGGGTAATGCACCTGGGGAGGAAGAACCAGCGGCACACCTACAGACTGGGGCACTCCCTTCTTGCCAGTGTCAAGACAGAAAAGGATCTTAGAGTCATTACTGACGCCACAATGAACATGGGCTGACAAAGTGGGGTTGCGGTCAGGAAGGCCAACCATACCTTGTAGTGCATCCACAGATGCATCTCAGGCAGGTCCAAGGAGGTGATTGTCCCCCCCATGCGACCCTGGTCAGGTCACAGGTGGAGTACTGCGTCCAGTTCTGGGCACCGCACTTCAGGAGGGATGTGGCCAATATGGAGAGGGTCTAAAGGAGGGCCGCCCACATCATCAGGGGTCAGCAGGGCAGGCCCTACGAGGAGAGGCTGAGGGACCTGAACCTGTTCAGCCTCCGGAAGAGAAGGCTGAGACGGGATCTAGTGGCAGTCAAGGGGGACCAGCAGGCATTGGGAGAGTCCCTGTTCCCCCGAGCACTCCTGGGAGTTACAAGAAACAACGGACACAAGCTAGCGGAGGGTAGTTTCAGGCTAGACATTAGGAGGCGCTATTTCAGTGTCAGGGCGACTAGGACCCGGAACCAACTTCCAAGCGAAGTGATGCTGGTTCCTACCCTGGGGGTCTTTAAAAAAAAGGCTGGATGAACATCTGGCCAGGGTCTTTTGACCCCAGTACTCTTTCCTGCCATGGCAGGGGGTCGGACTAGATGATCTTCTCAGGTCCCTTCCGACCCTACCAACTATGAAACTATGAGAATAGATGTTCAGTGCACATAAACCATTTTGAAAATGGCTGAAACTGGTTTGAGATAAACCTAGTTAAATATAGTATCAGACTTAACTGATTTGGGTCAAACTGGTTTATGCAATGTCTGTCCCAGACCCCTTGCTGGTTTAAGAGAAACCAGACACCCCTAGCATCCAGGCATGCTCTCTGGGCTGGGCGGGCTCTCTGTTCCACATCAGAGCTGGCCCCTCTCCTTTGCTCCCTGACTGCAGCTCCAGTAGAGACTTGTAGGCACAGAGCATCTGCCTGGATTCTCCCTGCTGAGAAGGAATTATTCCCCCCCTCCCCTCTGCTTTACGCAGACACCTCAGCATTAGCTAGCAGACCACATGCTGACTATTTTCAGTGCTGTGGGAGACGACAGGCAGGCAGGCTTTTTGGAGCTAATCAACAGGTAGCTTAATGTCCTTCCTTGGAAGAGCTGTTTAAGAAAAGCTCCATTAGTTAATGGAGAGAGGCTTTATTTTCTTAATAGGTTGATAAACACTGAGTTAAGGGGAATGATAAACATTCCTTGCTGGACTGCTTAGGAGGTAGGGAGAGGAATAATCAGAGCATCCTGCCAGGGCCTGGCCAGGCCCCCGTCAGCTAAGTCCTGTTGAAGTGAAGGGAAGGCTGACATAGTGCTCCCCGGCTTCTATCCTGAGCCACTGCAGGCATGTGCCTGCATTTCTGGGGTGTCTGTGGTTACAAAACTGATTTAGCATAGCCAGGTTAGACTGATCTGCAAAGATTGAATCAATTCAGGCTCAGGCTTTTTGAATGTCTGTCACTAGCCCTAGAAACCCCAGTCATGTTCAGAGCTTCATTTTGTTAGGTGCTGTGCAAACAGAAGACACAATCCTTATCAGGGTCCAACCTAATTTAAGATGGAACATGAGGGGGAGAGGGAGTGACAAGCATGCATAATTGTGTGGATAAACTATAAATATTTTAAATCTAAATATTGGTTTTACGAGATTTGGTTTTTAGAATTTAATTTCAGTATTTTTTTCACTTTAACAATCAACATGTTTGAAATTATAGCAATCTTGATAGTGTCTCTCATTCCCGTTTCCTAATCTTCAACTATTTCCTTTTTCACGGACAGCCTTTTTTCTACCTTGTATTCTATCACTATAATGTCCCCCTTTGGCCTTTTTTCCCCCCTGCTTTCTCTCCCCTCCCCTCTCTGCTTTACCTTTTGTCTTTCTAATTTCTACCTATTTACATTCTCACTGACATCCTGCTACACTTAGCTTCTCTCATTTATTGGAGTCTCAGACCAGTAGAGACTCCCTATGCCTGAAGAGGGGTGACTGTGCCTGAAAGCTTGCTAAGAACTTTTTTTCCAACTACTCAGTTGGTCTAATAAAAGATATCACATCTACTCAAAGAACCTTGTCTGCCTATGTCCTTAGACCAACACGGCTACAACTAAAAACCCAGCAATCTACAAAATTTACCTATACTATAATCTACTAAGACACTTTAAAAAATATTCATGCTGTCCATGTTTGCAGCCAGTTTTAAATGATGTCAAATCACTGAGCTAGTGAAACTCATTGCTTGAGCACCTGGAACCAGACTTTGCTTTTGCAGCAGTAGGCTTTTCTGCAGGTGCACAAGAGAATGTTATCTTCATTATAGTTTATTTAACTAGTTCAGTTCAACAAGTAGCTCTTTTACACTTGAGAGACTAATTGAGATTTATCAAATCAGGAAAGTGTGTCTTCCTCTTTAAAGGCATAAATAAAAACAAAACATGAGAATGAAATCTACTAACCTTGAAGGGCATCAGTTGAATCAGAAGCATCACCAGAAACAATCAGTTCAATTTGTTAACTACAGATAATGCTTCCTTTATTTAATAAATCTGTTTTAAATACAAAAATTGTTGACAACAGTTTTTCATGCATGTAGCATATTTATATTAGTTTTCTTTAACTAATGATAACAGTTTAGATATGCTTTTGTGCACTTTTAATTAAATTCCAATTTCTATCTAAATGCAGATTGATAAAAATGGTAAGTAGAAACTTGCCAAGTATATAAGAAATCATTTGCCATTTTCTAAAATAATAATAAACATGTGAGAATGAGTTTCTGTTAGGTTTTAGTATAGCTTAAATAAATATTTATTGATCCAGCATATACTTCAAGTTAGCAGAAATACAAAATTATTATATCCTGTTTGAATGCAGAATTTAGTGTACATTTGTGTTGGAGTTTCAGATAAATTTAGGCATCTTACAAGATGGCAGATGGACAAAGCTTTAATGTTAGATATTGATGTTTAAGTTCTCAATAGACTGACTTACTTGATAGCTCATTTTGAAAATTTGCTGTCTTCAGTTAATAAGTTTGTTTGATCAGGTTAACAATTTGGAAGGAGAAATATAGGAGTGAGGCCAGCCTAATGTTTTTCCTACTTCTAGGCTTCTTTTCCTTATTGTATTGTTTCTGCTTTTTCTTTACATACTTTCCCATGTAGATGTTTTACTGATGGTGGTATGAGGTTGGTAGTTATTATCCGTTGAAATCATGACTTCTTTTGTGTTTTCCTGATCTCTATAGACTGTTCATTTGGTTTTACCTGAATTTAACCTTTGGAAGACTAAACTAACATTAATTCTTCAATACTGCCAATAATTTTAATGCTTCAATAATTTGCTAAAAATGACATTACCTTGCACTTGTCCCATGGAGGTGGATTCCTTTGTGTTCCCCAGGTTCCTGTCAGCACCACGTTCCTTTCCTCTCCTATCTGATTATCACTGCTGACTCTGTCTGTCCTTCCTCAGACTCATGTCTTAACATTGTGTACCTCTTTTTGTGACCACCTGACATCAGACCATGGTATTTGTATGATAGTTGAGGGGAGAAGAAGCAGCTCCTCAAGCAGGAGAGGTTGAGTATTTCAGGAATTATTTCAGTCGGTTTTGTCCCAATAGCAAACCAAGACCAGAAACTCTTCTCATCATCCTGCTGCGAGCAAGTACCCCTGCATTAGGAAGTAGACTGGCTTCTGGGCATGTCTATAAAGATTAATATTGGAGTTCTTAATGTTTAGTATTAAAATTGCCATATAGGACTTTTAACTCTTTGGAAGAGTTTAACTTCGCTTTCAGATAATGACATTGTAAAGCCTTGAAAAAGCGCATGCAGTCTTGGCCCCAAAGAGCTAAATTGTGTGGAAAGAAGTGAGCCTGTGTGGCAGAATGCATGCTCCTCACAAAAACGAGAATGTGATGATAACCACGGCCCTGAATCCACTCGATATCTTTTAGAATCGTTAGAGCCAGAGGACTTGTAACTCTGTCTCCTCATCCCATTAACCTTGTGGCCATTCTTTTTCTGTCTACCTGAATATGTTTACATGAACTATTTTTCTTTTTCTGTCTGTTTTCATTGTTTTTTCCAAAGCATCTAAATTCCACCTAAGTCAAAAAGTAGAATAATGAAAACCAGTACTGGAAGCCTGCAATGCTTAAGTTTTTTCAAGTAAAGCTCCCTAGGTGCCTAAAGTCGTATTCTGTACATGTTTCAGTATTGCCAGGGCTGAGCACCCCATCATGTGCTCTTGCCATATTCCATCAGGATCTACAAACTGGGTGTTTCACATGCCCTGATATAGCCTAATATATGCCCTGTAATAACAGCACAGTCACAGCACGGTGTAAAGTAGAGGCTGCCACTTCCTTTGAGAAACACAAGAGCAGGAGGAGAAGGTGGTGGCAGTGAGTGGTGTTCCTCTTTTATACAATATCAACTGCTGAGGGCATGCATTCATGGATGGGGAGACCCAGGTTCAGTTCCTTCACTCATTTCGCAAGTGGGAAGATCTGGGTTCTGGTCTCTTCTAAGGATGGTTTATGTCAGCGAGAGCCACCCTTTTTGGCAGGCGTGCCACAAATTAGCCCCATACCATTCCCAAGTGCTACTCCAATTCTCTTCCCCTTTCCTGATAGACTGCTCTACCCTATGCTTCTTGTCAGATCTGCTGCTTTGCTTGCTGGTTCCTGCCCTATCTCCCACTGTGCTGCCCATCCCTCCCTGGACTGCTACATGCCACACATACATGCTGCCCTACCACTTTTGTCACATGTGCTGCAGGTTGGCCACCTCAGGCTTATGTTATGGTTTATATGTTACATTAAACTATCAGTGGTTAAAATATAAGCTGTACATAGAGTAGAGACCAGAATCCAGGGCCCCCAACTGCCAAGTGAATACTGTAACTGTGCTACTAGAGAGTCATGCTTGTTCTTACTCCCTCTTTTCTGCAAAGTGGCACAGCCTCAATGGAAGGGGTATAGATTGCCCTCACCTGAGCTTTGCCTGGCAGTTAGGACATATTGCAATCGGAGTGGAAGATGTGGGTCTGGCCACCCTCAGCATTTAACTGGTATCTTCCACATCCTGAGTGAGTTGCCTAAGGACTAGGCTGTTGCATAAGAGAGGTACACTATCTATCTCCTCATCCACTAAGTGTTTCAAAGGATGGGAGTGATCCTTCTTTGGCTTTTGGTAGAGTTGGTGTAGACACTTAATTCAGGATAGGATTGAGAGCATCCAACTAAAGGTAGGGACCTAAGCTTCAAAAGGGGACAGGATTGTTTACTGGTTAGTTAAGCTTGCTCAGTATGGTGAATGTTTTGAATCTCATTCTGAGTTGCCTAACTCTCCTTATCCATTGTTTAAGAGCATCACAATGCCCAGGTCTCTTTGTGCTTCTTGCCGTTTAAATACAATGCTAAAAGGAGGAGGTAAGAATATTTGCTAGTAAACATTGTTTGAGTGGACTGCCAGCAGGTATCTACATTTTCCACCCACCTTCCTCACAATCTATGATACAGGTTCTGATTAAGTGGAATGACTGGAATGAGGTCAGCAGTGAAGCTTCTATATATAACCTCGCACCTGAAGTTTGGTTTAGCAAGAAATATACTTGTGCCCCTATGACTAATGCTTTCCAGAGGTTTTGATATTCAGTGAAAAAGGAACATATGCTTCTCTAGGAGTGGGGTTCTATGCAAACATTCTACTTTAAGAACTAGTTGCTATGCAGGTAACATTTCTTTCCTTATATAAGTGTATGTGGCAGATACAACAGCCATCAAAATAGCATCAATGAGGTATTTGTCTTCCAACCTTAACTTTCATGCATTAAAACAGTGCTGTAAAAATTGAAATTTTGCCAGTGAATAACATGAAAATCACTTTGTTTATTAATGTTTGAGAGCTGAACAGTATCTCAGTTCTTTGAAGTAAGGGCTGAAAGGAGTGACCAAATCTAAGCTTTTCTGTTAAAAATATTATCAGTGCACCCACCTGGTCTCGTATAGGCGCTCTCTAGCGACCTTCGAGCGCATACCCGGTTCCGGCTGTGGGGTGTGTCCCCAGGACCTTTGTGTAAGGGTTGTGTTCAACCCTGAGGGAAGCCCCGACACTCTTCTGCCATGACTTCGTCTTCTTTTCTTCAGTGGTGGGGTTACTCCTTGGGGATTCTCACAGACTGGGTGCTGCCCTTTGCAGGCGTTCTTGGGGCTCCACCTCCTCTACACCCCAGCCATGCACCAGCCCTCAGGACCACTGGATGATGGGTCGCCGGCCTATACTTTTCTGATGTTCTCGTCCGCTCTCTTCTCTCCTTGCCCGCCCCTCGATGACCTTTCACCTAGGATGACAGTGATGTTTGAGACCATCCTTGTCTCTGAGGCTTCTGCTGTGCCGCCTTGGTCCTCTCTCTTGGCTCGGGGTCACTCGTAGGTACCTCCCCTGGTCCGGGCTCTGTGTGCCCTTCAAAACAAAGTAACAAAAAAGAAGAGAAGAAAAGAATAATCCGGGTGTGGGTCTCTGCCCATCCCACTCATGGGTCCGGTGTCTGTGGTTCATGGGATCCCTCGACGCCGTCCCTCCTTGGCCTGAGTGCCCTGCTGAGCCGGTTCTGTAATTCTTCTAATGTGGTTGAGACTCCTCCTTCGGGTCTCCGTCTGGCCCCCTTCTGAGCTGCCAACCTTGTTCTGTTGAGTTGCAGCCTGGGGAGAAGCTTTGCCCTCTGGCTTTGGCATTGCTGCCCCGTTTCCATTTTCCCGCCACCGGCTTTTAAATCTGCCGGGTGGCGGTTTTTGCTGATGTCATCTGCCAGCGCCGTTCCCAGCTGGCAATAAAAGCAGCTGATGAACCGCGCCAGCAGCCCTTCTCAGCGCAGCTCCGCTTCTCCTGGGGATGGTAAGTGTGCCCTCTTTTCAGGGCTTTCTATTTCTTTCTTTGGGCAGGTCAGCCCTGCCTCAGGTCCCACTCTGGGAGGCTGCTCTGGTGCCTCCATTTTTATCCCCCTGGGACAATCAGGCAATCTCTACGTGTAATTCTTAGGTATATATGTATCTGGTACATGTGTGTATCTCCCTTTGTTCTACCATTTTGCTGGTTTTATTCATGTGATCAGTTCTGAAGTTAAATATGCAAGTAACCCTTCTAGGAATAAAGTTCTTATATATTTGAAAGCTTTGGTTACTCAGAATTTAGCATACAGCTTAAAGGTTTTGTTATGTTCACATATACCTACAAATCAATACAAATTTGTAAGTATACATTTTGGTATATCAGACTTGAAGCTTTTAAATAAATCCTGTCTGGTGGTTGAAGATTCTGGTATTGAGACACAATACCCAAATAATGTTAGAAATGGATCAAGGGGAGAGGTATTTAAAATTTAAAATCTTTTTGTGTATTAATCTTGAAGCCCAATTGTTACTGCAACAAAAGCTCATGGCAGCTATTGCTGAACAAATGTCTTGAATGATCATCATGCTTAAATGTAATATTGTCTGTAGTCCTCAGAACATTTGCATAGATGTGTGATAGATGCATGCTTCTGAAAGTACATTGTAAACATGCCCACACATCATTTCAGGAGCAGATTTGAAGGTTGCATTCCAAAATGCCTTTAGATTTGAGGAGTTTTTTAAACTCACTCCTAGATTTATTGACCTGAAACTTTATTTTCAAGTGGAAATCTTACATGTTTCTTCTCTTTTGTAGCTTCCTCATGTATTTGTGAACTGTATTGAATGCTCTACTTCAAGGCTTCTTCTAGAGAAAATTCTGAGCCAGTTGCAGAGCCTTTCTTCTAAGACTAAACATGCTTCACACATATCCTGCGACACTTTGAATCAGTTTGTATGTCTATTTAAGCAAGAGATTATGGCTGAAGAGCTACAGAATGAAACAATATACATTGTAAGTAATTTAACACCCGCATTGTTTCTCCTTATTTTCATTTATTGAATTGAGTGTTTGCATTTATCACAATCCTTTTATGCATGGAAAAAATGCATACTGGCCATTACAAGTGTTCTGCTACATTATGTTTTATGGGAATCTTTAAACTGCTTTACTGGGTTTTAGTCACCTTCACTGGATGTTTATACACATGCTCCAGGAGGGAGGTGGCTGGTGCTTTAATTAGAGAGGCTCTGAAAGCTGCTCTAATTTAATTAAAGTGCCAGAGCATCTTGTGTATCAGCATACCTGTGCTTCATAATGGCGGCAGGGGCACTTTATCTAAAGCTCATTCAATGCTGATACATGAGACGCTGGAGGCTACAGTAATTACCATGCTCCAGCAGACTCGATTAATCGAGTCTGTTCTGATGTGTTGTAATTATAGTGTGTCACAACCAAATTAAGTAGTGCCCATGTCACAAACAAGTAAAACCATTCAAAACAGTTTTTTTCTGCACTAGGTTAACTAAGGGTTAACAATAATGATAGTAACCGCTTTTTTTTTGCTGCGCATGTCAAAAAGAAATTTATAACTGCGACACTAACATGAAATAGAACTTCGCCTTCTGTGCTGTACATAAATCATTGTAATTGGTCGGAATGACAGGGGAGTGTCCGGGAGTGTCCTTATGATAACACCCTAGCAAAGACCGCTAGATAATTGGCGATTCTAATTAAATTTATGACGTGGCGAAAAGCAATTGGCTATTACACAAATAAAACCCGTCTTCACTTCCGTGAAGAACAGGAGACCTCCGCGCACACACCTGAAAAACCTCTGAACGTATGCGTGAGAATAACTGACAAATTGATTGCTTGTCAGTCTCCCCCGTCTCGACCTTATCAGACGTAAATCAACGACCTGCCGGCCCAATTTTTTCTCCGTTTATCTGCCCGATCAACGAACTCTTATGCAGACCGACATACGACCTACGAACCTTAAGCTGTAACTAACCAAGTATCTCTGACCTCCGCTATTCACCACCTTGATGGCGTGAGTAAATAATCTTGCTTTGCAACCAATAAGCGTCCGCCTAATTAATTCCACTCCAAGCGTCACAAGTACCCGCCTGACGGCCTTCTAAGGCCCCGGACCCTTATCTGCCTGGGTGGGAGTCAGGGAGAGCTGCTGGCCGGCTGCCCTGGGTCCCGACACAGTGCGTTGGAGCAGCCTTTCTACTCATGTATAGGCCCCTGTTATGTTCTTCTTTTAGTGGTGGTCACACGTAAATGCTAACAGTAAATTTTGCCAAATGGATAAATAAGCATAACATTTGCATAAAAAAAAAAATATTTTTTTTATCAAATGGCAAGGTACTGAGAAAACCTGAATTCATTTTTTAATTAGGTATGGAGACAACATCAAACATTTCTCTTGGGGTATAATTCTATTAAAGAGAAACCACATAGGGGAGTAGTAGGGAAGTTCAGTATGTAACGCACAAATAAAGAAAGTAGCTAGGCTAAAATAGATTGAGTTTAGAGGTCAAGCCGAGGAGCCTGAATGATTGGTTCCATTACATAAAGGGCTATTGAAATTTTATGGCTCTTGAATTCCAATAGCAAGATTTAAAGCTCAGTTCTTGTCTGTAAAGGTTATCATTGTGATTGAAGCCGAATGGGGAAAACTAAAGCAATGGAAAAATTTAATTTGTCCACATGATTTTTGTGCATTTCATAAAGCAGGTGGTTCAGCATACTTATTTCAATTGAAAATTCAGAAATCACATAGTATTATTGGCAGACAACTTCAAATAATAGGAACAATGAACATATAGTCTAACTAACTGGTTAGAAAAAAAAGATCAACACATTTAGTAAAAGAAGTCTGACTGAAATAGACATTCAGATTGGAATTTAGGTGCCATTTGGTGATTATTCGTCTTGTCATTTGTGGGCATACTGTTTTGGCTTTATTCAAGTCAAATAAGGGAGAAGTTCAGAAATATGTTGAAACATCTTGTTATTTCACAAATCACTGTTAAATATGTTATGTATTCACTCAAAATATACATATTGTGTTCAAGTACTTTATATTCTGTTTAATTAGTACATTAATATCTTAGTAACTTTATACAGAAATGTTTAACTCAAGTTAATAAATCCAATTATTATCCTTTAAAAAGAATCAGCAAGATGAAATTTAACAGTACTTACAGGATATTAGAGGTGATTCAGAGAAAACTGCTTTAACATATAACTACAAATGAATATTAAAAACATCTTTAAATTTAAATGTAAGATTGAAATATGCCCCATGAATTTTATAAAACTATTATTTTCAGATTAGTATATGCATTAGAAAGGGGTAAATGCTTGATTTTAAAGACTTGTAGAGACAGTTTGCATTTTATATTAACATTATTATCCCATTATTAGAAGTTAGTTGAAAATTGATTACAGAAGGCAAAACATTAAATTCTTCAAAATGATCAATTGTATTGGGTAAATAATTGCTAAATCAGAAGAATTAAGTGTTAGATTAGTATTTCAATTCTGTTCTGCATGGAAACAGACAGGACGGGAAAAATCAATTTATGTGAATTAACTTGTGTCTTCTCGATTTATTATAGGGTGGTTTAAATTGAGATTGATGGAAAAACTGCAGACTAGTAGCATAAACTGACAAAACAAATTTATTCAATTTCATTTCAGTGGTAAATAACTTAATATTTCAGTTGCAATTAAGTCAGAGAAAATTAAGATAAATGGTTCCTCTCATGCAAAGCCTTCTAAATGTTTCTCTTAATACAAGTATGGGTGCTGAGCATTCCTCATTACTCAAGGAAAACAAAATGAGTCATTCTACCTACTTTAAGAATTGTAAAGATAAAACTTATTCATTCTTACACTTAAAACAGTTGTATTCTCACAGATAAACTTGCTGTTTATAATATTATTTAACAGTGAAAGTTATGAAACGACTATTTATTAAAAATATAAAACATCTTGCAGAAGTCAATCCATGTTTTAGTTAAGCAATAATATTTGCTGTTATAGGCCTTTATTATATGTTATTTTTGTGCAAAACACTTAAGGTGCACTAATGACTTACTATTATATACCTGGCCTTGCCATCAAGGATAGAATAATAGAAAAGTAGGGCTGAAAGGAACCTCAGGAGGTCATTTAGTTCAGCCCCCTGCTCAACAAAGGATCCTCCCTGTCTAAAACATCCTATACAAGTATACATGTAACCTACTTTTAAAACTGCATGAATTGGCAATATCATGTTTCCCCTCAATATCATCTGATCTTGAAATGCCTCTCTGTATAAGACATCCATTAATTCTCTTCTGTGGGTAGTGAGGAAGATGGATGTCTCTTAATATTTGGGGAAAAAAAAGCCATTAAAGAGAACAGAATCCAGTTCTCTAAAGACTTGTAATGTCATTACAGCAGCAATATCCCAAAAGATATAATCATTTTGGAAGTTTGTATTTAAATTCAGAAGGACAGGAAACTGAAAAAAAAAAACTTGTACTCCCCTCTCCTTCCTTCCCCTTCCTCCATTTCTGCTCAAGATATCAAGTGTTCTGGTATATAAGGTTTCTTTACTGACTATTGGGTAAGGCTCCCCATTTGTATCGCTAGGATTTAACATATGTTAGTTGTTTATATGTACAGTGATCCCATTTAAAAAGCTGATGTTTGCTAATAGTGTCCACACAAAAATAAACTATTTCTTGGAGCTGTTATAGATTTTCCATAGGGCAAAGAATCAAGTTTCTGAGCTTAATCTGAGACAAGGTTTGACAAAAAACTTGTCGCACCAGAAAATCAGACTTATATGAACTATAAAGATAACAGCACCTTTTGATAATGAAAGGTCATCCCTTGGTGGAAATATGCAGAGTCTCTTATAATAAACCTATTCAGGTAAAACCCAACTAATATGCATGTTATTTAAAGCTTTTAAAATAACAGAATTATCTGTAAATGAGACTGGATATTTTAATAGGCTGCTAATGATGTCATGGGTTTTGTCAGTAATACCCAAGTGCATGGATGATTTGCTTTAATCTCCACTTCACACTGCCACAAGCCATGGCAAACTTGGTTCTTGGGGATTCTCTCTCTTTCCGGGTGGCTTGCACACAGCACACTTGAATCTATACTCTTCCCGACATGCTGTGTCTGAAATGTCTTACTGCTTAACTGGTTCCTTTTGCCATCCAAGGGTATAGTTAAAATGTGGTTTCATCAGCTAAGCTAGAAAAGTTGTTGAATCCTACATGAAAGGACAGTTTAAAATGCACTCTGTAATAAGATCACCCTTTGTTAAAAGGTACTGGATAAAGCAGAACAGCTGAGGGAAATGGAGGCAAATGTGCTGCCAGCATTTCTTAGACTACAAGAACTGGTAAGTAACTGGGTAAAATATTTTGGATGTGTATTGCCTAAAAACACTATGAAATCCTTTAGGCAGCCTTGCTAATGAGTGAGCTCTTGCACTTGAAAAATCTGTGTGATTTATTTTATTTATTTATTTATTTATTTTGATAAATTTGTTTTTTTTTATAACTTTGGTTAGCAGCAGAATTGAAACATCACTGGGCTTTTTTTTTCATGTGCTCTCAGTTGTTTATTCCGTTTAATGATATCTTATCCTATAAAGTCAGCTCTTTTATGCATTCTTTTGAAGCTGTTTCAAGTATACAGCTACATCTTCTAAAATATGTTTTGCTTTTAAGATGAATGCAGAATTCACCCACGCTTCATCAAAGCTTTATAATAATTGCCCAAAAGAGCATAAACCTCAGGAGATAGGCAAGAGAGATGAGGGGCAACTTCCAATGAAAGGAATTGTAACATAGCCTCTTTTGGCTTTGTAAAATGGAAAGGCAATCTCTGAAAGCCTGGCAAACATTTGTATGTGGTTCTAAGTACCCCCGAAGAGCTGCTTTAGACAGAGTTGAACCTAAAGTTAGCGAGTTTGTGGTTAGAGACATGAACCTGCACTCCAGGAAAATGTTTACCTTCAGCTTCTCCAACAGTGTGTCTGGGAGCTCTTTATCATGGCCCTACTGAAGACGTATTGGGAGTCTTGGAGCACTGGCTGTGCCATTGTACCCAGCTCTGCTCTCTTTAACCATCAGCATCCCTAGTTGTTGAGAACCTCTTAAAAGGTTGTGCTGTGCTACAGTCTGGCAGAAGAGTTACTAGTTTGTAGTTGTATTTGGAATGGCTATAGATGGGCTTATGATGTCAGAAGGGTCTGTCTTGGAGCAAGGACAATGGTACATCCTTCAGAAATGGATTAAAGGGGAAACTGGGAATAAGTATAAAATAATAATTTTTTGAAGTTGCTGTAGATCAGGGGTGGGCAGTTGCTTCAGCTGGATGACCACTCAACAAGTTTTGATGAGCTGTTGAGGGCTGCACGCACAAAAACCTTCCAAAGACGTCATTTTAACAAATTATAGATAAAAAAAAATCAGACACTAAAAATCAAACATATGCTATAATATTTTAAGTTTATTTCAATAATTTTTGTCCTGATTTATGGATTTTTGAGTAGTGTATATAGAAATGATTACATATTAGCTCAAAATAAAATCTTTGGGCATTTTTACATGTGTTTTAATTGGCGAGCTGCGATTTAAGAAGATGAAGTTAGGGGTAAAGACTCTTTTGAGATTCCTCTCTGAATTGATAACCAGTTCCGCCTAAAGTAACCTATTGTCCTTTGCATCCTAATGTCCCTTGTCAGGCTTCATTCAAGCTTTCCAGTGCTTGCATGCCCATTGTCTTGTGTGCTCCAATGCTAAATTAACCATTTACAGAAAGACATTTTAAGATTTCTCACTCATTTCATCTCAGGGTAGAAGAACTTCTAATATATTAACTCTCTTTACACTTTCATCATCACAAGACGCTAGTTTTTTACTCTGTGGCTGCATAATTTTTTCCTCATGTAACTTTTAGTGCCCATTTATTTGGAAAATACCTGGAAGCTTCCAAGTACAGCAGTTAGCATTCTGGATGCTGTGATACCAGCAGTTGATGTAGGGAAGTGGTTTTTGCCTAGGGTGGTTTTCAGTTTTTTTAGGCACAAGCCACCCCTTGATAGCCTCAAACACCCCTTAGAAAAATGCCAGCTTTTAGATTTCACTCATTTTTTGACCATGGAAAAATAATAGAGTAATTCTTTTGTTGCAAAGAATGCAGAAAGACCACAAAAGGTCAGAAATGTTTTTTTTGACATTAAGGATTCGTACTTGAAATCTTTGGGTTTATCTTATGAATCATGCATAGGTGTCTGCACACCTAACAGTGATACTATTGTACAGCACCCTGTCGCACCCTTAAAAGGATCTTACAACATCCTGGTTGAGAATTGCTGGCCTAGAGCCCCACTGTTGCTACCTTCAGGCGACCAAAAGATTAGGCCAAGAATTTTAGAAGACACATACCTGAAGCTCATCTCTGAAATCCATGTTTAGGCACCAGAATACATGGGGGTGACTTTCAAGAGCACTAAGCATCCAGTAGCTTTTGTTAGATTTGGTGGGAAATGTAGATGTGTGGCTTCTCTGCTTAATTACCAGGTGTCATGAATTTACTATGTAAAGGTGGGTTTCCAGAGAAAGATGTAGTGAATCTTTTGGAGGTGTGTCAATCTGCTGCTGAACATTTTCCTCATGTCTTAGATGAAAAAGAGGTTGGATTGTCAGAAGTGGAAAGAGGTAGGGTTTCATGAAGTCATGGGGCAGTTGAGGAGTGGATCTTGGGGGCAGAATGTCTGTGTTTCTGTGGGACATTGTTACTGAAAATGGTTTGAATGGCTATAGGGACCCATTAAGTGTCAGTATCTAAGCACTTGAGTTGCCTATAGCACTTGTCTGCTAAAACACTAGGCAGTCTAGGTGAAAAGCGCAATGAAAGGGATCTCCGGAAAAATTTCCTCTTGTTAAACTAAATTTCTATTTTAAAAAGAAGAGTTTATTAGAGAACCTTAAGGATTCAATTTTGGCAGGAAGTGACAATAGAGAGATAAAAGGAACTCACTCTGTGCTTCAGTGAATGGGAACAGCAGGTGATCCTCCCCAGGCAATTTCCACTTCATATTAAAAGATTTATTGTATAAAACTATTTTGAATATACACTGCCCTCACTAAATGTTTTCTGTAGGTGCTTTAACTGAAACTCTCCACCCTACAAGGACATGTTGGAAACCTCCTGGGATCAGGGGTAGGGGGCAGTGAGGTGTGGCACAGTGAAAGAAGAAATCAGGGTTAAAAAAAAAAATGTTCTCATTCACTGATGAGCAGCTTAAATTTCCTGACCACAACCAAGGCTCTTTCTAAATGCTGAATTCAGTGGTGCTAAGCCATGGAAATATTGGATTACAATGAATCCCACACTTCAAAAATTAAAAACCTCCTCCTGGATAGGAGAAATTTTTGCATGAATGCATGTATTTTCTGAAACGTACATTGGCTTAAGTTACAGGGATGTATTTAGTAGCCTTGTTGGTCTGAGACAAAAAGAAATGCAAAAATCTAGAACTCTTGGTTCAGAAATGATATCTTTTATTAGACCAAGTAGGGAATTGCAAAAAAATTCTCATTTTCTGCAGAATTGGTTTTTTTGCAATTTCCTAGTTGGTCATATAAAAGGTATAATTTTTGAACCAAGAGTTCTAGATTTTTGTATTAGCTTAAGTTATTCACTTGTGTTGTCCATCAAACACTGAGTGTTTAAAATAGTACTAGGTGTACAAGGTTTTCTCTCTTTCTGGTAAGCTTACAAAAATTGAATGGAACTTAGATTTTTAGTGTTATCCTCCTTCATATTACTCTTTCACTTCACTTGCTAGATATTTGTGTGAATTAGTATGCATTATAAGGCTGGAAAGCTAAGTATATTGGACTTGGCTCAAACCTCATTCAAGTTGGTCTGAATCTTTTTATTTGTCTTCAGCGGGCTGTGGATCATACCCGTGGTAGACAAATGCTGTGTCATTTGTGAATGCAGCTCTTCTCTTGGTTGTGAAAACTTGTACAGTGTAGCTGTGGGTGGGACAGTTTTTCATAGCTGTATGTTGATCTCGCTAGCAAGAGACTATTGTAGGCATATGTCAGTGTCACTGATTTGCCATCTCATGGTTTCTTTGCAAGTAGTTTAAGATGCCCAGAGTCAAATAAATGAAAAACGTTATCGATTATATTTTAATAAGAAATATTTTTGTTTGAATTGCTGATCACTTTTGCAGCACTAGTGCTTGATTACAGAAGCATAAGGTACAATGTTAGTAGTTTTACCTGTGGTGAGGACAATGTTAGAGAAGAGATTAAAAAATACTGGCGTATAAATTGGTTGTTCCACCTTGCTGTTAAACAGGATACCTAACTGTACAGTTGAAATAGCAGACAGAATCATCATGCATCAGCACATTGTAAATCAGTTTACTACCTTTGAATGTACCAAGGAATAACATTTTACATAAGGTAGAACAGTATACTTACAGTATATTTTTAATGCCTTTTTCTGATGATCTGTGTGCAAGTTGTTTGTTCCTTTGTCTTTTTGGAATCAGTGTTCCAGGTTTATTTTATTTTTTTTCACTTCTATGGTGATTAATTGATTTTTACTTTCCAATTTTGCAAGTAATATAAGGAAACATAGTCTACTTCAAGAGCTCTGAAATATTTATTGAAGAAGCATTCCTGAGGGCCTCTGTTTTTATGCTGAGTTTATAGTACAGTTGCAGAAATACTTAGAGATAAAGACTGCAGTATTACATTTGTGCAGTATTAGCACAAAATGTGTTGTAGATGGATTGGTTTACTCAGAGTATCTTTCCAGAGAGTGATGATAAACTCCTGTAAAGGCATCTTTTGCATGAAGGAAATTTCTTATTTAATTAAAGAGTGCAAAATGTATCTAGCATGGCTTTTTGTATCTCTTTGAAGTTGGTACTTGATTTATTGTAAAAAAAAAAAAAGATATTTGAAATATTTCTTTCATTTTTAATAAATAGAAAATGTTAGAACTCAATAAAATAATGCATTTTTTGACATAAAGAAAAATTCTGTTACCTGTTGAACTGAATAACAAAGTTGGAAATTGCATGTTCCTATAAACTTTATTGAAATGTCAATGTAGAGTATTAAACCAATTACAATAACTATCGTTAAAATTGCAAAACAGTCAGTAAAGTAGAAAGAGAATTTTTACCACGCTGGAGCAGGGGGAGGGAAGTCAGCTGACATTTATAAATAATTCTGAAGTATTTTTCCTGAACAAAAACATTGCTCTTCCTTTACCTCCTCAACCCTTCCTGTTAATCTCTTAAGGAAAGTCTAGATTTAAATTATCAAGGTAAAATGTTGTCTTAATTTGGGGGCAAGAAAGGAAAGCATTTTGATATGCCTAATACCAGGGCCCCATCACCCCAAATAGTGTAAATGTCAATTAAATGGTAAGAGATGTACAGGAATCCCAGACAGTTACAAAGATCTGCAAATGTATGAGCATCTTGATTAGGCCACCTGAAAACTTATTAACATGCTGATAATTTGTGTTAAACTCTGAATTTGATGAAATTCTTTGAATGAAGAATGCTAACAGTCATTCTTCTGATTAATATTTTTTACATGCAAGGTCACCTTCTCCTTCTTTCTTCTTTTTACAGGCAGACAGAAATGTGACTGTCATCTTGGTCACTGAAATTGTATGGGAACTGTTCCGTCCAAATACAGGATGCTTTGAACCATTCACCTTATATTTTCCTGACTATAGCATAGGTAATTAATTTTCCCCATTTTTTTTAAAGAAAAAGGTACTTGAAAAGCTCTCTGCAGATGGGGTTTTGGTGGGGGTGGGAAGGAGTGTTGTGTATTTGTTAACCATTATGACTTTTCCTGCAAGTAGGTTTAAGTCATTTAGAAAACCTGGTAATTGGAAAGGTATGCTGTATACTAGAATTTGGAGGGCTTTGTTCATATGGACGCAAATGAAAACACCCTTTGGCTTTTGGCCAAAGTATCATGGCTAAACTGAATATGAAATGTAGAAATGTACTGATGTAGTCGGGTGCCCGGGCAGGTGCCACACTCATGGCAGCTTCCAGTCGCTGTACCATAAGATCGTGATTATGTGGCTGCAGTGGCAGATGTGCTTTCCTATGGCTCCTCTCTCCCCTCACACCCAAGTTGGCACCCAGGGCAACTACCCTACTCATGCCATTGATTAAATATATTATTTTAGGTGCTGGTACTTAATTCTGTCCCAGAAGGAAATTTGAATTTCACTATAAAAAGGAAAAAAAATTACCGAAACTTTGTGTTGGCTTTCTTAAATAGTATGGAGTAATCAATCATTTTAATCAACAATGTAAGAATATTCTGGTAAAATAATATGTATGAACTATGATTTTTTTAATGTGCTTGTCGCGAATATAAAAAAACCCTTAAGTTACAAGAAAAATCCATTGAACGGTCTTTGATTTATGGATATCATATACTGCTTATCTCAGCTTTAATAAAAGCTAAGGAAATTCAGACTAAAAATTATTTAAGCTAGTATTAAGGTTGAAAGCATATTGCTGTTTGAAATATTAATAGACTATCATTATTTTTTATTTATTTGTATTACAGTAGTACTTAATGACCCCAGTTGAGATCAGGGCCTTATTTTAAGCATTATAATCCTGACCTGAACAGCTTATTGTGTGAATTGTTGGGGGAGAGGAAGGGGTGGCAGGATACAGATCTGTGGCAGAGCTAGCAACAGAACTCAGAGTTTCTCAATCCTGGTCTAGAGCCCTGTGCTTTGGATGCCCCTACTTCATTTAAAAACAAAATGCTATGAAGTCAAGAAACCTTATGCAAGGTCTCGATGCCACCCATAACATTTACTTTATGGTCCCAAGTGCTGTATACATCTGAATCAGACATTCCCTTCCCTTTAACTCAATGTTTCCCAACCTTTTCCAGCCCAAGGCACACTTACACTAACAACATTTTTCTGTGGCACACCTGTTAAGGCATTCCCCATCTTCATACCTATTGTAGCTCATTGCCACAGCAAAATTCCACAGCACACCTGTTCATTTCTGACAGCACAATTTTGGGTGCACGGGTTGGGAAACGCTGCACGGGTTGGGAAACGCTGCTTGAACTCGTCTGAGTTTTCATTATGAGCAGTTCCGCACCAGCGACAAAGCCGTGCAATAACCACTGGACTGCCACCAGACACAGTAGGGTAAGAGACTACCTTTCTCGAGTCCAGGTTGTGGACTGTATCTCATGCTCTACCTTCTGTGTCCCAAAGAACTTCCTAGACATTAGCCATCATGGATGTGTTTATAAGGGACAATGCAGTGCTGTGTTCTGTAGTTTCAGGTCCCGGAAGCAGAATAGCTCCATTAGTGTAGTTCTCTGCCTTGGCTCATTAACCCTGCTGAGTTAGCTAACTTGAGAATGTCTACCTAGCACTGCATTGTGTAGGGGTGCACCGATAGAGATTTTTGGGGCCGATACAGATAGCCAATTTTTAAGGAGGCATATCAACTGATACCGATCCGATTTCCGATATGAGTCTGGCAGTGTGGAGAGCTGCCTCCAGTTGGTAAGTCTGGTGTGGTGGGAGGGGGAAAGGAAGGGGTGTGGACTGGGGCTGGGACTGGGGAGGGAGGCGTGGGGCTGGGGCAGGAGCTGCCTGGTTGGGACAGGGCCGGCACAGGATGGAGCAGCAGCTCGTGCGGGGAGGAGGGGAAAGCGGCTCCTACCGCCACATGCCACTCAACTGGGAGCTGCTAGTTTAGCGGCTCATCCAGTGCTCATGTGCTCGTCCGGCAGCTCCCGCTGCTTATCTGGGAGGGCAGGGGGCGGGGTGTGTGCCCCCGGATCTGTGCAGGGCAGACTGGGTTCGGGGCTGCGCCAGGCTCTTCCCGGCAGGGCATGGCTGTGCTTGGAATGGGCTACGGGGGAGGGGGGAGCACTGCAGCCACAAATTTGCCATAGCCCGTTCCCAGCGCAGCCCCGCCCTGCCAGGAAGAGCTTAGCGCAGCCCTGACCCCAGCCCACCCCATGTAGATCCAGGGGCACATGCCCCCCTGCCCTCCTGGATGAGTGGTGGGAGCAGTGGAGGGAGCTGCCGGACCAGTCGCTGGACCAGAAGCTCCCAGCCGAGCAGTGCGTGGCGGCGGGAGCCACTTCCTCCCCCCTTCCCATGCTGCCTGGATGAGCTGCCACTCCATCCTGCCCTGCCCCAGTCCCATGCATCCTTCCCTGCGGGGGCCTTGATCTGCTCCCCCAAGCCCCTTCCCTTCCCCCTCCCACCATACCAGACTTACCAGCTGGAGGCAGCTCTCCATGCTGCCGGACTGTGCTCCTCGCCACTTGTGCTGTGCTGCAGCTGCCTGTGTGCACGGGCCATTTATCAGCCAAATTATTGGCCTGATATGGCCAATTTCTGATATATTAAATTTTGTTTATATAGTTGCCAATCCAATATTGGACCAATGTATCAGTGGACCTCTAGAATTGTGCCATGTGAACATGCTCTACATTACTTTAATCTTTAACGCCCAGTCTCCCTCAACTTCTGTATGACTAGAAGTCTCACTTTACTTATCTCTGATTTTCAGGATTTTCTTTAGAGCGTTCGTAGTCAGATGCATGTGGCTGTAGAACAGCAATACCTGATGGAATTACAAGAGCATCTTTACAAATCTGCATGTTTGTCAAGGTCCATCTGTGGTTTAGTGTCTTTAGAGCCTTTACATTTTGGCAATACAGTGTTTCTTGTCCTTAAGCCTTTTCTTGAAATTAATTGCCAACATAGTTAACGTGGGTATTTAAATAGTGTATTTGTGGGTGTTCTTGGGAGAATAAAGTTGGCGTTGAAAGAACTGCAGTGTTTTTTGTTTCTCATCTTGGCCCTTTGGTGTACTGTTATTCTTGTTGTGGCTAGGTTTCAGTGGTACAGCTGATTAGCACAGCTTGGCTTGTGCTGCACTGCATGTATAAAATACGATCCTAGCAAGGCAACCAGCAGCTTTAAAAAAAATAAATCAAACCTATTTATCTCTGAACAGGACACCTGCAAAAGATTCTGTCTCATGATCATCCTCCAGAGTATTCTGCTGATTTCTATGCTGCCTACATTAACATTCTCCTTGGTGTCTTCTACACAGTCTGCAGGGATCTGAAAGAGCTTCGACATCTGGTGAGAGACCTGTTAGACTTTTTTCATGATGCAAATCTGGAAGCTCTAGATTTATTGCTGTGTTTGGATGAACAGAAAGTGATAAAATATATGGCATCCAAATACCATTGTGTGTGTCAAAAACAGTTAGTGACCAGGTGTGCAGACAGATGAAACAGTTGCAGTTGTCACACACTAACAAGCAGAAAGTCCACACACACCCCCCTTTACAATGGTGTACTTGCTCATCTGTCCCTGCCTTATTTCTCTAATATATAAGGCATGGACAGATGAGCAAGTACATCATTGAAATACCAGAATGATATTTGGATGCCATATATTCAAGGCTCTTGAATCGCCAACTGTTTTTGTGGAAAGAACAAAATCTTCTTTACGCACAGAACTAATATCTCAAAACCATTAATGATACTTAGTATTTTTCTAGTACTTTCATGCTCAGTGCTTTTCAAAAATATGATATAATTAATCCACTCTCCAGGCCTGATGAGTATTATTAGCCCCATTGATCATTGGGCATAATTATACGTATTACATAAATTATACATATTACATTTATGAAATGTCAGTTTTCTAACAAGACCCATGGGCTCCTGTGTTTTAGATACAGAACTTTTACACATTTTTTCAACTTTCAGATTTTTAGAGTTATTTAAATAGAAAGATTATATCATGATTCTATATCCTGACTCCTTGGTAATCAAATTTAGATACTGAAACTGTTTTTTAAAAGATGAAGAAAAAGCTAGAGCTAGATCTGTTATACATACATGGAGAACATATAAGTATTTCATAGAAGGATTAACATACATGGTTACTTGTTAAAACAAAAATCTTTCCTGCTCACAAGGTTACTGAATGATGTGCTCAGGAGAGTGTGTCTGTCCTATATAATATTCAAATCTAATACATACACTTGTAAGGTATAATGGAAAGTGATATATCAGTATCCTTTTATTTCCTGGCACACCACTGAACACTTACATGTACTGTCGTTACTTTCTGATTATAAGCTTACATTTAAACACACATCACCCTTTATATATGAATAGTCTCTGAAGGTTTGGTGGGTGGTTGTTGGCACGTAGACACTAGGAGAGGCCATCTACCCTTCTTTTAATCATGAGGCTGGGAATGGAACTCAGCATTCTGTGTGTGTGTGTGAGAGAAGGTAAGCAATACAACAAGAGGTGCACTGATACATCGGTCCAATATCGGATTGGCACCGATATAAAGAAAATTGGCTGCATCAGAAATTGGCCCAGTGCGGTGATTAATTTGGCCGATAAATGCCTGTGTGCGCGCTCAGCAACAGCACAGCATACAGGCAGTGAGGAGCACTGTCCGGCCATGTGGAGAGCTGCGTGCAGCTGGCAAATCCGTTGTGGGGGGAGGGAAGAGGCATGGGAGGGCACATCAATGCCCCCTGTGGTGAGGGAGGGAGGGAGTGGGGCAGGGGCAGAGGATGCCCAGCCAGGATGAAGTAGGGTATGGAACAAGGCTGCAGCTCATCTGGCGGGGGCGGCTCCTGCCATTACTTGAATCCCGGGAGGGCATGGGGAGGGGGGGCCCTGTGCCCTGGATCCGCACAGGGCGGGGGGGTGGGCTGCAGCTGTGGGCTGCAGCTGGCTCTGCTCGGCGGGATCTGGGCTTGGGGTGGGCGGCAGCAGTGCTGGGAGAAGGGGCTATGGGGGGGGCGGGGGGGGCTGTGGCAAAATTTGGGGTAGCTGCAACCCCCCCTGTAACTCCTTTCCCAGTGCTGCTGCTGCCCACCCCGAACCCAGCCCCCACCAAGAATAACTCAGAACAGCCTCAGCTCCAGCCTGCAGCTGGAGTATTTTTCAAAAACTATATTTTTTCTAATATTTAACCCTTATTATTACAAAGAAAAATAATCCGGGTTGACATTAAGAATTGGATTCATGTCTAAGCAGCACTTTATTTGTAATGAGTCATATCATGTTTAAGCAGATTATTTTTAACGTACACTCTCTTGCCTTGTTTTATGAGCAGTAGTGTACACTAACAGTGAATAGTACACTTGTAAACACTACAGATGTTTGCAAATAGCCATTTCATTAGTCTGCCAAAAAATGACCACAATTCAAAATGAAATGTCTAATATTGCAAAAAATGAAACTGGCCAAAAAGATGCTAATGTGCAAATTATAGGAATGGAGCTGTCTTGCTTACCCCTCTGCTTGTTTCTCTTGATCTTTTTATGTTCGGCAGTCTGCATGGCAGGTTTTCTTTGCTCCCTCACTTTGGAGGAAGCCCATACATGCATCCATATATTATTTTAAAGAGCTCACTTGGAATTCTCTGCCTTTCAATTAAACACACTTAAGGATTTAGACTTTTATCCCTTAAAAATCTACCTGGGATTTTTTTATTATTTTACTTAAATCCTATGCCTAGATAGACTGTAGACAGATTTCAGAATTGGGTGAAGGAGTGTTTGTGTCTGAGTTGGCCCCTATCTCTCTATACTGCAGAAAGATGGAGACCAGAGGAAAGGTAGGTGTCTGTCATGAAGGCTAGGGACAGGCATTCAAAAAGCCAGGGTCTGAATTGATTCAATTTTTGCAAGTTAGTCTAACCTGTCTAGATTGAACCAATTTGCAAGTCAGTAGAGATTCATTGTTAACTCTGGAAATGCAGGCACACGTCTGCAGTGGCTCAGGCCAGAAGCCAGGGGGCGCTAGAGCAGCCTTCAGCTGGAGGGAGGCTGTGCGGGTGGGGGGGTGGCCAGCCTTGGCAGTAGCCTGGAATGTACTGGCCAGGGAGGGGGTTTAATTCCTCCCTCCCTGTCCCACTGGCACAGACCCAAGCCAGGGTCTGCCTGGCACTCCCCGCTCACTGCTGCAGTGGTGGGGGTGGGAGTGCAGCCAAACACCAGCTGGCATGGGCCCCTGAGGCAGAGGGGGCAGGAAGGGGCTTTATTCCTCCCTTGACCCCTTCTGTCCCCAGGGGACTGTAGGAGGATCTGCTAGCCCCAACTGCTGATAGCTCCCTGTGTGGGGTGAACAGTGGGATAAGCCCCTCCTATCTCCTATGCCAGAGGGAGGGGGGAATAATCCTCTTCCCTGCCCCTTCGCCCAAGGGGCCCTGCTGGCCAGCCTCTGGCTGTGCTCCTGCCCCTGTTGCTGGAGCAGTGAGAGGGCAGGGTCCTTGATGGGGGCAGTGCCCCCTGTCATGGTGTCCGGAGAGCACGAGACTCTTCTCAGCACAGGGACCATGCTTTGGGTGGGGGCAGGAGAGGGGGGTCAGAGCAGTTGCAGATTGCATGGGGCAACCAGTGGCACTAGGGCTCGGAGGGGTGGCCATAGCCCCACAAGCCTCCTTAGCACCCCTGCCACTCTCCCTATGCAGTCCATGGCAGCTCTCCCTGCCCTGCAGTGCACTCCTCCTGCTGGGAAGAGGCTTGTGCTGTGGGACACCATGACAGGAGCTGCTCCCACCTCACTGCTCCAGGTGCAGGGGTGTGAACAAAGGCCGGCCAGCATGGCCCTGTAGGCGAGGGGGCAGGGAGTGGGGTTATTCCCCCCTCCCTCCGGTGCATGGTGGAGGGGGCAGGAGGGTCCTTATGCTGCCACTTGCCCCGCATGGAGCAATCGTGGTGGTGGTTATAGCTGGCAGATCCTGGCTGCAGTTCCCCAGGGACAGAGGGGGGAATAACCCCCCTCCTTCTCCCTCTGCCTTGAGGGGCCATGCCAGCTGCTATCTGGCTGTGCCCTCGCCCCTGCTGCTGTGGCAGCGAGTGGGGAGTGCCAGGAGACCCTGGCTTGGGTCTGTGCTGGTGGGACAGGGAGGAGGGAATTAAAGCAGTTCAGTCCAGGCTACTGCCAGGACTGGCCATGCCCCCACTGCTGGAGCTGCCAGCAGAGAAATGCCTGACAGGTCCGTGCTGGTGGAACAGGAGAGGGAGTGGGGAATAAACCTCTTCCCTTCTCCCTTCCGGGGCCAGCATTTAGCCAGGCCCCTGCCCCTGCCCGTCCCTGCTCCAGCAGGGAGCAGAAGGGCAGAGCCAGTCCTGCTCTGCTGGAGCACAGCACAGCCCCACCCAGGGCAGCAGAGCATGCTGGGGGACTGATTTAAGTTAAAGTAGGAAGGGGTCTGGGACAGAAGTTGCATAAACTGGTTTGAGCTCAGTCAGTTAAGTCTGATACTACATTCAGCCAGGTTTATCTCAAACTGGTTTTGGCCATTTTGAAACTGATTTTTGTGTGCCACTGAACTTATGTTCTGTTACAGATTTAAACCAGTTTCTGATCACTTAAACAGGTTTATGTGTAACGTCGATCCCCAGCCAAAATGCCCTCCCGGGGTGTGTTCAGGGTGGGAGCTGCCCCCTGGACACGCTGCTCATGGCTCCATCCCACGCCCTGCCCCACCCCAGCTGAGCACTGCCTGCCTCAGCCCCACTGCCTCCCTCACCATGGGGACCTTGATCTGCCCTCCCCACATGCCCCTTCCCTCTCCCCACCCCTTCTCCCACACCAGACTTACCAGCCCCCTCCTGGTCTCCAAGCTGCCTGGCTGCATCTTGGAATCGGATCAGTATCGGCCGATATGGCTCCTTAAAAATCATCCATCAGCATTGGGCCAAAAAATCTCTATCAGTGCACCCCTAATAATTTCTTCATAGTGGCACAGAGCTTTCTAAAGTTACAGCACATTGGTGAAAGGCATGAATTCTAGTATCTAAGTATTAGTAATACCCAAGCTTCTGAGATTTATCCAGATTGAGAAAACTGCATATATATTAGGTACATGGGTACACGTGCCTACTTAAAGAACAGCCAAAAAAAATCTTGGGCAAAAGAAGTACGAAAGTGGATTTCTGAAAATTGTGATTTTTATTATTCTCTGCTTGTGTGTGTAAATCTGTATGAGCCATTATTGATCATATTAAACTGCTTCAGAAATGGCAAGTGTTAACTAAAAAATATGGAAGAAATAATCTAGTTTTTGGTCAAACAGATGTGGTTGTTGTATTGATAAAAGAAAAAAACTTTCAGTACAGCATAGTGACTAGATTGTGACTCCTTCCTAGTTCTTATGAATGTCATCTCAGTGCCTGTGTATCTGGATGTTACGCTAGATTACTTTTAGAGGTGCACTGATACATCGGTCTAATATCGGACCAGTACCGATATAAAGAAAACTGGCTGTACTGGATATCAGCTCGATGGGGCCAATAATTTGGCCGATAAATGCCCATGCGAGGATCACAGCCGGCAGCGTGGCGAGCTGCCTCCGGCTGGTAAGTCTGGTGTGGTGGAAGGGGCGGGTAGAGGAAAGGGGTATGGGCGGGAGAGATCAATGACTTCCATGGTGAGGAAGGAGTTGGGGACAGAGGCAGATGCTGCCCAGGCAAGGCAGGGGAAGGAAGGCTGGAGTCGCGTCTCGTTGCAGGGGGCAGCTCCCTCTGCTGCTTGTACCCCGGGAGGGCACAGGGGTGGGGAGGTGCCCCCTGGATCTGCGTAGGGTAGGGCGGGGAGGGCTGCAGCTGGGGCTGCATGGGGCTCTTCTTGGCAGGGGTGGGCTCAGAGCGGGCGCTGGCGGCGCTGGGACAATTCTGCATCCACCCCAAATAATGCACTCAATGCCCTGCCTGTACCTGTGGACTGGGAAGAGCCGGGGCTTTGCTGGGCAGCTGGCGGTGGCAGCGCTGGGAATGGAGCGGTGGCAATGAAATTTGGCGTGGATGCAGCATCCTCCCAGCACTGGTGGCGCCTGCTCCAAGCCCAGCCCCCGCCGAGAAGAGCCCTGTGTAGCCCGCTCCACCCCCCCCCGATCTGGGGGGTACACGGCCTCCCCGTGCCCTCCTGGGATCCAAGCAGTGGCGGGAGCTGCTTCCCCCCCCAGGCAGCGCCTGCCTCTGCCCCTACCCCCTCCCTCACTGCAGGGGACATTGATCTGCCCTCCCACACACCTCTTCCCTCCCCCTTCCACCTCACCAGACTTAGCAGCTGGAGGCAGCTGTAATGGAAATCGGATTGGTATCAGCTAGTATGCCTTCTTAAATATCGGCTATCAGTATCAGCCCCCAAAATCTCTATTGGTGCACCCCTATTACTTTGGTTTGTTTCTGTGTTCAAGGAAGCTATGTCATGTTTCTCAGTGCAATGTCAGTGGCTGCATACACATATTTGCATCATCTAGGACACCTTTCCCAGGTTTGTTTTCCTGAGAAGAAAATGGAGCCTGCAGTGCTAGCACGGTGCTGCAGGGCTCCCTAAGCATACAGCCCAGAGAGCTTTGCTGGGGGCGGTGTTTTTGTTTTTTAAGTGAACATAGGTAGGGGTCCACTGGGTCAGGGAAGGTGGGGGTGGGGGCTGTGCCATACCCAGAAGAGTCCTCCGGGCTTTCCCCTCCCCTTTGCTGTGTTGGAGCCCAGCTAAGGCTGGGCAGGGAGTATTATGCTTGTATGCTTCCCTGCACCTGAGTCCTGCTGTGTGATTAAGACAGGGAACAAGTGAGGTGAACATGCCCCCTAAGTGCTTCAATGCTGGGCTTTTCCACCCTGAAGCACTTGGGGGTGGGGGGAGGGGAGGTGTTCTGCTCCCTGCTTGGCTAAGACTGAGGCATGCTCTCCCTCCCCCTGTGGGAGGGGGGAAAGAAGCAAAGCACACTGGGACTGTGGAGGTGGGTTCTGTGTCTGCTGCCTGCACAAAAGTTCTGTCTTCCAAGAGATATTTTCCAGGTAGCCACTTCACTTGGGTTGTTCCTGAGTTATTTTTTCCCCTGAGTGGCCACTTTTACTCTGGGAGAAAAATTATGAACTTCTGAACACTCGTGGTTTCTCCTGAGAGAACAGGGACTGTCCCTGGAGAAGCTGCAAGCCCAGCGATACCTCCAAAGAATCAAAACACCGTAGTTAGCTGAAGCGTATTTGTATTCATTTTTCAACACTTAATGTTAGTTGCAATGACAAACTGAGTATTCCTAATATATCCTTTTAAATACTTCATCATTTTTCCTGTTTTTTCCCCTTCCTGTAGGCTGCACTAAACTTTTCTAAGTACTGTGAACCAGTGGTCAAGGGAGAAGGTAAGTATTTCGCTTTAGTATTAGTGGTCAGTGATAAAGCAGTGGAGCTCAGCTTATGGCTTTTGGGGAGCATGTACTTTTGAACCAATTTCCATTCATTCTCCTAGTCACAGCAGCATCACTTTTGGTGTCTTATGCACACCAAGTGACATTTGGAAGCAAAAGCAGACAGACTAGCTTTTCATCAGTGTTTTGTGAAGATGAATAGGAACTGCTGCCAAGCATGCCCTTCCCTTGTAAAACCAGCTCTCTTTATACAGTTTTACTCCCCTTCTTTTCACCCTCTCTCACAATAATGAAGGAGGAGAAATAAGCCTTCTCTCTCAAGGCTAGGAGGAGGGAGGGAGAACAAAGATTCTGTTAATAGCCAGAGAATATCACAAAATAACCACGTTGCAACATCTTTGCATTGTAATCTAAGGTTTATGCTAATAGAGGCTGATGCTGCATCATGGTAATATAAGTATTTAAGCATTGGGATTGTCACGGCGGGGTCCTCGCGGAGGGCCGTGATCTCCTTGAGGCCCTCTCACTGCACTACTTTGGCCCGAGGGCACCCTCCATTCTCGCCCGCCACGTCTTTGCTCTTAAGGAAAATGTAATAGGGAGGCTGCCATGTGTTTCCTCGGGCACATAAGCCCCTGGACCCCTCGTGGGTCTCCCCGTACAATGGGTACTACTCAAGCACCCCAGCCTTATGGGCTGTGCGTGGCTCCTACCAGCCCCTAATACCACGCCCCAAGCCTCGCAGATGTAATAGACGTTGTTAGGTCTGTACGCCCGCTTCCTGGGCCTCCTCTATAGTGTAGCCCACTCTGGGCTTTCTCTCGCACCCAGCCTCTCACTGGGACTCTCGTCCACTCTGGGACTTCCCTAGCGGGCCTCGGCCCTTCCCTGGCCAACCGCACGGATACCCTCTCTGACCCCAGCTCAGCGCGCTGCTACTCCCTGTCTTCTCAGGGGCAACCGCAGTGCCCTGCCTCGGTCTGAGGGGTGTTGCCGCACTAGCCTGTGGCCAGGCTCGCTATGCCCGTCTCGGGCTCCTCGATATGGCCCCTCTAGGGCTCCTCAGTAATAGCCCCTCTCTAGGGCTCCTCAGAATGGCGCTCCCCCTCTTTGGGGCTCGCCGTGCCCCCACGGGGCTTCTCAATAACATGGTGTGGCGCTCCCCCTCTTTGGGGCTCGCCGTGCCCCCCCTGGGCTTCTCGATGAAATTGCCCCTCGCTCTGGGGCTGGGGTCTATGTACCCCGCATGCGATCCGGGGTCTGTGTCCCCCGTCTGCAACCTACTGGTTGCGCCCGCGACCCACTGGCCGCGCTCCTCGCCGCCAGCTGCTCACGCCCTGGCGTGCGAGCTGCGCCTTCCCTGGCGCTATGCAGATAATGCGCCCTCTTGGCGCTAGGGCACCCCACACTCTCTGGGGTCCCTATAGTTGAGGCCTCCTCCAACCCCTACAGCCTCACCCAAGCCTCCGGGTGTAATAACAAAGCCAAACAAACTCAAGCCTCCTGGCTGTAACACAAACCTAAAGCCCCCTGGCTAAACCCTAGTGCCCATCCTCTCAGGGCTATCATGAGCTGTACTTGCAAGTCATGCTCCTTTCCACGTCCTCACTCCCAGAGCTCCTGCCTCCCAGGCTGCTGGCAGAGAACTGCCAGCCTGGCTTCAGCCCTGGGCTTTACAAAGGCCTGGCCCTGCCCCCTTCTGGCCAGCTGCTCCTGATTAGTTGCCCTGGCAACTTGCAGCTGTGCTCATTAGGCACTGCCAGGGCTCTCTCCCTGGCAGTTTCTCCTCTCCAGGAGCAGAGCACCAAGGTGCCCTGCGACAGGGATATTGCACCGATTATTTTGTACTTCTGACAATGTTTAGCCATTCAAGGTTGAATTCCTCTGTTCTGTAGGTTAAACACTTGCTTAGAGTTCACATTAATTGAGTTTATTTTTTGCTTGGTGCAGCAAACGAACGTGATACACGTAGACTCTGGAAAAATATTGAATCTCATTTAAAGAAAGCAATGCAGACTGTTTATCTCCGGGAAGTATCAAGGTAATTGTCCCATCTTTATTTTTAGCAAGCTGCCTCTGAAGAGACTTGCTTAAAATGTCAAATATGTATCGTGGGAAGTGCTTCTTTCTGCTAGACAAAATCTCCGTTCACTTTAACATATGGGGTTTTTTAAGCCATAAAACACTACAACTGTTGTGTGCGTAAAGGAAACTATTGAGCTAATAATAGATTAATTACTCTGAGGCATGTAAAATTATTAACTAGTCAAAGCAGCAGTAGCAAATGTGGGAGCAGTCTTCCACCAGTGCTCATGCAGAGATGAGCATTCATCATTCCAGAAAGTTCAGCAAAAATAGCTTAGTTTCAGACTTTGTTGAATGGACATTGCAAAGGAGAGGGCCTTTCATGGCGAGATTCTAATAGCAGTTCCTCCTTGATGTAACTAAGATCACACAAGGATTTGGGGTTTTTACTGTGCGAGTTAGTTGTGATTTGCACTCTTCCATCATGCACTATATTCATTTTTGGATGCTTGATTGATCATTTGTATTGACTTCTTTGTTCATATATTTTAATTTAAAGAAAATGAACATGTCTTTTCAATATATTTATATGTATTCCTCTTAAGCTTGCAAGTCCATCATAACATATACAAGCATAACTGAAAATGCTTTTGTAGGATCTCTCTGTTTCAGGGGTGCTCAACCTTCAGCTTGTGGGCCAGTGCTGCTTACAGAGCCATCGCTTCAGGCCCATGGGCCTCCCCATGGTTCCAGACAATTGTCAGCATGGGATCAGTAGGCATTAATACAGCCACCCTCCCCCCTGTCAAATCCCCAAGCCTCGCACACCTGGTGGGATCCAAGCCACGCCCCCTTCCTCTTGCAGGGCTGGGTTGGGGCCAGGCCACGCCCCCTTCTCTTGCAGAACTGAGTTGGGGCCAAGTTACACCCCTTTTTCCCGTTGGGGCAGAGCCATGTCCCTTTTTCCCCTGACCTGGAACAGGGCCACTCCCACTCTTCCTGCCTGTGGGGCCATGACACACCCCCTTTCCCTTGTGCGGGGGTCATGGGCCTAGGTCAATACCCCCTTTTCATCCACGGGGCTAGATCAAAGTCCCTTCCCCCTACAGGGCCAGGCCCCCCTACAGGGCCAAGTCACTCCCCCATCCTGTGGGGCCAGTTGAGGCCCCCTTCCTTCTTTGTGGGTGGTGGACTCAGGCCAGGCTGCCTCCCGCCCCCCTCCATGTGGCCAGATGCTGCTGGACTGGAATCACCACCTGGCCTATGGTTAGACTGGGCACTGCCCATTTGACCAGTGGAAGAAAAAGGTTGAGCACCTCAGCTCTTGTTATTAATGTGTTCAAACCTCAAAATTGTTTAAGGCTATTTAGGAACAAGCGAATAAGGTCTCTAATGCCAGTTTACTGCAACAAGGTTTATAAATCATATCCACTGTAACTGTTCCTCTGGTTCCTTTTTATCTTCACTTTTTGTGGCCATGGAGCAAAATCCTCTTTCATGCACAGGATTAAGATTTTTGTCATGGCTTTATAAAGTTTAGTTATTCATAGTTAAAATGATTTTGATTAAGTTTTGTTTGTGAGATATACTAGTGACTTCATCCTTGCAAGAGCAGGTGCCAAGGAAAAAAAAATCAAGAAGTAACCAACAAAGATGCAAGCTGAAGACTGCCACACTTTTTGGGTATAGACAGATGTTGCAATAGTATGGGCATTGAATGATACTAGCATAAGTTGTTATGATGTCACTGTTGTAGCTGCATGCTCCTCCAGCAATATAAGTGTGGCAATACAAGTATGGCAGAACCACTGCAACCCTTTTTCATGCTAACAGCTGATGCCTGCTCCTGAGCAGCAACTTCCCCTTTCTTTTCAAAGCATTAAAAATTAAACATCTGCCCATGGCTTATGATTTGGTGGAGGATAGCCATTCAAAGGTTGTGTGGCCTATAGTACTTCGTGAGCAGGAAACTATAGCCTTGCTCATAGAGCTGGCTTTGCCAGTAGGTAGGTTCAAAGTGGAATTCCCCACTTGGAGTTGGATTTGGGAACAGGCTATAGTAATGGTTTACTGGTATTTTTAAGGATGGAAATAATGAAGAAAAGGGAAGAATTGATTAACCTGATATAAGAATGTATAAATGGGAGTACTGGTAAATGAACTTGGATAAAATGTCAGGCAAAAGACTACCTGTATGGAGATTTTGAGCGGAAGGGATGGAAGCCCTTTTTACTTTAGTAACTAAAATGAGTTAGCCGGCATACTAGAAAACATACAGTAGAATCCATTTCTGCATTTGTAAAATTGACTGTGCCTAATTTGCTTAAACTCTGATTTCTGTGATTCCACCCTTATTCAAAAGCAGTGTAAGAATTATATTGGACAAATGTATAAAATGTATATGTTCTGATAGTATTCCTTTTCCCATCTTCTTAATATTTCTCTGTCTTGAGAAAGCTGCAGTGACTTCTCTTTTATACTTCATTTGGTCCATCTAATACTCTGGCCTCTCCATGGCCTGAGACCTTGTAGTCGGAGAGGCTTGCGTGTGTAATAATAATTATCAGGTTTATGTCGCCTAGAGTCTTACAGTCCTGGCAAGGTCACCTGTGGTGAACAGCCCTGACAGGAGGTTCCAGATAAACCACAGCCCAACCCCTAATCTTCAGTGGTGGATCAGATAGAAGATGATCTCAGGAGCCGTAAGGACGGAAGAAGGGTGCAGCATGATGAGGTCTTCTGTCATCTAAGGTTCTCCCTTGCCATTGGGTCCAGACCTCTACTCATCAAATTCTTGTGGTCGCTGTTTCCACAGATCAGCTTCCTCAGATTAAACAAACTCACATGCAAGTTTCTGCAACAGGAATTAACATGCTGTCCTGTATCAACCTCCAAAAGCCCTGTGGTGATGGACTAGTGGTGATGGAGGTAGGACTAGTGAATGCAGCAGTTTTCAGCAACAAATCTGCATGATGGCAGTGGCAGCCTAAAGATAGTCTTGCGCCTTGACATGGGTGCAATTTGGCAGTTGCTACTGTGACTAAGCAGTCCTATTCATGATACCCTCTGCTTGCCCCACATGGGGAAGGGGCTAGAAAAGGTACCCTAAACCTAGGCTTTCTTATCTGCTCCTGCATGGATAACCACATCCAGTGGTATCACTCTCTGCATTCACAAACATCATAAGAAGATAATGATTTTCACAACATAGAATGTTCACCCTTTATGAATAACCAAGACAACAAACTACCAGAAAGGAGACCTGCCGTTGTTTCTAGGGAACTAGCGAGATACAATATTGACATTGCAGCTCTGAGTAAGACAAATTGACTGGATGAGGGTCAGCTGAGGGAAGTGGGTAGAGGTTACAACTTCTGGAAGGGGAACCAGGCCCAAGATCATGGTAGAGGCTTTGCTGCAGACATAGGAAACTCTGCAGACACGTTGAAGGCATACCTCAAGTAAACAAATACAGACATCAAGAGCTGAGAGGAGCTGGCTGCCAACTGACTCCAGTTGTACCACAAGCTCAACCAAGCAGCAGTCCGTTTCGAGGTAAAGGGTCTTGCCCTTGAAGTGAAAGAGAAAGTGAAGGAAGGAAAAGGAAAGCGATCCCAATCCACAGCCTACTCTCCCCTGCAGGAAGACCTGCAACTTCTGCAGATGGAGCTGTGGCTCAAGGATTTGGACTCTTGGGTCACCTCAAGTCCCATCAGTGAGCTGTGGTAGAGACCATCCTCTAATTGAAGGATAGCTGCTACCAGTAACTGTTACTCCGGCAGCCAAAGCTAGGCATGGAATATAGAACTTTGCTAAATGTCTTGCAAGAATATTTTCTCCTTTTTAAAGGGGAAATGATTTTGTTACATATGAAGAAGGCAGCCTGGAAAATGGGGCACTTTTTGTTTGCTACAAAAATTATTTATACCAGTTGTTGATTTTTGTGATCTGCTAGTCAGGATCTTTCTAACTTCTTAAAACTTGCAGTTTTCCATTCTAATTATGCTGATACCATAATATTGATACAAACAAATAACCACATGGCAATTACTTCAGACACTTAAGCTACTATTTCAAGTTTACCATTTTAATTTATTATAAGATTTGAAATTTGTGGGTTTTAGCTTTAGGCTTTTCTTTCTGTATATCTGTAAATTAATTGTCAGGAAAATTCAAACAAATATGATATTTTCTTAGGTGACAGTATTGTAATTACTGTGAATCTTCCTTTTTATCATTGCAAGTTAATTATAAAAACAGAACCTGGTTTACTATTCAGTTTACTATGTAAAACAAGATGATCCAGGAGTACTTCTTTGCTAGTAAAACACATTGAATAAGCACTTTGCTGCCTTGTAATGTAGCTAATTAACTATTAATTTTATCTGACTAATATCTCAGCTGTTATTAAACCTCTGTTATAATATTTTATGGATCAAAAGTTATGAACCCTATTATGAGGTTATGGAATCTCTATCATTGGAGATTTTTAAGTACAAAGATTTAGGATAGTTTAGATAGGCATGAACAGAAGGTTCAACTAAATGACCTCCTGAGATGATTTCCAGTCCTGTTTTTCTGACTTTGGGTAAACAGTCTATTAGATATTGCATTGTAATTGAGTGAACTTTCATAAAGTTCTTAAAAATCAACTCTGTTAAAGCTACTAGGGTTTTTTCATTCAAAATTTATCGACAGGTGGAAACAATACATTGCATATATTGGTCATTATTGCTTGTTAAGTTGCAGAGTTTTGAAGAGGGAGATGTTTTAGTATAATCTTAGAGCTAGACAAAGGGGAAACTGCAGTTTGCTTATTGATATTTGCATTTCCACTAGCAGAATATTTAAACTTGATGCACTCTAAAATTATTCATTCAGAAATGAGCAGCATTTTGTTTTTTATATATGCTTCCTAATTTAGTGATGTATTTATAGCACTGTTCTTGCTATTTTGTCACCTGTGTAGGATAAATCCAATCACTGAGCTACTGAAAGCATCAATATTGTAGATGTTCAAATCTGTATTGCTTTTGGGATGCAAAGGGGTGTGGATACTTATTTGCTGGTCGGAGTTAGATGATGCAATTCTCTTTATAGAGAAAATTACATGTAAGATGACCAGTCTGAAGTCAACATTATGCAGAAGCACATAACTTACAAGTATTTGCTTTATTTTTCTCAAAGAATAATTAATTTTAATAATTGAGACTCAGTAAATGCATAGTTTTCACTAAAAATGTGATTTGGGGTCTGAAAAGTACTTTTATGTTGTCTGTCTGGCAGCTCACAGTGGGAGAGACTACAACAGGATGATGGAGAACCTGGACAAGTAAAAGGTACCAACTAGATGTAGTCACTCTCTGTAATAAGTATATGGTAAAATATGCTGTCTAGAACAAACTGGTTGCTGGTACTCTATGAACACTTTAATGGCGTGATTTGACTAAGGCTCAGGTTGTATTTTCTTCATTGGTGTAAGATTTTCCTGGATCTTGAGATAAGAAGACCAAGCTCCACTGAACCACTTCTCCTGTGTGCTGGTGGGTAGGGAACAGACTGATCTCTAGCTGATACTTGATGCCAACCAGCTGAACTGACAGTGCATGCCTCAACAAAACAGAGTCCCAGTTTGTGGATAAGAGAGGCATCTGAATCACAGAAGTCACAGTTTGATTCCTATATCTAGAACTTCTGGAGCCTTGCAGCTTTGTGTTACTGGCTCTTACTGAAAACTTTAAGGCCAATCTTAATTTACTGGTTACCCTGCAGTTATACTTTAGACAGGGTAGCTTAATTATTTTGGGCACTGGACTCAATGGTCTGGGAAGCCCCTTTGAGTCCTTATGTTCTTTGAAATGGCGCTCTGTCATTTAGCAGTGGCTGCTGCTCATTTTAAAATTTTGGAACCATCTTTTCCCCTAGTCACCATCACAGTAAGAATTTTCTTTAAATAATAAGATAAATATATCTATTGAAGTTGTCCATTATGATAGTCTGCATGTGATTGAAGTGCATGCCATACCTTCGTTTTTTAAAACAAATATCTGTCCAAGGGAATTACAATCAGGATTATTACAGAACCTAGAATTTCTTGCAGCTGACTAGTACATTTACTCCTCATAACCTAAGCTTGTGGCAGGCATTACATTTATTATTTTATTATGTAATGAACATGTTAATTTCACAATAAAATGTTACATGCTAAATTTTCAAGCAGTTTATCACATGATAAAAACAGCAAACCCGGCACAAAAACGATAAACCATCCTCAAAGGTGTTACTCTTTAAATGTTGAACATGTGGCTTGTTTGTATCCTGCTTTAATTTGAATGTATGGTAATGTTATCTACACAGTGATAGGACATGACCAGGTCCTTTAGCATCCCAGGGTGTGCTGATTGGCAGAACCAAGTGGATGAGGATACTAGATTTCATAGATTCTTAGGGTCGGAAGGGACCTCACTAGATCATCAAGTCTGCCACCCTGCCCTAGACTAGAAAGAGTGCTGGGGTCAGATGACCCCAGCTAGGTGCTTATCCAGTCTCCTCTTAAAGACCTTCAGGGTAGGGGAGAGCACCACCTCCCTTGGAAGCCCATTCCAGATTGTGGTAACCCTTACCATAAAGAAGTTCTCCCTGACATCCAACCTAAATCTGCTGTCTGTCAGTTTGCGGCCATTGTTTCTAGTTACCCCAAGGGGTGCCCTGGTAAACAGAGTATCTCCTATTCCTTGCTGCACCCTCCCCCCCCCCCCCATGCATTTGTAGGTGGCCTTAAGATCACCTCTCAGCCTTCTCTTGAGGCTGAAGAGATCCAGGTCGCTCAATCTTTCCTTGTAGGGCCTTACCTGCAGACCCCTAACCATACGAGTAGCCCTGCTCTGAACCGTCTCAAGGTTATCCATATCCTTGAAGCACGGTGCCCAAAACTGGGCGCAGTACTCCAGCTCCAGCATTACGAATGCTGCATAGAGGGGAAGTATCACCTTAGACCTGTTCCTGATGCACCTGCTAATACATGATAGACTACGGTTAGCTTTACTGAGCGCTCCGTCACATTGATGATTCATGTTCATCTTGGAGTCTACTATGACTCTAAGATCCCTTTCTGCCACCGTGCTACTTAGAAGGTCATCTCTCAATCTTTATGTGTGTTGGTGTTTCTTTCTCCCCAGGTGCAGCACTTTGCACTAACCATTGTTAAACTGCATCCTATTCTGTTCTGCCCACTTTTCCAACCTGTCCAAATTGCCTGAATCTGTTCCCTGTGCACCCATGTGCTTACTTTGCCCTATAATTTGATGTCATCCACAAATTTGGACAGAGTGCTCTCCACACCCTCATCCAAGTCACTGATGAAGATACTGAATGGCACTGACCCAAGGACTGAACCTTGGGGGACCCCACTTCCCACATCTTTCCAGGTCGATACTGACCCATCTGCCACCACTCTCTAGGTGCATCCCATAAGTCAATTCTCCACCCACTTGTCTGTAATCATCTACATCACATCCACTTAGTTTATTTATAAGAATGGGATGAGACACTCTATCGAAGGCCTTTTTAAAATCCAAGTAAATGACATCTATCTCGACTCCTGAATTTGTAACCTGGTTGTAAAAAGAAACAAGACTGGTCAAGCAGGATCTACCTGCTATGAATCCATGCTGGTTGCCCTTCAGCATTATTTTTCCTGCTGGACTCCTACAAATGTGTTCCTTAATAATTTTTCAAAGGTTTTCCTTTTGAAAAAGACAGGTCATGCTGTGGGGGGCTGCATACCCCCCCTCCCTTGACTTGCACAGGTGACCTCAGGTGACCACGGTTCTGTGCCTGGGATGGGGGTAGCATCATTCTCATTCACCCCCTGGATTCCAGGGCTCTGCTGACAAGCTGGTGAGCTCAGAGAGCTCACTGTACATGCACTGTGCAGCCAGTGGGGGATGGTGGGCAACTGCACCACCTTCACCACTCCTGGAAAGTGGGTTTGCAGCTGTTCTAGCTGGCAAGCGCCAGCAATGCAAGTTCACATTCCACTTTTATGCCTCCAGACAGTGACCATGCCTTTTGAAAATCAAGCCACGCATTTCATGTAATGCTTCCAGTGCAAAACAAAATTTCTTGTTACCCATCACACAATGAAAATAATGTCTGCTAGGGGCCTAATAAAAGAGAGGTTTTTTCCAAAACATGTGTTTCAAGATCTTTTAAACTTGTACGGTAGGGAAAGTGGTTTTGTTGGTAAATAGCATGTATGATGCTAGCATTATGCTTACAAAGTAATTAATTGTAATAAACTGTACTGTGGATATAATTAAGCAAACAGTTCAGTGCATAATGCTAATCTCAGCAGGTTGGAAAGATGGAGTAGAAACACAGGCATTTCCAGATTAAACTAAATCATGTACAAGCAGGAATTTCTTTTATCTCGGATTGCATTTTGTAATTAAAATTCAGTACAAATAAAACAGCTACTTGGCTGTAAGTGAAAGCTGAAAATGTGTGGCTCTTTCATGACTACCTAGAAGGAAATTGTCAATTACAATTTGATGATTCTCTTTATTATAGTGAGGGCTCTGAGTTTTATTTTAATTTTTTTAATGTTTATTTTTTTGATATTTACTATTTTATCAGGATTTGAGCATTGCCAGGCATGCTTAGTGCTGTACAGATCCCAGAAGATGTACATATCATAGGGCAAAGAACAACCTAAGTGGAAACACAAAACAGAAATCACAAAATAGACCCTTTGGGAAACTCCTCAGACAGCTCTGCTCAGACGGCTGAGAAAGTAGGGTATCTTAATGGTGCTAATCACATGCATTTTAAATAAAGAAGCACTGGAATGGCTGGGAAAAATCTGAAAGAAAAACCAGGAAAGTGAATGGATGGGGGGGGAACCCTAGGCTTGAATACTCTGATGCATATATGTGAAGGTTAAATATTAAAGTTGAATGTGTAGCAGATGAGAGAAAATTAATCATGCTGAAAGAGCTTTGCAAACCCTTACCTTCAGTTATAAATTAAATATAAGAATGACGGCCAGATGCAGAGCTGCAACTAAGAAACACTCATCATGTCATGGGGACTTGCTTTGTGTTTACAGGTGCTCTTTGGCTCTCCGGTTTAGAATAGCTCATTGTTGAGCTGGTCCCTGACCAAATGTAGAACAGTGTAAAGGTCAAATCTCAGTTGCAAAGGTGTCAGCATTGCAAATATATTTAACAGCAGTTTTACCTTATTTGTCCTTGCCAGTTTACCATACTACTTTGGTTTAGAAAAGATAAAGTTTTAAAATGCGAGGTTTGATTTAAACCAGTTCAGCAAATAAAGATCCCAGCACAGTGGAATCTAGATCACTGATGAACTCTCCCTTCTCATGGGAACAGTTAACCAACAAACTCAGAGGGCTGGTCTTAATGAACGAGCACCTCTTCAAAGTGCGCCCCCACCAGTAGGATTTTTGTAAATATTCAAACTCTGCTGTTCTAAGGGATTGGAGTGTGCAGAGAAGAGGAACGTGACCAGGTAAATATGCCTGAGAACAAGAATGAAGCAGAGTGGTTTAAGTTAAGGCTCATCAGGTTTAGAATGGTTCTTCATTGACTCTTATCCTGTTTGTTTTGTTTGTAGGACTTTCTGCACATACGCATGTAGAACTTCCTTATTACTCCAAATTCCTACTTATAGCTGCTTACCTTGCTTCCTACAACCCTTCTCGGTCAGATAAAAGATTCTTCCTTAAGGTAACTCCTATATTTTTTTATTTACTGCTTTATATTGGACTCAAGCCTATTTTGTCACCCAGTTCAGAGTTCTTTTGAATGTATGTTTCCAAATCTGTTTTGTATGTAATAGTTGATTTGATCCAAAGTGTGTTTCTGGTTCACAAGCCATGATAATTCACAATTAGTCATATTAACATTTAATGGGAATTTAAGACATGCATAATCATTATATAGTACCACTGTTGCACAAAGGAAGAGAGGAAGGGATTGAAATCATGATCCAGTGATTGGGCGTTTATGCCTTTCATATATTTTATTCGTTTAAAGAATTTTTTTAGAGCTCTGTAAACATATAATCACAGGAGCCAAAGAAGGGAAAATTGGGGACATTCAGAGCTAGCCATATAACTAGATATGAGCTACCTAATTCTTTAAGGGAGGAGTGTTAAACTCGTCTAGCACCACAGGCCAGATGATTGGCATGGGGCTGATCTGCAGGTGAGATCAGACTTGCAAACTGGCCCCACATACCAGATACAGCTCATGCCCTGGAACAGCTGGAGTGGGCACTACATGCAGTGCAGCTTTGCTCTGGCCATTCCAGAGCTGTGCTTGTATATATGGCTGCTTCACCATTCCAGGATGTGTGCTTGAGAGGGTCCTGCATGTGGCTTGGTCCCAGAGCCCCAGAGTAACTGCTGAGTGCTGTATCTGGTGGCTGCTCCACCACTCCCAGATGTGAGCTGGAGGGGCATCTAGTGCAGGGGCGGGCAATTATTTCGGGCGGAGGGTTGCTTGATGAGTTTTGGCAAGCTGTCAAGGGCCGCATGGGTAGCCCCACTCCTTTGTTGCCATCTTGGGACTGGAAGTCCTGCCCCCTGACCTTTGCCACTGGAAGTCCCCATCTGGAGCAGCACATGGCTGAAGCCGGCGTCCCACATGCTGCTGGGGACAGGAGGAGCCCGCCCGGGTCTGCACCAGCCAGCAAAAGTGGGGGTGGAGCCATGTACCGCTTGGGACTGACCAGCACAGGTAGGGGGGAAATGCAGCTGAGCCCCTGCTGCTCCATCTGGGCTCATCCTGTCCCGAGTGGCACACGGCTCCACCGCCACCTCTCCCTCCTGGTGCTGACTGGGCCAGTGCTGGCCCAGCCCGGCGCTGCATGGCCCGAGCGGCATGGCGCAGCACAGGGAAAGCCTGCCCAGGAGCCGCTTTCCTGGGCTTACCTGCAGGGCAGGGCCCTTTCCAGTCCCGTGCAGCAAAGCAGAAGGTGGCCCAGACAGTTTCCCCTCACTGGTGCCAGCCCCCCCGCCCCTCTCAAGCTGCAAACGTGGCCTGAGCCGGGGTGGGGTGAGGTCAGCTGGGTCAGGCTGAGGTCCAGGTTCGTTGCCTTGCAACCAGAACCCAAGGAAACAGCCTGAGGTGCTGCAGCCGGCAGCTGGTGCCACCAGAGGCTTTTAGAGAAGCAACCACCATTACATGGGTTCTGAAGGGGCTCCACGGGGTGGAGGAAAGTGCTTGGTAGGCCAGATCTGGCCCGCGGGCCATATTTTGCCTGCCCCGACTCTGAGACCTGCAGGCAGCACTGGGGGTTGGTTGATAGGGCTGCAAGGGCTAGATCCAGTCCACAGACTCTCTTTGACACCCCTGCTTTAAGGCTATTTCTTTTCCTGTTTTAAAAGAAAACCTGTAAATAATTGTCTATAATTGGAGCCCTTAGTAGTAACATACTGGTTATGTAACTGAACTTGAGTAAGGCACTCATTTTTCTGGTGTTTATATGTCCCCATGACAAATGCTGAAGGAGTTCCATACTGGTCACTCTCCTTTTACAGTTTTTTTGGAAGAAAAGAGAATTATTTGCAATTACTTACAGTTACCGACATAGCCGACTTCACTTTTGCAGCTGGCCAAGAGATATTCCATTGAAAAAAATTGTTGTGTGAAAAAAATAATGATTTTAGCGCTATAATTGCCAGTTTTTCTCCTGGTTAACTTCAGATCCTGAGGAGATGGGAAAGCCAACAAGAAATATGAAAAAAATAATTTTATTTATTTATATATGCAAAAAAAGCCATTTCTTTCACCTCCCAGCCCCTTCGTACTCATGTGTTTGTTCCCTTCATTGAATCATCTCTGACAATTTACACCAATCCTGCAGTTTCTGTACTTACTTACACCGCTGCACCTTAGTGCAGTAAAATACAGAGCAGGACCTAAATTTATAAGGTCTTTTGGAAGGGATCATGTATTAAACTTGACGGCTTTTTAAAATCAATTGGGTTAAATATTTTGCCAAGACTTACTAAAGCGTGAAAAAATTCCAATTCCTGTCACAAGTATCACCGGAGAATAATTAGCACTTAATCAGGTGCTAAGGCAAAATTCACAAATTAGCTGCGTCTCAAAATCCAACTAGACCAGCAGTTCTGGAAGAGCATTCAGTTTTTGTCTTTCTGAGTCATGGAAGTTATAAAAATAAAATACACTTTTACTGGAATTGTAATGATATTCAGGGTGGATTTTAAATTTAAAATTTTCTGTTGGAGTTATTAGCCAAGCTTGCATAAACATTAAAATAGGTGTGAACAAAGCATAAGAACATAACATAAAGAATGCCATTTCCTGGGTCAGACTATAGGTCCGTTTAGCCTACTGTCCTGTCTCTCAGTGGCGCAGGGTGGATGCTGAGGGGTAGGGTGAACAGCACATATCTAAAATTCTCCATATCCTGTTCCATGTAGCTTCTAGCATTAAAAAATGTAGGTAGTTCTGATTCAGAGGCTGCACCCCTGTCTCCACCATATTCACTATCTACTGATGGACGTTTCCTCCAACAATTCTGAGCTAGGTTAGGCTAACAGCCTTTACAAGCTTTTGTGGCAATGAATTCTACAACTTAATTACACACTGTGTGTAAAAGGAACAACAAAATGCCATAGTCATTCAAATCCAAATGAGGTAGCCCCAACTCCAGGTCAGAGCCTCAGCCCCTGCTCCCACCACTGCTTGCCCTCTGTTGTAGCACCAGCTCCAGCCTGGGGCCTGGAGCACTTGGTTGCTCGAGCCTGCACCTGGCCATGTTACAGCAGCAGCAGTGGCAACAGCTCCAGCTCTGACTCCAGTCCAGGGCTAGGGCCAGAGCTGGCACCGCTGCAGCCACTACTGTGTTGCTTGGAGGGCGCTGGAGTGACAGTGTGCACCGTGTCTGGGGCCAGAAATGGAGAAGGAGGGGAGGGGAAAAGGTTCTGGGGGGCTGCACAGGCTTGGGAGGGGTCAAGTTGGGGGTGGGCAGACAGCATGGGGTGGACAAATAGCAGGTGTCAGGCTACTAGACTCCCCCACCACTTGCCTTCTTGCCACTGCTCGCTCCATTGCACTGGTGGAGGGGACAAATTGAAGATGGCCGTTCGATAATTAGATTCCATACACGAAAAATTATAACAATTTTATATGTTTTTCATGTATAGAACCTAATTATTGGGGCGTTGTCTTATACTCAGAATCATCTTGGATTCAGGTAAATGTGGCATTTTATGTCCCCAATTCAGGACTTGTGAGGAGAGTTAGTAAATAATAAATCCCTGTTTACTTTCTCTGCACTATTTAATATTTTATAAACCTCTATAATGTTTTCCCTGAAGAGTTTCTTTTCTAATCTGAAAAGTCCTAGCCTATTTAATCTCTTCTTATACGGAAACTCCTCCAGTCCCTTGATCATCCTTGTTGTTCTTCTTTGTATCTTCTCTAGTTCTTCTGAAACCTTTTTGAGATATGGGACCAAAATTACACACAGTATTCAAGGTGTGGACAGACCATAGAGTTATAAAGGGGCATAATGATAATTTTTGCTTGTTTATGATTTCCTTCTTAATAATTCCTAACATATTATTTCCTTTTTTGACTTCTACTGAATACTGACATGATGTTTTTAGCAAACAGTCTACAGCGATAAAAGGAGAGTTGTTCAGCCACTAACCTAAAGATGGCGGTGGTTCCATTAGTAAAATAGTTACCCCTATTGAGAAACAATAGGTAATGTGGGAGGCAGAATGCTGACAAACTGTTAAAACACCAAAATAATAAATCTGTGATGTCAAGAAGCAAATAAAAAACTCAAGTGGAGTATACCAGATTAAGTGAAAAACAAATCATTTCTCAAAGGTCCTTTATAAGAAAAGAAATTATCAGAAGTGACAATTATTTCATAATCTGCAAATGATTTTCTGTAAGAAGAGCGTATGCTTGGTTTTTTCTATACTTATGCTAAGAAGGGTGCCTACCCGTCAAATAATATATGAGTACATCACAGAAAAGACTTGAGCATCACAGGTGCAGCATGTAACCCACCACTATCAAGTCAGGTAGCTTAGAAGCTCACCTTCTTGATTCTCCTTCAAGCCCTTGTTTTCAAATATAAAACTTACTTTGTCCATATATGACCTACCACATAAGCCATTGTCTGAATATAAAGTTGTATTGTCAAGTTACTTAAAAAAGACTCTTAAAACATTATAACACTCTATTTAGTAATCAATCAAAAACAGCTATAAAAACTCTAAAATGGACAGGTATTCAGGTCCAAAAATCCCAAATATAAGCTTCTACATATATACTTTATCAGGAAAAGAGGATTACCCTTTCAATGATTTTTCATTCACTGTGCAGAGTAATAAGCCATCCCTTATGAAGAAAAACTCTTTTGGTGCTGTGTTCTGAAAAATAACACACGATCATATAAGTAAAGACTGATTGATATCTCAGTTTCTTTTGAGATGCAAACCTTAAATTTTTTCCACCTCTAGCTTGTGGGATTGTTTAGATTTTCTCCGTTCTCTCCTTAATAATTGTTCTGATCTCTTGTTCAGTGGGTTCTCCTCCTTCTCTTAATCCACTTTGAGAAGAAATTCCAAAGGACTCTGACTGTCCATGCTCTTCCTTTCCACTGTTAGTCTATACAGTTTTCTTACCTGTTCAGCTCCATTTTTTTACTTATTTCTCTACTTCTCACTTGTCCTTCAAATTCTGCATCTTGATCTTCCTTTGACACAGTATTGCTTAATTTCACAGGTGTGCTGCTGTCAAAACCAATCAAAACTGAGTGAACTTTAGAAGTAAAAGACCTGCAAGCGGGATGCATATAAATTCCAGTGGCAGCCATTTTCCTTACTAAAGTTTGGAAGGAGGAAGAGGGCTAAAAATGAAGCACACTTCTGTCCTTTCCTTGAGTTGAGCTGGAATGGAGAGTGAAGGACACATGGGAGGCTTATTTAAATATCCATGGGAGACTCGCTGCATTTTCGGATTACTCTTTAATTCTTTTCTGATTTAAATGTGTGTATTTCCCCTGATAAATCAGTTTAGAAAAATAGTAACCCTACAGGTTACCTGCAGGGTGAATGTTGTCACTCACTCTTCAGACAGTGTGGATTTGATGAACCAAGTCACATCATGATTACATTGCAGTGTTATAGTAAGCAGTACAGGCAACCCCTCTTAGTGCTCTTAATTGGTTCCTGAAAAACCGAGCGTTAAGCGAAACAAGCATTAAGCAAAACCAAAAGTATTTGATGACCCAAGATGGCGACTGCAATTGTTTTTAATGACCCAAGATGATGACCGCAAGCGTTATAATGAAACTCGCTGAGCACTAAGTGAAAGTGGGTATCAATTTCAAATGAGCGTTATAGCAAAATAGCACCAAGTGAAACAGCGTTAATCGGGGTTTGCACATATTACTACTAAGAGCAAATGGAATTGGGGCATGAAGAGTAGGCAAACTTATTGTAATTGCACATGATGCAAAATTTTATGTTACGTAGTTTTTTTTTCTCATTCTATTATAGTTCTGCAATGTTACTGTAGCTTCTTGCTATGTCATATTTGCTCAAAATTTGCTTTTTCATTTACAGCATCATGGGAAAATGAAGAGGACAACATTTCTGAAAAAACATGAAAAGGTATTTATTCAGCTTTCAATTCCTATGTCAGTTTCTTTTGTGATATTGTCTGTATACCACATTTTTACACATACAGCATGCACTGTGAGGTATCATAGTGGTTTGACTTACTAAGAACTAACAATATGACCCTTTGGGTTTAGGAAGTCAGAAGTCCCTAGTTTCATCACCCTTAAAAAAAAATTCTACTTTTTTCTACATACAAAAGCAAGAAGCCAAAATCCTCAAATCTGGGGCCTAAATTTGTTACTCAAATCCATATTTGGTTATATAAACAAGCCAGCCCTTCGTATATAAGCTAATTTTTCAGAAGGGCCAGCTATTATCCATAAAAACAGCAAGTGCTAACTAGTTCTGAGAACCAGGCCACTTTAATTTTGATACCTAATATAGATTTAGGACTCTAAGTTTAGACACCCAGGTTTTAAATTTTGTCATCTTTTCTGTTGTGTGCATGGACAATTTACGTGTCTTAATAATATGTATAATAATTCCATAAGGGCAAAGAATTAGTAGAATCATGACTAAACCCTTTCTTTATATATAAAGTTGCAGTTCCAGTGATTTCAGTGGAGCTGAACTGGTTTAAAATAGCAGAAAATGTGATCCTCGGCTGAATAGTAAACACATGTATAAATCGATATAAAAGGTACATATATAGGATATATAATGCACATAATTTCACTTCAGTCTATCTGGAACAATGAAAATGTTAAGATGCGTGTACAAACATCAGTACAGTGTTATAAATGCTTAACTCTCAGAAGCAAGTTTCTTATAGTTGCAGACCACCTGTATGTCTTGCCTCTGGCTTATAGACTCCAGGTGACTTTAGAAGAGTCTAATTATTTTCAGAACTGTTACCTACCCTGAGATGTACCCACATATCAATTTTGACCACAAGTCCTGTTAGAAAGAAAGGAGAACAGGAATGAATAAATACTGTATCATAGCCCAAAGCTTTCTTTGTTTCCTCCAGCTGTTAAAGGAAGCTTTTTCTTTCTTCTATAAGCAGTAAGGTCTCTGATTTGGCTAGTAAGATGGAAGGAGGCAGAAACACAGAAGTGGAAAACCAAAGAGATTTATCAGTGGGACACAGATCTCTTGGTCACTGTTTTGGACAAGATAGTGGCTAGGGGCTCTACTCACCACTGAACTGATGGTTTATTTGAAATGGGTTGAGGCTTCACTCCAGTCCATAGTACTTGCATTTAAAAAAAACAGTGATTATCATTTTTCATTGCTGCCCACCTATGATGAATGGCTTTCATATAAATTGAGGACTCTCTTTCTGCTGTATGTACAGACATTCAAAAAGCCCAAGCCTGAGTCAGTTCAGTCTTTTCAGGTTAATCTAAACTGTATAGATTGAACCAAGAAGCAAGTGAATAGACATTCACTTTTGATTCCGGAAATGCAGCCACATGCCTGTGTGGCTCAGGCCAGAAGCTGGGGTACACTACAGCAAGCCCTCTCTTCCCTTTGGCAGTGGCAGGAAGGCTAGAGGAAAGCTGGGAGAGAACTCCTCCAGGTTTTTCCCTCCTCCCTGCTCAAGCTGAGGGGGAGAGGCTTGGCCAGGCTCCAGCACACCACTGAGTACGATTGCGGAGGGGTTTAAACCCCAACCCTGGCCTGCACAGTCCCCAGCTGTGGTGTGCCTGGAGGGGGAGGGAGGAAGCAGCTTCTATTAGGCTTTTCCCCACTTGCCCCTTGAGTGGCCGGGGCAGGGGTGTGGCCAGATGCTGGCCAGGGGCGGCACCCTGAGGCGAAGAGGGATGAGGAAGAGGGTTTTAAACCCTCTTCCCTCCCCTCTCCCGCTGGCACAGACCCCAGGGGGGGGGTCTCCCTGGCAGGGGTGTGGCAGCCCCTGCCAGGCTTTTCCCTGCTCAAGTGTGGAAAGGACTGGGGTCCCATGCCGGTGGGAGAGGGGAGGGAGGGCAGATTAATTCTCCCTCCCCGCCTTTACCTCAGGGGGCCAGTCCAGGGTCTGGCCCCACCCCCTGCTCCCAAGGAGGGAAAAGCCTGGCAGGGGCTGTAGTCTGGAGCAGGGTTTCCCGCCCCTATCCCTTCCTCAGCCAGCTGGAGCAATGATAGTACTCTGGATGGGGAGCGGAGGGCTGGGGCCAACCTGCTCCACTGGAGCAGACAGCCCAGCCCAGCCCAGCCCAGCCCAGCCCAGGGCTGCAAAGCATCCTTTGATGCTGGAGGACTGTGGGTTAACTTAAACTAGGAAGGGGTGTGGGACAGAAGTTCCTTAACTGGTTTGACCTAAATCAGTTAAGTTTGATATTGCATTCAGTCAGGTTTATCTTAAAATAGTTTCGGCCATTTTGAAAATGGTTTATGTGCACTGAACTCCTGTTCTGTTACAAATTTAAACTGGTTTCTGATCACTTAAGCTGGTTTATGTGTAACTTCTGTCCCTAGCCTATGTAGTTAATTTGCACTTGTTATGATCATGAAATACATATTGTTAAAAATGAAGGGGAATTTTATCTTTAGTTATAATGAACCCATTAAGTCAGCTTTTCCATTATTTTAGGTACCTGTTACAATGTTAAGATTTTAAAAGTTTTGGATAGGATCTTGGTATAGGCCAGTATTTAGTCCCGCATGAACCTTCACTTTGCTGGTTTAAGCAGTTGCTTCTAAGGTTTTGCATCATCTAATTTGGAGAATTAAAAATATTTCATTGAACTATTCAGCATCAATCTCATTTTGAAGCTAATTGGGAACTCTGGAGCTTCCAGAAGTATTTTATGTAATTCCATTTATTAGAAGAGAGAAAGTATGCTTGCTGTATGGCAGGGGCAGGCAATTATTTTGGGCGGAGGGCCACTTACCCAGTTTTGGCATGCTGTCGAGGGCTGCATGGGTAGCCCTGCCCCTTGACAGGTGCCCCGCCCCCTGGTCACCATCTTGGGACCAGTGTCCCAATGTCTTGGGACCAGTGTCCCAGGGCCAGCACCAGCAGGACCCAAAGCAGGGCTTAGACTGGCAGGGATCTGTGGAGCTGGGCTGGGCTGCACCAGCAGGGAGAGGGGGGAGCTGGCCCGGCTCCATAGAGCCCCTGTTAGTGCTCCCTGCTGCAGCTGGTCACAGCCCGCATGGGGCTGTCCTGAGCAGGCACAGGCAGCCCTGTGCGAGCTGTGAGCGGCTGCAGTGTAGGGCCTCAGCCAGAGGGCGGGAGAAGGGCCATTCCCTCCTTCCCCCCCCCCCCCCCCATGCTCAGCACCAGCTTGTAATCTGCCCCCACTGCCAGCCTGGGCCCCACGTGGCTCTGGGCTTGCCTGTTAGGGCTGCTCCATGGTGGTGGCAGCGGCAGCTGCGGCCCTCCCCGCTTGCATGCTGGGCAGTGTTTGCTGCTGCTGCCCACCCAGAGCTCGCGCGCTAGGTAGCCCAGAGGTGGCAGTGGCAGACACTGCCCGGCATGGCAGGTGGTGGGGCCACAGTTGCTGCTGCCTCATGCAGCTTTGATGGGCAAGTCTGTAGCCGGCGCTGGGCCCAGGCTGACAGTGGAGGCAGATTACAAGTTGGTGCTGAGCACGGGGGTGAAAAGTGGCCCCTCCTGTGCCCGGCTCCCCATGCTGTAGCAGCTTGCAGCCCACGTGGGCCTGCCTGTGTCTGCTCAGGACAGCCCTGCTTGGGCTGCGAGCAGCTGCATCAAGGAGCATTGGCCATGGGGCAGGGGAAGGGCTGCTTTTCCCCGCGTTCCTTCCCTGCCCTTCCCCCGCCCCACTCCCCCTTACTTGAGGTTCCTGTGCCGGTGCAGCCACGTGGTCCCATTCCAGAAGCCCCTGCTAGAGCTTGACAGGCGAGCCCAGAGCCAGACGGGGAGGTGTGCCATAAGCTTGGGTACCTTAGGCAGAGAAGCAGTGCAGTCCCGAACTTTCTGTGGAGGAGAGCTCTTGCCAGCGCAGGCAGGCAATGGGATGGAAGCTGTGAGCCAGAGCAGATACCTTAGGGGTTCAGACAGGGCTGGGAAGTGGGGAAAAGTCTTCTGTAGCAGCCTGTTGACCCAGAGGCTTTTCCCCACTTGCCCACTTGACCCAGAGGGAGCTTTGACTGTTTTACTTAAAGCAGCTGCCTTGCATTGTTTTGTGTTACTGGAGGATCGGGTAGTAGCTGGAGGGGAGGCAGGAGGCCACACATGAGTGCCTAGGAGGTGCTCCAGATTCTGACCCCCAGCAGTGAGGCAGGAGCAGGCCCAAGCTGAGGGCTGGGGTCCCAAACAGAGGGAAATGGGCCAAGGGCTAAACCAAGTTGAGACTCAGAATCCAGACCTTAGGAAGTGAATGGTTTGGATATAGTGTATATGGACTACAGCAAAGTTTTTGACACAATCCCTCACAACCTTTTCATAAACAAATTGGAGAAATGTAGGCTGGGTAATGCATGGTGTGGATAGATAACTGGCTCATCAGCTGCAAGCAAAGGGTCCATGTCAGAATGGCAAGAGGTTTCAGTGGAGTCCTACAGGGATCTGTTCTGGGCCTGGAGTTGTTCTATGTGTTCATTAACGATTTGGATAAAAGCTTCTTGAGCAAGTTAGCAGATGACATGAAATAGGGGAAGGATTGTGAATACAATGGAGGATGTGAGTGCAATTCAGAAGGATATAAAAAGATTGGAAAGTTGGACTAGAGCTAACAGGATGAAGTTCAATGTAGAGAAATGCAAGGTTCTACACATTGGGAGGGATAATCAAAAACTCAAATACAAAATGAGGAACATCTGGCTGGATGGTAGCGTTATAGGAAAGGACCCTGGGAGTCTTGGTAGACCACAGACTCAATATGAGTCTGCAGTGTAATGTACCTTCACAGAAGATGAAGGCAGTTTTGGGCTGCATCAATAGAAGCGATAGGTGCAGGACATGGGAGGTAATAGTGCCTCTCCTTGGCACTGATTAGGCCTTGTCTGGAGTAGCGTGTGTAGTTCTGGGCTCCACATTTTTAAAAGGATGTGGGGAAGGTAGAGAGGATTCAGAGACGGGCAACAGAGATTATGAAAGACTTGGAAGGTGAGTCGTATGAGCAGAGGCTGAAAGAGTTAGGCTTCTTCAGCTTGCAGAAAAGGCTCAAGAGGGGACATGATATCAGTCTTCAAATATCTGAAGGGTTGCCATAAAAAAGAGGGAAAGCACCTTTTCTTTTTGCTGCATAAAGAAGGACTTAGACCAGTGACTTGAAGTTACAGCAGAGTAAGTTCTGGATAGCCAATCTAAAAAGCTTTTTCTCTGTGAGTGTTTTACTGTGGGTATTTTCCAAGCTTCTGGTCTTTGCTGGTTGCTCCCCCTTCCTTCTGTATGTGTCAGGGTGTTTTTAAGCCTCTCCTGAAGCATTGGGTGTTGTCTCAAGCTAAGGCTGGGGACTTCAACTGGGGTGTGCCAATTATCCTGATAGGAATGTAGCCAGAGGTTCCTGGCTGCTCCCCTCAGGGTCAGATTGATTACCATATTTGGGGTCAGTTAGGAGTTTTACCCCATCGTCAGATTGGTATATACTGTGGTAGTTTTTGCCTTCCTTGGTAGTGGGGGGTATGACCCTCTGCCTAGGACCTCTTGAGCATATAATGACAACATCATTGGGCTCAAAAGGTAGTAATCAGTGGCTTCATGTCTAGTTGGCAGTTGGTAACAAATGGAGTGCCCCAGGTGTCGGTCCTGGGGCCAGTTTTGTTCAATACCTTCATCAGCAACCTGGCAGACGGGATGAAGTGCACGCTTAGCAAGTTTGCAAGTGACACCAAGCTGGATGGAGCAGTAAACACGCTGGAGTGTAGGACTAGGATTCAGAGAGACCATGACAAATTGGAGAATTGAACTAAAAGAAAACTTATGAGGTTCAATAAGGAGAACTGCAAAGTCCTGCACTTAGGATGGAACAATCCCATGCACTAGTACAGGCTGAGGAATGACTGGCTAAACAGCAGCTCTGCAGAAGAAGAACAGGGGTTTATAGTGGACAATAAGTTGAATATGAGCCAGCAATGTGCTCTTGTTGCAAAGAAGGCTAACAGCATACTGGGCTGCATTAGTAGGAGTGTTGCCAGCAGATCGAGGGAGGTGATTCTTCCCCTCTATTCAGCACTGGTGAGGCCACATCGGGAGTGCTGTGTCTAGTTTTGTGCCCTCTAATTCAGGAAGGTTGTAGACAAATTGGAGAGAGTCCAGATGAAGGTAACAAAAATGGTAAGGGGGCTGGCAGACATAATTTATGAGGAGAGGCTGGGGCAACTGGTCTTATTTAATCTAGAGAAGAGAAGACTGAGGTGGGATTTAATAGCAGCTTTCAACTACCTTAAAGCTGGTTCCGAAGAGGATGGAGCTGGACTGTCTGCAGTGGTGCCAGATGACAGAACAAGGAGCAATGGTCTCAAGTTGCAGCAAAGGAAGTTTAGTTTAGATATCAGGAAAAACTTTTTTTACCAGGAGGGTAATAAAGCACTGGAACAGGTTACCCAGAGCAATGGGGTGGGTGGGTGAGACATGCTGGTGGTGTGCCCTCTGTCCAGGCTGGCCTCAGGTCCGTCCCTCCCCCTGGGACTTTTTGCTGCTCTGAAATCCCTCCTGTAGTTATTTCTCCTCTGACTCTTCATTTCCAGGCATCATTGATTGGTTTCCCTGTGGTTGTCATATTGTCCACATTCTGTTCTATCAGCATATTCCTTTGTTCTAACAAACCCATCACATGTATACATCTTAGTTTGGGCATTTACCAGTGTCTTAATTTGGGCATGTCTGGCTCCTAATTTGGTCTCTTCACTATAATCAGAAATCTCAGGGTTTTGCAGCTGGGCACTGTGACCTGGTGCCAACATGGCAAGCCTATCTTTTGTTATGGATTTTCAAAGAATTTCCCAGCCTGTTTGTTAGCCTCAGACATGGTGTCTGTCTTGCAGGCTGAAACTGTGAAACTTTGTCACAAACAGGCTTTTAGAAACCAGTTAACCCTTGCCATTCCCCTGGACCATTGTTCTAATGCAATATTTACCTACAAGACAATTCATAGATTCATAGATTTCATAGACATTAGGGCTGGAAGGGACCTCAGAAGATCATCGAGTCCAGCCCCCTGCCCCAGGGGCAGGAAGTCAGCTAGGGTCATAGGATCCCAGCAAGATAAGCATCCAATTTACTCTTGAAGGTGTTCAATGTAGGTGCTTGAACCACCTGATAGCAGGCTATTCCAGACCTCGGGGGCTCGGACAGTAAAGAAATACTTCCTTTTGTCCAGCCTGAAACGGTCTTGCAGTAGTTTATAACCGTTCGATCTCGTCATCCCTTGGGGTGCTCTGGGGAGCAAACATTCCCCCAGATACTGGTGGTCACCCCTGATAAACTTATAGGTGGCCATCAGATCACCCCTGGGCCTGCGCTTTTCCAGGCTAAAGAGCCCCATAGCTCTCAGCCTGTTGTTGTAAGGTCTGTTTTCCTGACCTCTGATCATGCGCGTGGCTCTTCTCTGGACTCTTTCAAGCTTCTCCACATCCTTTTTGAATTGTGGACCCCAAAACTGGATGCAGTACTCCAGCTGTGGCCTCACCAAGGCCAAGTACAAGGGTAGAATGACGTCCCCAGATTTGCTTGAGAAGCATCTATGGATGCAAGCCAGCGTTTTGGTTGCTTTACTAGCTGCAGCATCGCACTGAAGACTCATGTTCATCTTGTGGCCAGTCATGACCCCCAAGTCTCTTTCTTCTGTAGTGCTAGCCAGCATAGCACTGCCGAGCCTGTAAGGATGCTGCGGGTTTTTCCTCCCAAGGTGGAGAACCTTGCATTTTTCAGTGTTAAACACCATCAGATTCTCATCCGCCCATTTGGTGAGCCTGTCCAGGTCAGCCTGGATCGCCCTCCTGTTTTCAGGTGTGGATGCTTTGCCCCAAAGTTTGGTGTCATTGGCAAACTTGACCAGTCCGATTCTGACTCCAGTGTCCACATCATTAATGAAGATGTTGAACAATATGGGTCCAATTCCCACCTGGGCAATAGCGATCATCACCTGCAGGTTTTCATTATCTAACGCAGGGCGTCTAGGGCTCACACCAAGGCTAAAGCCCTTGACTTCAGAAGGGCCTGTGCGGGCCGGGGGCGAGCCGGGCCCATCTTCGCGCACACGGGCTGTGGCCAGCAGCCCGGGCACGCAGGGCTGGAGAAAACCGCGGGGCGGTTTGGTACGCGCGAGCTAGAATTAGTTACGGAGGCGTAATGGTTGATTGAAAAGATTGTTTACTTACACCCAAAGATGGTATTGGTGTAGGCTGGACAGGTTTCCAGGCACAGCTCCCGCTTAGATCCTTGCTAGAGGAACACGACAAATTCGATTGCTCCCACGGAGTTGTTTAGGCTCCACGGGTCCGGTCCGGCTGGGTTCGAAAGGTTCCCCGGAGTTGAGACTCCGTGGGTTCGAAGTTACAGGAAAGGGATACGTCTGGGATTGCGATCGGCGACGGGGAGAGGCTAGAAGCGAAAGCTCTGTAGGTTTGGTTCTATCGCCTCTATTGCCTGCTTAGGAGAGGCGCGTTGGGTTCGCGAGGGTCCGCAGCGCTTGGAGATCTTCACACTAAGTCTCTCTCTTTTCCTCCCTCCTCTGACTTGGGCGGAAGCTACCCAAGCCTTTTGTACGGCTAGCAAGCCAATAGCTAGCCGCCACGTGTGCATAATTTAGAACTAGCCAATAATGGGGTCGAATTATAATACGAATGGCGGGAACTCTTTGCAACGAGCATTTCTCCTCTGCAGCAGAGAAATGCACCCTGCAAAGAAGCTGTAATTTGGCGGGAAATCCCCCGTTGCACCAGAGTTCTCTCTCGCAGCAGAGAACTCTACCGTGCAAAGAAAGCGACAATCGGCGGGAAAATAATTTAGCGGTGCCGAAGCACACACACAAACAAAAACCACAACTTTGGGTTGTGACAGGGCCAACTTCAATGAGCTTAGGAGACTAGTGGGGGAGGCACTAAGGGCCCAGAAGGTAAAGGAGATGGGAGTCCACGAGGGATGGTTGTACCTTAAGGGGGGCGATCCTCCAGGCCCAAAGGATAACAGTCCCTGAGAGAAGCAAGGGGAGTAAGAGTGCTCAGAAACCCCCTTGGCTCAGCAAAGGCATTCAGAAATTCCTGAGGAGTAAAAGGGGGGCGTACAACCAGTGGAAGGTAGGAGCTATCACCAAGGAGGAGTACTCCTCCTCGGCCCAGGAGTGTAGGAGGGCTATTAGGAAGGCCAAGGCAGAGATGGAGCTCAGGCTAGCGTCCAGGATTAAGGACAACAAAAAGTCATTTTTCAAGTACATTGGGAGCAAGAAGAGGGCGCCAGGCAGTGTAGGGCCCCTGCAAGACACAAATGGTAATCTTGTGGCCACGCCAGACAAGAAAGCTGATATTTTTAACAGTTTCTTTGCCTCTGTTTTCTTGAACAGGGACCGGGATATCCCACCTACCAGAGGTAGGGACAATCTTGGGGATAGCTCTATCAAGCCTTCAGTCAGTGCAGATGTAGTTAGGGATCATCTGGAAGGGCTAGACATTTTTAAATCTGCAGGTCCAGATGCCCTCCAGCCAAGGCTGTTGAGGGAGCTGGCAGGGGTCATCGCGGAGCCCTTGGCCCGGCTGTATGAGCAGTCGTGGTCATCTGGCCAGGTGTCGGGGGATTTGAAACTGGCTAACGTGGTCCCAATTTTCAAGAAGGGGAGGAAGGAGGACCCAAGTAACTATAGGCCTGTAAGCCTCACCTTGGTGCTTGGGAAGATCTTGGAGAGAGTCATCAAGGAGCACATCCGTGGGGGGCCAGCAGGGGAGATCATGCTCAGGGGCAATCAGCATGGGTTCATCAAAGGCAGGTCCTGCCAGACCAACCTGATTGCCTTTTACGACCAAGTAACTAAATCCTTGGATGATGGCATCGCTGTGGACGTAGTCTTCCTAGACTTTAAGAAGGCCTTTGACACTTTCTCTCACCCCATCCTCATCAATAAATTAAGTGACTGCGGCATTGATGCCTGCACAGTCAGATGGGTAAAAAATTGGCTGATGGGGCACACCCAGAGAGTAGTGGTGGACGGGTTGTACTCAACCTGGTGAGATGTGAGCAGTGGGGTACCCCAGGGATGAACTAGCACTCCTGCTTGCACAAAACATCTATGACTTAGTGGGGCTAACAGAAACCTGGTGGGATTCATCCCATGACTGGGCGGTACATATTGAGGGCTATAGATTGTACAGAAAGGACAGGGTGGGGAAGAAAGGGGGAGGGGTTGCGCTTTATGTCAGTGAGCAATATACATCAACCCTCATCAAGACGGAATCCAAGGATGAGGAAGTAGAAGGATTGTGGGTTAGGCTACATGGGGGCAAGGAGAAAGGGATTTGGTGGTAGGGGTCTGCTACAGACCCCCACATCAAGGGGAAGAAAGAGATTCGGGACTCCTGAGGCAACTCTCGGAGACCATAGAAGCTAAAGAGGCGGTAGTCATGGGGGACCTAAACTACCTGGACATCTGCTGGGAGACGCAGACAGCAAGGTCCCATCGCTCACGCAGGTTTCTAACCTGTGTACAGGACCTCCACCTGACACAGGAGGTACATGGTCCCACTAGGGGGAATGCCATACTGGATCTGGTATTGGCAACGGAAGATGACATGGTAGCGGACCTCCAGATCGGTAGCCATCCGGGGGACAGTGATCACTTAATAATAGAATACACCATAAAACGTCGAGTGGGTAAGGTAACTAGTAGGGTGAAAGTGCTAGACTTTAGGAAAGCTGATCTCAATGAACTCAGGCGATTAGTCAAGGACGCACTGCAGAGTAGGAGATTTGAAGAAATGGAAGCCCAAGAAAGGTGGCTGTGCCTTAAGGAAACGATCCTTTGGGCACAAAGGAAGACGATCCCCGAGCTAGGCAAAAGAGGGAAAGGGGCCAGGAGGCTTCCCTGGCTGACCAGAGAAATCCAGGGCAGCCTAAGGGACAAAAGGGGAGCACATAAAAAGTGGAAACAGGGAGAGATCACCAAAGATGAATATACCTCCTCTGCTTGTGCTTGCAGGGAGGCAGTTAGACAGGCCAAAGCTACCATGGAGCTGAGGATGGCAACCCAAGTAAAAGACAACAAGAAATTGTTTTTTAGATATATAGGGAGAAAAAGGAAGGCCCAGGGAGGAATAGGACCCCTGCTAAATGGGCAGAAACAATTGGTGACGGACAGGGGGGACAAGGCTGAACTCCTCAACGAGTTCTTTGCCTCAGTGTTCCTAAGCGAGGGGCACGACAAGTCTCTCACTGGGGTTGTAGAGAGGCAGCAGCAAGGCGCCAGACTGCCATGCGTAGACCCTGAGACGGTGCAGAGTCACTTGGAAGAACTGGATGCCTTCAAGTCGGCAGGCCCGGATGAGCTCCACCCGAGGGTGCTGAAGGCACTGGCCGACATCATTGCAGAGCCACTGGCGGGAATATCTGAACGCTCGTGGCGCACGGGCCAAGTCCCGGAGGACTGGAAAAGGGCCAACGTGGTCCCCATTTTCAAAAAGGGGAGGAAGGAGGACCCGGGCAACTATAGGCCAGTCAGTTTCACCTCCATCCTTGGCAAAGTCTTTGAAAAAATTATCAAGGCTCACATTTGCGAGAGCCCGGCAGGACAAATTATGCTGAGGGGAAATCAGCACGGGTTCATGGCAGGCAGATCGTGCCTGACCAATCTAGTTTCTTTTTATGACCAGGTTACGAAATGCCTGGACACAGGAGGAGGGGTGGATGTCGTATACTTAGACTTCAGGAAGGCCTTCGATACGGTATCCCACCCCATACTGGTGAACAAGTTAAGAGGCTGTGACTTGGATGACTACACAGTCCGGTGGGTGGTGAATTGGCTGGAGGGTCTCACCCAGAGAGTCATGGTGGATGGGTCGGTTTCGACCTGGAAGGGTGTGGGCAGTGGGATCCCGCAGGGTTCAGTCCTTGGACCGATACTCTTTAATGTCTTCATCAGTGACTTGGACGAGGAAGTCAAATGTACTCTGTCCAAGTTTGCAGATGACACAAAGCTATGGGGAGATGTAGACACACCGGAGGGCAGGGAACAGCTGCAAGCAGACCTGGACAGGTTGGACAAGTGGGCAGAAAACAACAGAATGCAGTTCAACAAGGAGAAATGCAAAGTGCTGCACCTAGGGAGGAAAAATGTCCAGCACACCTACGGCCTAGGGAATGACCTGCTGGGTGGCACGGAAGTGGAAAGGGATCTTGGAGTCCTAGTGGACTCTAAGATGAACATGAGTCGGCAGTGTGACGAAGCCATCAAAAAAGCCAATGGCACTTTATCGTGCATCAGCAGATGCATGACAAATAGGTCCAAGGAGGTGATACTTCCCCTCTATCAGGTGCTGGTCAGACCGCAGTTGGAGTACTGCATGCAATTCTGGGTGCCGCAATTCAAGAGGGATGCGGATAACCTGGAGAGGGTCCAGAGAAGGGCCACTCGTATGGTTAAGAGCCTGCAGACCAAGCCCTACGACGAGAGACTAGAGAAACTGGACGTTTTCAGCCTCCTCAAGAGAAGGTTGAGAGGCAACCTTGTGGCCGCCTATAAGTTCATCACGGGGGCACAGAAGGGAATTGGTGAGTATTTATTCACCAAGGCGCCCCCGGGGGTTACAAGAAACAATGGCCACAAGCTAGCAGAGAGCAGATTTAGATTGGACATTAGGAAGAACTTCTTCACAGTTCGAGTGGCCAAGGTCTGGAACGGGCTCCCAAGGGAGGTGGTGCTCTCCCCTACCCTGGGGGTCTTCAAGAGGAGGTTAGATGAGCATCTAGCTGGGGTCATCTAGACCCAGCATTCTTTCCTGCTTATGCAGGGGTTCGGACTCGATGATCTATTGAGGTCCCTTCCAACCCTAACATCTATGAATCTATGAATCAGGGCTCAGTCCTCAGGCCCGCACTGTTTAACATCTTCATCAGCGACTTGGATGAGGGGGTGGAAGGCACGCTGTCCAAATTTGCTGATGACACTAAGTTGTGGGGCGAGGTGGACAAACTTGAAGGGAGAGAGAGGCTGCAACTAGATTTAGACAGACTACAAAAGTGGGCAGATGAGAATAGGATGGGGTTCAACATAGACAAATGCAGGGTGCTGCACCTTGGGAGAAGGAATCCACAGCATACATACAGGCTGGGGAGTTCCCCTCTTGAAAGCACAGAGGCAGAACGGGATCTTGGAGTCATTATTGACTCCAGGATGAATATGAGCAGCCAATGTCAGACCGCAGCCAGCAAGGCCAGCCATACCTTGTCATGCATCCAAAGATGCATCTCAAGCCTGTCCAGAGAAGTGATACTCCCTCTCTATGCGACTTTGGTCAGGCCGCAGTTGGAGTACTGTGTCCAGTACTGGGCGCCGCGCTTCACAAGGGATGTGGCCAGCCTGGAGAGGGTTCAGAGAAGGGCCATCTGCTTGGTGAGAGGGCAGCAGGACAGGCCCTATGAGGAGAGACTGAAGGACCTGAACCTGTTCAGCCTCAGCAAGAAGAGGCTGACGGGGGACCTGGTGGCTGCCTACAAACTCATCAGGGGAGATCAACAGCAAATAGGCAGAGCCCTTTTCTTCCCAGAACCACCTGGGGTGACAAGGAACAGTGGTCATAAGCTGATGGAGAATAGGTTTAGGTTAGAGATCAGAAGGCAATATTTTACAGTTAGGGTTGCCAAAATCTGGAACCAACTTCCCAGGGAAGTGGTCCTTGCCCCTACCTTGGGCAAATTCAAGAGGAGGTTGGATGATCACCTGTCTGGGGTCTTGTGAACCCAGCGTTCATTCCTGCCTGTGGCAGGGGGTCAGGCTAGATGATCTGTTAAGGTCCCTCCTGACCCTAGCTTCTATGAAACTGTGAAACAAGGACAGAGCCTTGGGGGACCCCACTGGTCACAGGGCACCATGATGATTGACTTACGTCAATTACCACCATCTGGGTCTGACTCCCCAGCCAATTTCCCAGCCAGGGGATCGTGGTGGACCCAAGGCCACAATTGTCCAGTTTTGCCAAGAGGTGATCATGGGATACGAGACTGAAGGCTTTCTTGAAGTCAAGATATATGACATCAATCTCTTCTCCCTTGTCCAGGTGATAGGTCACCTGGTTGTAGAAGGAGATGAGTTTGGTCAAGTAAGACCTACCTGCAGCAAACCCGTGCTAGCTATCCCTCAGGAAGTTGGCGTTGGCCAGTCCATTAAGGATGGCCTCTTTAATAAACTTTTCTAAGACCTTCCCCGAGATAGAAGTCAGGCTGATGGGCCTGTAGTTTGCGGGATCCACTTTCCTCTCTTTCTTGAAGATAGACACCACACTGGCCTTCTATCAGTCTTCAGGCACTTCACCAGAGCTCCAGGAGTTCTCGAAGATTCGTGCCAGAGGCTGGGCTATGATGCTTGCCAGCTCCTTGAGTACCCTGGGGTGTAGATTGTCGGGAACGGCTGACTTGAAGGTATCCAGCCTCTCAAGGTGTTCCTTCACAAGGTCAGCATTGATGGAGGGCAGGGGATCTCCCTCACCTGGACCTCCCTGTCCCGTAGTGGGCATGGGCGTCCCATGGGATTGATGAAAGACGGATGCAAAGTACCCATTTAATAGGTTGGCTTTTTCCTGGGTGTCAGTTGTCCCATCTGGTTTAGCAGGGGTCCAGTGTTGCCTTTGCTTTTTCTCTGGCTCTCCACATATCTGAAAAAGGACTTTTTATTGTCCTTGATACTTGAAGCTAGTTGCAAAAAACAAATCTCTAAATATAATTTTCTAGTCATCAGTTATTATGCTTTCAGGTACTAATAGGGATATTGGGATACTCAGTCAGCCTTCCTTTCACACTGAGAATAAGTACCTCAAAGTGTGGCAGGTGTGAAGGAAGGGTGGGTACCCCAACCACCCGGCCTGTTGGCAGGAGTTGAGGGGTCACTATGGAGTGTCACAGCTGCCGTCAGAGGCCAGGATCTGCTAATATCCTATCCTCCAGGGTGCCTGCAGTCACTTCCATCTTGGTGTCATATTCAGATTTGATGCATGTTCTGTCTATTCTGTTATCCAAATCAATGAAAATAGTCATTAGAATTGGACCAGTTCTCGTTAGGGCAGACTTCTGTGGTAGATGCTCTCCTGGTTTGACAGCAGACCATTGGCAGACTTTGAGGGTGATTTTTCTAGACCACTGATGTTCAACCTCCAACCTGTGTAGTCGCATCATCTGGCTCACGGGGCTCCTCACAGGCCCAGAAATTTGGTGGCAGGGAACAGTGGCAATTAATACTGCCACCATTTTCCTGACATCAAATTTCTAAGACCTGACTGCCAGGTGATGTGGTCTGTTTGCGGGGCTGGAGCTAAGGCTTAGTCTGACACATGGGACTGGGACCATGCACTGGCCCTGTCCCCAGCCCCACATGCTGGATCAGGCCCTGGTTCCGGCTCTGGCAGCAGCCCATTTTGAGCTCTGGCCAGGCCAGCTCCACACCACTCGTCTGGTCCATGGGCCAAAGAGTTGGGCACCACTGTTCTTGTAAGAAAGGTAATGAAATATGATCTAGAATGTCATGTGAGACTGTCAAAAGTCTTGCTAACGCTGAGGTATACCACATCAACTTCTCCCCCTTTATCTGCAAAGCTGGTTTCTTTGTCAGAAGAAAATTAGATTGGTTTGATGCAATCTGTTCTTGACAAACCCATTCTTTTTTTTATCCCCTTATCTTCTAGGTGCTTACAAATAGATTGCTTAATAATTTGTTCCAGAATCTTTCTGGGGATTAAAGTGAGGCTGACTGGTTTATGATTCTCCCTCCTAATATATTTACAGAATAAATTCTTGTTGCCTTGTACATCTCCTGCTAATTGAGACTCCATTTGTACCTTAGCCTTTCTAATTTTTGTTCCCACATCCTTGTGATGTTCTTTTACTATGATACTATACTTATCCATTGTTGTGGATGTTTTGTAAATTCCTTTTTTGATTTTTTCAGGTTATTAGATTTCCAGTGCAATCAAAATGGTCTCTGTTATGCTTCCTCTTTTTCTTCTGCGTAGGAATAGTTTGCTATAGTTGTTCCGTTAGTGTAGTCTCTTTCAATAGCTGCCAGCTCTCCTGCGCTTCTTTATCCCATATCTCATCTTCCCAAGGTACCCTTCCTATTAGTTTGTTGAGTTTGGTGAAGTCTGCTTTACTTAAAGTCCATTATCCTCCTATGTTGTTTAAAACAGTATGTAATAGATCATACTGATTCTGAAATTCTGTAGAAAAGATCACATTCTTATTTATTTCTGTCCATATTGGATTCAATAGACTTATCCACAAGAAACTGTTGGTAGCAAATACATCTGGAAATTCAAATATCAGGGTTAAACCAAAATAGAAGGTGTATAATAGATACATTTGTGAAATTACTGTAATGTAGCTGTGCAATTCTCTGCACTGTTCTGGGCTAAACATGAGTGTTAGCTAAATGGGGGACTTGTTTATATACCATAGGTTTATTGACAAAACCTACACTGGTTATACAAATGAGATGTTAGGGAATCAGAAAAATATACAAGTAATTTTAGAACTAGAGGGTTAGGAAGGGACTCTGCAATCACTGTTAGTACCTATATAGCCTCCATGGACTCTGGCTGAGGGAATTATACTGAAATGATCTGTCAGTAAATGTGGTTTTAATAACATTTTGTTACTTTGTTTCCATGTATTTTTCACACCAGTTTTTTTTAGCTACAAGATAACATTGGTGACACCACCTGGATTCTAGAAACTTATAACGTCTTTTGGCAATGCCTTTACTTCACAGAGGAGGTGAATGTTGCATTTTACTGATAACTAGCACTACTAAAGTGCTGATGTTGTGATTGAGATATGTCCTTCCCCAAAATGATTTAGAAACCAGCTTTCTTTCTGAAATCCTCCTTTAATCCTATCTATACTGGCAGTAAAAATAAATTGAGGTACGCTGCTAAAAGTGAAGTTGAATGTCAAAGCATAGAAAGTGTGATGCCAACTTAAACAGAAACAATGCTTCTCACATCAGAACTTTGTTAGTTTATATGATAAATGGATCTGAATACTGTGGACAACACTGACTGCAGAGAACAAAAGTTGACAGTTGCTGAATTTCTTGTGAACAACTTTTATTTTACTGTTTTTATTTGTCTAGATAGCAATTTATCTTTGTTTCTTCTGTTGAATTGAATTTTATATATACTAATAGTCTGTAATGCTTAAGATATCCATGTGGAAGCTATTTAAAATGTAAAGACTCATCTGGTGTGACTTTGGTTTTTGTTTCTTAGTATTTTTACTGTAAAATGAAATCATATCATGTTAGCAACAAAAATGATTTCTAAATGGAAGCTTATGTAAGTTTACAATGCTCTGATGATCATTAAAAAATCATAATCTGAGTTATAGGTACCTTTTTCATTAAGGGCTCTTGGAAGCCACCGTGGTACGTGAAGTGGATGTAGTCACGGAGGATGTTGATAGACATAAGAAAACTCCCCCAAACCGGCACTTTACCTTAAACTTGGTGCGCTCCCACACCGAACCCAGCACGTGCCTGGAAGAGGCATTGCATTAGTTCAACCCAGCTTGCCCAATGTCTGTGTAAATTGGGTGCTTCATTGGGGGTTTTTTGGTGCTTTTATTTAATAGCTAATTGAATCAGCTTCAGATGAAAGCACCAAAAAACCCATCTGAAGCTCACGGTCTATGCAGACACAATGGAGCCAGTTCAAACTAGCGTGCTGCCTCTTCCAGTAAAGCGCGGTTTGTTTGTTTTTCTTTCACGTCTGTCAGCAGCCATAGATCTTTGCAGTGTATAGAACAGTAAGTTACCTGTTCCCATTTCTATCTTTTTAATGAAACGCTCTGGTTCCTTGGTGGTTTGAGAGCAAGTTTGGTAACATTTCAGATTGTGATGATTTCTCTAACACCAATAAAGTGACAGGGGTGAATTAAGGCTAGATAAATTAAAAACTAGTCCAAAGCCCACTGTGTTTTTACAAGAGATGAGTTACTTCATATATTCTTTTGTTTGTAGGCTTTCTTAACAAATTTGTGAAAAATGTCAAGGTAGTTCCTTTTTTTTATTAGGAAAGAAGAAAATAAAGAGCCTAAAAAGCCTAAAAGCCTAAAAAAGAAGGGGAAGAGGTAGGACAACTTGATCAGAGAGAGAGTAGCTACTGAATGGAATTAGCTGTCACTGTAAGCTGACAAGGAGCATGGCAGAGTAGTGAACTGCTCGGGGTTTGGCATGTTAGGATATAGAAGTTCTAAGCCTTAAGCAAAGGGAATTTACAAAATGTCTTTCACAGACGAGCCTATGAACTTCATTTCATCAACCTACTGGATACAAAAAATCATGGACTTAATATAGACACTGGATTTAGAACACATTATAACCTGCCTAACATCTGACTCCCCAGGTTAACCCTCTACTTTTTACCAACTATTCTCATTCCCTTCTCCCTCCCACCCTCCCATCTTTTGACTACAGATACATTAATTCCCCCTCCTCCCAACCCCACTTGTCTCTCACATACTGACCTCCTCAATTTACCTTTTAACTGAGTGACTTGCTTGCATATGTACTGACCTCTACCAGCTTTACCACTCCATCCAGGAAGAGCACAGACCATCTGCAGACCCTTCCTCAGCCTGATGGAAGGGTGTTTGTGCCTGAAAGCTTGCTAAGAAGAATTTTTCCAACTATTTGAGTTGGTCTAATAAGAGATATCGAATTTACCCAAAGAACCTTGTCTGCCTATGTTCTTAGATCAACATGGCTACAACCTAACCCCCTGAAGCATTAAGCAAAGCACATGCTTTATGTTGTTCTCTAGAAAGACTACTCTTTTTTTTCATGAAACGTTTGCATACGTTTTCAACATTTTACTCTGAGAATGTGAAAACTGATTGTATACTGCAAGTGGTTAGATTGTATCTTGTTATGCATCTCCATTTGTGCCCGTATCCTGTGTATGAACAAGTTGTTAGAGTTTAGGTCTGCAAAAAACTAGTAATCTAAATTGCTTTTTGTATACAGTTGTGGTAATTCTGTGCTTGGTGTAGGTATAAGAATGCTTGCGCCCTTTTTTCTACATATGCATAGATTTCCATTATTTTTGTGAAAACTTGGTGTTATGTCTGCTGCATCAGTGGCTTCAAAAGGTTAAGTTTGCCTCTCAATGTCCAATCACACAAAAGGTTATCTCTGCATCTTTATTAAATCAAGTGAGTCTTCTGTGGTCTGGTAGGAAAAGTGGAATAGAAAACTGAAAAATTGCTGCTTTGTGCTGCCTCCTGGACAGCACCCCTCAAATAGGTACTTTGGGCTGGAATAGTAGCATAAGTAATATTCTCCCCAGTAGGGCTAGTGAGATAATAGTTTAGTTTTAAAAAATTATTCTTCATGCTTCTTTTAATGAGGCACAATTACAGCTCCCAGATACTTAGAATAAGTTTTTTTAGAATGTAGTAAGAAGGTTTATAATTCAGGGCATTTTAAATATCTCTGCAGTTGCTGCCATATGAATTTACTCAATCCCTAATTGTTTTATAGCAGACTTAAAAAAATAAAATAAAAGTTAATTGTTGAGATGGACTCTGTCCTGGAACACTGATAAATTTTCATTAGTCTTTATTTTTAATTAAGACCACTCAAACAAATATCAGAGCACCTTTAACTAACTGCTTCTTTTGTCTGGCATGTATCCCATTTTTCCTATCTAGAATATTGTAGCAATTTCATAGGAACAAGGTTTTTCTTCTTTTCCCCACCCCCATTGTATACTTGCTGCCAACTTCACCATTGGACTAGGTAATTCATACTCTTTTTCATTCAGAAATCTAGAGAGTATTGCACATTCTTGAGTACATTCGTAATTTTAGAAAATCCTAAATAGTTATGGTCATTTGGAGTTAGTTTTGGAGCAGAACTTTATAGCTGATTTCAGCATTGTTCTCGGTTTATTTCCAGATTCTGCAGGTAATTCTACCCCCCAGGAGAATTCAAAGACTTTGATGCAATGTAGGGAAAGCAATTACAAAGCTCCTGTGACTACACATGACTTTTCTTTATTGGAAGAAGTTAAAGTAGAAGCAATTTTACTGACTTTATGCAAGTCCATTAAGTGAGCTGGACTATGTTGAAAGAAAACAATTCTAACAATTCTGACTTTAGTAGCGTCCAAAACCAAAAGGATGTTTTTATAGTAGTTTGAGAAAATACACATAGCAGGAAGGTCTTATTCTCATTCTCATAGAATAGATCAGGGGTGTCAAATTTGCTTTGCGCCCTGATCCAGATCCAGACTGCCGGGCTTCTTGTGGACTGGATCCAGTCCAGGGCACATGGTGGCTCTGGCCCAGGGCACACAGTCACAGTGGTAGCTCTAGGTCTGACCTTGGCCTTGCAGCGGCTCTGGTATGGGGTCAGCGGTGAAGGAGGTAAGGCAAGTGCGTGGGCCAAATAACTGTTTGCTGCAATGGTGGCAACAGTGATAGATCAAATGGCTGCAGGGCAATAAGGACTGCATCGGTAGCCTGCAACAGGTTGCTTGCCTTTGGAAATGCCCCCAGCTTTTAGTTGCCTGGGAGGCCAGATAAAGCAGCTTTGCAGGGTATATTTTTGAAACCTGTGGAATAGATTATATCCTGATTGTAGGCAATAAATCAAAAACAGAACCTGTCCTCTGAGGAATTTGTTAACCTGTGTGTTTTGTTTTAAGGCAAGCTAGCCATAGACACCTTTTTGGATTTGAGGAGAGGAAGGATAATCCTGTGTCTGAGGCATCGAATTGGGAACCTATATGCTTTCAGATTTAGGCTTTGTCACTGGCCATGTGCATAGATGTGGTTAAGTCACTTTGTCTGTGCTCTGTTTACCATTGCAATCCTCTCACCTGCTGCAAAGGGGCTGATAACATGTCTTGGAGATGCTCTGATACATATTCTATTACCTTAGAATCTATTGCCTTACCCAAGACCATTAAACAAAACAGTCTAGAGTACTTCAATAATGAAGCAAACTGATGGGTACTTCCTGAAAAACTCACTAACAGCTAATGGAAAATTTAAGGAACCTATTTTTTTCCCTGGAGGAAAACGTTATTTTCTGGGTCTCCCCCTTCTGCTTCTTTTCTAAAGTAACCATCCTTGCCAGAATCCAGGAGGTTTTTTTAGGAGTGCATATGGGTACCTATACATGCGCTTCAACACATTCTAATTAGAATGCATTGGAGCAGACTTGATTCATCAATTGACTTAGACAAGCTTTTGAATGCAGTAGTCATTATGTATCTGCTGGTTATTCTTCTTTTCAAGCCCAACTGTTATTTGTGGCAGGAGTTCTTACTCAGCTTAAGTAAAGAGTCAGGGGCAAGTACAGAAGTTATTGTTGAACATATTCCTTAATTCAGATACATTTTATTTACCTTTGTCAGTTGTTTCAATTTTATTCAGACCTAGAACTGCTTATGGGACAAGATACTACTTAAGTTGAGCAGTAATGATAGGCTATACCATTTATGAGTAAAAGAACATCTTGGCAGGAGGAATGTAGGGAAAGGGAAGCACAAGTGCTTCAGCTAAAGAAATGTGACAAAATGGCAATGCAAGATGTGTTAAAGAGCTTAGCCCACATTACTAACAAATAATAAAATAATTTGAGAATGCTGCTTACATCTGAAGAATACCAGGAAATATAGTCCACCAACTTCTGTCCTGAGGTTGGACTGAATCATTTAAAAGATATATTTCTTCTTTCAATTCCATGATACAGAGCGGAGGTTTGGCGCAAAGCATTCTGTTATGCCCAAGTGTTCTTATTTATTATGCATAGAGCATTTTGGACACTTGCCAGGTTAAATGGGGCTCTGTGGGGTGTAACTTTATAAGGAGTTGATTGTCTCTCTCCAGTATTTTTAAGGTATAAATTGGCATTTGGAAAGGACACAGTAAATACATTACCATCTGGAGACTAAACGGTATAATGTATAATATCCAATGATGCTGTGCTTCAGAAAAATCTACATAATTGAACTCTTTCTTTCTTTGCCTCTATTGCAGACCAGCAATCACCTACTTGGGCCAAAGCCATTCCCTCTGGACAGACTGTTAGCAATATTATATAGTATTGTGGACAAGAGAGTTGCGCCGACTGGAAATATATTTTCCCAGGTGAGTGCAGTTTTACTAGTATTTTTTTTCCCTTAAAATTTCTGAAAGGGCTTTACTACATTCTTTTAAAGTAATTATAGGTGTAGGGTTTTTTGACTTTGTAGTATAAGTAATGGTCTGGTAAAAAGTACATTGTGGCTTATGTTGAGAAATAACCTATATCAGCAATTTAAACCTAAGATTCAGTGTAATTTTTTTCTTTGTTTCTGAAGAAATTTTGTTGGATATGTGTAATGCCCTGAAACATTTTAATTCTTCACTTTGGCCCTGATTGTGGAATATTATCTGTGTTGGTGGCTCCCTCTTCTCATAGAAACCCTACTGGAGTCAGTCAGACTAGTAACTTGCCGAAGGACAAGAACATGCAAAAGCATGAGACTAGCACAAATTAAGGCATTCGGTACTGAATTATAGCAGTTGGTCATAGTTAACAAAAGGTACTGGGAAGTTTATTATGCGAGGTCATGAAAGCTGTTTCGGTTTTTTTGGTAGGGTCCTTTTTGATTGGGATCTTGTTGATTATCTTTTTCATACGCTGTCTTAGCTGTTTGTTTCTACTAATCTTGTACCAAATCATAAATGCTGCACAAAATAATGTTTCACTAGATGGCAGCACAGCTACAGTGTTTGTGAGAAAAAGTAAATCCAGGGTTCTTGCTAGCACTTTAGATGTGTTAAGTGTCAACAGAACTCCACTGCTGAGTTAAGCCTAGCTTCCTGTTATCAATCTGATTTTTGTCTCCTAAACTTTGAGAATCCTTATAAACTTCCAATACTTTTCTGCTGTCCCCTTTTGCTTTGAAGTTCTCTTTTAACATTTGCTTTCAAAACCTGGTTCTTCCTATGCTTTTTAGGTCTTGGATTCATAGAATCATAGAAAATGAGGGTTGGAAGGGACCTTGGGAGGTCATCTAGTCCAACCTCCTGCTCAAAGCAGGACCATCCCCAACTAGATCATCCCAGCCAGAGCTTTGTCTAGCCAGGTTTTGAAAACCTCCAAGGATGCAGCTTCCACCACCTTTCTGGGTAACCTGTTCCAGTGTTTTACTACCCTCCTAGTGAGAAAATTCTTCCTAATACCCAACCTAAACTTCCCTTGCTGCAACATGAGATGGTTTCTCCTTGCTCTGTCATCTGTCACTGTTGAGAACAGCCTAGTTCCATCCTCTTTTGAATCCCTCTTCAGGTAGTTGAAGGCTGCTATTAAATCCCCTCTGTTCCTTCAGTCTTTCTTCATAAGTCATGCTCTCACCATTTTTGTTGCCCTCTGCTGGACCCTCTCCAAATTGTCCACATCCTTTCTGTACTTGGGAGTGAAAGGGGGAAAAAACTGAACACAGCGTTCCACATGTGGCCTCACCAGTGCTGAATCGAGGGGAATAATCACTTTTCTTGACATCCTGGCAACACACCTACCAATGCAGCCCAGGATGCTGTTAGGCTTCTGGGCAACAAGGGCACACTGCTAGCTCACATTCAGCTCATTGTCCTCTATAACCTGGATTCAACCAGGGTTTATCTCTGAAGAGATACTTTCTGATATATTTAGATTCAACCTCCTTGCAAAGTGGCAGAAACTTTGTTGGTATGGAAACATACAATTAAGAAATCCAAGGACTTCCCCACTGCCGATTAAATCCTTCATCAGGATCCTCTTATCTGATTTTCAGCTTTCACACAAACTTACAAAATTTTCAGCAAATATAATTGGGCATGGTAAAAAAGAACCCCTCCCAAATCCTAGGACAATGAAGGATTTCTGCTCTGGATGGGCTCAGAAGTCTGTCTAGTCCAGTGTAGATTTGTCAGCATTGCCTGGTACCAGCTGCTTTAGAAGTGTAAAAAATCGTGCAGCTGGCAGTTACAGGACAGACTGCCCTCAGGGGAAGTTTCCTCTTAGCCTCCCTCAAATTGGAATTTAAGACCTGAAGGATTAAGTTATTGGAAAGACTTTATATCAATAGATTAGATTTCTAATGCTCTGATTCTTACTATTTAAAAGCAGCCATTCTTGAAGTAAGGGAACTTATGAGGGGGATCAAAGGCCCTACAGCAATTCAGTTATCACATGTAGGCTCAGACCAGAAGCAGTCTTGTCTGTATGACCACAAGCTACCTGGCAGCTGGGTCAAGAGCCTGCAAGGAGCATCATGGCCCATGAAGAGATTGGAAGCCACTGGTTTAGAACATTGTAGTTTTTCTTGTTCCAGGTGGCAAATTATATTTGGGTGACTAACATAATTCAGGCAATTTTAAATTGAGGAGACATCAAGTTGCAGTTTAAGTGATGAGGTATAGCTATGATTCTCCTTAATTTCTGTCACAGGGTGTTAGTTTTTTTAATAGAAAACATTGCATTATAGAAAATGTGGTGATTTTTTTGAGATTCAAATGATTATGTATCAAAACACTGTAATTAGCAATATCAGATTATAAAATGCTTCATGCACAATTTATGTAACTAGCACACAAACCTTCCCTACCTTCTCTGTAGCAAATTTTGTTACAGGACACAGGTTTCTACAACACACTTCATGCTGGTTCAGAATGTACAGTAGGTGGCAATGTTGTCAAACAATACCTTTAACAGTTAGGATTTTTCTCCCAATGTAGATTAGTTTTTAAAAGCTACAGTGAACAGCAAGGTTTGTAGAAGCCCAAGTGCCCCATTATCACAAAAGATTATATCTGGATGATCTTTATACCAAAAGAAGATAGCCCATTGCAAGTAAAGATTGTTGATCAACCATGACTTTGAATTTTATGGATTTTCTCCGTTAGTGATATTTTTGGTTCAGTTAAAAAGAAACAGAAATTAACTTGAAATTATAAAAAATCATGTTAACTAGTTTAATTATGGGGTTTAAAAGTAGAGTTTTGATATTTTACCTGGTATATTGTTAGTCTCTTAGTAACTGTTTTCTCAAATTTAAATTAAACCTTATGGATTTTTATAAATCTATATTTTCTGGGTATTTTGCAAGTCCTTAAACTAGTAGATAGAACTTTGTCCAATCTACATGTTAGAAGCTAACTTTGAATAAACTATGCTGTACAACTTTTTAAAAAGCTTTCATCAAAGTAATGTTTGGCTTTTTTATTGATTCAGCAGTAAGTTTATATTATGTGCTATGCAGTCTACAGATCAAAAAGCTACATAAAAGAATAAAGTGTTATATTTAAGTAATGTCTCACCATCTGTTCTCATAGTGAACCATATTAGCTTTACAGTTGATTAAATTTCATGTGAGAGAGTTAATAACCACTAAAAGCTGCTCTAAGATCAAGAGTGTCATTGACAATGTCTTGATTTCTCATTTTTTGTGTGCAGTTTCTATCCACACAGAAATTCCTGTCATTAACTTTTCAAAATGAGTCTTATCCCTCAAGAAATTATGAGCAGATCCACAGATTTTTAATTTTCTGTTAATGCCAAGATTTATTAAACCATTTTAGTTTTTTTACCATGTAGATCTCCAATGTGTAATCTAAAGCTTCATCTAACTTTTGCCTTTTAATGTTAGTCATAGTCCTTAATAAATGGGCCTTGGTTTTAGTCATATGAAAAGTTAATGTGTTCCTTTTGTATTAGCATGATCATTATGGTTTATAAGACATATAGGGCTAAGTTTTCCTGGTACAGCTCCATAAGAATGAGTTGTATTTCTCCAGGAATGAATTTGTCCCATTCATTTTCTTGTTTCCTTCCTCATTAGCATATAAGAATAGCATACAAAATAAAATGTACAACTTAAACTTCCCTAAATGAAATTTGTTTTAATTACCATTTTAAATGTTGAGGCTCATTTTACTGCTATAATTTCAAACATGGTTTCATGAAATAAATATATTTCTTAGGTAATATATTTAATGGTGTTTTATTTAGGGGGAAACTACAGTGACTTTTCTTTCTCTCATTACATAATTTTGTGTTTGCGAAGGCTTTATGTTCAATTGAAAGTTTTAGATGATCTTTTTCTGCCTAAATTTGTATTAGTTTTCTAGATTCTTCTAATGGGTCCTAGGTATTATATTTTTTGGAATATATTTTGTATTTTTTTTAGCTGGTCTTTCTGGGTTGCATTAAGTGTTGCTGAATTCATCCTTTACAAGGAGGTAACATACTCAGAACTTCAGAGATGGGGGAAAGGACACACAAAAAGTTGGTTCCTAAATCACAACAGAATTCCACTGTATCAGAGTACATACGCATCCTCTGAGTACATTTAATTCTGGCTTTGCTTGAGGGATCAGAATTTTATTTTTAAGGTGATCAGCGTATAAGGAGACATCTAGTTCTTTATTTTCTTATTCCATATTGTAAACCACGATAGTTATTAATAGCTGTCAAACCTCACGTGAATTTCTGTATAAGATCTGTCTCTTGCTTGCACGCATGCTCTCTCTCTCGCTCTCTCTCTCTCTCTCTCACCCTTCTACCCCCAGCACCAAATATTCTTATTCAGACTTCATCTCTTCTCTTGGTTATTGCAGCTTTCTTTACTCTTCACCCCAATCATTTTCAGGTCCATCCAGAATACTCCTGCTAAGGTCATTTCTAGGGGTGCACTGATAACTATTTTCTTGGCTGATACCAATAGCCAATGATTAACCAACCATACCAGCTGATGCCAATCTAAAAAACAATATTTAGTAATGGTGCAAGGCATTTTAAACTACTGACATAAACCTTTTTGTTTGTTTGTTTTGCATTTATAACGCACATATGCAGACCCGTACTCTGCCTGCTCTGGCTCTCATAGATTCCTAGACTGTAGAGTTGGAAGGGACTACAAAGGATCATCGTGTCTGACCCCCTGCCCCTGGCAGGAAAGAGGACCGAGGTCAGGTGACCCCAGCCAAGTGACTGTCAAGCCTCCTCTTGAAGACCTCCAAGTTAGGTGATAGCACCACCTCTCTTGGAAGCCCATTCCAGGATCTGGCGACCCTTACTGTAAAAAATTTCTTCCTAATGTCAAACTGGAATCTACTCTCTACTAATTTGCACTCATTATTCCTAGTTACTCCTAGGGGTGCTCTGGTAAATAGTGCATCTCCAATTCCCTGTTGTCTTCCCTTGATAAACTTATTGGCAGCTACAAGGTCTCCCCTCAGACGTCTCTTGTGAAGGCTGAACAGATTTTTAACCTCCCCTCATAGGGTCTTTCATGGAGGCCACTAATCATACGAGTGGCCCTCCTCTGAACCCTCTCCGTATTTTCTGTGTCTTGAAGTGCAGTGCCCAAAACCGGACGCAGTACTCCAACTGTGGCCTGACCAATGCGGCATAGAGGGGGAGCATCACTTCCCTCGATCTGTTGGTCATGCATCTGCTAATGCATGACAAGGTGCGATTAGCCTTGTTGATGGCTTTGTTGCACTTCCAGCTCATGTTCATCTTGGAGTCAACTATGACTCCAAGATTGCTCTGAGCTGCTGAGGAGGTCATCCCCCAACCTATAGGTGTGCTGGGGATTCCTCCTCCCTAAGTGGAGTACCTTGCATTTATCTTTGTTGAATTGCATCCTATTTCATTCTGCCCATCGATCCACCTGTCCAGATCAGCCTGTATCTGCTCCCTGCCCTCCGTTGTGTTCACTTTGCCCCATAACTTGGTATTATCTGCGAACTTGAAGAGGGTGCTTTCCACACCCTTGTCCAAATTGCTTATGAAGATATTAAATAACACTGGTCCAAGGACCGAACCCTGTGGGACCCCACTGCCCACCTCCTTCCAGGCCGAGAACAACCCATCCATCACCACTCTCTGGGTGCGGTCCCTAAGCCAGTTGGCCACCCACCTGACTCTGTAGGCGTCCACTCCACAGTCTGCTATGAGAATAAGATGCGAAACTGTGTCGAAGGCCTTCTTAAAATCCAGGTAGAAGACATCAGCCTCAGCTCCTGTGTCAAGGCAGTGTGTGACCTGGTCATAAAAGGCTATAAGGTTTGTCAGGCAGGATCTACCTGTGATGAACCCGTGCTGGTTTCCTTTCAGCATCGTATCCCCTGCTGGGCCATCACAAATGCACTCTTTGATGATTTTTTCCAGTATTGTCCCAAGGATAGAGGTAAGACTGGCTGACCTAAAGTTACTTGGCTCATCCCTTCTTCCCTTCTTAAAAATGGGGACCACATTCGCCCTTTTCCAATCATCAGGGACCTGGCCGGAGCACATGAGTACTCAAACAGCCGTGCCAGTGGCTCAGCTATAACAGCACCCGTGGATGGAGGTCATCCGGGCCGGCTGACTTGTACCCATCCAGCCCTTCCAAGTGCTCCGTAACTAAGTCAGCACTAACAGTTAGCGGTTTGGTGCCTTTTGGACATCTGTCTATGTTCAAGGTGAGGGAATTGTCTTAATCAGTACTTAGGAATACTGAAGCAAAGAACTCATTGAAGAGCTCTGACTTTTTCCTTGCGTCAACCCCCAACTGTCCTGATTTGTTCTGTAGGAGCCCTATGTTACTCTGCACCTTCCTTTTGCTCGCTGTGTATCTGTAGAAGGACTTTTTATTGTCCTTAATTGTTGTAGCCAGCCTAAGCTCCAGTCCTGCCTTGGCCTGCCTAACTGATTCCCTGCAATAGCACTCCAGGGAGGTGTATTCCTTCTTGGTGGCTGCCCCCTGCTTTCACTGCCTATAAAGCTCTTTCTTTGCCCCCGTCTTTTCTGGAGTTCCCTGTTCAGCCAAGGGAGCCGCATGCCATGGGGCTGGTTGGGCACTGTGTCTCCACGTGTGGCTTTCTGCTGGTGTGCTGGAAGCCCCATGTGGAGGTACGCAGCCAGCTGGCCAGCCTGGCCCGATGGTGTGCAGCTCCTACCTTCGGTTCTGCAAGTCCCATGTGCTGGCACTGAGCCACCCTGGCCTGGGTCTAATGCATATGCCAGTGGGCTGGCCACACTGGCTCCATGCCTCCATGTGCAGCCCTCAGGACTCAGCTGGAGCTGCTTGCCTCTGTGGGGCTCTTTAGAGCCACGGCAGACATACCCCAAGGGCCTGCTGCTGCTGGCAGCAGGGGCTATGCACCATAGGGGGGTGGGGGGAGCAGGTATGTGGCATGGGGGCCCACATCCATCCACAAACCCTACACCCACTCACACATACCCCATCCCCCCATCCTGCAGGCAGCAGCTCCCCTCCCCACTCACCAGCTGTCCAGTCGCATGCACTCAGTGCCTCTACAAGGGCCCCACAGCTGGAGTGCTGGGAGCCCCGTAGAGGTAGAGGCACAGAGCTCACCTGGATTAAATTATGCAGAATTATGCAATTATGTGAGGTCATACATTTTATGCACATAATTGTGTAATTCCCCGGGGTGTAATGTTGGGCATTTGTGTGTAGACTAGTGTCAGAAAAGCTAGACCTGTATAAATGTCTTGTATACTCCCATCGTCAGATGTTTTCTTTTATTGTTTCTGCAGTGTCAACCGTTTCATAAGTCAGACTTGCAATATAAGAAGCCTTCTGCAATTAATTTGTTTAGTGTTTCTGGTGCATTTGATATTGATACCTGCAAAAGCAACTACATTTCCATAGGACTACCACAAACATTACTCATTCAGTGAATACAACTACAATTATGGCTTTATTTGGGACTTAACTTGAAGCATGAGTCTTCCAATGTGGGAAAGCAATAGACATAATTCCAAATACAATTTGCCAGAGAAGTTGAGCATATATTTTACATTTATAGCTATACCACTATGTTAAGCACTAATCTAATAAGACTCCAAAAAACTACGTTTGATGTGCTTTCAGCTGCAGGGAGCCAACGGGTCAGAGTTTGCGTAAGCACCAAACTGTCCCCTTCAGAAGCATAAAAAATGTGACAGATTATCCTCTTCTTGGTCTTTTTTCTCCTCTGCTTTAAGTGGATTGGAATTGGGAATAACTAATATTTTTATATTAATAACTCTTTACATAATGCTGTTGGCTTATGCAACAGCTTACACATATTCAGAGATGCATTTTTTGTTTCCTGTAGTTTATAAAGATATTTTAAAGAAATCTTTTTCTTGAAGAATTTGTGGCATACGTATATTGTTTTTTTCACAATTTTAAACTGAAGCATCTGATAAGAAAGGAAAATAATCTAAATGGTTCTGTGCCTCTGAATAAATCAGTTGGGTGTTCTTTTAGTGCAGCATACCTTTCCTTCAGAGGCTAAGGGCATTATGAGGATAATGCTCAGTCTCTACTGGTGCAATAAATTAGATTTCCTAATCTGTTCCTACACCCATTCAGTCTTGAAATGGAGGCTTAAAGGACACCAACAGAAATCATGTCAGTTGTTACTAGAATTGTTTTAATATAGTTTGCAACAGACAAGTATTTTGTGGGTAATATCTTTTATCGGACTAATTACATGGTTGGGATAGGCTTAGGTAAGCTTTTTGCCTTGCACTTGAAAGTTTCCCCAAACATATCCCTGCCTTATTGCCATGGATCCTGGTTTTCTCTAATTAAAAAAAAAATCCTCAATTTTCATTTTAAAAAAAGTAACCCCAAACCCACATTTTTCCATGATTTAAATGAAACACCACTAGTGTTTTCATTTAAATCACTAGTGGTGTTTCATTTAAATCACTGAAAAATGTGGATTTGGGGTTACTAATTCATTCCTGGAGAAATACAACTCATTCTTATGGAGCTGTACCAGGAAAACTTAGCCCCATATGTCTTATAAACCATAATGATCATGTTAATACAAAAGGAACACATTAACTTTTCATATGACTAAAACCAAGGCCCATTTATTAAGGACTATGACTAACATTAAAAGGCAAAAGTTAGATGAAGCTTTAGATTACACATTGGAGATCTACATGGTAAAAAAATTAAAATGGTTTAATAAATCTTGGCATTAACAGAAAATTAAAAATCTGTGGATCTACTCCAGGAATGAAATGTGGATTATCGGTTACTTTTTTTTTTTTAACTGAAAATTGGGGATTTTTTTAAATCACAGAAAACGAGGATCCCTGCTTATCGCCCACAAAAATCCTTGCTGCTTACATGTTTCCTGGACATCACTCCAACAAGACCTTTAATATACCTTATTTTCTTGCATGCCACATACCCTGAAATAAGATACGTGCCTTTTTGGGAAGTTAGAATGAAGAAAGAAGGCTTTTTCCAGAGTTGTGGCTGCATAGAACAAGGACAGAGCCTCATCTTCAGCTCACTCACCCTCCTTTTCCTGCTTAGGCAAAAGGTAGTGTTTTAACCCTTTCAGAGCTCAGTTGTTAGCAGTTTTTGGTTGCTCTGCCAAAAGCAGAAACAGTAACTGCTGCTAAAGACTGGACTCCATGGGCACATACAGAATTTTGAAAAGAGCTAAAAATAGTATGCAGAGCTGTGAAATAGGAGAAGAGAGACTAGGAGTAGCTAAATTCTCAACAAAATTGCCAACGAAAGGGTACCTTGATTAGTGGAGCAATAAAACCATTAAAAAGGAGAGTGCATCATTAACACCTTTTGAGTGAAGAATAATTAGCAGGAATCAAGGAGATTCTAATGAGTCATGAAGTCAGTTGACTTCCTCAGCACATGCCACTGCTCCTATTCTGGGCAGACATTCAGATTCACTGCTGAAGACAGCCACCCCGATTTTGGGAGAAAAGGTGCACATGGTACGTGTATAAATACAGTTGGGTTTTTTTGTCATGGTTTTTCTGACTGCTTTTGTTTGATCAGTTGCACATTATGTGTCACGCACTGCATGCGCTGCACTTTTATTCGTCACTGTTAGGTTCCTCATGTGCACGTCTTCCTGTGAGGTCTGCAAGCAGGTTTACTAGCAGTGACAAAAGCCAAACTGAAAATTAGAAAGGATCAGACAGGTGTGCCTGGAGAAGGAAGTTGGGCCAAAATTTATTATATCAGGATAGTGGTCTACTATCCAAAGGATACAACATAATCCTTTTGCTTTAAAATGGATATTATAAAGAAATAGATGAAAGTTGAGACATATTATTTAATGAGGGCTGTATCTATAAATAGATACTTTTGGTAGCGTTATTGTCAGTAGCATACTGAAACTATGGTATCAGGCCCAGTCTCCAACTTTGGGTGGGAGAGCAAAAGCAGCAGCTGCTACCTCTATTTTTCTGGCTGCCGCCCTCCTCCCGGCAGCTGCCGCTGTCCCGTTCGCTGCTATTGTGCATGGCACAGAACAGCCTGCTATACCGCTCCAAACAGAAGTATGGTCTGCGGGGGATCATGGAATGTATGAGAGGCAAGAATTTTTTGTAATACCTTTTACTGGACCAATTGTACTGTTGGGAAAGATGTTGGACAAGCTTTTGGGCACAAAAGGACCCCTTGCCTCTTACAGATATTTTTAAAAATAATAGTTAAATAAAATCTCTCATGGGCACTATCTAATTTTGTTTTCTTTAAACCTCTTCTTTAAGGCTGGCTTAAAAAAGCTTTTTAAGGTAGAACCTATGTTAAACTTTGCCAGAGATAATTGAAATGTATATTACAAACTTGTGACAACTTGTGAAATTTTGCTTTTAAAAAGGGTAGGGTACATTTTGCTCCTGCTATATTTTGGTTTCAGCTGCTCTGAGTGTTCAGAACCTTAAGGTGATTTTAGTTTATGCTGAGAGACTGTCTATAATATACCTTCAAATTTGGACTCTCTCACAGTATCAGTATCAAAATTAGATGCTGTTTCTCAGTTGAGAGCATAGGAGACCTATTTGGAGAACACATTCTTATGTACAAGATAACCCCAACATTGTTTGAAATATTGAACATTTAAAAAATGAGATGCTTATCAAGTAAGGATGTATTTCAATGTTAATTCCTAAACCATTTATTTTGCCTTGAGGAATTCTACCATGTTGTTACTTAAATGTAAGTAAGTGTGTTGCTTTGTCCTTCCCTTTTTTGTAGTCATTAAATCCTAGGTGAGATGCTTGCTCTTTGTGATTTGGTTGAAATCAGAGAAGTTGAACTGTGCTGAAACAGAATTTGTAATTGTTTGCAGCTATTTAGCATAAATGCATTTAAACAATGCCTGAAGAAGGGGGCTTATGCCTGAAAGCTTGCAATTAAAGATTTTTTTTTCTTGCAGAAATCTAGTTGGTCAAATAAAAGATATCACCTCTGCCACAAGTTCTGATTCCTTTAAATAACAAAGCATTTATCCTTAATGCTGCAGGAGGAAAGACTACACTGCAGAAATGTGGCTTAACTAGGCTCCAGCTTTAAGTAACACCTTAGGGAACTTACCTGACGGTATTTTGTCCAGTGCAAGTCATCCATCCTTCTTCTATTCGTATCATCTAGTTAGAGGGCTGCCATCAGACCCTTCCACATTATCTTGATCCCAGAACCTTTGCTTGTATCTTCCCCTCTTCCCCTCATCCAAGGTTTGAAGGGGGGCGTTTCTCCTCCCTGTACCAAAAATGACAGAGGTGCCAATCCCCTTCCTTGTTTTCTGTAAGAGATGCCTTCTCCTAATCTGTCTTCCATTCCAGTTTATCAGGGAACTGTATCCTTTGTTGCAAAATTACTTGATCAGGCACCTGCCAAGTTGTGTTAAAATCTAACCTACCCACCAGTTTGCTGGGCTGCTGAGAGAAAAGTGAACCAATACACTGCCCAGGCCAATTGGCAAATGAGGGAAAAGTGTCTTCCTAGCCCCCATGCTAGCATGACTAGCATAAAACTTGCAACAAAATGCCAAAAAAATGGTCCTAATCTAATTCTAGCACAGAAGGGATGGGGGGATGGGTGAGCTTTTCTTCCCTGAATGGTAGTGTGGGAAGGGAAAATACTTATTAGCCCTTCTTGCAAGGGAGACAGGAGACTTACGTTGTCCTTCTAGTCAGTCTCAGAGCCTGTCCTATAGTTCACAAGAAAATTGAGTGCCCCTGGGCAGGGGGAAGAGAGCTCCAATTCTCAGGAACCTAAGGATTTTCTTTACCTTTTTGCCCCATCCAATCTTCACACTTCTGAAGGCATAGACAGATGTAATGATTGAAGCTTTTCAAGGGCCTTTATAGCACTCCAGAAAGTTAGAGTGCAGAGATGCTCAGCCAATGAAGCACTTTAGAAATGATTGTTCTGCTTAAAAAGTGGCAATGGATAAAACAGTAACAATTTTGAATCTGCAGTGATGGGTAAGGTTCTTTGGGTAGATGTGATACCTTTTATTAGACCAACTAAATAGTTGGGAAAAAGTTCTTTGCAAGCTTTTGGGCACAAACACCCTTCATCAGGCATAGGGAGGGTACTTGTGCCCGAAAGCTTGCAAAGAACATTTTTTCCAACTATTTTGTTGGTCTAAAAAAATATATCGCATCTACCCAAAGAACCTTGCCTGCCTATGTACTTAGACCGACACGGCTACAACCAACAACCAAGCTTCAGTGATGAACTTCAGTGATATATTTGCACTCTTAGACTGAATCAAGGGGTAGTTAGTCATGGCATACTAAAAGGGTCTTACACAGTTGGGCAATCTATATAATTTGTTCATTACTCACAGGAGATCTCTGCACTGAGTATTACAATAGCCTGGTCATTGAAAACCAGGTTTATCAGATCTTTGATCATTTCAGAGGACTGTTCTTTTGCCTGTTGGCAGACATGTACAAAATCAACATAACACTACTAAACATTTGTAATTGTACTACTGTATTTGGTCATCAGTGTCCATCCACATCCTTTGTCTATGTGTCTGTGCATAATGCATGTCTACCTTTGTGAGATTAGTCTAGGGGTGGGTAATTGTTTGGGCTGGAGGGCTACTTCAGTAGTTTTTGTGAGCTGTTGCAGGGCGGAGGGGGGCTGCTGATCTGGCATGGTGGGGGAAAGGGACAGGCAATTGATCCTATCCAGCCCTGGGTCTGTCTGCCTTGCACCCACCAATGTGGGTGCTGGACAGGGCAGGCAGGCGGGGTCTTCATGGAGACCAGCCTGGGGCCCCCGTCAGCAGGGCACGCTCAGGCAGATGGAATGGAGCCAGAGGCAGGCGAGGAGCAGCCTCTGGGAGTGGGGTGGGTGAAGCCAGGATTGCAGGATGGTGACAGGGCCAGGGCCTAGGGCAGAGCTTCGATCCACTTCCCACACATCTCTGCAATGGGTGCTAGTTCCACAGGCAGGGATGTGCAGGGAATGGATCATGGCTATGCCCCAGACCTTGGTCCCACATTGTCTCCACCTCACGATCCTGGCCCCCAGCCACCCATCCCACTTCCAGACACCACTCCCCATATGCCCATGGCCCCATCCCATCTGCCCAACTGAGCGCTCCCTGCCTGTGGAGCCAGTCTCCATGGATAACCCTGTCAGCCGCTCCATCTAATGCCCCCAGCGATGTGTGCAGTGCAGGGTAGACGGTCCAGGGTGCCCAGGCAGTGGGGCCAGGTCCAGCAGTGGTAGTGGAGACATTAGCAGCAGCAGCTGAGAAGAGTGAGCCACTGCCTCCAGGCTGCTGGGAAACTGAGTCCAGCTGCCTGGGGTCAGCGGGACTGGCCACGTGCACCATGCCATGGCCTGGGCTGCTTTTGCGCCTGGGCTGGGTGGGACCAAGGGACTCACCATGGGCCAAATAGAATCCCTTGGCAGGCTGGATTTGGCTCGCAGGCCATATTTTGCCCACCCCTGGATTAGTCTCATCATTGAGTGAAGTGTTAGTAAGAGATTTTAGGGAATAATGAGGAAAAAAAAGGAGCTGCAATAAAACATTTATCTACACTCGTTTTATTTTCACGTTTCTTCTGACTTCCTGGCAGAAACATTTAAGCAAAAGTGGGAAGTGAATATGAAACACAGCATGGTAGCGTAAGTTAGCACTTTAACACAGAGTTTGGCAGCTTGAGAGAGCCTGCTGTTATAAAGAAAATGCAGGCAATACTTTTTTTTAACCAAAAAAACTAACTAAACTCGAAGTCTCAGCGTGGCAAGGGGAAAACATAAAACCCTCCTTACAGTTCACAGTCAAGATAATGTTTTGTAATTAAAACTGTGAAAAGACAGCTACTAATAAGTGTAAGTCTCTTCCTTTTTAATTGGTTTAAAAAAATCTAAGGAAAATAATTGGCCCTGAACTATATTTTGTTGACTGCTCTAATTAGAATTTAAAGTATGATTAATTTTAGCTATGTTATTAGTGCTACCTTTCATTTTCCTAAAATACTGTTTTTATTTATAAAAGTATTTACTTATTCAGAATCTAAATTAAACGATAGATTTTTCCACGTTTCAGTAATTTAGGGTAGTAAAATGCTGTATAGTTTGTTTTGGTTACTTGATAGAGTACGTAACAGAGATTTCCAAAATTTTGTAGAGCAGAGGTGCTGTATGATTCTTCAACTAATTGCAAATCTTCATATGTTAACATTTTTATTATGGTGGCAACTAGGGTACATATTGAAGGAAACTTTAGTAGCCTGTTTTACTTGCTTTTTATAATATAATAGGAAGAGTTCATTCATTAGAATTTAATAAGTTAAGGCTTGTATATAATTTCCCAAAACTGAGCCAATAAATATCTTTATTAAAGCATGTGAAACATGACAGTGTACTCCATATTCTACAAGACACATAAACGAAGACTGTCTTTAACTGTGGGTCTTCTAATTATAATGTTACATTTCTTTAAACAAACAATGATTCAGGAAGGAATATGATCTCCTTTTTTGACCCATTTCTAAGGTCCTTGACGGACCTGCATTTCCAATGCTGGGAAGTGCCTCAGCACTTGACAGCCTCTATCAGCTCCTGGCAGGGAAGGAGACACTCTGGCTTTAACAGCCACTGCTCCAGGAGTGCTTCTAGTCCTGGTCCTGGAGTAGCAGCATCACCACCAACACTGGTGAAAGAGCATTGGCATCAGCAGCTGCAGCAGCTCTGTGGAGGTACCAGCTCTTGCAGTGGCAGGAGGTGCACGCAGGGCTTTTTTGACAGCTTGCTACAGTGGGCTGTCAGGAAGTAGAGGAATTGCCAGGGGTCCAAGAGGCCCCTTGTAACGCTCACTACAAAGTGCAACATTTCTATAGTGCTACCGAAGGCATTTATAGTGCTACAAATGTAACTTCTGTGCCTATCATAAAGCAGTGGTTCTCAACCTTTCTGGACTCTCCTCATTAGACTTGAGGCACCTCTCCATAACTTTTTTTTAATTGAGCAGCATCAAATTTCAAGAACTGATTTATATATTATATTGTTTATCTCCTTGCAGAGGACCTGAGCAGTGGGAGTGGAGTATTGGCCAGATCAGGGACAAGCCTGAGCCTGTTCTTACCTGCTTATCTCCTTGCACCTTGCTGCACTCTTCAAAGGGTCTGGCAGCACCCCAGGGTGCCACAACACCCTGGTTGAGAATCACTACCCTAAAGTTTAAATTTATTTCAGAGGTGTTGGCTGTAGCTGTGTTGGTCTAAAGTAGGCAGACAAGGTTCTTTGGGTAAGTCTGATATTTTTATTAGACCAACTAAAATAGTTGGAAAAATTCTTCTTTGCAAGCCTGATGAAGCATGTTTGTACTGAAAACCTTGCAAAGAAGAATTTTTCCAACTATTTTAGTTGGTCTAATAAAAGATATTGAATTTACCCAAAGAACCTTGTCTGCCTGTTTATTTCAGAGACGTTTTTAGAAGAAAAATTTGTGACATGGAAGAAAAGAAGTTAAGGGGCAAAACTTTAGCACTGGGGCAGTCTACGTGGATGCTACAGAGTATTTCTGAATTCTGCTTTTAAGCATTTATTGAGGTTGCTAACTATAAAAGTTGACCTACCTTGAGAGATTTCTTTTATTGTTTAATTTTATTTTCTCGAGTCCAGTAATATTTTTTTAAAGAAATCTTAGCAGGGTACCACATATAAACCAGTGTGTGAACATTATTGTAAAGGATTGTGCTTTATGTTGATGGTTTCTTTTTCATGGATTAAAGCAAATTGGGTTTTAAAATCTTACACCACAGTAATGCATGGATTGATCTTTTCAGATATAAGCAGTCAGATAAAACTTAAGAGATTTCAAGGTAGATTAGTCTTTAGGCTGGCAACCATGACACACACCGTTAGCTGCTTTAGTGTATTACATTATATGTGATCATAAATGTAGTACTTGTTGTGGCCCTAGAAATGTAACATTAAATACTCTTTCATATCTGTGACACAACCTGAGTTGGTTTACAGAAATTTCCTATATTAAGAAATGATTTCTTTCATTTTGGTTCTTTGCTGGAAGATACTTATAAAGATTTTTTTTAAAACTTTTGCAGAATTTTAAACTGAAAGTAATGCTTTAGCAATACACTGTTCATGTACCAGTATATAAAAATGGTGAATATAAAACTATGTTTAAAAAGCCACATTTGGAAATTGGTTTCTTGTTAATGGAAGGAACATCATTTATTAGTCCAGGAACAAGTTTGCACTGTGTTTACATTGAGCAATTCCAGCTGAAGCTTGTTAGTGATTGCTTCCCAGATTTAAAAAAAAATCCTCACTGTGATACACGAACTCCTATTGTTTGGAGATAAATAATCGGCTCATCCCTGCTGTAGAGGAGAACAAAGAACATAATAGTACATCTGGTTTATCTGTTAATAAAGCAAAGATTAATTAAGCAACTACGGCACAACTTCTTTTAATAACTTCTATATCTAAAAACAGCAACTATATGACAGCAGTTTTAAAATATCTTTCCTTTAACTGTTTAGTGCATTGTTGTGCATTATCTTTACAAAATGCTTGGCTATACAAAGAAATACATTTTGGTTTAGGGTAAGGAAGTGGATAAATTTGTGTCTGTATTAGGTAGTTTAGTGATAAATTTTATTGTCCATTTTCATCTGTTGTAAATCCTTAAGACCTCATAGCACAAAAGACTGGAAAAGACCTCCTGGGTCATCAAATCCAGTTCCCTGTTGTTGCAGGGAACCACATGCTATAACCCTGTTTAAAAACTTATCAGGCTTCATCTCAAAGCTCACTAGGTTTTTTTTGCCCACAGTATGCTCTCACCTGGATTGTAAACTCTTAGGGACAGAGCAGAAAGACAGCCCTTATATCTGTGCAGTTCATAGGTACACCAGAGTTGTACCTACACCAGGGTTGCTACCCCCCTCCCATCACATGCCACCCAGAATCCCTGCCCAATGCTGGACTGTGAACTTGTGTCCCCCACTATGTGTGTGCCCTTTCCCCTCCCCACCATACATCACCCAGCTACACCCTCCCCTTCCACTGCTGCACCCCAGGGTCACCTTCAGCTCCATTGGCTGTTCTGCGCCACGCTGCACTGCCTTGCCCCCTGAGGTGGGGGCAGGCAGCGAAAGCTGAGGAGGGAAGGAGAGCCTGGAGGAAGGGCCAAGTGATGGCTGGCCAGTAGCCCAGAGTCCACAACCAAACCCCTTGCAGGATGCCAGTTGGACAGCCCTGCTGTACCCCAAGGACTCCTAGATGCCAGGGCAACACAAATAGCACCAATGAGAAAAGATTGTTTTAGATCCTCACCTCCTCATTTCCAGCATAAGCGTGTTTCTGACCGGTTAATACCCATTTGTTCTGTGCTGACATTGTCACCTAAGTAGCTTTTCTCTTTCTCTGGTATTAATCTGCTTCTCCTTGCCATAGTTTCTACCAGAGGTGCTGAGCCTGCATGCCAGATCCAGCCCCCATGTCATCTTGCTCATGGGGCTTCCCTCGAGTGTGTGGGGAGCTCCATGGGCTGTGGATGTTAGAGTGGGCATGCCTGGCAGGGCCCCAGAGCCCAAGGCAAGTGCACTGGGGTTGCACAAGACCCAATCAGGCGTGTAGACTGCTGCCCTGCTATTCATCTATCCAATGGGGCCAAAACCATGTGCACCATTACTCTAGACCTTTATGTTGCTAGTGTTCTGTCATGCAGTAGGTTCTCCATTCCTCTGAACATCCTAGGAGCCCTCCTCTGCACCTGCTATTAGTGCAGGTCAGTCATCACTCGCTGCCACAGCACAGAATATGAACCAGTATTACAGGTGGAAGATTCTGTCGAACTTACTTAATAGATTCATTTTATTAGTACTGCCCATCACAGTACCTTTGATTTGGTCCCTTTAATTTTCTGTGCCTGCTCATGTTTTGTCACTCTACCTCAGTTCTGCCTCTTGTCTTTAGGTAATTGTATCCAGCCCTTCACTTGGCTCTGGATCCCATTTTTTGCATCTCATTTGAAAATTTCTAATTTTTTATTTCCCTTGGGACAATTTTGTAACAGTTCTGGGGTTAAAAATAAAATAGCCATATATCCAAATGCTAGGCATGTGCCTCAACAGTCTATTTTAGCACAAAGGGATAACAAAAGTGGACTGTTAGAGAATGTATTTTATCACTTGAGTAAATATTTGTACACCTTTGTGTTTCTGCTCTATGCCAAGTACAGTTCTAGCCATGGACTTTTTTACATGACACTCCCCTTCTGACCCTCTGCTGTTTTCTATTCAGTTCACTGGGAATAGCAGGGCTTGACACGGCATCATGAACAAAAGCAGCAGCTGCTTTACAGTTAATCTGGAAGGCAGAATTTCAGAATACGAAGCCTTTTGACAAAAGAATGCCTCTTAATAGATGGTGCATAGTAAGAACTGGAATAATATAGCTGTCCTGTGTCCATAACATCATACTGAGGAGGGGAGCTTGGAAGACAATGAGCTAGAAATAAAAGTAAATTTCACTCTTGGAAAGTTTACTTAGTAAAGAGAAGTGAAATATTTATTTTAGGATTTTTTTTAATGTAGTAGAACATTAGCCCAGGGAATAAATCTGCTCCCTGGCTGCCCAGAATCACCAATGTTTTCATCCAGATAATTTTATTGTCCTGAAAGCAACAGGGTACTTGTGTCCCATTAAAAATCCTGCAGGCATTAGCTGACCAACGCATCTGAGGTTGATTAGGATTATTATTTTATAAGGGCTGAAAACAGTGCAAAATGCCTAACGGCACATAGCTGCCGCAGAATGACCCTGCCTCTAAGATACTGTAAAGGGAGACGGGGGATACAATACAGCAATAAGATTATGTGATACCTAAAAGGCAGCATGCTCAGCATGGGTCAGTAGCCCAAACCCGTTAAAATAGGCATCCGTAAATCTCACAGAGCTTGTAAATGCAACTAACAGACCAGAGAAATCCTGTCCACTTCTGTCACACTTTGAGAAATATTTTCTTGGACAAACTTAGCCATTTGCACTCCAGAATATATTTTGGTAAGGACACACTCTGGATGGCATTGCAGTGCTGGCTGACCAGCATCACCCTTTCCTTTTAGGAGGGCTGCTGTTTTATTCCAGAGTAACAAGCATTAAAACTCTCCCTCTTTCAGTGAGAGGGAATTACTTGTAAATCTTATCTGGTGTAATTCCCAAGAGGGAAGATAAGCCATAGTCTTGCAACTTTTAAGATGCAATGGAAGCTTTATATCTTTGTGTAGGCTTGCTCTCAGGAATGGTAGCTGCAACCCAGTAGTGTCTCCTGAAAACAATTATGGGGAGTGATCCTATTACAGAAAAGAAACCTAACCTGAGGGGAGAAGTTGGAGAGTCTGGCCCTACTGTTGACATGAAATGTTATCTGTGTGTAAGGGGTTCTTTGCAGACTTGGTGCACTAGGAAGGCCTTGGGGTCTTGGTTGTAGCTGTGTTGGTCTGAGGACATACGCAGACAAGGTTCTTTGGGTAAATGTGACACAAAGTGGTTTATTAGACCAACTAAATAGTTGGAAAAATTGTTCTTTGCAAGCTTTTGGGCACAACCACCCTTATTCAGGCATAGGGAAAGTCTGCTGCTGTTTTGTGTTCTCTTGGATGGAATAGAAACCAATATGCAAAATGTAGGTCTATGAAAATGTAAATGCATGGCAGTGAGGATCAAAGGCAATGGGAGACAATCGGTGTGAGACAGGTAGGTGAGGGAGAAAGGGGGGAATGATGACCTGGTGATTGAATGTAGCTGGCAAAATGTAGAGAGGTTACCTGGGGTGGCATGCAGGTTATAATGTGCCATAAATCCAATGTCTGTATTTAGTCCATGATTTTTGTATACAGTAGATTCAGGAGTGAAGTTCATAGGCTCATCTATGAAAGATGTTTTGTAAACTTGGTTTGAGGATTAGACTTGAGAGAGTGGAAAGAGATTGGTGTGTAACTATTTTTAAATAATTTCTAATGCTGTGACCAGATTATGTAGCCTATGAAATAAAATATCTGCTGCTTCTAAAAGTATTGAATTCAAATTCTAATGAAATCAGTTCTGAGCATGCTAGTGCAGTTTAAGAGACTCTAAAATGATGGTACCCTGGACATTAAAAGGGATAGACTATAGAGTAGAAGAGTCAAATTGTTGTGATTAAGACTGAGTAAGACTGGGTATATCTTAGGCTCCTGGCGCACACATTCATTTAATGGTATGATGGGAGGACATGTGTGGCAGGATGTCCAATTTCAGAATCAGGGATCAGATCACGATCATACCATTACTACCTGCTATTATCCCAGGCTCCCTCTGCACTAACAAGATGAAAGTTGGGTGTCTGCAGCCCAGTGCAAACTGGTTCAAGATTCCCTTGTGGTTCCAGGACTGGGACCAACAATCAGCTGAGTGTAGATCCTACCCCTGGATTCCCACAGTCCTATGCACCGGGATATTAGAAAACCTCATGTGCAGCCCAGGTATACACATGCTTTTTTAAAGTCCTGGTGCACTGAGGGCCCAGGGTCCATAAGTTCTGTGACCTTGGGGTCCCCATGTGCAGGGAATCTCAAAAAACCATGTGGACAGCTTGGCTTGGCCTGCCCACATGGTTTTTAGATGTCCCAGTGCACAGAGATCCCAGGATCAAGGAAGTTCTTGATTCCAGGGTCCTCATGGCTGGGATGTGTCAGCTGGCTTACCTCACAGCTCCCAGAGAGCAGCAGAGCAAGGCAGCCAACCTGACAGGTCTCAGGGAGCCCAGCAGCTGCCAGTGATCCAGCACCCAGCCCTTCAACATGGCCTCTGAAAACAATGGGGTGCAACCTTATGCAGGGCTATACCACACAGTTGCCAGTTTGCCAACACAAGGGAACAGTCAACAAAACTCTGCAGTGCAGCCAGCATCAGGCTGCGTGGCAGGGAGCCTGGCACACGTTCAATCTAAGGTGCAATGTAAGTCAGCCACAAAAATATTGCACAAATTATATGGAATATTTTTGTGATTTGGTTTTCCATTTTGTTGTGCCAATAATTGCCTGAATGTCTGGCTGGGTCACTATTTAAGATGTGATTAAGAGGTTAATCGCATTGTAAGTGTAATGTTTGCCAGGGACCGAAGACCAGGAGTGTCAAACTCAAATGAGCTGTGGGACTCCTCACCACAGCTGCTGGATCCACTGTGTCAGTGCATGGAGTTAAACCCATGGCTACTCCTTCTCCCTTCTTTCCCCCACCATCTTTTCCTGTTCCTGTTGCTGATTTTGGTCACCAACAGTGACGGAAAATCAAAAACGTGGTGGTGGGCAATGCAGGGGCTGGGTGAGTCGAGGTGGCAATGGCATTAACCCCCTGGATGTTGGCCCATGCTGACATAGAGTTTTGAGCAGCCATGGCCAGATTCACTAGCCAGATTTGGGCTTGGGTCATCCATCTCATGCAAAATCCTGAGGGCTCAATGACTGCCTGTGCTGACTGGATCCATTTCTGTGTTGTATATTTGGCAATCCTGTCTTCAACCATCTCTGACCTAGGTAAAGTAGACAAGAGTGTATATTGCATCCGAAGCATTGGGACAAAAAATGTGAATGACTGGCAAAGGAGTGGTTTTTTTTATTTCATCTTGTTACAGATGATACTGAAAAAAATGTTGACTGAAGGATTCCTGCAGGAGAAAAAAATGAAAAAAAAAAATCTCTTTCAGCTTTTTTCCTTTATGTGCTAGCACGTGGTCCTGGAAGACCCCTTGCAATATATTTTCCAGCCTGAATTTGCAGCTAATGGTTGCAGAATGCCAGTAATGTAGAGAGAAGCTTTAATCATTTGTGTGACTGTAGTGCTTATGAACAGTGCGAAACTGGCAATCTAAGAGTCTGAGGTAATCTGTTTACGGGACATGCACAGCATGGCCATCAGCAAAGTAATGTTCTCTGTGATGTTGCCTTTTAATTGTGTTTAGAAATATCACTGAGTTAATTCACCATGGCCACTTCTTTTCCAAGGTTTATTTGAGACTGGCAACAGAAGTGATAAGAGAATTTCTGTTTAATGTGATCTGGACACTTTGCCCCTACAAACTACCTTTTGAGACCATAGAACTATAATTTAATAAAGGACATTAAAAGCAGCAATGAAATTTCTTATTTTTTATTATATTAGGATGGTCTAATATTGAACAAGTTTGGTTCTTTTATCAGTTGTTGATTTCCTGAGCATTTTATTCCCCATGTCAAACGTATGAACAAACATCAGTGAGTAACAGTTTGATGGTAATTCATGTAGCATGTTATCTGAGACTTGTCATGCTATTACAATGGCAGTTGATAAGAAAGTGATAATACACAGAAAAAGCTAATATACAAATCAGCAGATCTGCATGATATTCCTTCTCTCATTTCTGATCTTATTTACCTGGAGCTAGACTGTTAGCCTTATTTAACTTGATTAGTTCTTTGTTCCAGAAGCACTCCCATTTTAAGTTAATAGGACTTAAATTGAGTAAGATACCACTCACACTGGGTGAATGAGTCTTCAGGGTGGTCAGTGTGAGTAGTTTTCAGTCTGCACTGCAAGGAAGTATTTTGTATTGTGCTCCTCGCAATACAAAACATGATCACTGTAACATCCAGGAGAGTTAAGTTAATTCTCATAAGAATTTTCTGAGCATTAGCTATAATTTTGGGACAGTTACAGAGGATGCGGAAGGTAGCAAAAGTCTTCAGATAAACCAAATGTGCTAGTGATCTGTAGTATGATGAGAGATCTTCGCGGTCGGTCAGTTTCTAGCGAGTTTACCAATGTCCCATAGTAAAACTGTCGTGCACGTACTGAAAGATGAAATATCAGAGAGCGCTAAGTAATCACCCATTCTGACAGTCAAGCTTCTCTAAGGTGTCTTATGTCAAGCTCTTGTAAAGTTGAGATTGCCAGAATCACAGATCACTTGAAAATCTTGGTCTTAAAGAATGGCAGGAAACAGAGATGTGGGGCAGAAAAATTTCCAATGCTTTATTTTTCCGTGGGAATTTTTCATTTCTAAAAATTCAGTGTTTCATAAAATGCATTAGTAACAATGAATGGATGCCCATACAATATTAGGCAAGCTTGGCAGTTTCAAAGTTGTAAATACTATCAGTTTCAGTGGCTATCAAGAAACTTGAAGGAGATACACCAAGCCTTTCAAATATTCCAGAGATACTCAGACAACTGAATGAAAATCTAATTGAGCTTTTGCCTTCTTCACCTCTATCCAAAAAAGAATAGTAAAACAAATGTTTACTAAGAGATCGGAGTTTTGTTCTCATCCAGTTCATCTGGCAGCAAGCCTTTTGTATCTTCAACACAGAGGACAGCATTTGTCAGAAGCTGAATGATCTACTGCTCTTGATACAATTATGGAAGTAGCTAAGAATGTCTGCAACATCGACGAAATAACTGTGATGACAGACATTGCCAAGTACCATGCAAAAGAAAAACTTTAGAGAACAGACATCATATGGCGGGCAGCAGAGAATGTCTCTACTCATATGGTGGAAGGGATACTGTAACACCCGACTGTTGTCCAGGATTGTGCTAAGGATCCTAACCATTCCACCAACAGTAGCTTCTTGTGAATGGAACTGGAAAGCTTTCAGCTCAGTCAAGACAAAAAAGAGGAATAGACTAACAAATGAATGCACTTAAGCTTGTTTCTATTTCTTAAAATCTCTTGCTTCTGGAGAATCAGTCAGAAGCACAATTATTAAAGAAGATGCAGTGTGAAGATAAGTTGACCTTGCCCATAGACTCATTGGTAGAACCATCCTTTAGCAAAAGAAAATGCAGTTCAGGTATTTCTGAATCAGATCTGCCTCGATCTAATTCTGAAATGGAACTAATAAGTAGTGCAAGTGATTCTACAGATAGTGACAGTGAAACTGGAGGTGCTGTAATGACCTCAGTGGAAGAGAGTTAAACTCTGTTGAAGTAGATGAGTGGACAACCCCGACATATCCTGAACAGTTCTTTGGGTGTGCTAAAATTAATGTGTCAAGAGTTTTCAGTGCCTTCATTTTTTTCCTTAAATTTAAACAAACAATGTAAGGGAAGTACTTGCTATTGTGTATTGTCTTTACAATTTTACAAGTATTCCAATAAAAATAATTTCTTTCCACATAAAGCTTTGAATTTGTTTGAATATAACATTTAAACCACATTAAGTGTGCTGTATTTATTTTTTCCCCAATCAAATATTTCAGTTCAAATGCTTGTGGCTATTGGGACATAAAATTAACGTGGGGGTACTTTTTAAGTTTTGTTTACTATATATAAGTCAAATAAACATGCTAAATCAGATCACATTCTATTTAGGGCATTGGAAAATTTTCCAATTCAAATTTTTCCAGAAAACCCACATCTCTGGCAGCAAATGTATATACTAACAGTAGGGATTTATAAAGAGCTCAGGCCAGTGTGACTTTTTAAAAACAATCTGCCATTTTTTAATACTGGTGCCTTTTTCCCTTCCATGTGTGCATTTTGTATTTGAGAAGAGAGTTATTTCAGCTTGTTCTATTCCCAGTACCAGGTGCATCATTCTAAAACAAAATAATGACAAAGCTGGTTATATCAAGCTAGCATATGTAAGAGAAGGGGAAATAATTGGAAAGTGGTAATGCTGTAAAAGACATAGGAAAGAAAAGCAGCAAAAATTAAGGGGCTGGAGGGGAATAAATCGTGAAGAAGTATTAAAGGAAATGGAAGTACATGATTATCTCTTATAGCACTCTGTATACTTGATGATATACTAAGAGAGATGATCCTTGGCCTAATTTTGGCTAAATAGCTACCAAGGGTTGGGGAGGGTGTAGAACTGTCTGAAAGTATTTGAAGGCTATAAATACCAGGAAAGGAATCATTTAGAGTGGTCCACGGAGGGATAAGTAGAATCAGTTAAATGAAATTGAGCGAAAATTTAGCTTTGCGTATTATGATCAAGTTTCTTTCTGATATCTGTTACATTATAGAATAGTCTTCCATGAGGTTTCAGTGAAGACACCGCTACTTAAGTAATTTAAAATGACACTGGACACTTGGAAATATTCTGTAGAAAAGGACACTGCACTGGAGGGAGGAGAGAGAAGATGACTCAATAGATATCGTCTATTTCTAATTTCTATGATCTCACACAGTATAAATTGACAAAATAAGCCTCATGATATACTAGCAAGGCATAATTTATGTAAATTCTCTTTAGAATAGGCATTAACCTTGATCCTTACTTCAATTCTGCATTAAGTTCTGCCTTTGATACAGTAATCTTAATTAAAACTGAATATTTCATGATTTAACTCCCTCTGCCTCACCACAGGAACAATACTCTCTCCTCTGTGTTGCCAGTAAAAATGCTATCCACAGAAAATGTCTTTTAGTCTACAGATTTCAAATTACACGTTTGCTTCGAACCATGTTCATATAAACATAGTCATAAATCTTGGTATTTAATTGTTTGCAAATTAATTTACACTTGTTTTTAAGACTAAAATTAGATGTATACTTCTCCCAAAATGTGAATCCCTGTATATACTGAATTGATAGACAATGTTTGTTTTATTTGTAATTGTTCACACCACTACTGATCAATTTCTTGAAAAGTTTTATAAGTTAGCAAGCATATGATTATGTCTTTACCAGTTAGTGCCATCTTAGTACACCCTTTCTTTGGATCTAATCTTGATAATAAGAGAGGTCCTTTTGTTTAAATTTTGTCTTATACAAGAACATAGAGTTTTGCGGATTTGATAAGGAAGGAAGGAAGAGCAGAAATGTTTGCCTTTTTCTACCATGTTTTTCTATTTGTTTTGCTTTTGTTTGCATTTTTTTTGTTTTTTGCCATAGTGTATGAATTCTAGCATTCACATTTAATACGGAGGTGTCAAACTCTCCTTGGGTCCCAGCCTGGATCCAGACTGTGTGGGCTTCTTCCACGCTGGATTAGTGGGGCCACCAGCAGCCATGGCAGGTTCAGTGGTAGCCGCTGGGGATGCCTCAGCAGTGTGGGTCCAGGGTGGTGGTTGTATATGTGAGAGCTGTATTTGCATAGCCCTTGCTCACCCCTGTGCTGCTGACAGCCCTATCATTCAGGGTCCAGGGACCCTGAATTCTGCAGCTGGCTTCACTCCACTAGCCCCACCCACCAACTTCTGGTAGCCAGACTACTGGCAGACCAAATGGAAGAGTTCTGTGGGCCAGACAGATCTGGCCTGCAGGTTGTATGTTTGATGTTCCTTATTTAATATTAACAACGTTCTTGGAGCAGTATTGGTTATAAATGTGTAAAGACACATTTAGCATAAGGGTCTACATAACTGAAATCACTTCTAAACAAATATAGAATATTACTTAAAAGAACACATAAACTCAGTGCAGGGCAAGTGGGTAAAAGCAATTGGACAATAAGGACTTTTTCCCAAATTCTTGAAAGGTAATGTAGCCATTAAAAGTAGGGCTGTAAAATGATTTAAAAATTTGATCATAATTAGTTGCTCAATTTAAAAAATTAGTCACAGTTAATTGCGATTTTAATCGCACAGCTAAAAACTCAAAATTATGTGCAGAAAAACTCAAAGTTATGCAAAATTTTGCAGGCACTTTGAATGGCTAAGGGGTGGAGTGTGTGTAGGGAATGGGAATTTGTGCAGGTGTCAGGGGCTGTGGGTGTGGGGTTTTGTGCCTGGGGAAGAGGGTTACCACATACCCTGGCAGGATGTGGGATACTGTGGGTCAGGAGTGAGGGGCAGCAGCAGGGCTGGGGGGTCTGTGGCTTGGGAGTGAGGGGCAAAGACACACACATACATGCACACACACCACCCAGCAGGTAACTGGGGGGAGAAGGGCCATGAAGGTAGGAAGGGGTGGGGGCAAATCAAGGCCCCAGTGTTGAGGTAGTCAGTGTGGCAGAGGCAGGGGCTGGGGTGAATGGGGCCCTGGGACTGGGGCGGTTTGTGGGATGGAGCTGTGGGCGGCTCATCCAGGGGCGTGGGAGGGGGTTATTCCCACCACTGTCTGCACCCCCAGGGGAGGCATAGGAGGCATATGCCCCCCCAAATTTGTTCATAGGGTGGAGGTGGTCTGCCACTGTGCTGGGGTCTGTGCCCCACTGCTGTTGCCCTGGGAGCCACGAGACACCATGTTGTGCCTCCCACCACCGAGTGGGCAGGGGATGTGGCATAGCCAGCATGTGGCTCCCAGGGCAAAGGAAGTGGGCTGTAGAGCCCCAGCCTGCAGCTTGCAGCAGCAATCTGCCTCCACCCTGTGCACAAATCCAGGAGGCACATGCCCCCTATGCCTTCCTTGGGGTGCGAACAGTGGTGGAAGACCCCCCCCCCCCCAGCTCTGTCCCACAACCCACCCCAGCCCTGGTGCCCATTCACCCCTGCCCCTCTCCCTCCCTCACTGTGGGAACCTCAATTTCCCCCTTCATGCCTCTTCCCTCCCCCACATCCCTTCCCCTTGACAGACTTGCTTGCTGGGCGCTGCTCTACATGCTGCTGGGCAGCGTACCTGGCCACCTACAGGCTGTGTGTCTGTGTCTGTGCCAGTGCATGCCACTCCCTCCCACTGCAGGTGCCTTGGAGGCGGCGGTGACCATAGTGGAGCAGAGCCTGGGCACCAGCACCACAACCATTTGCGTGATTAACGCATTAAAAAAATAGTGTGAACAATGATTAAAGCGTTAATGTCATGCATTAATTGCAATTAATTGACAGCCCTAATTAAAGGTAATATATAAATGAACTATCCAAAATTATTTGGCAAAATCATTTATAAAGATTTTTAGAGCTTTTTTTTGCAGTTGTATTTTAAGTTATATTGTTAGAATGCAATAACGTATCAGTGAGTAAAATACAAACATACAAAAATAATAAAACGAAATGTGGGATATATATTCTGGAAACCTTGGCTTTTATAGGGACATGCAATAAGGATAATTTAGGGAAAAGTGATATGTGATATTTAGAAGTGATAATTTACTGAAAACCACATTTAGATGTTGTTTAACTTGATTAGACGCAGCCAGTATATTCTGGTATGCTGAGCATCTCAGTGGATTCAGTTTTACAGTTAAAACTGCAACTTTAGGACCAACACTTTAAGTACAGTTACAGTTCTACTAAACTCCAGAGCTTTGATTGCAATTTATTTTGCTTCTTTATTGATTGGCTGATCCGTTCAAGTTGGTGATAACTCCAGGATGATGATCTTTTGGACTCCATTTATAATAGCTCTGGAATGGAATCAGGAATTTGGATTAATCCATGAGTTTTCAATTTGTGGGTTGCGACTCCCCGGAGATCACAAGCAACTTAAAAGGGGGCTGCAAACTTCCCAGGGGTATGTGTGGCGGTGCGGGAAAGTGGTGCGCAGCAGCAGCGCAGAGTAATAGATGGCGGTGGCAGCTGCCCTGTGTGAGCTTCACGCCCACCACTGCCGCCATCCAGTACTCGGGGTCATAAAGTTTGAGAACCCCTGGATTAACCAATATAATTACTTTAACTTTCTTTCCCTTTGTCAGCCTGGTTTCTTGTTTAGTTGATTAAGAATTTTTTGTACCACATTTTTCAGGACATGTGAGCTTTGTGATCTCATCTAAATGCTGATCTGCAGCTATGCTTCCTTTTGGTGGACATCCTATGAACATGGCATTTATTGTTACGATTATTTATATTACCTACTATGTTTCCTGTACTTAGGGAAATATTTCAGGCATTAAAATAAAGGCTGACTTCAATAATATAGAGCAAGATTTTAAAGGTGTCTGGTGTTCCTTGGATTTGAAGTTTAGTGATAAAGGTTACTGGAATACCCTATTGTTGTGGATACAGCCTGCAAATTCTAAAAAACAGGTACATTTAAACAAATATTTTATGTTCAGGAGAAACTGGAGGTGGATTAATTGCTAATAATACGTTAAACCCATGATCCTGCAGTCAGGCTGTACGTAGGCAGAGCCAGTGCATTGCCATAGAATGTTATTAAAACAAATGAAACTCTTACGTGCCATAATAGGGGAAACTACCTAATTCACAGGGGCAGAACTTGGGCCCAGGGAGCCATTTTGTTGGTGGAGCATTGTAGCTCCATCCGCCCCAACATCTGATTGGCAGAGTGGACCCCAGCACCCCCCCCCCCACACCACCCCTGATTGCTGCTGATTGGCTGCAAGGGCTGTCCATCATGCAGCCCCACCCCTCACTGCCAGTTGATGGAGAGGGGTGGGGCCACATGAGGCAGCCCTCTCAGCCAATCAGTAACAGGAGACAGGAGCAGCACCCATCTTGCCCACCGCCCTTTGACTGGGCAGCCCTCCCTTTACCTCTTCCCGGTCCCACCAGGCTGCTACAGATGTGGAGGACTGCTGGTGCCCTCTGAGGAGACAGCCTTTTCTTTTCTGCAAGTCTTTTTTTTCCCCATGGGTTTTGTGGGCATGGCTCAGTTTTCATAGGCAGTACCAGATTTCACGGAATCCGCGACATCACGAATTTGGTAGGTCCCTAGTCATAATGGTTGTTTCCCTTCTGTCAAAATAGAACAGATGTATGTTAATGCCTTCTTTCAAAGTCTTGTAACAGTTGTCACAATATATTATAAACATCGTGAATATTGTGTGAGTCATTCTCTATAATCATAAAGCTTTAGCTTTTCCCAGCTCTTTAAGAACTGGACAATGGCTTTAATACAAAAGGTTTGTGCTCAGAGGAACAATATTTGAATCCAGGATAATCATGAAGGGCTTGGAGAGTCAGGTCAGTATTGCTAGAGACAGCAGTTACAAGTGAACAACATGTCTCACTGCCCCAGTGCTTGGAGGGTGCATGGTTAAGCGGAGAGGTGGGCATGCTAGAAGGGAGCGACAGGCTGCAACTAGATTTGGAAAGGCTACAGGGCAGGGGTGGATGAGAACAGGGTGGGATTCAGTACTGACAAGTGCAAGGTACTGCACCTGGGGAGGAAGAACCAGCAGCACACCTACAGGCTGGGGAACTCCATTCTCGTCAGCACAGAGGCAGAAAGGGATTTTGGAGTCATTATTGATTCCAAGATGAACATGGGCTACCAATGTGGGATGCTGTCAGTAAGGCCAACTGCACCTTGTCATGCATCCACAGATGCATCACAAGCAGGTTCAAGGAGGTGATCCTCCCCCTCTATGTCACACTGGTCAGGCTGAAGTTGGAGTACTGCATCCAGTTCTGAGCGCCGCACTTCAGGAGGGATGTGGCCAGCATTGAGAGGGTCCAGAGGAGGGGCGCTCGCATGTTCAGGGGGCAGCAGGGCAGACCCTACGAAGAGAGGCTATGGGACCTGAACCTGTTCAGCCTCCACAAGAGAAGGTTGAGAGGGGATCTGTTGGCCGTCTATAAACTTACCATGGGGGACCAGCGGGGAATGGGAGAGACCCTGTTCCCCCGAGCACTGCCCAGAGTAACTAGGAATAACAGCCACAAGTTGATTGAGAATAGACTCAGGCTAGACATCAGGAGGCGCTACTTCATAGGGCAGCTAGGATCTGGAACCAACTTCCAAGGGAAGTGGTGCTCGCTCCTACTTTGGGGATCTTCAGAAGGAGGCTAGATAATCGCCTAGCGGGGGTCATTTGATCCCAGCATTCATTCCTGCCCATGGCAGGGGGTCAGACTTGATGATCTGCTCAGGTCCCTTCTGACCCTACCAACTATGAAACTACATCAAGCAGTAAGAAAAGGCCACGGTTAGGTAAGATAATATATATGTAGATTTTGTTATTTTTAATCTACTTTTCTCTGCTTGGTGTGTTCCTTTGGAATAAATAGACCATGCTTTTTAGAATAGGCTGTTTTCAGTTGATGGGTTGTTTTTTTTACCAGCTAGAGATACGTTTCTCAAAAAGGATCACATACCAGGAATTAAATCCACCTGCCTTGTTAGAGACAAATGTCTCTGGATTGTGGGGAACCAGTCTAAAAATTGTGGTAGATAGCAGACTGAGAAAAGTGCAGAAATAGGCCTGCCACTTGTAAGAAATGTTTTCTCTGAGACTTACTAAATCTGTCCTTTGCAAGGACTCTTACCAAAGAACAGGAATATTTCAATGAGTGGTAAAACAGAAGTAGCATCTCCCAGCGAATTACTAACAACATAGTGGTAACACAAAGACCATGCACCTTGTTAACATCGTATGGAATTCTGGAGTCTTTCAATTGACAGAAACTTTTACAAAGTACAAAACAAGCACATTTAGGCTAGAGGTGGGAGGGTAGATAATTTAGACCTTCATGAAGCATTTTCTAGATAAGATGTTTCATGTTTTCTTTGTGTATTTAAAATTAGTTTTTGAAGAGAAGGTTTAGGTCTTTACAGATTCTTAAAATTCTCTTGTCCAACAGCTCTATACTGTTCCAGATACAAACATGTACATTTCTGAAGCATGGAGCATTCAAAGATGGATTCTGATTGGCCTTTCTGGAGATCTCACCCGGTTTGAATGTGTAGTCATTGGCTTGTATATTCAGTTCTTAATACTTTCAAAGGTGTGGAGAAAATAGTTAATTTTTCATACGTCTTTTTTTAACATGCTATTTAATGTGCTAATCATTACTGTTGCTCCAAACTTGAATGCACTGGGATTATTCAGACCAGAAATTATTAGTTTGTATAATGAATGCCAAGTGCAATGTTGGCAACCTTGGGATCCCAGTAGAAAGACTACTAATTCAAAAGCCATTTTAATGGATGATATTTATTTCCCCTACACCAGATCATAAACTTATACATGGATTTATAACCTTGTCTTTAGTCTCATAATAAGGTCTATAACCCAACACCAGTGCAGAAAATGTAATTTTACAATGATACATCTGGGGCCACCTGGGCACATTGCTACTTAAGATAGCAGTGGTTAATGTTGATACTTAACAAAATGTATTCTTTGTGTTATCAGAGAAAATGCAGACAGGGCCCCTAACTTTGAGGATCTTTAACCCTAAGTTGATTCCATCAATTTGAAATCTAGTCATTTTTAAAGAAGGGTTTCAGCTGTATTGATGCCAGACCTGCCCCAGCAGGGTGTGGTTTTTACACCCTTTTCAGAAAGTGCTTTTCTCTCACTTGCTGCTGTGTGAAGCTGAGACAGAACAGAGTAACTATCCAAAAAGTGCTGTCAAAGACATAAAAAGAAATGTTGAGAAAACAAGAAATATTTCTTCTCTAATCTCTTGGTTAATGCCTAAAATTAAAATGAATGAAATCAGTAGAAGGCAAAACTTTCAGACAACTGTGATTTATTTTAAAGATAATAGTGCCTCTTGAAAATAGAAATGGCAACAGATAGTTACCATATTTAGCAGTGGATAACCTTGCTAGTTGAGCCAGGGATCAGTATGACTATTTTTTGGTTTGCCTGTACTCACAGACCTTGTAAACTCTATCAATCTTGTTTACACCATATTTAGCCTATTCACAAGAGAGTTCTGAGTTTGTATTTACTAACATTTCCAAGGTCTTGTATGACAGAAGTATTTAATCAATTCAAATGAGAGAGAGAGGTTTCCAGCTTGCATAAAAAGTACTAAAAAGTATTGCAAAGGAGAGAGAATGACTATCTAGTTATGTGCTTCTATTAAGTTCTTATCACTTTGGTGTCTCTAAATAACTTCAGTATGGAGCGTTAGTTTTACTAACTTAGTTACTAGAATTTATGCTTCTCATTTCTCTCAGCTCTTCACAGAGAGGATTATATATAAAATGTGTGGACACATTTAAGATTCTGCCTGAAAAATCCGCACAGAAAACCACATTAGACTGTAATTTACCTTGAGCACAGGGGGATGAACCAGTCACTTAGATCAACATCTGAGAGGTAGGGGGTCACACGCCGAGTGGGCTGCTGGCCACCAGGCTCCCTGCTGCATGGGCACCCCAGCCTTAACCTTACATGCGTCATGTGGGCAGGCCAGGCATCTGCTTCCTGACCCCCACTGCACACAGTCCTGGCTTCTGCCTCTGTGTGTGCCATGCAGGCAAGGCAGACTGCCCAGCCCCACCCTCTACTGCTGTGCCATGCAGCCTCGTTCTCCTCTATGTGGTCCCACTCACTACACCACACCCAGGGGCAGGGGCAGGGGCAAGGAAGGAGGGGAGCCCGGAGACCCCATATACTACAGTAGCAGGCACAATGAAGGGACCAGTAGCCAGGTGGGAGCCAGCAGGCCACATGTTTCATAGATTTCATAGACATTAGGGCTGGAAGGGTCCTTGGAAGATCATCGAGTCCAGCCCCCTGCCCAAAGGGCAGGAAGTCAGCTGGGGTCATAGGATCCCAGCCAGATAAGCATCCAGTTTGCTCTTGAAGGTGTTCAATGTAGGCGCTTGAACCACCTCCGGTGGCAGGCTGTTCCAGACCTTGGGGGCTCGGACAGTAAAGAAATTCTTCCTTATGTGCAGCCTGAAACGGTCTTGTAGCAGTTTATGACCATTCGACCTAGTCGTCATCCCTTTGGGCGCTCTGATGAACAAACGTTCCCCCAGATACTGGTGGTCACCCCTGATAAACTTATAGGTGGCCATCAGATCACCCCTGAGCCTGCGCTTTTCCAGGCTAAAGAGCCCCAGGGCTCTCATCCTGTCATCGTAGGGTCTGCTTCCCTGACCTCTGATCATGCACATGGCTCTTCTCTGGACTCTCTCAAGCTTCTCCACATCCTTTTTGAATTGTGGAGCCCAAAACTGGACGCAGTACTCCAGCTGCGGCCTCACTAAGGCCGAGTACAAGGGGAGAATGACGTCCCGGGATTTGTTTGAGAAGCATCTATGGATGCAAGCCAGCGTTTTGGTCGCTTTACTAGCCGCAGCATTGCACTGCAGGCTCATGTTCATCTTGTGGTCAATGATGACCCCCAAGTCTCTTTCTTCCATAGTGCTAACCAACATAGCACTGCCGAGCCTATAAGGATGCTGCAGGTTTTTCTTCCCAAGGTGGAGAACCTTGCATTTATCGGCGTTGAACACCATCAGATTCTCGTCTGCCCACTTGCTGAGCCTGTCCAGGTCAGCCTGGATCACCCGTCTGTCTTCTGGTGTGGATGCTTTGCCCCAAAGTTTGGTGTCATCGGCGAACTTGGCCAGTCCACTTCTGACTCCAGTGTCCACATCATTAATGAAGATGTTGAACAGTATGGGTCCAAGGACCCATACTGTTCATACTGTTCATGTTAACTCCTCACAAACTGTATGCGCCTGTAGGATGCCAGTTGGACAGCCCTGATGTAAATTAAAAACTTTGACTCTGAAGGCAGTAAATATTTAAAGCCTTGGATTAAACTTATCTCTAACTCCAGTGAAGTTAATGGACTTGCACAATGCTTCAGTGAGACCAGTGATGCTAAACCCCCTCATTTTCTTTGTAGAATACTTCTGACCAGCATTATTCCTTTCCAGATCATGCCCTATCTGCTGACTGTGTGGATTACAGAAAGTCTCCCACAGGCTCCAGGAGGACCCCTAATTATTCTTTCACACTTTCCCAAATTATTTTCACAATTTCCAAGGAACCCCATGAATGTATCTAATTGTCCCAGCTCTCCTGAAAGAGGAACCAGTCCATTGGTAAAGCCATCCTAGTTACATTCACATCCTGGTCTGCCCTAGTTATCTTTTATGACTATAGTAAATCCATTTATCTTTTAATTTCTCAGGGCCCTGTCTGTGAATTGTCATTAATAGGCTTCTCCTTCTTGGTGGTAGCGTGATGTTAAGTATATAAAGTGCCTAAATAAAAATACCTCAGTGATGGCAGGGGCTTATGTGAGTAAATATAATTATCTCTATTTTAGAGCTGGTTGTAAAAGGTAGGAATTAGAATAATAGAAAATGGGGTTGGAAGGGACCTTAAGAAGTCATTTAGTACATCTTTCTGTTCCAAGGCTGGGTCATCTCTATCTAAACCAGTGGTTCTTAACCAGAGTGCTGCAGCACACTGTGATGCCTTGAGATCCTTTCAAGGGTACTACACAGTTTTAGCAGTTTAGGTGTACATACATGATTGACAAGATAAACCCAGAGTTTTCACCTAAAAATCCACAGTGTTAAAATATTCTAACCTTTTGTGATCTTTTTGAGTTCTTTGCAATGGATGAATTGTTCTATTTTTTTTTTAGTCAGTCCAAAATTAGTAAAAACTTAGAGCTGACATTTTCTGCGGGGTGCCTTAAGCCTAAAAAGGTTGAGAACCACTGGTCTAAACCAATTCTGACAGATATTTGTCTGATCTGCTCTTAAAAACCTCTAATACTGGAGATTCCAAAACTAGTGCTTAGCTATTTGTATAGTAAGAACCAAATGTTTAACCTAAATGTTCCTTGTTGCAATTTAAACCCATTATTTCATGTCCTATCCCCAGTGGATGTGGAAAACAGTTTATAACCTTTAACTTTACAGTAAACTTTGACATTTGAACATTTATCACATCTTCCTTCACCTTTATTGTCACTAGTATCCAACTCATCTGGCTCTGCAGAACCGTTTTTACTTGAATCTAAGATGAGATCCCCCTGCCTCATTTAAAATAGGGTGAAAGCCCCATATCTTGGATTTAAATACAAGGCGGCAGGGTGGGCAGATGGCTGCTCTGACCCCCAATTCCAGCCCTGACTCAGCCAGAGTCAGTCACAGCCACTGCCTGCTGTCTCTGTACTGTGCTGCCCTTTCCTTCCATCCCCTCTCCTTCCTTCTCCAGCTACCTGCCTCTCCCCCCACTCTGCCACCCCCACCCCAAACCCTGACCCCACATGGCTACTGTGTGTCCATGCTGGGGCAATGGTGCTGGAGCCAGAGGGTTAGTGGTGGTGGCAACAGGCATGGGTTGCAGGCACAGGAACAGACAGCAGGTGGGGGGCAGGCAGGAGGGGAGCAGGTGCCAGGGGGTGCAGGCACCATGGGAGGGCAGATGCTGGGATGTGTGGGCACTGGGCAGGGGCAGGCAGCAGGGAGGGCAAGTGATGTGCGGGGCAGGGGGGAACAGGCAGGCCACTTGACTCCCCCACCACCTGCTCCCCTGCCACTGGTTGCCCATGGGAGGAGCAAATTTAAGACAACCCTATAAGAATAAGATTCTAGAAAGGGAATATTATAACAAATTTATATATTTTCTATGTTTAGTATCTACGTATTGGGGGAGGGTTATCTTAAATTCATACTTGTCTTAGGTTTGGGTGAATACAATATATGCATCAGTTATTCTTAATAAACTGAAGTATTTTATTCGAGAAACTCATAAATTAGTCAAACTTCTCTTTGCCAAGACAAAAAGGGATTTTTTTTTTTCTGAGCTAAATTTTTTGCTCTTCACAATGTGCCAAAAATTAGGAAAATCTTTGCTAAGTGACCAAATGAAATTATCCTTTTTTATGTGAAGTAAACAGTCCAACCACTTTTTATTCTTGATCTAAACAAAAGGGGCAGAATTTTCATGAAGTTTTCTACATTAGACAAAGGAAATTGATATGGGTGAAGTAAGGTGGGAATCAAAATTGGGTTTATAATAGAAACCTTTTATTTTTAAAGTAGGCTGTCACATGATTTAAAACATTGATTGTGATTAGTTGCAAGATTAAAAATTTAGTTGCAATTGCGATTTTAATCGCACAGCTAAAAACTCAAAATGATGTGCAGAAAAACTGAAAATTATGCAGGTAGTTTGTATGGTTGGGAGTGGGTATGGGCGGGTGTTTGGGGAGAGTATGTGAAGGTGTGAGGGGCTGTGGGGGGGGTGTGGGGCTTTGAGCCCTAGGAGGGGAGGTCTCTGCATGCCCTGGCAGGATGTGTGGTACTGTGGGTCAGGAGTGAGAGGCAGCAGCAGGGCTGGGGGCCTGTGGCTTGACAGTGCCCAGCAGGTAAGTCTGTGGAGGGGGAGGGGGTGGGAGGGAGAGGGAAAGGCTGGGAAGGAGCAGATCGAGGTCCCCACAATGAGGGAGGGAGAGAGGCAGGAGTGAATGGGGCCCCAGGATCACAACAGGTCATGGTTTGTCCAGGGGCACAGGGGAGGGGCACGGCTCCCTGCCTCTGTGCACACCTCCAGGGCAGGCATGTGAGGCACTTGCCCCCTAGATATGTGTGTGGGGTGGAGGTGGGCTGCCCTTCTGCTTTTGCCCTGGGTGCCATGAACTGGCCGTGCTACGTGTTCCCTGCTCGCCTAGTAGTGGGAAGCACAAAGTGGTGTTGCACTGCTCCCGGGGCAAAGGAAGCAAGGCGCAGAGCCCTAGCCTGCAGTGGGCAGCTCGCCCTCGCCCCACACACAAATCTGGGGTGTGCACAATGACAAGGAGCCACACCTCTGGACGAACTGCTTGCGGCTCCATCCCACAACCCACAAGCTTCAATCTGCCCTCCCCTGCCCCTTCTCCTTCCCTTTCCCCCTGCCCCTTCTCCCCCACAGACTTACCAGTGCAGCGCTCTTCTACATTCAGCGTGCAAGCTGCTTCTGCTCGTCTATGTCTGTCTGCGTGCTCTCTCCCATTCCTGCTGCAGCCACTCGGAGCCTACGCCTGGGCTGCCCTACAGTCCTCTCTGCTGCCACCACTGCGCCACTGGGTGACCCGAAGGCAGCAGAGTGGAGCCCAAGCACAGTCTCTAAAACCACGTGCATGTTTAATGTGTTAAAAAAATTAATGCAAGAACCAATTAACATGTTAATTGCGCACGTTAACTGCGTTTAATTGACAGCCCTATTTTAAACTAATTTATTTCAGTAATATATGGACTTCTGTTTTTCCTAACAAATTCTTAGCAGAACTCTTTTTTGGTAAATTTAATGGATTTACATTCATAGTTTAGTTTTGTATACTCAGTGAAGGATCTTTTCTTCACTAGAGATGCTCATAAGCTTGTTTGGAGCCATCGTAGAGATCCCTTTTGTTATTTTACCTCTCCTTGGGAAAAGTAAGATTTGTCTGGGGCATGTGTACTCCTTCCAAAACCTCCCCCACATCTCCCAAAATTTCAAAGCGATGCAAAGGGATTTAGCTATACAACTTCAGATGATGTTAATTGGATTTTATGGCTAAAACCCATGCAGTTCTTCTGAAATTATCATGGTTCCATGTATGTTTTATCTATAAATATATGCATACGTATGCAGACACAGACACTGTATAGACTCAATAGCCACAATAGTTATAGTCTATATTTGCTTGGGCATGAATAATTTTTTATTTATGGTAAGTTCAATTTTAAGTATATTGAGTGAATACTAGAAGTGTGCTATTCTTGCCAGAGGGTTCGATTTATTTATTTTCTTAAATGCCTGAACCATTTGCATAGGAGTCTTCTGTACTTAACTCAGGAGGGGGAAAAGCTTTTCTGATTCATTAATTCCTTTTTTCCTTTGCAAATAAGTTGGTCCTTCCACATGAAGTACCCAAAGGAGTGTAAAATACACAAAGAGGAGGTTGGGAGACCAATAAAATGATGTCTGGCCTGGTGTAAAGAAGAAATACTTGTTTTCTGCAAAAAAGAAATAGTGAAGAAGGAAAAAGGACAGCACTAAATTTACCACATATATTTGCATGATATGCAGGTTTCATGTAATTATTTTTTTTTCTTGCTCAATAAGTGAGTTGTTACCATGGTAGCGCTCATTTTGCACAATTTCTATTTTGAAATAAATTAAGAACATTTTTTAGAGATGAAGAAGCAAATCTTTAATGCACCAACATTCACGCTGTTGATTTTTATAGCTAAAAAGTGTCTTAGAACTTTAATTACCAAGATTTAAATGATTTTGAAATGCAAAAATATGTACATTTTAGCTTCAATATGCTTTCCACATAAAAGTGACCAGAGGTTGATTAGATTGTTTGCTTTTGCAGGATTGGGGCATGTGGGACACATGCTGTCTTTATCCTAGTTTAGTTTTGATCACTAATCATGCTGTCACTGAGAGAGTTTTGCACTGGCATCTGCCAGTTGAAATGTCACTCCTAAGTGATAAAATCAAACCGAGGAATGTTGTTCATGCCTCTTGAAAGTTGTTCAGGCTGCCAGTGCCCCAGGGAACTAGTCTACAGGTCCTTGTTTAGATAACCAAGTCATGACATTGATGACTGTGCTGCTGTTTTATCTCAAATGTAACCTTCTCTGTGGAAATAATTGCATAAAAAGCACCTGTAAATCTTAAGAATATTGCATCTCTTTCCTTCAGGTTTTGGGGTTTCAATCTTGGCATTATCCAGGCAGCAGTTTTATCTCTTTACTGGTTGTTCTGTCAACAGACAAATATTAGACCAATATTTTTGGTACCCTTAACTATTATCATTTATTGACTATAATAGATTTTGGCTGGGATGGATGACTTAACATTTGAGTGGTTTTGTTTTCTGTCAGAGATTCTGAAACACTGTACGAGAATTGTTCATCCGTTATACAGGAGACCCTTGCCATTCGCAGTGGATATGTTCTTGTATCTCCCGTGAATGGCAAAATCCGCAGTGCCCCTGGCAGCTGGGGGAGGAAGGGCATGGCTGTGCTGGCGATGGCGGGAGCGTGGTGGTGGCAAGCGTGGAGGTCCTGAGGTGCGCCTTTAAGTGTATTTAAGATGCAGATTTGGCATTCATGAATACTTGAAACGGTGAATGGTGAACCCGTAAATAGCGAGGGTTTCCTGCATTCTGCATGTATCAGTCATAAAATGTGGAGTCAGGAAGGAATTTCTCCCCTAGATCAGATTGCCGTGAGTGGGGGTGGGGGGGGTGCTACAGTTTTCTCTGTAGAGTGGGACATGGTCCTAATCCTAGGATCTTCTGAGCATATATTAATCAACTGTTATTGCAGTGGGAAGGCATTAGCAGTGCCCTTTTCTCCCCTGCTTTTACTTATAGTATGTTATAGGGTATTCTTAGTGTTATGAGTATTGGACTTTATAATTATATGTGAGGGTTTGAAGTGGCAATTTTGGGCATTCCTTAAATTAATAATAGTTTTCTGTGAATGCTATGGAATAGATTAAATGGTCCATGGGGTCTCTTCCAGTCCTGTCTTCCTATAATAAGACGTTTGGGATATGGTGGTGTTAGCTTGCAGTGACATACAGTTTTGCATCCTTCTTTTTGGTTTCTGAAGATGTCTTTGCCAACTGTCAGGCTGTGAAAAAGGCAAGTGAGGGAAGGATATAGAAAATCCAGAGGGGAAAATTCTGTCCCTATCTACTGACGAGCCTACTAACCTTTTACAACTGAAATTCCCTTTGTATTTATGAATCCCTTGTAGCTCCAGGTATTTCACATAGAGCTTTCAGCCAGAGATGCTTTTTTTTTACTTGGCATTTGATGAATTAATTGTGTGACCAGTTCTCTGTGATGTGCACCGTGGCAGATTTAAGGCACCAGAGGCACCAATCAGTTTGTCACTGTAATGTGATGTAGCCCGTCCTTGGAGGCTGAGCAGGTGACTTTTGTCTCTTGAACCCCATAGTGTCCTTGTGTGGCTCTTCACCCCACGTCTGGAATTCTGTCTTGACCCATTTCTCACATTTTACTGCATTTTTTATGAGCACCTCCCCTCTGCATGTTGATGTCAGCTATATGCAGACAACCAAATTGTTCATGTTCCTGTCACAGTTTGAGTTCTTCTTTTATCCTTTGGGTGGTGCACCTGTCAGCTCCTGATTATATCAGGATTTCCTCTTAAATTAGGTATAATTCAGACCAATTGCTGTAGTAGTTGGTAAGCTCTTGGGCTGAATCTCTCACTTTCCTTTTTCTCTGTACTCTTGCTCTACATTTTCTGGTATTGCTAACATCCTTGATATTTACTTTATTCTTAATCCTGGCTTTACCCCTGCATCCTCCACTTCCCTTACGTCTAAGTAAAAAAAAATTATACTCTGTGAGCAAGTCTGAGACAAGGACAGCAAAATCCGTCTGGTTGTCACCTACTGTCCTCAGTTTGAACACCCTGGACACATAATTAATGACTTCCAACCCCTCCTAGAAAATGACAACCATCTCAAGGTAGCCATGGGAGTACAAACCCGTCTTGGCTTACAGCTAGCCTCCCAACCTCAGTGGTATCTCTCAAGCAAGACCTCCTAACTCCTAAACTTACCAAGGCAACAAGCCTTGCAACAGACACAGATACCAGCTGTGCCCCCTCACCAGTATAGACTATGTTGTCACAGGGCCAAATAATATGGGTTACAACATCCAAGGTTCATTCACCTGCACCTCTACAATCATCATGTACTCCATTGCCTGCTTACAGTGCCCCTCTGCTGTCTACACTGTACAGACAGAGCAGTTCCTGCATGAAAGAATGAATGAACACTGATCTGATATCAGTTTCCGAAAGACATGCAGGTCTGTGGCAGAACATTTTAACCTTCCTGGATACTGCTGACCTCAGGGTAGCTGTTCTCATGCAACAGAGCTTTAAAACTCAAGCTTGAACTCAAAATTGCAGAATAAAAAATTATCCACAGATTGGATTGAGTTCAATATAGTCTAAACAGGGACTATGAATTCTTATTCTGTTACCTGAATTAGTTTTTGTGATGCTTTGTCCTTATGGCTGCTTGCAGACATTTAAAAAAACCCCATACCTCACTGGAAGAAGCATCATGTTACTTCACCCTGGCTCTGCAGCATCTGTATAGATGAGGTGCTTCATCGGGGCTTTTGGCACTTTTAGCTAAAGCTAATTCAGTTGGCTACTAGATAATGTCATAACCAAATGAGTTGAGTGCCCCTGTCACAATAGAACTGCCCTGAATAACCGCAGTTACTTTCAAATTTGGTCACGTTCTGCCTCATTAGTTATTCCTATCTAGCAGTCTGTTATTGGCCACTCCGGACATATAAAAGTTCACGCAACTTCCGCCCAAGTCGGAGACCTCTGAGCATGCGGCAGAGTAACTACGGAGAACTCTGTAGCGCGATCGAGGAAACTTGGCGGACCGATCACCCACCAATATCTCCCTGTCACCGGGTCCTTGACGTACCCCCCCCCCCCCCGTTTCCTGCAGGTTCCTTTTTGTTCATAAACTCGTTAGCTCGTAACTCGTTAGCATCCGTGACAACACAAGCAAGCTACCTTGAGGCCTGCGCTGCCATTCCACGCGGCATAAGTAAAAGCAATCTTTTAAAACCAGTAAGCTGTCTCACCTCTCCATCGCCAGCCCGCCTGATGTCCGATTAAATTAGCGATCTTCTGGTCAGCTCCGGCTGCCCGAGACAGATAAAAGTGCCAAGAAAGCCCCACTAAGGCACCTGATCTGTACAGATGCTGCAGAGCCAGGTCCAACTGAGGTGCTGCCTCTTCTGGGAATGTGCTGGACTCGGTGCGAGATTGTGCCAAATTTAAAATAAAGCACCACTCCTTTTGGGGAGTTTTTTTTAACATCTGCAAGCAGGCTATGTGTTTATTGCCTGTTTGCCTCTCCCAGCACAGCTCCCCTCCCCTCTCTATTCTGCCTCTCTCCCTTACCCGTTTTTGTATTCAGATTACTCTCCCTGTATGATACACTGCCCTGTGCATGTCTTTCCATAGCATCTGATGAAGTGAGCTTGGGCTCATGAAAGTGTATGCATTTCTGATACAGTTAGTCTATAACGTACATATCTAGCCTTGCCCTCTGTCAAAAAATTTGCAAACTTTATCGCTTCCAGTTGGTTGCCTTTGATTCTTCACCTGATCTTTACCTGAACATTTACTGAAGTTTTTATTTCCTTTTGATTTGTAGTTATCCCCTCTTTTAAATACCTTAAACCCTGGCACTCGGACTTAAATTTGACCAAAATATTGTTTGATTTTATCACTTATATTTAGTGGCAAAAATACTCTCTTCTACTTGGAGATCTTCACTTATTCTACAAAAATCTGTGCAAAATCTCCCTCTTGTTCTCTGCACGATGTACAAAAGTATTATGTTCAGTGGGAACAGGATGAAGCATATTTCATCCATAAAATGAAATGAGTGTCTTGAGTGCCTGATTTTCTTTGTACAAGCCATTGCTTTTGCTGCTCAACACAGTACTTTCTGAAATTTAGGCTTTTCATGCCGTCTCCAGTTGGGCAACCAAATACTGAGTCCTAAAATCAGTCACCATGATCAGTCATGATGGGATTTGGAATTCCCAAAAACCTGGTATGTCTTACTGAATACATTGAAGGATCAAAGAATTAGTTGCATGAGAACTGAGAGAATACTGTCAGACCTGATGGAAATCAATAATGGGCTCAAACAACTGGACACATTGCCATGGTTGCTTTTCAAAGTATAGCTAAAAAAAAGGACGGAAAATTGTTTACTACCTATATGGTTTGACTGGCCATGCCAATGAATATCTCTTGCAGCTTAATAAAGGCCAAATTCCAGTGTTCTTATTCATATTTGGTTACAATGGAACATTGAACTGTGAGTGAGAATCAGCAGTTTTGTGTTATGTGCAGGGCATGGGTGTTGTATTACCTCTATAGCAGCTGCACAGATAGATTGACTCCCTTAGTCACAATCTCTCCTGATTTTCCCATTGCGTTAGTCAAGGAATTAACTCCAGTCAAGCTGCACTCAGTACAGAATATCTGTACTAATTTATCAGAATAGCTGTTAGGGCTGTGTGAGATTTCACCGGCTGTTTCGTTTCAATGCTGTTTCGACTCATTTTGCATTCAAAACAGTGAATCAAAATGAAACGAAAGGCTTTGAAACGGCCTCAAAATGAAATGAGGGCAGTTGAAACATTTTGAAAGTTTCGAAATGTTTTGAGTTTCGAAGTTGGGCTTGCTTGCAGCTAAAGAGAAATTAAGGAGAAGGAGGGGGCAGAGTGGGGAAGGACTGCTCTGATATTGACATGTGTAGCTGGCCAGTGACTGTGATCCATCCCTGAGGTCCCTTCCAATCCCAGTGCTCTGGGGGAGGGATGGAAAAACAGCGTAAAAAGCATTGTTTGAACTGAGCTTTCTCTGTGCCTTCCCACTTACAAGTGACACAAGTTTTGCTCTGAACAATTTGCAGTACAGTTTCCCAGAACCCCCTGTACCTATCTCCTTGAAACTTGGCAGGCTTCATGGCCTCAGCAGGGGCTACCATGCCTGCAGTTTTAACCCTGCTGTGCCTTAACACACACACACGTGACACGAGATTTTCTTTCAAGACTTTGAGGTGCAGTTTCCCAGAACTCCTGTCTCCTTGAAACTTGGCAGGCTTCATGGCCTCAGAAGGGGCTACTATCTCTGCAAGTGTCATCTGAATCAGGCAAGCAATGACAAAGTTATAGGCAGTTTTGTGATTCCCCATTATAGCCTATGGGCAAAATGACAAAACAGCGTCAATATAGCAAAACTGTTTTGATGAAACTAAATGGAATAGTGCTTTCAAAACTAAATGAAACTCTAAACAAAACACTGTCCCATTGACACGGCGAAACAGAAGTCAGAATGAAACAGTGCTGTTTCACACAGCCCTGATAGCTATAGTTCTGGGTGTACTGGAAAGGTGAGTTCAAAGCTCTGCCTGCTTTAGTCCTCTTGTGAAAGATTGAGATATAATAACTTTGAAGAGCTTGCTACTCCCTACCAAAAAAAAAAGAAAAGATTAAGGGTCACAATTTCCCCCCTTAATCCCTTAGGCCAACATATACAAAAGGTCACAACCTGGCCCAGCATGAAGAGAGCTCTGTGTGCGAGTGAATTTTTGGGAATGTGGATCTAAATGTCCAGATTTGTCAGTGGAGCTTTCAGACAAGAATGAGTTACTTCTCTGAAGCTTTGGGGCAGGGAAATTTTCTTCTACTTCCTTTTTTCTAGGTTCTGCTTACTTTAACAACATATACCAAAATTAATTTTAATTCGGGTTTTTCTTTAGAAAAGCAGCTCAAATCTGGGGGAATCCTTTATCATCATATTTGTTGAAGTAAAATTCAGTGTGACCAATTGCAAGTGAAAGCATGTATGTACGCAGACAAGGTTCCTTGGGTGAATTTGATATCTTTTATTAGACCAACCCAAATAGTTGGAGAATATTTATTAAGCAAGCTTTCGGGTTCAAAAACCCTTCGTCAGGCCTGAAGTGTTTTTGAACCCGAAAGCTTGCTTAATAAATATTCTCCAACTATTTGGGTTGGTCTAATAAAAGATATCAAATTCACCCAAGGAACCTTGTCTGCCTATGTCCTTAGACCAACATGGCTACAACCTAAACCCCTGCAGCATGTATGTACTGCTCTTTTGTGCAATGTTTTTTAATTTGCTAGTATCTGTTTCCTTTCTAAGTCATAATATTATGTGTATTTATTGATAAACACCTTCCATGGGTTAATATCACCTTTTAAAGTGAAGTTTTACCATAAAATTTAATGTATTTGAATGTGCATGTGCAGGCAAAAGAAATATAGGGTCAAATTCTGTCCTTTGTACTGCCTTTCCAGAAATAGTTTGGATTGCTTAGATTCAAAGAAGTTAGGGGCTAGAAGGAACCTCATGAGATCATCAGGCCCAGCCCCCCTGGTCTAAGGCAGGAAAGATTACTGAGGTCAGATGACCCCAAAGAGGTGTGCATCCAGTCATCTTTCGAAGATCTCAGGGAAGCTGACTGTACCAGCTCGGGGGGGACTCTTGTTCCAGACTGTGGACATACAACCCGTAAAGAAGTTTTTGTTTTTTATGTCTAATCTGAAGCAGTCTTCTATCAGTTTATGACTGTTATTCCTAGTCTTCCCCTGGGATGCCTTGGTGAATAGATGTTCTCCTAGCCCCGATGTTCACTCCTTGTATACTTAAAAGCTGCCACCAAGTACCCCCTGAGTCTTCTCTTTTCCAGGCTGAACAGTCCCATGTCCTTCAGCCTCTCTTCGAATGGTTTGTTCTCCAGACCTCAGATCATTTGTGTGGCCCTCCTTTGGACTCTTTCCAGCTTCTCTATATCCCTCTTTTCAAGTGTGGTGCCCAGAACTGGATATGATACTCCAGCTGCAGCCTCACCAATGCTGAGTAGTGTGGGAGGATGATATCCTTAGTCTTGCTTATGATGCATTGGTTGATGCATGCCAGAGTGTTGTTCGCTTTGCCAGATATAGCATCACACTGGTGGCTTATATTCATTTGGTGGTTGATCATGACCCCCAGGTCCCTTTCAGTTGTGGGGCTGGCTAGTGTAGCACCACCAAGCCTCTAAGTATGTTGTGGATTATTTCTCCTCAGATGGAGCAGTTACATTTCTCAGAGTTAAACATCATCATATTTAGATCTGCCCACTTTATAAACCTGTCCTGGTCAGCCTGTATCCTCAGCCTGTCTTCCAGTGTGATGGCAGTCCCCCATAACTTGGTGTCATCTGCAAACTTTGCCAGTACGCTTTCCGCACCCATATCCAAATCATTGATAAAAATGTTGAAAAGCACTGGTCCAAGTACTGAGCCTTGAGGGACACCACTGGTCACCTTTCACCATGTTGAGTTGGTTCCATCTATTAACATTCTCTGGGTCTGATGTCGGAGCTAGTTGCACAGCCACCAGACCATTAAGTTGTTGAGGCCACAATTTCTCCATTTAACCATGAAGACATCATGGGAAACCAAGTCAAAGGCCTTTTTTAAATCCAAGTATATAACGCCGACCTCATCTCCCTTATCCAGCTGGTGAGTTACTTACTCATAGAAGGAGATGAGGTTGGTCAAGCATGATCTGCCTGCACCAAAGCCATGTTGGCTGTCTTTTAGAATACAGGCAGTCCTTGGACTTACGACACAATTGGTTCCTGAAAACCATGTCTTAAGTTGAAACGTTGTAACTTGGAACTGATTTTCCTATAGGAAACAATGTTATAAATGGGGGATTGGTTCCTGAACCAAGGCCCGATACACTATTTTCACCAAAAATAACCCAGAATTTTGTACTCAGTCAATTATAGATGAGTAATATAGCTATATTAATGTATTTATATTGTAAATAGCAATCATATTGATTTTGAAAGGCTTTTTTGAGGTGACTTTGCTGGACTTTTTGAAGGGTTCTTGGCTGGAGTCTGCTCAGGAGGCTTGGCTGCAGGTTTTTCTGGAGTCTTGTCTGCTTTCTTCAAGGCAGCGTCCAAGAAAGTTTGGACAGATGTTCTCCAGGGAGATGGGCGACACAGCAGACTTGTTCACTGGCATGGTATGGTGTCAGATCAAGTGTTGTAAAGTCGAAACTGACGTCAGAAAGTTGAAACAGTGTCAATTTATAGACGTAAGTACAAAACGTTGCAACTGAAAACGCTGGAAGTCGAAGACTGCCTGTACTGCCTTCTGTTAGCCTATCACTGATGGATTCTTTGATAAATCAGAGGTTCCCAAACTTTTCCTTATTGCGTACCCCCTTCCAGGCTTACTAGCTGCCCACATAACCCTTCCAGCCTGCATTTTATATTTTAACCCCTTACATGCCAATTATTATTAAATCCACCATTACACAATTTCTCCTGCATACCCCTCAGAGATGTCTTCCATACCCCCAGGGGTATGCATACCACTGTTTAGGAACCCCTGGCATAGCTGTTGTTTAGAACAAACTTTGAAAATACTGTTTGCTCATGTATTAACTGAAGCTAGAATGTGGTCAGCAGACACTTTGTTTATTGGTGATTACACTACAAAGAAGCCAACCTAAATTTCAGATTTAGGGTAGTATTTGCATGATTGACAGCTAGAGAAAAAAAATTTACTCATACACTGAGTACGTTTTATTGGATTTGGAAATCTTGAGAGGTAATAAATGTAGAATCCCATGATGTGCATAAGTAGTCAGTTTTCAGACTAGACCCACATTTCAGACTCCCATTGATATTATCATGTGTCTAGTGTTTTGGATAAAATACCCACTTTTATATTTCAAAGGTATTTAGGACAAATCCTCCTGGGTGGTTGTTTTAATTAAAAATTCTTAATATCTTGTTTCCTTATGCCAGACTGGATCAATACCATTTCAACACTTAATTATCATAATCATCCAAACATAGACTGCAATTAACACATGCGTTTTTAAGCACTTTTTTGCTGAAGAAAGCATTATATGTTGAACATGATTTTTCATGATTTGCATAAGGTAATTTTGTCTAAAAGCTTATTCCCTATGGGACTGATTTTGAGAAACAGACTCTAGTTTTATATATCCTACGCATGGCAAGCAGATATCTGCTGATATTGTCCATAAATACAAAATGAAAAGCCAAATTGAGACCCAGGTTTTACTTAGCCTCTACTATAAAGTAAATTAAGGAAAATATGTGGTTATGGGGAAATGAAAAGAAAGTAATATGCTTTAGAGCCAATTTGTGGTTGCAGTATTGTTGTGTTATTGTTTGAAAGAGTGGAAGGAAAGATATAGAAACCTTTCACAAATGTAGAAATCATGTACAGGAAGTGTTTTAATTGATATTTAGATTTTTGTATGGCTTTTATCATTGTTGGTATCTGGTGTTGTTACTATTTTGGGACAGAAGTAATAACGGATGAAAAAGCCTAAAGAATAAATGGAGAAAAACATAGGTAAAATCTGACATTTTAATTCTTTTATAAACCCTAGCCATTGCGGAGGTCAAAAGATTCCCCCTGTCCATTATAGTAGCCTCTGAGGCATGTCTTGGACAAGTATCCTCTACTGTAAATGAGCTTATCCCCCATGTCTCATTCCATTCAGGATCACTTGCAAGGAGGATCTGTGCACTAACTCAACAGAAAGTATTCAAACCCAGAAAGACCTTTCTAATTGTAGGATTTGAGGTTATGCACACAGTCAGTGGCTCACCATCTTCCTTAACTTTTGCTAACTCAAAATATCCTTAACTCACTTAAATGAAACCTTCGCTTTTGCACTGGACGTTGACCTGTGGCCTTCCTGGCCTGTGAAAGCTATTTGAGCATTTGGTGTCTTTTTTGCAGAATTACATCTACTAAAGAAAACAGTCTTTCTTCTACAGGCCAGTGTCCTGAGGACCATTATGCAACAGCCAGTTTACAGCTAGTATCTAGTTTTCTTTTTCTGTCTGAAATGATCAAAGTGCACAAATGGGCCTCTCCAGCCTTTTCATTGGCCACATTTTCACTATCTGGAACTCCTTTCAGATTGATTTCAGACGTTGTTAGACATGATATGAAAAGGTGAAGGCTAGGATGCAGTTGTGAATGCTCTTCTCCTTGGTAGGGACAGTAGAAATTATTCTGTATCCATATTCATTTTACTGAGCACTCATGTAGTCAGTTGGAAAGACTCTGAACACAACCAACCTTCTCTTCTCCTTGGAGATCTAACTGGTTCCAGGGAAGTATGTTTTTGTTTTGTTGGTTCAGATCTTTACCCTCAAGATTTCACGTGGTGACAGTTGGCAGTGGCACCTCTGCATGCGTGACTCTCATAAGTCATTCTAAGAATTCACAATCTTAAACCTGCTGGGAAGGCTGCAGTTAATATTCATGAATATGAAGACAAAAAAGGTAGTGTCCCCTAGAAGACATCATGATTTAACAGATAATCTGTATTTCTAGAGTGCCTTTCTTCAGTGGCTCTTAAAATACTTTACAGGTATTAATTGGGCTGTGAAGTGGGTATGTGTTATCTCTGTTTATGGGTGAGTAAAGAGAAGGACAGAAATTTTGACTTGCCCAAGGACAAAAAGATTAAAATGAGAACAGCATTACAACCCATTTCCTCTGATTCAAATAGCCCTTTCTAACCATTCTAAGAAATGCAAGGTTTACAGCTGAACTGAAAGAGAAAATAGGAAGACAAGGTAAGTGACCCATATGGTTTCATGAGATCACTCTTGGAGATTTATCAGCAGAAAACTATGGTGGGATCAGTAAAGTGAAGAAAACCCATATATGAATCTTTTAATAAAATAAAAGAAGCAAAATGAATTACTGCCACCCAAAGATATTAAGGGAATAAGAAGAGCTTTTCCAATTTATCTAGGGAGGACGATATACTGAAGAAAAAGTCATTCCATTAATAAATTAAGACATTAAATTAATTATAATCCTAAAATGGCTGAATTACTGAACTGATTTTTTTCAAGCAGTTGTTTTATTAATGAGGGGCAGGGTTGACCCACGCAAAAGGCTTATAAAGCAGCTTCCAACAACCAGAGGGAGCTAGCAACAGAAAGCAGCAAATGGGAGGTGTGAGGGAGTTTATAGGAGGAGTGAGGATTTTTATCCTTTCTTCTTTCATACTAGAGACTTAGATACTGCAAAGAAAAGGCAGTGTGCTACTGGGACAGCACTAGAGCAGCTCGCAGAGTCAAAATGTGTGGATATAGAAGATATAGGACAAGTTATTACCTGAGTAGGCCCCTAAAAGTAGGTGTTCATGTATGGCAAGTCACTTGATAGAGCCCCCAGAAGACCAGATCTGAGGAGCAGAGATGCAGCTGGATGTGATAGTGAAGTTGTCAGGCTGGAGATACGTGACTCATGGAATTCAAATTGTAAGGTTGGAAGGGCCTTATTGAATCAGCTAGACTAACTCTGCACAAATGCAGCATTTGCTATTCCTATACCATTTCAGACAAATGCTTATTCATCTTCTTCTTGAAAGCCTCCGATGAAGGAGGCACCATAGCTTCCCTAGACAGCCTGTTTCCTTGTCCTACCCTTTTTACAGTTATAAATGGGAAGCATTTTTTTTCTGAGATTTAATCTAAAACTGATTTGCTGTAATTTAAGCCCATTACTTCATCTCCTGCTCTCTTCAGCAAAGAAGAACACTTGTTCTCCCTCTTCTTCACATGAGCTTTTCAAATACTTGAAACCTGCTATCCTGTCCCCCTTTAATATCCTTTTCTCCAAACTAAACATATATGCAGTTCTCTCGGCCATTCCTCAGACAACTTGCATTGTCCTCTTTATCAACTTTGTCAGCTGCCTCTAGAACCTCTCCACTTTCTTCTTCAAATGCAGTGTTGTACATAACAGTGTAGCTGAAGGCTAACTAGCACCAACTAGAATGGTACTAACCCCCTCCCCTGCCTTGTCTTACAATGCTGCTGTTACTGCAGCTTCAAATTATATTTGCTTTTTTTGCAGTTACATCACAACCACAACTATACAATGACAACAGCACAATTATATCACACTGCTGATTTGTGTTGGTCTGTAATCCGTGAAAATCCCCAGGTCCTTTTCAGCAGCATTATTGCCTATGACAGAGTTTTGCAAACTGGTGGGTGCGCCCCCTTGAGCACAAAAGGTTGTGAGAGTGGGAAGTGGTTGCAATTCAGGCACTGGGAGAAACACAGTGGAGAGGTGATGTTGGCAAGGGAAATCCTCAGCAGTGAAGGAAACAATGGTAGTAAGAGGAAGGGCAGCAATTGGGCAGCAGCGGTGGTGGCTGCAGTACAGGGGCGCAAACCTGGGTGAATTGGCTGCCAGGGTGCCATAAAACCCAAAAGTTTGGGAAACACTGGCCTAGCTAGTTATTTTCCATTCCAGATTGTGGCATTTGCCTTCTCTCCCCTAGGTACAGTTACCCAAGTCCCCCAGTTTATCAAGATAATTTTGAATTCTAATTCTTTCCTCCAAAGTGCAGCCCCTTCATCTTCCTGCATAACTGCTCAGGAAGCTCTGTATTCTTGTATCCAAATCATTAATAAAAATTTTGCACTGGACCAAGAATAGATCCTTGTGGAACCTTGTTTGAAATCTGTCATTTTAACACCAATCCATTTATAGATATTCTCAGCTTTCAGTTATGGAGCCAGTTGCCTATCCATCTAAAAGTAATTCTGTCTACCCCACATTTCTTCCCAGCTTATTTATGAGAATATAATATGAGACTATGTTAAAAACCGTATTAAAGTTCAAGTATTTCTACCATATTCCTTTCATCTACTGAACTATCTAGCCTGTCAAAGAAGGAAGTCAAGTTGATTTGGCATGATTTGCCCTTCACTAGGAGCCACTATGGGTTTACCAACACCTCTTCTCCAGGTATTTTCAGAATTGCTCTAGTACCTCCCAAGTATCAGAGTTAGGCTTAACCAGTCTACAAGTCCTGCTTTTTTCCCTCTTTTAAAGATGAACACTCTGTTAGTCTTTCATCAGATTTCTGGGATCTTGCTTGTTACCCATGACTTTCCAAGTATCAGTAGCAGTGAAGTTTTTTTTTGGTGAGTCACTTTAGCACCCTGGGTGCAGTTAATCAGGTTCTGCTAACTGAAATTCATTTTAAGTTTGTCAAACTTTCCTTAACACAGTTTACTTATCAGGATTCCACACTGTTTACTTATGATCCAAGACTTTTTTCCCCTTCTTTATCATTATTAATTTTATTAGCTGTCTGGTTGCTGCTTGTTTGTTTATTTGTGAAGATTTGTGCATTTTTTCATGGGTTGATCTTGGGAATAATTCATTTAATTTTTCCATTGATGTCCCTAGCACAAAAAATAGGCATGTGACAATGCAGTTTGCTTTTGACACATGGGTGGGAGTCATCAACAATACTGAAGAAGAATATCATCCAGGAAGAACTGGATGCCGTAGAAGATGTGGGTAATAGAAGTGTGATTAATTGAATTTTATAAAGTGGAAGGTGATAAACTTGGGGACCAGTGAGAAGAATTTCTGTTTAAAAGCTGGAGGGTCATCTGTTGGAAACAACAGGGAAAGAGAAGAATCTGACTGTATTAGTCATCACTACTTGAGTGAGCTGCCATTGTGATGAATTCTTGGAAAGGCATAATGCATTCATAGAATATGTAAGGTAAGATATTTCTTGTAGCAACAGAGAAGTATTAAGTTCATTGTACAAGAGGGTGATATGATGTAATCTAGAATATTATGTGCAGTTCTAGCCATTGGTGCAGAAGAAGGCTGCTAAAATGATCAGAGGAGGGGAGACCCTATCATATGAAAAAAGACCAAAAGAGCTTGGTATCCTTAGATTAGCAAAATAATGGTTTAGAGCAGCTAGAGCTGGTCAGGAGTAGCCAACTCAGTCATCAAGATACAGTTTTGCCTGACCAACCTGATTTCCTTCTACAACAAGGTGATGAGCTCTACCAATGGTGGGGGTGGAGAGCAGTGGATATATCTGAAACTTAGCAATGACACTATTTCCCATGACATTCTCATTAGTCTTCAAAGGAAATATAGTCTAGACTAAAATACTCTAAGGTGAATATATAACTCATTGGATCGTGTTCAAAAAGTAGTTATGAATGGCTTGATGTCTAATTTGGAGAAGGTATTGAGTGGGATTTCCCACATGCCTGCCCTGAGTTTAATACTGTTTTGTCTTCATTAAAGATTTGGAGGGTGGGACTGAGTATACACTTAATAACTATGCAGATGACACCAAGTTGGGTAGAGCTGCAGACACTAGAGCATAGAATTAGTATTAAGGGTGACCTTCATAAATTGGAAACTTGATTTGTCCAGAATTAAATCAAATTCAGCCCAGACAAATGCAAATACCTGCTCTTAGAATAGAATAGTTGTATGTAGAGATTCAGACTAGGGAGTGACTAGCTAGGCTAGTGCACTACAGAAAAGGACCTGGCAGTTTATAGTGGATCCAAAGCTGAATATGAGACAGCAATGTGCTCTTGTTGCAAAAAAGGCCAATAGCATACTGGGCTGTATTAATAGAAACATCACTTGCCAGCCAAAGGAAGTGATTTTTCTACTGTACTCAGTACTGGTGAGGCCTCGCATGGAATATTATGGCCAAGTTTTGGCACCACATTTCAAGATGTGAACAAATTAAGAGGCCAGCAGAGGTCTAGGAAAATGATCAGAGGTCTAGGAAACATGATATATGAGAAAAGGTTGGGAGATTATTTAGCCTGAAAAGGGTAGGACTGAGGGATTTGATTACTATCTTCAAATATCTAAAGGATAGTTATAAAGAGGATGGTGATAGACTATCTCTGTGGCCCCAGGGGACAGGACAAAGGAGCAAAGGTCTTAAATTGCAACACTGGAAATACAGATAGCATATTACAAGAACTTTCTACACGTGAGGGTAGTTAAGCATTGGAATGACTTACCTAGAAAAACTGGAATCTCCATTCTCAGAAGTTAGGAGACGATTAGAGAAACACTTATCTGGGATGGTTTAGACAGATAAATCTGTCTAAACCTCCTGACTTGAATGGAAAAGTTGGACTGGATGAGTTCCTTCTAGCCTAGCTTTTCTATGATTTTGTTACTGGCAATTATAGTTCTCTCTAAATATTTCAAAGGAGTGCGATTTTAAAGGCCTGTTTAAATCAGAACTGTCCAACTGGCAGTCTGCAAGGAATTACCATATTTTTGCGCATATACCCCGCAGGGTATACACGATTTTACCAAAAAAAAATGGATGGGTGTGGGCTATACGGGGGTGTGGGCTATCAGTGGACTTTTTTTCCCCGCAGGGGGCCAGGGCCAGGGCAGGCTGTGCCGCTTCCCCGCTGGGCCTGGGCTATGCCGCCGCTGCCACGGGGGCTGGGGCCAGGACGGACATGGCTGCGTAGCCTCCCCGCTGGGCCCGGGCAGGCCGGGCTGTGCTGCCGCTGCCGGGGCGGGCTGGGCTGCGCCGCCTCCCTGTGTATACGCTGCCGCAGGGAATACACGGGTGCGACATATACACGGACTTATCTAAAAAAATACAATTTCCTGCAGGTTATACAGCTTATACCCGCGGGTGGGGTATATGCACGAAAATATGGTAATGTGTCACCTGCAGGCTCCCATCCAACCACTCTGCTTGTGGTTGCAGCAGCTGGGGCTGTGTGAAGCTTCAGTCACTGATTTGATTCGGTGGAGATTTATCCAGATTCGGTGACCAAATCTCCAAATCTGAATTGAATCAGGAGACCCTTCAATCTCTCTGAATCAATTTGGAGCCCTCTGAATTGATTCAGAAAGATTTGATGATTTGGACATAGATACAGCTTTAAATGTTTTTTCTACATACCTCAAGGTACCAAGTGGCTTGTGAATGCTGAGATGGTGGGGCGGATAGAGCGTCCCACAGGAGCACAGGGGGTCCCCAGCGTGCTCGGCAGCAGACCCAGAAGTGAACCAGAAGCACTTCCGGTCCGTTTTCAGGTCCCTTGGGAGTGCGCTGCAGGGGCCTTCCGCACCCCTCTGGCTTGGCAACTTGTGCCTCCTGGGTCTGGGGGGGCACCCAGGGTCCCCCTGTGGTCAATTGCCAAGTTGGCGGTTTTGGGGGGGCCCCCAGCGCGCTCGGCAGCGGGCCCAGAAGTGGATCGGAAGTACTTCTGGTCCACTTCTGGGTTTGCCACTGAGCATGCAGGCCGCGCCCCCCTCCCCCCCCGGCACTCCTGTGGGATACTCCATCTGCCCCAGCATCGCAACATTCATGAGCTGTGCCTGGTATCTCAAGGTATGTAGAAAAACATTTAAAGCTGTGTCTATGGCTGAATCGCTGATTCTCCAAGTCAGCACTGAGTCTTTGGACTCGGCCAAATTGAATCGAGGACAGTGATCCAAATCAATTAATTGAATCACTGTCCCTGATTCGGGCTGAATCTGAATTAATTACGGCCCACTTCAGGCTGAATCTGAATTGAATATGGCCCACTTTGCACACCCCTAGCAGCAACCAGGATCTCCAGGCTCCTGCTCCCTCCTTCTGGTTCCCAGTACAGCTGGGGAGTGTGCTGGGCTACATAAACTGCATGCTTAGAAAAGGAGGGAGCCAGGCTTCCTGAGCTGTGCACTGCAGGTAAGTTGCTTGCATGACTTGCGTAGCTGAAGGGGATTGGGGTGCTGCCTGCATGGCCAGGAGGGGAGCTGGCCTGCATGCAGCAGAGAGAGCATGTGCAGCCCCTGGGTCTGCATCCCACAGTGCATGTGGCCCTCAGCTGCCCAGAAGTTGGACAGCCCTGATTTAAAATAAAGAAGAAGGGTCACTAAGAATAAATGGGTATAAACTGACATTAACAAATTTAAGGTGAAAATTAGAAGACGTGTAAACACCAGAGGAGTAAGATCCTGGAACTGATTTCCAATAGAAACTGCAGGGACAAATAACCCAACCAGTTTCAAAATGACACTTGATGAAGGGGTTTATATAGCATGGTTGTATGTGATGATAAAAACAGGGCTTAATTACTCAGGAGATCCTCTCTAGCCCTACGATCCTGTAAGAAAAGTAGGGACAATTAGACTGTGACAGATAACTCATTAATGTAAGTAGGTAACAGACTACACCCAGAATATTACCCAGCTCTTAAACTCAGTTATGATTTTCAGGCCCTTGAGGTTTCATTAGCTGGTACTTGTTATTTAATTTTTTGGTACTCTGTACTAGAGATCCTTGCCCTATGCCTTCTCAGTTCCTTTTTTACTTGGCTTCTGCTCTTATGCTGCTCTCTGCTCCTCCCTCTAGCGTTGCCTTGAGTTCTGCTTAAAACATCCAGTTTTATAATTTATCCCCTATGAAATGATTGGCTCTTAATTAAATCCCAATATGCCTTTTCTCTGCCCTCTTCCTTGGAATAGACATTTAGCTGATTTAAGCCTTGATCTTTCAAGCTCCTTCATGCCGACAGACTCCTGCACTTTTGTGGAGACCCATTGAAGCCAATGGGATTCCACACATGCACAGCACTTAGTGCATACAGCAGAGAAGGCAGGGTCAGAGCTCAGAGAATAAGCTCTTTGGAGAAGGATCAGTGTTTCTTGTTTAAACTTTTGCAGGATACCACCTACATTTTTGGTGCAAAAGAAATGTTTGTTGTTTGTATTTGTTTAACACTTAGATCAGAGGTAGACAATCCCCAGCATGGGTGCTGGAGCACAGCACGTGAAGGCATTTTGCTTGGCGTGTATGCCTTTAGGTGGTTGGCAGGGAAGGGACCGTGGCTGCCCTGCCACAATGAGGATTAGGCCCCTCGCAGCTTTGCTGCCATCCACCCCTGACAACATCTTACGAGTCGAGGTTGCAGGTGTTTTTGGCACTCTGCTAAAAAATGTTGTCAACCCCTGATTTAGACTGTGGTGGTAACTAAAGAACTTCACCAGTTTGGGCCTCAGAATATGAGGGCTATATAGACATAATAAAGATGTTCCCTGATACAAAGAGAGTACAATACAATGATATGAGTAAGCAGGCTGTTCTGGATAGATCGGACTGAGGTTATGTTGGAGAGAAAGGGCAAGTGAATGCGGATCACCCCCTGCACACATACAACCCTTAAGTGTGATCTTAACAAGTGATAGTCTGTTAATTCTAACTTTAATTCTCAGTGGGTGCATCTATAAGTGCAATTTATGCGCCTTAATTTTCTGTGCAGAAAATTCAGGCCCATTAAACTGCACTCCTGCACCCATCTAAACGTGCACACATCAGAAGCAAATTTGCTTCCAACACGATTAGTTCAGTCTAGAACTGATCCTGCCCTGCGCTACCTCCGTGCAGCAGCCAGGGGGAGTTCCAGGTTCCCCTGAGTGCCAACCCGGGCTGGCCCCAATCTCCACAGGGTTGGGGAGAGCTGTCCTATCTGCCAGGCAGCTACCTCCCACCCTCATGGAAGTCAAGACCTATCCTGATCTCCACGTGGCTGGGAGAGCTGTCCCAGCTGCTAGGCAGCTGCCTGCCAGCCACATGAAAATTGGGATCCATCCCAGTCTCTTTGTGGCTGGCAAGCAGCATCCCACTGAGCTGGGTCCCCACCCCATGTGGGCCCCTGCTGCCTCAACTGACCAGGAGCAATTTGCTCCCAGTCAGCATCTACACATGCTTTTTGGTGCATTAGGTTAATATGCCAGTTTCTAGTACCTGTATATACAGATACTAGAAAATGGCACATTTGACTATTCTACTACACAGTAATTGCTGTGCACATGTAGAGACTGATTCTTTACTGCACATTAGGTTAGTTTAATGCACAGTATAGTGTCTTGCATAGACACACCCATCAACGATGTTATGGAACAAATATATAATGACCCATAAAGATCTAGCAGATAACAAAGATGTTTGCTTAAAATCATAAGGAATAAATTGTATTAGGTAGGTTCAGAAGACCCTTAGTACTTATCTACTTAGTGAATATGGGAATTATTTTAGATATCTGGAGTCTGAATTATATTTGTGCATCAATAAATGTGATATTCTTGTTATATTTGTATGTTGATTATGAACAGTCTATTCAGATTGGCTTGGTAGGAGTGCTTTTACACGAACTGAAAAGTATAATGGCAAAAAGCCATTCTTTGAATTAGGTAGAAATTGCAATCATGATTGTTTGAGTCCAGTGTTATTAGCATCTACAGTTATTACTTGGTGTGGGGGAGGGGAGATTTAACAACACATTGAGGAAATGTGCAAATACTACTTAAATTGTGAGGCATGGCAAACGCCAGCAAGGATGAAGAACTAATGCAGCTGTGGCATCTTAAAATAACCAAACAAGGCTTAATCTGTATAAGAGCATACTCTTCTATGTAGGATAAATAGTACAAAATGCAAATATTTAATAGAAGGGAAAACTTGTAAAGCAGAGAAGTTTCCTAAGGGAGCAGCCATGGTCAAATCAGATGTTTGTTATGCAGCATAGATGAAGAACACCTAACCTGGCAACATTAGGTTATAGCCCATGTGAGGAAGACCGTTTCTTTGTTTGGCATTGATGAGATTGCATTTAAAATTCCTCTTTCAGTTTGTGGAAATCTTAATGTCAGAAAGACATTGGCAAATAGTAGGGAGTTCAGAAGAGAACAGCAAAAGGACATAAATTAATTAGTTTAAACAAAGGAAAAACTATAACGCAGTTGAAGTACTGTGGGATTAGGTGGTGAGTGTTTATATAATTGCAAACCGGTTTAAAAAGGCTACAGTCACTTTGGAACAGAAGCCATAGCCGTGTGCAAGCCAGTATAAGCAGGAAATCTGGAAATTAGGGTAGGCATCAAACATATGGCCCATGGGCTGGATCATCCAGCCCACAGAATTTTGCCCTGACTCTAGCCATGGTGGTGGGGCTTCCCCTGGTGACAGGTTGTGTCCCGTGAAAACAATGCCAGGGCAGAAGCCCTGCTGCCACAGCCAGAGGGCTTTAGTCACAGTGTGGAGTATCTAACCACAATTCTCAGTGGAGCTTTGGCTCCCCCCACAGGAAGCCCTCCCACCTTGGCTGGAGCCCCAGCTCTGGCCACGGTGGCAGGGTTTGCCCATGATGCTCCTGGAGTTGCCAGCACCCCGACTCTCACTGGGATGTGGGCTGCTGCCTTGGGAACCTACAGTTCTGCTCTGGTTGGCAGTGCCTAGCTCTCGCTGGGGTGCTGGCTGCCTCTGCAAGAAATCTGGCCACCTGCACAGTGGCCAGGGCTTTCTCTATGATGCCACTGAGGCTGCCAGTGCATCAGCTCTTACTGGATCATGGCCTGTCCCTGTGAGAAGCCTTGTCACTGTAGCTAGAGCCCCAGCTTCTGACTGCAGTGGTGCAGGGTCGTGTGCACACACACATGCACTCTGTGTCCCTACTGTGTCTGTCTCTCGTCCATATGTGTGCACATGCATGCGCATGCACACACATGCACAATCTCTGCAGGATCTCTCACAAACACCCATGCACACTGTCTCTCCCTGCAGGGTCACGCACACATTTATTCCCTGCAGTCTCTCTTTCCTTCCCCATCTCCCCTCTCTCCAGGTTTAGGGTGCTGCCATGGGAAGCCCTCCAACCAGTGGTGGAGCTTCTGCGTGCAGTGCTACCAAGGCTGCCAGAGCCCAGTGTGTAGCCATCAGACACCTAAAAGAAGGAATGCAGCCTTCCAACTGATTGGAGTTTGACGCACTTAAATTGGGGCATGAGCCCTTGAAAGAAGCAGGGGAGCCAGCTAAGGCATAACAAAATATTGTTGAATCATATTATCCAAGGTAATCTCCTCTGCAGTGAATTTCTCTGGCTTATTCAGGACCTTAGAAACAGCAACATGTAACAACACAAATCTGGCATTAAAGTTTAAAAATAAATGCCATTTGATGGCATTACACAGTAATGTGTTGCCTTATTCAGTGATAGGTCTTTTTTTTAGAATTTACAAAAACTAATCTGGTCAGTTGTTGGCTTAAATCTTCTCTTCTACCTTACTTTCTAATAGATATACATATATATTTTAAATAATGTATTCCCTTTACTGCTAATTTATTAAAATATTTCTAAAAGGAAGTATGTCCTTTCTGATTTTACAAGGCTTGCATGCTGAATATATTCTAGTTATGCTTCTAACTGAATCATTTTGAACAGCTTTTTATGCTAGCATAATTTGTGTTGGGCTCATTGAATTTAACTCCAGACTAGTTCTGCAGTCATTTTGACTGAAATGTGTTTTCTAAATGACATCTGGTTTTCAAACTGCCTTTTGTTACATAGCAGCGGTTTTAACATCTGTATGAATTTAACTACCAGCAGCAGTGGGTTTTGAGCAAGTGCAGCCAGCAAAGTTAATTCTTTGCTCTTAAGAGCGGTATGTGACAGTGCAGGAAAATGTTAGGATTCACAGAAGTTTTAATCTGTTTGAGAAAGAGAATATTAAAAAGGTACTTACCTAGCATGCCATGTCCTACCTGGAGCATGAACATTTTTAATATTTCAGTCACTTTGGGGTTTAAAGTCACAAAACAGATGGAAGTGTGTTTGAAAGGAAGCCAACATGAAGAGGTATAATTGCCATTCCCTTTTGGCCAACAAAATTGAAAATGATAGATTCTGTAGATGGACGGTATGTATGAGGTCACCTAGGACATCCGTACCAGTGCAGGATTGCTCTCTCTCATGCCTTTCTCTTGTAGTCTGACTAGTCCCCTTTAGAACACAGCTCTGAATGAGACTGTCATCGCTCTAGAAAAACTTTTCAAGCTTTTCCTAATATTCAGCCTCATTTTTTCCTTCAGTTTCATCCCACTGATTCTTTTTATACTCCTACCCCCATTCTAACTAGACTGAGTAATTTCTCATCTTTTCTAGTTTGTTGCTGTGTTAGGGTATAGGTTTTTCCTGCCAGTGGTCTTCTCTTACCAAAGTCTATATATATTCATTTGTTTGCTGGTCCAGCCCAATCATTTTTTGCTCTTCTGTGAGCTTTCTCCAGTTTGTCTTTATCCTTCTGGTCAGAGGCGAGGGCATTCTTAGCAGACAGCCTTTGTTTCAGGAATTCTGCTGATCTGAAACCAGTCTTTGTTACCCTGTAGGGAGTGATGCAGAGCCTATCTGTTAATTCAAGCTAGTTGGGGAGAAAACAATTAGTTCAAACGGCCTGTATGTTTTTTATGCCTTTTTCCACCCACAGCATTAAACGTTTAAGTTTGGCCACTGGATCTAGCAGTAATCCAGGAGATCCATGCCTGTAAGTTGTCACCCCTATTCTTTGCCCTTGAGATTCTCTACCCTCCACCCAAACACACATTATTCTTTTTCAGAGATATTTCTCAGACATTTGTCAATCAAGGGAAGTTCAGTTCATATTGGTTTTGCAGCAAAGCCGTAACACCTGTTCCTTCATTCCTCTCAGGTCAGGTATTCTTCAGAGTTCCCAAGAACCCCCTCAGAAATTTCCAGTTCCTAGTAAATAACATGTTCGTCTTGCTGTGGTCTTTTTTTTTTTTACCAAGACTCAGCTATTACTGTGTCCAGTTCCACTTTTCTGAATAGTCTTAGAATATTTCTTCTAACCATAATTTCTTGTGTTCAAAAGATTCTTGATAAATATTCTTTTTTAAATCACCCACACACATTTTTTCTGGCTAGTCTCAAGTCTGTTTCTGCCAGATGTCTTTTTCTAAGCCTTTGTAACAATGAAATACAGCCTCTGTTGCACATACCACGAAAAAAAAAAAAGCTGAGAGAACTGTTTGGGGTTTTTTGTTTGTTTGGGGGCTTGAGGGGGGGGCGGCGTTGCTAAGAGGCACAGTTAGATTGACATTGCATTTATATAATTCCAAATGTGATATGAAGTTTTGATATATTTTCATTTGAAAACAGATTACTTCCCAAGAGTCACAGTGCCTAAACTTTTGTAGTAGTGCTGTTTTTAGAAGCTGAAGTAATAAAGTGATATTATCACCTTAAGATCTAATGGAACAAGGAAACAATACTATGAACCTTCTTATTTATCTAGTAACCTGCAAATAGTCTGTACCAATTCAGGTTCACTCCACTAGTTTTTGCCTCATTCAGAGTAGCAGTTTGAACTCCCACCACTAGGCTAGAGAAAAAGAGAGTGTGTGTGTGGGGCACCCATGTGTATGAGTACATACATTAAAAATATGTGATATGTGTGTTATATAAAAAACAACTCCATCAAAAAATAATGAGGAAAATCTGCCCCATAATATCCTGTAACTCGGTATCTACACGTGACAGAAGGTAAGGATTTAGGTTTAAATTGGGCCTGGGCAGAAGAGAGAATTGGATCTTGGTCTCTCATATCCCAAGAAAGTTTCCAAACTACTGGCCTTAGTCACCATGCAATTTCAGCAAAAAGTGCTCCTTGAATTTGTCAGTAGTTTTAATTGTATTAAATCTGAATTTTTCTGTGAATAAGCATTTCCAAAAAGAATTTCCACTGTTAATAGGATGGCAGCAGAAGAATCCCCCTGCCCTATAATATTTGACCAGTGTTGAACTAAAATAGCTGTGTTCTTGCATGGGTGTATTTAAAGAGTTTAAAAATTTGGATTTTCTTAAAAACACCTCTTACAAAGGCTTCCCATTCTTTGGCCTTAGCTTGAGCACAAGACTCGAATAGACAAAAGGTTTTAAGGGTCACACATCCAGCCCCTGAATATATATTTAGCCCCCGACAATATATTCTGCTGCTGCTCTGTCAATTCCAGAACTCTTAGATTTACAAATTAATGTCATTTCTTTTTTATCTGCCACTGGCATTTACTACCTCTCATTTACTAGATTACCACTGTTATTTTTTCTGTGGACCCATGGCACCTACCAAGCCTCAGGACCTGTGATTTCTCTGTAACTATATATATGTAAGATAGTGATTGTGAATAGAGGTCATGAGAGTTGGCTAATGTGAACAATTTGCTAAGCCCTTCCCACAGGACACAAGTTGGAAAATTCACAGCCACTTGCACAATAAATATCCTTCTTGTAAAACATATTCTGGCCCTGCTCAGTTTGGCTGTATTTTTTGTCTTCACCTCTTCACCTTTTCTCCTCTTTAAACTATAAATTAAGTCTTCCGTGATTGGCGTGCCACAACCATATGTACCACAGTTCCTGCATGGTGTTCATTTTGGGGAAAAAAAATCTCAAATTTGGTGTAGAACCTTCCACATTTATCCTTGAAGGTTGTTACTTTAATCATTTACCTTTTAATAAACTCCAGGCATTTCTTGGAAGGTAGCAGAGGTGTTAAACTGCTAACTTTCTCCATTTGATGGGAAAAAATGATAAATATTTTGAGATTTTGCAGTCCATCAGGGACAGGAACTAGGCTGTTTCTGCATGAGTGAAGGGGATGGTGAATGGAGAAGATATAAGAGGAATGAACAATGAAAGAAAATTGCATTGGTAGAAAGGCCTATCAGAAGGGATGTTTTGTTTTTCTGCCCAAGATATATAGTATCAAAATACAATCGCTGCTCATGATTCTTCCTAAATGTGGTAGAAAAAGCTATGCAGGGCCTGGCTACTTCTACGTAATCTATCTTGGACTCTATAGCACTTATATATTTCTGCCTCTACTTGTCTGTGATCAAAAAGCTCCCGTCTGCTGTAAGAACATCCTGCCGAATAGCAAGTAGTTAGTCTGCTGAGTCCACTATGCCTCCATCACACGATACTGTAAACGATTTGTTGATGCGTTTCCACCAGTTTGTGCATCTGTTCCAACATGAGACATAAAACCTGTTGTTACAAAGTTAATGGAGCCATCTTCTGAGCCCTCTTTAGGTGATTGCTTTTCATTTTGCTCGCCACTAAACGGAGCAACTTGAAACGGGCCAAGAAAGAACTAAAAACTTAGTTTGGATTCCAGGCTCATCTTAGAGGGAGGTGTCACCTTCACTGTGTTGTAAAGGAACAAAAGTTGTGTATTCTTCAGATTTATAAAAAAATTATTTATTTATAAAAAATGGTGCTGGAGTTCATTTGGTTCGAACCGTCACCTTCACAGGGTCTTTTTTTGTTTTTACCAGGACTCATTCTGATCCAGAGAGAGGCAAATGTCATGCCATTTTAGACATTCAAAACAGCTTTGGGGATTTACTTGCTTATTATGAAAACATTCTAGGCTATCATCTGTATGCTGTCTTTTGGGGCCACTGTAGGAGAGATGCCATCTGCACATGCCTAAGTGGATTAAGCTATATATTATAATGTTATGTTTTTATGTTATCCATTAGTCAGAGTAACAATACCATTTGGTCATGTGAATCAGACCAGTAAGTATTGCTGTATTCTCTCCTGCCTTATCTTACCTATCTCAACAGTCTCTGTTTTCCTCACTCCAGCATTCTCTGAGGAGTGTTTATCCAAATATATGGTGGCATGCATTGCCGAGTGTTTTTAATATGACCTACAACGAGTGAGCATTAGGATTCACAGTGTAGTAAAAATGGCCTGTCCATCTGCCTGCATCTAGTTCAGATATTGGCCAAGCTGCCAGTTGGAACTCAGTGCAGGCTTTCCAGAGCTGTTTTATTGTGTAGAGTCAAAAGCAGTCATATGCCCAATTTAGTAGGGCAGTGTATGTTTAATTGTTGGAATTCTCCATACCTCTTTACTGGCAGCTGCCTGCTAGTCGGGAATGGGGAGATGTGGAAACCACTTGAGAGCAGAAAAAAATGAAGTTCTCTAAATGTAATTTGCTATTCTCAAACTTGGTCTTTCCCCTCGATCTAGGCTTTCTCCAATTAGCTTGTTTTTAGAGTTTCAAATCTACATTGCTAATTAGCATGAAGTGGAAGTGATGGGCCTTTCTATCCTTTGCTTTTAAAGCAACTTAAGTTTATCTGAAGATTTATGACCCATTATTTAAATATTCATGGTTAGCTGATTCTAGATGCACATGTATTGCATGAAACTTGCATTCAACTTGCAAGGATTTGTGAAAGAGATCGAAGGGCTGAGGTTTACCAGGTAAATAGCCTTGTTTTATGCTAAATGATGATCAGAACCTTCATACCTTTTGTAACATGTAGAGAGAGCTTCAAGCATTAATCAGAAACCTGGTTCCCAGCCTGACATAGTTTCAGATTTATAGACAGAGGATTTAGTAAGCAATTTTACAATGCTGACCTTCTCTTCCATATACAGCATTTGGGGAGAGGAGGAAAAATTGGTTACAATTTGTGGTTAATGCAGTGCTAGAACATTTGTAATACAACAGCAAGGTCACTTTTGATTTCTGCATCCTACATAATATTTAGATGGGTCCAGATCCAAACTACCTAGGCTTATGGTGTGTTCATTGGAAGCTTTTATGAGCCTCATGCCATTCCTTGTGTGGGACATGACCTGTTTTCATTGGTAGTCTCTAAATGTAAGGGGCCAGCTGCAACCATATCCTGCAGAAATGATTAGCCAATAATGGTTCACTGGGGTGTAAAATAGCAGTTGTAATAACAGATTACTCCATTATGCTTCATTGACTGAATAAAGACCTGAATGAATGAAGAATGAAGAAAAATGTGCCCTTCTGACTTAAACTTAGACTATTTAATAAAATAAAACCCTAACAAATTTGGGGTTGGAGAAATGTCATTAAATTGAAAGCAAAGAGATTTTCATATTAGGACTTCGTGTAATGTATCATACACTCAGCTTACTTTCTCTAAATGCACTAGTTACTAACAACATTAACTGTGAATCATCAGCTGCCCTTAACATAATTTTTAGACTTGATTTAATTCATGCAGCATTCAGGAATGTAGGAACAATTGAAGCAATAATTATGATCAAACCAAATCATTTCAGAACGTTAATATTAAGACCTGTATTGTCATATGCTGTAAACAGAAATGAATCCCTAAATATATTTTAAGCATCATCTCATTCATAGTCTTTGCCCACTAGAGAAAATGTCAGTTTTTTAGCACACCACCCATTTGTTTAAATGCTAAAATATTATTCTCATTTCCTTCAAGTAAAGTAACAGAGTTTGGGGGAGACTTCAATTTTGAAAGATGAGCAAGGTTTGAATGCTCAATATTCGCGTAGGCTTTATTTATAATCATGCAAATTTACAGTAGCTGTTTAAATACTTGCTTTCTGGATGGTTTGAATTAACATGCAGTTTCCTAATACAGGGATCCACTTGTGTTTAATATGTTAAACTGCAGTACATGTAAACTAATTAGCATTTTGGTTTTTGAAATGTGGGGCTGTTTCTGTGTCATCTCATCTCCCTGCTTGGGATCCTGGTAACATTGGGCACTTTTACACATGCTCCAGAGGTGGAAGGGGTGGCACTTCAATTAGAGTGGCTGAGAGCCACTCTGATTAAAGCACCAAAGTGTCTCATGTATCAGCATCCGCAGGCTTAAAAATGGTGGAAGGGGCACTTGACCTAAAGCTTGTTGAACATTCAGTGAGCTTTAGTTCAAGTGCCCCCACCAACAGTTTGAAGTGCAGGGACACTGATACATGAGACGTGGGAGGCTGCTGGAGCATGGTAAATGCCATGCTCCAGCTGACTCAGTTAACTAAGTCTCCTCTGACACGCTGTAATGGAGCAGCTCCGTATACAAGCACCCATAGTGTCAGCTGGTTATGGTGAAGCACCATCGACTGAGGAGAGGCCAACAGGATAGGAGTATTTGTTCTCGTTGCCCTTATCACAAAGAAAGGCACACTGAGATGATCACACTGAATGTTCTAATGTTCTCACTCCTAACATCACAGAAACCCTGGTTGTTGTGATGTCAGTCATCATTTGGAAAAAGGAAGAGAGAACATTTTTTGCATATAATCATGCATTTCCTTCTCTTCATCTAGCCCTACTCCTGAGGTCTGATGGGTTTCTGATTTAGCATTCAGTCTTCAGGTACCCTTCTCTAGGCTTGCAACCTTGTGGCTTCTCTTTCTCTTAGCAAAACAAGATGATTCTATGGGCCTGGTTGCAGAGTGCAGTAATCTGTCTCAGAGAGCTCTGGGGCATTGAACTCAGGGAGTGGCCTCCAGATGCACAGGGGAGGGAGTTTAGAACATGTCTTGTCTTGCAAGGGCAGTCTCTGAACCTGTGGAGGGATTTGATCAAGAGAATTTCAAGATAATCCCTGATATAAGGTGTCCTTGCCCTTGCACATAAGGCTGCCTGTGTTCCAAAACTGGTAATATGAGTTTATACCCTCTTGATTCTCCCAGTTGCAAAACTAGTTGAAGGTCAGTTGGCCAACATAGCTAAATATGTGATTTTCCTCTGAAACATACCTTAGAGAAGGTATGCTAATAACAAATTAAAATGTGGTCATTACTATTCTTATTTGCAAAAGTAATTAACATTTCAGTGATTTCTTTCATTTCCAGATCAGCTCTCTTGTGACACTGCAGCTATTAACCTTAGTTGGCCATGATGACCAACTTGATGGACCAAGATACAAATGTACTGTCTCTCTCGATTTCATCAGAGCTATTGCAAGGTAAGATCATTAAATGGTATTTAATGTTGCAAAGGCTGGCCTGTATGAAGGTTTAAACTTTCCAATTCAGAGTTTTTCTTAATGTAGTGACTTCCTGCAGTGGAAGGACTGCAACAAGTGGAGAAAATATTTTTGCAGATGAATAGAATAAGTTGTTTGTTTGTTAGATTTATCTCTGTCCATCCTGACAAAAGCTCAGGACAGCTTGCAGAAGAGAGCAAAATAACTTATAAAATAAGCAAACAAGAACAAAACAGGAGAAACAGAATACCTAATAAAAGCCAATAGAGTATTAAAATAAACTATATAGCACCTCTTCCCCACTGCCTTCCATCAAACAATAGACTTGCCTGCTAAATGTCTACCCATTAGGCAGGTCTTAAAGCACTTCCAGAAGATGTCCAGGCCTCAGGGAGGAATGAGTTACAGAGCTGAGAGGTCACTACCAAGAATAAGCTACATATGTTTTCACCAGGCAAACTTGGCATGTTGATGGTACTTGCAAGAGGTTGCTCTTGGCTGAGCTTAGGGATCCCAGTGGGGCATAGGGGAGAAGGCAGTCCTGTAGGTACATAGGGCTCAGGCCTTTTGGGGTCTTTTAAGTGAAAACCAGCACCTTAAATTGCACCCAGAAAGATAGTGTTGTCCAATAGGATCTGGGCATCTCTCTGAATTTGGGCCTTTGTTGCTTTAGACTCTGTACAGTCATGTGATAACTACATTCCTTGATACAGAAAGCTGACAATTTAAATTGACAAGGCAAAAGGAATAATTCCCAGGGAAACTAAGCCACTGATATACTGAAGAAGAATTGGTCACTAGGAAGTAAATCTGGATCTCTTGAATCCCAGCCTGGTGCTTTCACCACTAAACACAAACGTGATGTTTTTGCTAGCTTTCCTATTCTTTACTTCTGTGTTTTGACTTCTCACTGAGCTCTGCAACAATAACATTCCCATAATGAAAAAACAAGAAACCAAAACCTTTGACCCACTGCCAAATTCAATCAGAATTTCATAGATTTTCATAAATTTTCATAGACATTAGGGCTGGAAGGGACCTCGGAAGATCATTGAGTCCAGCCCCCTGCCCAGGGGCAGGAAGTCAGCTGGGGTCATAGGATCCTAGCAAGAAAAACAACCAGATTCTTTTGAAGGCATTCAAAGTAGGTGCTTGAACCACCTCCAGCTGCAAGCTATTCCAGACTTTGGGGGCTCGGACAGTAAAGAAGTTCTTCCTTATGTCCAGCCTGAAACGGTTTTGCAGTAGTTTATAACCATTCGACCTTGTCATCCCTTGGGGCGCTCTGGTGAACAAACGTTCCCCCAGATCCTGGTGAACACCCCTTATAAACTTATAGGTGGCCATCAGATCACCCCTGGGCCTGCGCTTTTCCAGGCTGAAGAGTCCCATAGCTCTCAGTCTCTCATTGTAAGGTCTGTTTTCCTGACCTCTGATCATGCGTGTGGCTCTCCTTTGGACTCTTTCAAGTTTCTCCACATCCTTTTTGAATTGTGGAGCCCAAAACTGGACGCAGTACTCCGGCTGCGGCCTCACCAACGCCGAGTACAACGGGAGAATGACATCCTGGGATTTGCTTGAGAAGAATCTATGGATACAAGCCAGGGTTTTGCTTGCCTTACTAGCCACAGCATCACACTGAAGGCTCATGTTCATCTTGTGGTCAGTCCTGACCCCCAAGTCCCTCTCGTCCATAGTGCTAGCCAGTGTAGCACTGCCGAGCCTATAAGCATGCTGCAGGTTTTTCCTCCCAAGGTGGAGAATCTTGCATTTTTCGGTGTTAAACACCATCAGGTTCTCATCCGCCCATTTCCTGAGCCTGTCATGGTCAGCCTGGATTGCCCCCCTGTCCTTAGGTGTGGATGCTCTACCCCAAAGTTTGGTGTCATCGGCGAACTTAGCCAGTCCGCTTCTGACTCAATGTCCACATCATTAATGAAGATGTTGAACAATATAGGTCCAAGGACAGAGCCTCGGGGGACCCCACTGGTCACAGGGCACTACGACAATTGACTTCCATCAACCACCACCCTCTGGGTCCAACCACGGAGCCAATTCCCCAGCCAGCAGATTGTGGTGGACCTGAGGTCGCAGTTGTCCAGTTTTGCCAAGAGATGATCATGGGATACCAGATCAAAGGCTTTTTTAAAGTCAGGATATATGACATCAATCTCTTCCCCCTTGTCCAGGTGATAGGTCACCTGGTCGTAAAAGGAAATGAGATTAGTCAAACATGACCTACCCGCAACAAACCCATGCTGGCTATCCCTCAGGATGTTGCCATTGGCCAGTCCATTAAGGATGGCCTCTTTGATAATCTTTTCTAAGACCTTCCCCGGGATAGAGGTCAGGCTGGTGGACCTGTAGTTTGCCATATCCACTTTCCTCCCTTTCTTCAAGATAGGCACCACATTGACCTTCTTCCAGTCCTTGGGCACTTCACCAGAGCACCAGGAGCTCTCGAAGATTTGTGCCAGGGGGGCTGAGCTATAATGCTGGCCAGCTCCTTAAGTACTCTGGGGTGTCAGGGCCAGCTGACTTGAAGGTATCCAGCCTCTCAAGGTGTTCCTTCACGAGGTCAGCATTGATGGAGGGCAAGGAATCTCCCTCACCTGGGCTTCCCTGCCCCACAGTGGGCAGGGACGTCCCATGGGACTTGTGAAAGACCAACGCAAAGTGCGTATTTAGCAAGTTGACTTTTTCTGAGCTTCGGTTGTCAGTTGTCCCTTCTGGTTTATCAGGGGTCCAATGTTGCCCTTGCTTTTCCTCCGGCTCCCCACATATCTAAAAAAGGACTTTTTATTGTCCTTGATACTTGTAGCCAGTTGGAGTTCCATCGCAGCCTTGGCTTTCCTGGTTTGCTCCCTGCAGGTGCAGACCAGTGCAGTATATTCCTCCTTGGAGGTGGATCCTGTTGTCCATCCTTTGTAGGTCTTTCTTTTTAGATGCAGGAGGTCCTCAAGTTCCCTGGAGAGCCAAGGGGGCTGCTGTGTCCCTTTTCTGCTTTTCCTTCTAGACGAAATAGCCTTAGTTTGTGCATCTAGGATCGCTCCCTTGAGGAGAAACCACTCTTCCTGGACTCCCCTCCCCTTGGGGTCGTCATCCCTTAGGGCCTCACCGACAAGTCTCTTGTCAAAGTCACCCCTCCTGAAGTTGAGGACCTCTGTACTGCTGACTGACTTGCCAGCTTTTCAGGGGTGGTGAAGGTGATCAGCTCATGGTCGCTGTCACCCAGCTTCCCTTTGATCATTAGGTCTCTGATTAGGTCGTCCCCGGTTTCCAGTACAAGGTCAAGCAGCGCTTTACCTCTCGTTGGCCCGTAGACTTCTTGAGTCAGATAGAGCTCATCCACGCATGTGAGGAAGCTTTGCGACTGTTCAGATTTGGCTGAACACTCTTCCCACGAGATGTCTAGGTAGTTGAAGTCTCCCGTGACAGCCATGCACCAGGAGTGTGCGGCTTCAGCCAATTCCCTGACGAACTCCTGGTCAAGCTCTTGATTCTGGGAGGGAGGTCTGTAGTAGACTCCCACCATTGTATCCCCTGTACTATATTCCCTACGGATTTTAACCCAGAGGGTCTCTAGTCGTCCACCCTGGGCACCAGTGTCAGCTTGTAGGGATGCGTAGCTCTCCTTGACATAGAGAGCTACACCCCTGCCCCTTTTGTCCGCTCGATCCCTCCTGTACAGGGTATAGCCATCTATACCCGTGGTCCAGACATGGGTGGAGTCCCACCAGGTCTTCATCATCCCTATGACATCATAATTGTTTGTGTTGAACAGGAGGACAAGTTCCTCCTGTTTATTCCCCAAGCTCCTGGCATTCGTGTACAGGCATGCAAGTATCCCGTTGGGGGCCCTAGACTTGCCTACTGGTTGTTCCAGGGCTGGGGCAGGGGTGGGCTCCCTTAAGTGCCTTGGCCTGCTGGCATTTGATCAACATAATCCACCTGTGATATCGAGGGACTGGGCTTCATGACAAGCAAAGTTCTTCCTGTCACAACCCAAAGTTGTGATTTTTTGTTTGTGTGTGTGCTTCGGCACTGCTAAATTATTTCCCGCCAATTTGTCGCTTTCTTTGCACGGTGGAGTTCTCTGCTGCAGGAGAGAACTCTGGTGCAACGAGGGATTTCCCGCCGAATTGTAGCTTCTTTGCAGGGTGCATCTCTTTTGCATTGTAGTGATACATGCTGTAAAGAAGTTCCCGCCATTTGTATTAGGATTCACGCCACATTATTGGCCCATTCCTAATGTAGGCACACGTGGCGGCTAGCGATTGGTTTGGTAGCCATACATAAGGCTCGGGTAGCTTCCGCCCAAGTCGGAGGAGGGAGGACGGGAGAGATTCTGTGTGAAGATCTCCAAGCGCTGCGGACCCTCGCGGACCCGACGCGCCTCCCCTAAGCAGGCAATAAAGGCAATAGAACCGAACCCACGGAGCTTTAACTACTCCGGAGGGAAGAACGAACCGCGCCTCTAGCCTCTCCTCGCCGCCGAGCACAATCCTAGACGTATCCCTTTCCTGTAACCGGACCCGCGGAGCCTAGCAAACTCCGGGGAAAACTTATCGGACCCGCGGAGCCTTGAATAGCTCTGGGGAAACTTTTCGAACCCAACTTAACCGGACCCTCGGAGCCTAGCAAACTCCATGGGAGCAATTGATTTGTCGTGTTCCTCTAGTGAGGATCCTAGTGGGAGCTGTGCCTGGAAACCTGTCCAGCCTACACCAATAACATCTTTGGTGTAAGTAAACAATCTTTTCAATCAACCATTACGCCTCCGTAACTAATTCTAACTCGCGTGCGCTAAACCGCCCCATGGTTCTCTCCGGCCCCGCGTGCCCGGGCTGCTGGCCACAGCCCGTGTGCAACAAAGACGGGTCCGGTACGACCCCGGTTCACCCCCGGCCCGCCCATGGCGGCCAGAATGGGATCAGAATCACCGCCGCACATGGCGACGAGGGCGGGATCGGGGTCCGGCCCGCACACTTCCGAGTTCCACATTCCTGGGTTTTTGTCATGAGAGGATGGGGCATGAAAACTGAAGCCCTTAGTAAGGACGATGCTGTAAGTTCCTATACACCACTTGATTCATTGAAGGTTTTTCACACAGCAAAGCAATAATAGTAAGATTTGTCCTGTTTCTAAGGGGGATATATTTTTGAAAAATTTGATGAGGAGCTCTTTATTTTTTCAGACATCATCTTGGTATCTTATTACGAATAGAATCAGTCATGTTTTGTTGTGTTTTATTCTTCCATTACAGTGGGTAGTCCAAAGTGCACAAAACCAGACTAATTGCAATGGTGTTTACTATTCTACTTTACAGAATTTTTATTCTACAGAGTTGTATTTATTCTACTTTGGGGTGTTTTTATTTGGTTTTTCCCCCACTCATAAGATCTTTTTCAGTCAGAGCAGAAAGCCGTGGCTCATTTTTGCTCCCATGGCCCAGAGATGCCTTATGGCATTTCCGGGTATCAGTCTTTGCCAGGTCATATACACAAACTCTTTGGTGTTTGCAGCCTTCTGGGGTTAATTCATTTATCAGAATTTTGCAAAATTATCTTTAAAAAAATGGGATTCAAGAGAGCAAGTTCTCTAAATTTCATTAGGCTCAGGCTGTGGCATATGGGGACCTTAAATATTGATTTGGGCTTGCCTAGAAGAGCAGTAGAGAAGAAATTTGCATAATGTCTAATAAGAATACTGGAATATCATCTTTTTTAATTTACTTTTTATTAGTTTCAAAAATAATGAAACACAAAACCCCAAAGGCTTCAGTAGCAATTAGTTAACATTTTAGATTTCCGCTTACAAATGCTAATTAAGCACATAATTGTGTCCAAAAAGGATCTCTCTGAAATCAAGACATACTTATTAAGTAAAGATATCCTTGGATTGTCCTTAAAGTACATGCTAGCATTTTTTTCTATTCTGTTTTGGGAATGGGGAGGGAACTCGCTTTAATAGTCCAATCAGAAGCAGAAGGCGATAGATTATCAAAAGGAGACTATGCAAATGTAGAATGCTAGAAAATAGGTGTCCTGTAAAGTATGAAGTAACCACAGGAAAGGATTATAAGAAGAAGACATAACAGAAATCCCCAATGGTATTGTATAATCAGATTATATTAGTCATTTCAACTATAGTTTGAAAGAAATATTCTTGAGCAAATCAGCATCATTCAAGCAGCTTCTCTCTCCATCCTGCTGTTGGCTATACTCCAGCCTAATTCTTTTCCTCTTGTTGCTTCAAGAACTAATCTAGCAGCAACCAAATGCCAGCCTTCAATTTAGAAGTGTAACTTCATTGATGTAAATAGAATTACTAAGGGAGGGTTCAGCTCAGTCTATTTAAAGTGAGTTTTAATTTGCAAAGGCATACTTAAGTCAGACCAGAGACTGCGTTAGCTGTATTCTGTGATGAACGTTCTTTGTCTCTAATACAAAGACTTCTTCAATAGAAATATTGCTATAAATGTCAATTTACTGCACTGCCAAGAGGCATGTTATGCTCACCCAACCCTAACTGATGCACAGTATTTGTTGCAAGCATAGAATAACAGAATGAGAATTCTTATAGTCTCTCTTCTTCAAGGGGTCCCTAGTTGACATAAACCAATCCAATAAATTAAATTAAGCTAGCAAAAAAAATGGTTGCTCCTCTGAAGTCCTTTTGGAGCGTGGCACAGTTAAGTTCTTTCCCCATGTTGTTCAGTACTGTGAAGCAGTTAAGAGTCGATGAAAACAGCATATGCAGCAGTGTATCTCTAGGACATTGACTACAATCAGCCCTTCATCTCCTGCGCATCAAATGTAAAGAGCACCATCTTCCAGCTTTCTCAGTGTCTGGCCAAATGCAACATCACTCTTTGAGGAACACTACCTCACTAAAGCTGAACCTAGGGCAGACATGCTGTAGTACGAAGCAGGGAAAGAACTGTTCTTCTCAGTAACAGCCACTGCTGAAGGATTGGCCTTTAAATAGACTCCTATATTTTTAGGTTCTTATATCCCATAGCCTTTGAGCCCTTTTGGACTCTGTGGTGCAAGATGCCTAAGTAATCTTGGCAGTGTAAGATGCCCATTTCCATTTGCAACTGGACAAAAAATAAAATGAGACCTAGTCTGATTCAGACCTGATTGAGCTAACACAGCCATGACCTCCAGGCTTCATTAGTGTAAGTCGCTCTTCTCAGGAATGCAGCCACATGAATGATGTCCTGAAAAAGCTCCCATTGGTACAAAACACAGCATCCCATCTGCTTAGCAACACAGATTGCTGTGAGCAAAATCACCCAGGTGCTCTGTGCTCTGCACCAGCTCTGCACTGAATGCAGAGTCCAGTCCATGGACTCTGTCCTCATGTTCTCCATGAAATTGAACCAGACTACCTGAGCGATCACCTTCCCCTCCACAGCTTGGACCTCCACAAAAGCTGCATTTCACAGGACCCATGGAAATGCTCAGCAGTGCTGGGAAGCATGGGGCAGAGGACAGACTGCACCAGAGAACTCCCTTCCGCAAGAGAGTGACTCTTCACAAGCCTTACTACTTCCAGATCTCAATAGCTATACATCTCTGGGAGATGCTACATACAGTGCTGGCATCTCTCAGTGTGTGACGTAAGCCAGCATCTCTATCTTTTCCTTTCTCATTTTCATTCCCTATTTTTTTAACTCCTTTCCACCTTCTTCATCCCTTTTCCAGGTTTCACTCTCTCACTCATGTTTCAAAGGGTAGTTAAAAGTAGTTTTTGAATATATTGATTTCTGTGGTGATCCAAGTGTATGCCATTTTCCACCTTGGTGTGAGCAGCAGGGTAAAACTGTGATAATATGCGATCTAAAGAGATTTATGTCTGTAGACCTTACAGACGATGGCTTTATTGTGTGAGGATGCCGCTGCCTTCAGCAGAATTCTGTCCCAGATGCTTGTTTCTCCCTGATGCGAGCCAGGGTATCCTAGCAGCAGCAGAAAAAGGGGAGCTAATTTTTTACCTCAGACATGTCTCAGGGAGGCAGGCTACCATTCCCCTAAATGAATAGTACTAAAATAATAATTTATTATTAGACACAGTCATAGGAGTCAGTGGATTTCTCTGCTCTTACCCAGGAGTGCAGGTCTGATGAGTGCAAAGGGGACAGACTCCTGAGTTCTCTCTCCTAATCAAGCATTTCCATTTTTTTTTTATCCTTGCGGTGCTACAGAGCAAAATACAGCCCAGTTTCCTTCCCTTTTTGAAAAAAAAATTAAAGTTGGCAAAGTTATTTTGGGATGAGAGGTGCCACCCCAGCCTACCCTGCCCTGAGGGATTCCTTGTTGTAGGCTCATCATCTCCTCTGCTGCAGATTTCCCATTTTTTGGCTTGCTCTAGTTTGAAAGTAAAGGGCTGGTATGTTATTGATAATTTCACATTCTTACTGAAATTACTCCAGATAACTAAGCTCAGCCATTTTGGTTTTTACCACTGAAGCAAGAAACTTATAAATGTGTTAGAATCTGGAGGGTCTTCTCATATGGTTGCAAGTGGTGCTAATTATTATGACAGGATAATAATTTCATTTAATTGGTAAGGTTACTGCTTGTTAGGAACAGTGAACATATTAACACATGGTAAGGCAATATAAGAACTTGTTCCTGTACATAACATTGTGGTTTAGTCGTAACTAGGGTGGTTCATTTCTATTGAATTATTAATAGTTTAATGAAACAGACCCCAGAAGTAGTATCTGTGGTTATGTATTATGGCTATTTCTAAACTTTTTTGTGTCCAACATAATACTTTAATGAAAACTTTTAGAGAAATTAGATTGGAAAGTGATGTGAGAGTTAAGAATATTAAATGATTGTAGCCTGACAAATAAGACATCCAATTAGTCAATCTTGCTTAGCATCATAAGCAGTTATTTTTGCAGTGCTGAATACTTTTTTACACATTTTATTTTATGCTTGTCATTATATCCTGTAATTTTGGTTATTTATTCAAACATTAAACCCCAAAGTCTGAATGTAAGATTGTACAGCAGAGTGAATTTGGAGAAAAAAATTAATTATATGTTTTATTCTACTGCTATTTCATTCTGCCTGCCATCAAAGTACAAAAGTATACATTAAAATCTTCTATCCTATTGAGTAGCATTCTTGGATTTTTCAAATTTAGCTGCAAACATGGGTCAACTAGTGTCAAGACTGAAAGAACGCAGACTACAAATGAGTACAGATGAAGGAGTTACGCAGTACATGCTAAAACAGGTGGTTTGGAAGAGGAACAAAACGTTCAATAGCATAATAGATTACTGCTCTGCATCTCCAACTAGTGTGCCATGTTTACCAGAATAAAAAAGATAAATTGGTGTCGACTTAGAAGTACATTTATTTTTACAGTCTAATGATCAGAAAGAAAAATCTTGGAGAAGGTATTGTTTTACTGTTTTCTTCAGTCTTAAAATGTTGAAATAATCAGGCAGCATTTTCTCCTGGCAGTAATGCCACAGGGTTAGAATTTAAGAATTGTAATTTAGCAATGTAATTGCTCTGTCTTTTGTTTATCTTGGGAGTATCACTTCCTCTTGATTGAAAGATGCATCTTGTGTGTCTTGTCTCCAAACAGGTTACAGTCCACACGCTATAGGGGTGATTGTTCTGATATACTGTATTTTTGTTTATAGGACCGTGAACTTCGACATAATAAAGTACTTGTACGATTTCTTGTGAAAACAAGCTTCACAGCCATATGGACACTGTGACAATGACTAAGGCAAGCTGTGTTCATCTATCTACTTAGCTGGCCAGGGAGAAGAGTGTTTTGGCTCTTTTGGATTTGTCCAAACAGGTGCTGGCCCAGCATGGCTTCTTATGAAAATACTCTGATTGGTCTGGGTGGATCTGAGCAGAGGACTATTTACCAGGGACCCTGGAGTATTTGGAAGCAATGTGTTAATTATAAACAGCAGGGTTTGAGCACAATCTGTTCTACTCTTAATGATGTTATCTTAACACTGAAATTGCCTGAAACCCATTTACTTAGGACTGCATTTTGCTCTATGAACTATCCCCTGTGCTTTGAACATGGCAGCAGCCCTTGTTTGTGTGCCCAGTCTTTTCACTTCCTCTCCACAGGAATCTTTGCAATTGCCTGCCAAAGTAGCTTTTCCTAAGGCCACCATTTTAAGAGAGTGGAGTAGCAAAATATAATAAACATAAGTGCATGTTTAAAATCAAGCTGGTGTAAAGCCTAGTTTCTCTTCAGTCATATGTAGATTATCCATTCAACTCTCGTGCATAGGGATTACCATTATAGGAAAACCCCAAATTTATCAGCACAGAATTTCTCTTGAGGCCCATCTGTAAACATTCGCTAATAAAATCTGGTCTTTATCAACGTTTGGAAAAAGCAACTTTTAAAATTGTCACAATTAGAACTGTCACTTCTATACCAGATGCCAGTTCTGACGGGTTTTTTACATTCACTAACTTGAAAGGAGTTTATCATTTAAACACGTTTATAGTTCTTTTGAGCTCATCTTAGAATTTTCCAACGTACAAATTCTGGGGCAGTTCTCAGTGGAAATATTTGAGCGTTCGTGCTGTGGAAGCAAAGGAGCTTGATTTGATGTACTCTCTAAAACTGGAATTGTCTGTAATGAAGGGTAATACAGGCCCTCCTGCAGCAACATGCATATGGAAGGAAAAGAGTCAACAGGTAAGAAGTACGTTATATCCATTTCAAACTGTTCTCAGTAAAAAAAGCCCTGCAGCCTGCAGGAGGCAAAACACATTGAGCATACAATGGATTGTCAAATGATGAAACACTGGCTTAAGCTATTCTAGTTTTAAATGCTTCACCATTTCCAGTACCTCAGATTTGGGGGGTTTTTGCTTTAAAAAAATGTATGTGTACCAGGTGAATTTAGCCTGATTAGAACATCCCTTCACCTTTCAGAGCTGAATATTAAGCCGAGATTAGCTAGCTCATATTTCTACTTTATATTCCTGGGAATGAAACTGGGAGGGTATTGGAAAACTTCTGTTGGTTGATCACAAGCTGAACAACCTACTGTTCAATTTACTATATTTTTATATACAGTATAACTTCATAAATCCGGCATGCTTGGGACCAAACACCTGCCAGAAATGTGAAAATTCCAGGTTTTTAAATCAGTGCAGCGGCTGGCCTGGGCGGGGGGGGGATGGTGGCGGCAGCCACTGTGTGAAAGCTTCTCCCTCTGCTGCTCTGGGACTGGCTGCCGCTACTCCCTGATATAGTGTATTTTTTATGAGGTTATACTGTATATCATGCCCCTGAATGTAACACACACCCTATTTTTGGAAGGGCCCAAAAAGGGAAACTTATCTTACTGTGGAGTATGGGTAAGTACCAGAGGTCTGGGATCTCTAGAGCTGGGGCCTGCATTGCATGGGCCAACCAGAGGTAATGCTCTCCTAGACTCCTAGACTTGGTCTTGGCCAAAGGAAATGATTTGGTGAGTGACTTAAATATAGAGGATAGCCTGGTCAACAGCGACCATAAAACCATTATGTTCACTGTCTGTCTCAAGGCAGACAAATCAGCTGTCAGGGTTGGAGTTCTGGACTTCAAAAAAGTAAATTTCAGCAGGCTCAGGGCAATAGTAGGGGAAGCGCTGCGGTGAAAGGAACCGAAGGCGAAAAGAGTGCATGAACAGTGGTCGTTCCTCAAGGACACAATCCTCGAAGCACAAAAGAAGTCTATTCCCATGCGGAGGAAAGGTAGCAGAAGGGCTGGGAAGCCCTCTTGGCTTAATAGGAATATGACCATGGTTCTCTTGAAAAAGAATAAAGAGGCATGCAAACAATGGAAGCTTGGGAGAGTCAAACAGCTTGAATTAAAACTAGCAACAAAAATCCAGGACAATAAGTCCTTCTTTAGGTATATAGGGAACAGAAGGAAAACAAGTGGAAGCATGGGGCCATTGCTTAACAACTCAAGACAGCTGGTTGCCATCAGTGAGGAGAAAACTGAACTCCTGAATGACTACTTTGCTTCGGTATTTTACCAGACTAAGGGGAAAATCATACTAGATAAGGTTCAAAATGGGCATAGTGGGAATGACTGCCTTCCTACTGTTGACATTGAGTTAGAAAAATTAGACAGTTATAAGTCAACAGGGCTGGGTGAACTTGCTCTGAGAGCGCTGAAGAAGCTGGCTGAAGTCATCACGTGATCTCTGGCGAAACTCTTCCAAATTTGTGGTGCTTGGGGGAGGTCCCTGAAGCCTGGAAGAGAGCCAGTGTTGTGCCCATCTTCAAGAAGTGGGGGAGAGAGGATGCAGGCAACTAAAGGCCAATTAGGTTAACTTCTATCCCATGGAAAATCCTGGAAAAAATCATCAAGGAATCTATGTGCAATACACTTGCAGAAGGTAAGTTTCTGAATGACAGCCAGCATGACTTCATCATGGGCAGATCTTGTCTTACCAATCTCATCTCCTTCTATGACCATGTAACTCACCACCTGGATAAGAGAGAGAGGAGGTCGACATTGTGGACTTAGACTTCCAAAAGGTCTTTGATCTGGTATCCCATGATGTTCTCATGGGAAAATTGGAGGACTGCGGACTTAACTGCTCAACAGGTTGGTAAGAAGCTGGCTGCGGGGTAGGACCCAGAGAGTTCTAACAAACGGATCTGTGTAATCCTGGCGAGAAGTGGCCAGTGGTGTCTCTCAGGGGTTGGTGCTTGGTCTAGTGCTTTTCAACATCTTTATCAATGATTTGGATGTGGGGGTGAAGAACTCACTGGCCAAGTTTGCAGATGACACCAAGTTATGGGGGAGCGCGGTCATGCTTGAAAATATATTGCAGATACAGGGGGACCTAGACAGGCTGGCAAGTGGGGCAGATTGGAACCAGATGAAGTTCAATATTGAGACGTGTAAAGTGCTCCATCTGGGGATGAACAATCCCCAACATACTTACAGGCTTGGTGGTGCCATACTGACTGACCACGACTGAAAGGGACCTGGGGGTAATATTAGACCACAGTATGAACATGAGCCATCAGTGCGATTCTGTAGCCAGCAGGGCAAACAATACTCTGGCATGCATCAACTGATGCATCTCCAGGAAAACCAAAGAAGTGATTCTTCCTCTTTACTCAGCATTGGTGACACTGCAGCTGGAGTACTGCGTCCAGTTCTGGGTGCTACACTTCACCAAGTACATGGAAAAGCTTGAGAGAGTCCAGAGAAGAGAGCCACCTATATGATGAGAGGCTTGCAAGGCAAGCCATACAAGGAAAGACTGAGGGACTTGGGCCTCTTTGCCCTAAAAAGGAGAAGGCTGAGAGGGGACTTGCTAGCAGCTTACTGCTACATCACAGGAATACATCAAGGGCTCAGCAAATAACTGTTCACCAGGGCACCCTTGAGGAAAACCAGAACTAATGGCCACAAACTCCTGGAAGACCTTTTCAGGTTTAACTATAGGAAAAACCTCTTCACAGTCAGGGTGTCGAGACTGTGGAAAAAATTCCCTCCAGAGGTGGTGCAATCACCTACCCTGGAAATCTTCAAGAGGAGACTGGATGGTCATCTTGCTGGGTTCATCTGACCCCAGTTGTCTTTCCTATCTGGTGCATAGGTGCTGGACCTACAGATCATGCAAGGTCCCTTCCAGGCCCTTACAATCGATGAATCTATGATGGAGATTCCTCAACCTGTCTGGGTAACCTGTTCCAGTGCTTTACTCACCCTTTCTCTCACCCTCCTGGTGAGAAAGTTTTCCTAATATCCAGCCTAAACTTCCCTTGCTGCAACTTGAGACCATTGCTCCTTATTCTGTTATTTGCCACCACTGAGAACAGTCCAGCTCCATCCTCTTTGAAACCACCCATCAGGTAGTTGAAAGCTACTATTAAATCCCCCCTCAGTCTTCCCTTCTCTAGACTAAATAAGCCCAGTTCCCTCAGCCTCTCCTCATAAGTCATGTGCCCCAGACCCCTAACCATTTTTGTTGCCCTCCGCTGAACTCTCTCCAATTTGTCTGCATACTTCCTGTATTGGGGGACCCAAAACTGGACACACTACTTCAGATGTGGCCTCACCAGTGCCAAACAGAGGGCACTTCCCTCACTTTGCCAGCAATGCTTGTACTAATGCAGCCCAGTATACCATTAGTCTTCTTCACAACGAGGGCACACTGCTGGCTCATATTCAGCTCACTGTAACCCCAGGTCCTTTTCTGCACAACTGCTGCTTAGCCAGTTGGTACCCAGCTTGTATTGGTCCAGTGTTTCTGGACCTGTGGGGAGCCCTTTTCCTCGCATTTAATGCACACTCCAATTTTCCCCAGCTGTTGGGTTGTTGGGTTTTTTTTTGTTGGGTTTTTTTTTGGGGGGGGGGGGAGTGCATTATCTGTGAGAAAATATGGTATCCAATAGAAGCAAATCATAGCTCCTCAAATTATGTTAATTTCCTGTCCAATACCAGATAAGCTTTAATGTCCTGGTACTAGTCCTCAAAGTAGTCCAAGGTCTGAGCCCTGCTCTTCCTCCACAACCTTCCATAACATCAAGGAGTCTGCAGCTAACGCAGTCCCATTTAAAGCACTCCAGGTTATAGGGCAGGACTGAACAGGGGACAATAACAATGTATGAATTTCCTTTTCATCAGTAATTGAGATGAGTCAAAATCTAAGCAACAAAATACAGGAAGCATTTTCCAAAATAGCAAGCCATGGATAATGTCCCAGCTACACTTACCTGAATGGAAACACTAGGAGTAATCAAAAGCAAATTCCATTTTGTACACACAAACAGAGTACAAAGAGTGCAGAGATTCGAACCCTTTCAACCAGAGTCCCAGGGCATCCTGGGGCCACAAGATCCTTCTGAGGGTGCCATGAGGTATGAGGTCATAAGTAGATAAGTGGGCTCAGGCTCATGACTCTCCCCAGCCATTCCCCCACCCCTATTGTCTGGCCCTTCTGCAAAGAGGTAAGCACTGTAATACATGTTAGCTTTGAAATGGGGTGCTGCTCAATTCACAAAAGTTATGCAGGGGTGCCTTGAGTGTAAAAAGATTCTACTGCTTTAGACCAAATGCTGTCCATAATTTTGTTGGTACATAATTGCTGTCATACATTAGAGAGAAATAGACATCTGAAACTTGAATCTGGCTTTCTGTGCAGGAAGAACAATTAGGAAATTCACCTACAACAATATGAAAAGGGGTTTTAATGCCTTGTATACCTGGGGGATAAATAGAAGGAGGAATGCATCTAGTGGCATTTGAAGTCTGGACATTTATATTCTTTGTGCCTGGAGACTTGTGAGATTTGAAGGTGAATGAAGGACCTGGGTAGACTCTTCAGGACGTCCTAAGGGTGCAGAATAAGCACAAAAAAATATTCAACTTCTTTCTTTTACCATGTGGCACATAGTAGAGACGTCTGTTTCTCTTATTTGGGCAGGTTGGTAAGGCTTCCGGCATCAAGTTTAAACTTCCCCAAAGGTGTTCATTAAAGTTAACACACCAAGCAGTATTAATAATGCATGAGGATTGGACCAGTCTAGTCGGCCTCTTTAGACTTTGCTCCTTTCAACACTGGCCAGTGCGGGAATGAAATGCATTGATCTTTTTATGATTACAGAAATTGGACCAAATGCAGCATTTTTACTGTATGATTGAAGTAACTCCACAAGTTTGAATTACCTATTAGTTTCAGTGAAACACTTGATATAGTTAGTCACATAACCATTTTTTAAGTTACTGAGCTGGAAACATGTATGAAAATTTCCTTAACTAAAAAAAAATATTGTTACTGATATTGACTATGTTACTATGACTTAGTGATTCTTCCCCTGATGACACTGATGTTTTCTTTAAAAAGTGCTTGGAGGCCACAATCAAGTCTGGGTCTTACTATGCTAGGTGTTAACAGACTAGGCATACAAGTAAAAGACAGCTACTATCCATAAAGGATATTCTTGCATAATTGCATTTCCTTCTTCCATGGCTTTAGCACTCTCTAGTAACACTTGTGCCTAACATTGATTACAAAAGCTGTTGGGGATAACCTTGAGTGAAATACTGAATAAGTATTACATTTTTATTGTCCATATTGGGCAAATGTCCTGACTTACATCTGCAGAGGCAAAAACCTTGATAAATATCCTGGTACACCATAATTCTGTGACAGGATTAGATGTTGGTACTGTTGTGTGTTGCAAGTGGGATAATACATATTTTCACTTACATTAGTTAAATGTATACTTCAATCAACAGTGTAATTTTTTGGCGCTGTGTTAAATACTTATTGGCTGATGCCTTTCTTATTCAATATTTCCAACCTTGCCTGTGTATCTCTCAAGCTGCAGAGTTCCTCAGAAAGGGCAGAGGACATGAGAGACCCAAAATGAGGGACACAAAAATGAGTTATGCAGGAAACTTACAATGATGCGAGTTTCCTCCTTTTAAAGTTAGTCTGAAATTAAGCAGAAGGCGGGTAGAGGTGCACCTTATAGACTAAGTGAATCAGAGAGGTATAAGCTTTTGTGAACAGCAGCTCACTTCAGTTCATTTCTGATACTTATTCATCTCTGATTCACTTAGTCTATAAGGTAAACCTCTACCCTGCCTTCTGCTTTGAAATACATCATTTAGAACATCAGCTTTCTTATTTTTTCCAATATAAATAATTTTCAACAATGAAAGTGAAAGGAAACCAAATTTGTAGCAAGTTAGGGGGACTAAAATGAGTGAGTGACTAAAATAAGGTGTGTACAGTATGTGAGCCCCCTTCATAGTGGGCTCAGTGGGCAGCACTACTATCCTTCAACTGATTACTTTGTCCTTTTTGAAAGACTCTAATCAGTAACATAGAATTTACAGCTGAATCAGCAGAGTAAGAGAATGAGCAAGGTGACTGAAGTGTGGATGATTGATTTAGACTGTACGCTGATGATAAATAGTAGGATTTGTTCTGTCAAACTAGAAACATTTCTATATATCCATGTCAATGAGTTTATAAATTATTACAAGGTGTCTATTACTATATACTCTGGTAACTTTCTCATTCCATTTCAAGACTTCATTTACTCTACAGGTGAAAACCTGCCCCATAGATTTAATTGGAGCCAGGATTTCACTCCATGTTGAAAAATGATGGGGTTTTTAAAACTGTGGGAAAGAGATAAAACAAGATAATTGATATCCCAAATAGTAATCTCCCAATATTTTTTCGCCACCAGAATAGAAATGAACTTAAGACAAATGCTTCAGGAAATGTTTTCATATTTTATCATATTTATTATTCCAATGTTAGTTAGAGAAATGCTGTAAACTCAAAACTCTTGGTTTGAATCTGTAGACTGATTGCTAGAAATGGTTGGCCCCTCTAGATCTTGGACTCTGCCTGATAATAAACAAGAAAAGAGCAAATTATTTTCAAATACAGCCCTAAGCTTCTTGATGCCAGTTTATCTCAACCACTTAAGTACCTGGTTTAATGTTCAGCCCACCTGTAGAAATACTTCCTAGCATGCAACAATACAGCTGTTGGCCTCCCTTCCTGTGTTGCTGTTCTTCTCCTTTTATGGGGATTATCAGTCTGTATTATTACTGTTGCAACTACTTGATTGTTATTGACTGGATTCTCCCTTTGCACCTGCATTGGCAGATGTAGGATAATTAACTTGGAAAAAAGTGTTTTCAAAGTGGGAAACTGCAAGTTCTACAGCAGAGGTTATGGGATGGTGGAGCCAGGTATGCCACCTATTTCACTCTGCCCAGATGATTCCTCAGCTGAAATACTTCTCAGAGGTAATTCTGTTGCAGATGGAATTAGCTTCACCTCCAAGGGTCAGACTCTGCTTCACCAGATTTAAATGCCCAAATATGATCTTATTCCACCTCGTTTTAAGTTCCAGAAAGGCCATGACTGCAAAAGCCAAGTGAGTCCTCACTGGTTTTGTGATTTATTTGTAAGGCTAAGATGATGGCACATTACAGAAATAGATACAATAGTAGTTTCTCAGGGACTAGAAAATGGTGAACTAGGATCACACTTAGGCATCTAAGTTCCATTAGGTACTTAGTAGGTGGAAAAGGATCGGGCCCCAAGTTTTCCAACAGCAAAATGGTGAATCGTGTAGAAAGTCTTCATCCATGAATTTATCCAGTTGGGTTAGTGATTTGAATCAATTAATGAGCCTGATTAAATCCAACACTAAATTTTCTGTGTTCCAAAACATTGAATTAGTTCTGCTAGAACATTTGATGGACAGATGCTCAATAGCAGAAAAGGCCAGTGGTTTTTCACTTAACTTTCACCATAAATGGGTTCTATCCTTAATCAGCTGATTTGGATAATTTGTATTCATTACAGCTGTGTACAACTTTATAAATGGGTATTTGGTTTTATTTCTTGTTTTTGTTGTTTTGATACGTTTAATTTCTCAAAACCACTTACAAATTGGTAATGAAAGCATTTACAAGTATATTTTATGTGTATTTATTAAGTGTATTTATGTATTCTAGTGTCTGTATTCACAATGCAAACAGCATGAAATTGGATATGCGTTAACTTACATGGGATGGTGTGTGTGGAAGAAATATAACTGAATTGCATTTTTTTAAACTCTGCAGAAGTCTGTCATGTTGCTTGTAATATAATTTGACACTAAAAATGTATCATCTCAATATAATTCTGGCTTAATAGCCAAACATCTTTAGGTAGCTAACATTATCCAGAGGATATTACAGATAATTAAAGCAAAGAAGAAACTGATTTGCAGTCTCTGAACACTGGAGTTCCCATACTGTTAAAAGAAAATATTGTCTTTCATCATGTATATTTTCAGAACATAATGCACCAACCACTACAACTGGATTGATCTTTTGAAGTTGATTCTAATATTTATACATTCAATATCTGATAAGTTGTTGGTGAACAATGCACTTTCTATTATAGAACTATCTGAATGAGAGAAATGGGTTTAAGCCAAAAAAGATATGGTGAGGGTGGAGCAGAATGAAAAAAGAAAGAGAAGGCATTCTTTCTTCTTAATCCTTTATGTTTGGTGTTATTTTTTTTTGGTGCAACTGATTAAAAAAAATAGGGATTGTATGCACACCTGCTTTGTTTGAATAAGAACCTGGCACCCTGAGTGCACTACTAGTTATACAGTAAGGCTGTAAACAAATGTCTTATTTGATCCAAATTAAAACAGGATTGGCACGGTCATTTACATGCGTCACCCTTCCAAGCTACATTGCTGTGTCTTCACCAGTAGATGGCTGATCAGAGCACACAGCCTGACAGGCTTGTCTCTGGAACTGTACAAACATACATGTCCCAGGAAAAAGTATTGGTATATCCAGCATGCTAAGTGGAACAGTGGATGGGTACATCTGTACAATCCCAGGACAAATGTGACATCTGTTCATAACCTATGAGGAAAAAGAAACTCTTTCAAGGTAGTAGAAGACCTACTATGCAGCCAGTATATTGGGACGATAAATATTCACCCACTGGCAGCTGGGAGAGAATAGTATCAGAGATTCTGAACAGTTAAGTTGAGAGGGATACTGTGGTCTATTCCCTGAACTTCCTCTGCTCTATCAGGCAGAGGAAATTCTCTATTCTCTGCTGAATTAACTCTTCCTCTCCCTCTGAAATCCATAAAGAGCATTAGCAGTGTCCAGCACTGTCTCATGACATGAGACCTTCTATGGAAGACAAAAACTACAATGACTTTGCCAACATATCTATTTATCTTACTTTCCACTAGTTTCCCCACATTTCTGCTTTTCCAGTTCCTTCTCCCATTAAATATCTGTGGTGTATCCCTCTTTGCTTATTGGCCAAACAGGATTTAAGGTGAGACTTGAAAAGTGTCTGGGAGGGCATTTCAAATGCAGTGTCTACATAAGGCACATTAAAAACTGATCAGACACACCCATTGCCACTCTGGAAGTTTGGGATGCCGAGACTGGGTGGGCAAAGGAGATTTGAAGTGAAAGTGGAGAGAAAGAGGTAGCAGGTGGGAAATCTGTCAGGGAATGTTTCAATTTAGGCCAATTATGTTTATGATCTAGAGGTTTTTAAAGAGCTAGTGGCAGTGACCAAGCTAATGTGGTGGCACTGCTTGGGTGGCACTACACAAGATTCAAAGGAAGATGAGTCCTGCCCTGAAGACTTCTCTGCACATGTATATGGAGAACCTTTGGCACACAAAGGATGTGGGAGTTTTTCATGAAAGAACACACAAGCTGGCTCACAGCCATTTGGCTTCTGCACAGGGAAATGCATGTTGCTTATTACTGCTCCTGCTCCACTCAAGCTCCTAGGGCGGGTGTGGAACCCCAGTCACAGGATCTTGTCTCACTTGTGGTGCATGAAGCAGAGGGCTGCTGAGATCTTGCACTGATGATCTCTTCCTCCATTCACTGGGTGAAGAGCCACATAGGTTCCTCCCACCCCAAGAGATGGAGAGCACTGAGAGAAAGGATGCTAAGAAACCAGGTGGATTCATGACCTCATAGACTAAAAAAGTTCTCTAAGTCTGTTGGCCATAAAAGAAAGACCAAGAAAGATAGTGTCCACTGTTAACTAGCCAAGAGGAACTCTGAACAGAAGATGCAAAGAAGGCAGAGCTACTCAACAGCTACTTTGCCTCAGTGTTCACAAAAAAATTGGGCTGCAGCCAGAAGATTATTTAGATAAGGAAGGGGATAAGATGAAGGATGAAATAACAAAAGGGACAGAGAATTTTTGATGGGTCTGAATGAATTCAAGTAATCAGGGCCTGCCGATCGTCATCTCAGGGCACTAAAGAAACTGACAGAGATCTTGGAGCCATGGCAATGATATTCATGAAGTTGCAGGGCACAAGTGAGGTATCAGAGGACTGGAAGAAGGCAATGTAATCCCCCTTTGCAAAAAGGCAAAATAGAGGATCTGGGGAACTGCAGACCAGCTAGCCTTACCTCCATACTTGGAAAGTTACTGGAGCATATTCTAAGAAAGGCCATTTGCAACCATCTGGAAAGAAAAAGTTGACCACAAGCAGCCAGCATGGATTTGCTAAGGAAAAGCATGTCAAACAAACCTCTCTTTCTTTGATAGAGTGACTATTTGGGTAGATGAAGAAAATGCTGTGGATATGGTATATCTGGACTTCAGGAAGACTTTTGACAAGGTCCTGCATAACCTTCTCGTACCTGCCTCCGTTCGATTAGGAGCTCGCGCGCCACCTTAGCCCGGGCTCGGGATCTTGTGCCCCCGAGCTTCGTTGGTACACCCCAGGGTTTACTCCGGCTGGTATTAAGGGGGACCCCAGAACTTGCCTGCCACGACTTTGATGACTCTCTCAGTGGGGGGTCTTCCCTTGGGGTATCCCCTGGTGCCGGCACGCCTCTTCGCAGGTACTCTCGGGGCTCCGTCCTCCCCTACACCCCGGCCATACGCCACCTCAGGTCTTCCTGTCCTGGCCTCTCACCCGTCCTCGTCTCGTCCTCTCTCTTGGCTCGGGCACCCTAGCCCCTACAGGCTGTCTTCGGGCCGGGTATGCCTCACCCAGTTGGAGGGTGCTGCCCTGATCCCTCCTTCCTTGGGAGGCAGCCGTCCTCTCTGCCTCCCCCAATAGTCTCGGCCGCCGTTACCCACTCCGGCGGCTCCGCAATACCGGCTACAGCTGGCCCCGCTCTCAGGGTAGCTGCTACGCCTCACGCTGCCTCGGGTGTTGGGTTCCCCGCTGGCTGCTGCCCCGCCTCTGGGGGTGACTTCTCCCCCTGTCTCTGCCCCTCTGGGCTCTCCGCTGCGCTGCTCGCAGCCTGCTCCGCCTCTATCCGGCGGCGTCCCGCACTCTGCGGGTGGCGGCTGATCCCCTGCTCGCTGGAGCTCCGCGCTCCTGCTCTCTCCCTCCAGCCGCCCTGCTGCTTTGGCGGGGCCGCCTTTTGTTCCTCCCGGCCGGCGTGCCCCGCCCCCGCCGCTCAGCCGCAGCCAGATAAACACCCGGCTGATGGCCCGCGCCGGCGCGTGGAGTTTCTTCGGGTCTTCCGGCCCTGCGGGAGGTAAGCAGACCCCTTGGCCACCGCGGGGGTCTCCCGGTGCCCCCGCTCCCCTGGGACACTTCTCATAAACAAATTGGAGAAATGTGGGCTAGATAAAACTACTCTAAGGTGGATAGACAACTGGCTCAGTAGCCACAAGTGAAGGGTAATTATAAATGGATCCATGTCAGAATGATAGGAAGTTTTGAGTGAAGTCCCACAGGCCTCTGTCCTGGGGCCAGTGCTGTTCAACATTTTAATTAATAATTTGGATGCTGGCATAGAAAGCTTCTTGAGCAAGTTTGTAGATAACAAAACTCAGAAAGATTGTGAACACATTAGAGGATGGGAGTGCAATTCAGAAGGATCTTGACAGATTAGAAAGCTGGACTGGAGCTAACAGGATGATGCTCAATGCAGACAAATGCAAGGTGCTACACCTCAGAAAGAGTAATCTAAAGCACAGATATAAAATGGGTGATACCTGGCTGGGTGGTAGGACTACAGAGAAGGTTTTAAGCATGTTGGCAGATCACAGACTCAGTATGAGTCTTCAGTGTGATGCAGCTGCACAAAAGATGAATCTTAAAATGATATTCGCCAATAGAAGTATTAGGTGCAGAATATGGGAAGTGGTAGTATCCCTATATTTAGCACTGCTTAGGCCTCATCTAGAATATTGTTTGCAGTTTTGGGCTCTACATTTTAAAAAGGATGTGGAGAAGTTAGGGTCCAGAGGCAGGCAACAAAGATGATAAAGGGCTTGGAAAAACTTTTATGAGGAAAGAGTGAAGGAGTTAAGCATATTCAGCTTGCAGAAAAGACCCTTTAAGAGGGGACATGATGGTACTCTTCAAATACTTGAAGAGCTGTCATAAAGAAGAGAGGCATACCTTCTCTATCTTGCTACAAAGAGTAAGGTATGGACCACTGCTTTAAAGTTGCAGCAAAGTAGTTTTATATTAAATATTAGGAAAAACTTCTCCGTTAGAACAGTGAAGCAATGGAATAGACTGTCTAGTGAAGTTGTGGGCTCTCCATCATTAGAAGTTGTGGGCTTTTCTCCATCAGGTGTTCAAGAAGAGGTTACACAGCCACTGATGTGAGATGATCTGGGCATAGCTATGCTTATATTCTACTTCCTTCTGTATAAGCTATGCTTATTTCCCATGCTTCTGGGCTCTGCTGGTGGTCGCAGGGGCTAACATGGAATTCCCACTCTCTAACCCCACACCCCTTCAGGGTTTTTTAAGCCTTCTGTAACAGGGGCTCAGGCAGGAGCCCTGTTACTAAAACAGGATTGGGCATGACTGACTGGACCATGCACCCTGCCAAGTGGAGAGAATCACACACCCAGGCAGGGCCGGGTGATTAGCCCGCCATGCCTTGTATAAATCCGGCAGCAGGGCATATACCTTTTGCCTTTGGGCACTGGAGGATGGACAAGGGGTTACCGAGACCCCAGAGAGAGAAAATGAGGAGCCTAACCTGCAATCTAGAAGGGTGCCAGGACCGCGGGACTTCAGACAACATGACAGGTCAGCCACAAGGCAGGCTACTTCCCTGGGAATCACAGCTGCATTACTGAGTGCGGGGAAGTACTGGGGCTCCGGGCAGCAGCTCTGCAGGGAGTCCAGGGAGAGAGAGAGTGTCCCCGGGATGATGCGCGGGCAGTAGGAGTTAATCTAAGCCCCTGGCCCCGTTTGGACAGCAATGATGCCGAAAGCAGCAAAACGGACTGTGAGGGAGCAGCAGGGGCCACTCCCAGCACAAGGCATATGGGAGGGATGAGAGACATGGAGAACGCACCTCGCTAATGAGGCAATTGGTGGCAGAGACTGTGCTAATTACAAAGTATCCATGAGGTATCTAGCGTTGAGTTTCCTTATCTGCAGCTTGGGCTTCCCTTGCTAATGAAGTAATTGGTGAGACTACAGTTACTGTACCATTTTATTTAAAAAAATAAACTAACACCATGAGCATGTAACACCTGGGTGGTGTTTATCGATCCCTAGCATTGAAAGATCACTAATCTCCTCCATTTATTTCAATCCAAGTTGTGGCAGGCGAGTACAGAAGGGAGACGAAGCTAGGATCACCCGTCCTGTTCACACCTTCCTTAGAGGCATTGGGTGTCAGCTGCAGCCAAGGCTGGAGATTTTGACTGGGATATACCAGTGCTTCTGGTGGGACTTAAACCTGGAGGTTCCTGACTAGGTGTTCCTGCCCCTCCCCTGAGGCTCAGACTGATTTGCTATACAGTTGGACCCCAAGTTATGCGTGGGATACGTTCCTGAAAAACACCATGTAAGTTGAAACCGTGTAACTCAAGGCATTAAGTCAAAGGAAAACAGGGGTATAGGGACCTGGGACCAAAATTTGGTAACATTATTTCATAATAAAAAGATATTTAAACACAAAATAATGGAATTAATAGCCTTATTAAAGCATTAACTCCCGGCTGTTGTTAAGCAATGCAGAGTGTTCCCATTCTGCATTTTTATTTAGTTTCTTGGAGTTCTGTGCATAAGAGAAGGGATCCATTTTTTCTGAAATGCCCAGCAAGTATGCACGCACTGTTGGTTCTACGTATTCTATGAATTTTGCAACAATGAGTCTATCCACTTTATCTTTTAACTTCTACCAAAGGTGAGTGGCATAAATTGTGGGATAGTTTGGCTCTTTGAGCTCTGTTCAGTACTTTGTTGAGAGCTTCCCTATTTCCTGGAAGGTGACTTCAAAAACTTCCTCAGTGTTTTTTATCTCTTGGCCTTGCATCTTCTTGATAACACTAAAAACTTGAACTATTTTTAACTCAGAAGGGGTCCCCCCCGCCCCCCGCTAATATTACAACATGTATGTTTTCCAGGTCGTTATTTCCCCCATGCATTTAGTTCATAAATGTCCTTAATGGAGACAAAATCACCACTCAAACCTTGAATCTACAGTACTCCTTACTTTCTGTTGCTTTTTTGAGCATTAGTATCACTATTTTTGGCACCACATTTCTTGTTCACATTTATCCAATTTAAAATTAACAAATGCTCCATTTGCTTTCAGGCTGATGGCCCATTCCTTTTGTTGCAACATCATCTGTTGTTCCTGTGAAGAATTCCTCTTAGCTAATGGTGTGGTTGTTCTCCAGCATGAGCATACTTTTAATAGCTGCAGACTCTAGTTAGGTGGTATAATCTATTGCAATCTTTGCATCATTTTCAAAATGCTGGGCATTATCTTGGCTTGTGTTGCTTGCTGTTTGTGCTGCTCCATGTGCTGTTTTCTGTGATTTCCAATTCTTTGTTCCTTATTTTTGCTGCAGGTCTATGTCATTGTAGCATATTGGATTCTCTATAGTGGCACTGTGTAACCTCCTTTAAAGCCTCAGTGACTATTGGGTAACTTCATTTGCTCAATAAATTGTAACTGCAATTCTTGGTATTCTGTAGTCTGAGTGTTTTGTCCCAGATTCCTATCATTATTTGATCTCTTACCAGGGACTGAGTCCCACCCCCACCACCAAATGCAAATTTGGCTCTTCACTTTGAGATCTGTCACAAATCATTTAATGTTTTCACCTTTGTGTGTGTATGTGTGTGTGTGCACGCTGAGTTTAAAACTATATTGCTCATATTATTTCATATTTATGTGGAGTGCAGTAGTCCTCAAATTTCTGTGTTCTCTGCCCAAGTCAATGGGAAGCTATGTAGCCTGGGTACACCCAAGGGTGTGCTCTGATCCCAATCACAAGGGAATGATGAGAGGTAAGCGTGCTGTGGGAAAGGTCACCACCACTGACATGTGGTTCCCTCCTACCTATATAGAGTTAGACTCGAGACAGGCTCTTAATTATTTACAGTATTCACTAACATATAATGTATATAAATATAAAACTAGATACCATATACATATATTTACGCAGAGGACATTAACCAATTACCAAGGTCAAACCCTAAATAGCACTGTGAGAGAATCACTCCCAAGCACAACTCCCAGGGAAAACAATATATATCGACAGTGAACCCACAGCTTCCCCACCCCACAGTTGGGAACCCATACTCAAAGGGTCACACAAAATATAACAGTGGAAATGTGATTTTACCCCTACACAGGAACAGTTACCTCTTTCTTTAGTGCAGAATGATAGGCATCAAATGGGCCCCTACCCAGTTAGGGGACCTAACATTTAAAAAAAACCAACAAGGTGGTTTTCAGAAATTACTCTGTCCTATGATAGCACTATTTACCCATCACAAGTGAACAGTTTCAGCAGCATCACACCATACAACATCACAATACAACATTTCAATATAAGGCACAATCATAAACAATTTTAATAATGTCTATGTCTTAATATAGTCCATGACCCATGGCAAAGGATAGCCCTCCTTCCAATGGGGTCCCTTGTGGGGGGGGGGGGTGTCCAGGAAGCATCACAGACCCCTCCCCTTAGGACCTTGACTGGGCAAGGGGCTGCTCACCCAGCCCATCCTCTGGGTTTGCCCATCCCAAATGTCTTTTCCCTGTGGGATTCAAGGGCCCAATGACTCATGCTCCCTCAGGTGGTGGTGGTCACAGTGCAGCTCGCTGGGGTCTCCTCCGCACTACCACTGGAGCGCCCCTCCAGGCCTTCCCTGTGCCGCTGGGCTCCTCCTCACCCTGTACCCCGCTCTGGGCACTGAGGGCTCAGCTCCCCTCAGCTGCTGCAGCACTGCTGCTGGCTCCTGGGTGCTGGGCTTCATGCTGCAGCACTACTCTTTCCCTGTGCTCTGGCTTTGGCACTGAGGGCTCTTTTAGCAAAGGCCAGGCCCTTCAGGCTCTGGCCATCTGGCCTCACGCTGGGTGGCTAATTCAAGCAGCCTCCGCTGCCCCCTGGCTCCACTCCCTCATGCGCTGCCCTGGCCACTTGCCGGGCGATGGTGCCTTAGCCGCCTCACCGCAGCTCCCAAGGGCCTTGCCCCATTTGCCTCCCTCCGCACTGTGTGGACTGCTGGCCCTTTGGGGTTGCAGGCTCAAGCCACTGTTTGCAGCTCCTAGAGCCCAAGCTCTGTGTGCCGAAATGTGCACCGTGCTGAGCCCAGTGGTCTCACACCCTCCCGGGGCTCTTCAGGAGCTCAGGGCTGTTCACCAGTGGGGCAGCTTGTCCCCAGCTTTTCTCGTTCCAATCTTCCATCTTCAGCTTCCCCACTGCACCTGCCCTCTCTTTATATACTGTTCAGGGCCCCGCCCCTGAAGTCTTCCAGACCTGGCAGGGTCCATGGAGCTCCTCTCCCCCTCCCCCCAGGAAAAGAGCACGGCTTCACTCCTTTGGCTGCCTCCTGATTGGTGGATGAGTTCCACCAATCAAAACAGCCTGGGACTCAACCCAAGCTCCGAAAGGTAAGCCTGCTACAACTATTAAAACACCAACGGCTTCAAAAACCATCTGTTGTCAGAAGTCTTCTCTGCCTTTTTGGTGGTAGCTTTTCTTCACAGACATACTGAGGCACTGTTTAAACCACGGGTGGGCAAAATATGGGCCATGGGATGGATCTGGCCCTGCACGGAGGATTTTGTCTGGCCCATGGCAGGTCTCTTAGCCCTGCCCAGCTCAGGCACAGGGGCAGCCCAGCCTGCGGTGCATGTGGCCAGTCCCAGTGACCCCAGGTGCACTGTGGGGCTGAGGCAGCACAGCGGCTGGACTCAGCTTCCTCACAGCCTCCACAGTGGGAGCTCCTTCCAGCTGCCTCTGCCACACTCCAATGCTGCCAGACCCAGCCTTGCTGCCCTGGCACCCCTGCCCATCCTGGTGTCTTCATGGAGATCAGCCCAGGACCTGTGCAACCAGGGTGTGTGGGTGGGTGGGTGGGTGGATGGGATGGGGCTGCGAATGGGACAGGCAGACAGGACTGGGGCTGGGATTGGAATTGGGATTGTGGAGCTGTGATAGTGCAGGGCCAGGGCCTAAGGGACAGCCACAATCCATTTCCCACACATTCCTGCAACACGTACCAGTTCTGCAAGCCGGGGTGTGTGGGGAGTGGATCATAGCTCTGTCCCAGGCCCTCGCTGTCATGGCCCCATGATCCTGATCCCATCTCCAGGCCCAGCCACCCATCCCAGTCCTGGATCTCATTCTCTGCCTGTCCACAGCCCCATTTCATCTGCCTGGCTGCACATCCTGCCCACATGGGTCCTGGCTGGTCTCCATAGAGACCCCAGGATCACTGGGTGGTGACAGTGTGGGGCTGGGGCCCAGGACACACCCATGATCTGCTTCCCTCATTCCTCTGCCTATGGAACCAACACCTGTCATAGGGACATGAGGGCAGCAAATCGTGGCTCTGCCCCAATCCCTAGCCCTGTGCTGTTACTGCCCAGTGATTCTGGCCCCAGCCCCACCCACCCATCCCAGTCCCGGATGCCACCTCCTGCCTGCCCACGGCCCCATCCCATCTGCCCAGTTGAGCACGGGGCAGAGCCACTTAGAGAGTTTTGGTGAGCTGTTGCAAGCAGGTGGGGCGCTGACCTGGCCTGCGACAGCTCACCAAAACTCCGTAAGTGGCTTTCCAGCCCAAATAATTGCCCACGTGTGTTTTAAACGTTCTCCAGTTGTCCTCTGTATTTTCAGAGAATTTCATTTCAACTTCTGTATTCTTCCACTCAGGGATGTTCTTCATTTATTTTAGTCCTACTGCCAGGTATTGTTCAGGAATCAGGTGTCTTACAGAGGTTTGCTTCACCTGCTGTCTGAGTTCTAATGGATCAGCATTGTATAATCTGAGCTGCTGCACAATCCAACAACCAGTTACAGTTGGTTCATAACATTACCACTTTTGAAGACCCAGTTCCTTGTTGCTGTAAGTTCTGGTTCTTGGTATATCAGTCCTCACAAATTTTAAGAGAATCCTGTTAGGCACCTTCATCTTGGAGCTACACTCTAGTCACAAAAGGAGATGTGGGATGTTGAAGTTTGCTCAGTGCAGACAGAAGTGTTCAAAGAATTTGGTGAGCTAAAGTCTAATGTGTTTATTCATGATGTATATATCTCAGATTTTCAGAGGCTCATACCGTGGTCAAATTTGGACAGTTTCCCAGGGGACATTTAAAGCTTATTCCTGATAGCAAAATGGAGACCATACCACAATTAAAACCCTGCTTCAGAGCATGGAAACACTAGAATTTCTCAGTTAAATAAATAGACAAAAGATTTTTGAGATATGAGGGGAAAAAAACCCAAACCTCATTTTTTCTCAGAATCACCTGAAACACGTTTACTGAAATTTTCAAAAATATTGTGGTGCGTGTGGCCAGTCCCAGTGACCCCAGGTGCACTGTGGGGCTGAGGCAGCACAGCGGCTGGACTCAGCTTCCTCACAGCCTCCACAGTGGGAGCTCCTTCCAGCTGCCTCTGCCACACTCCAATGCTGCCAAACCCAGCCTTGCTGCCCTGGCACCCCTGCCCATCCACCCCTTAGGCTGAACTTTTCATTTAATGGAAAATGGAAGTCAAAACAGTTAAAGTTGGACAAGTGCATAAACAACTGAAAATAGAGGTTTTATACTAGATATTATCAGGCAATCTTATTTAAAGCTACATCCACCTATCCTGTTTGTAACGCTGAGTACCTATAATGTATAGGAGATTAATGCTTGATCCTTAAGTAAATCCTTATAATTTACTTGTTTTCTTATATTCCATTCATTTAAAACAACAATTCCCTGTACATTTTAGCACTCTTACCTGCATTTAATTTTTCCCCTGTGTAAGATTGGGCCAAATCATCCATTTTCATCTCTCTGGAATCTCTCATTTGAAGATAAAATGTCAAAGCTGATTTTCATTTTCTGTTACACTACAATAGAGAGGGAGTGAAAGGAAATATGGAATACGTAAATAATTATGCAACCGAAATGATAATGGCCTCTCTAATTACTGTTTTTGCAAGGTGCTTTTAGAACCTGTACAATGAAAGGCCTTATGTACTAATTCAGGAGGCTGCTTAAGAATACAACCTACTATACAAGCACAAGCTTTCCCTGTGTGGCAGAACTTCATGACACTTTAGCGGTGAATGCCTTCATTGCTATATTTATAGCTGCAACCTGATTACAAAATACTAGAAAAAACTGCACTTTTGCTTGGTTCTTTCCATCTCAGTACCCTTATCGTCTTTGCTCTTTCTTTTGGATAAGAAAGTTTTGTGAGATCCTTGACATCAAATGATGACACAGACCACTGGATATGCAAGATAAGTAATTCACTGTTTTGCATAAAGACGTTATTGAAACCAGTCTGTAGTAGGCTTAGTTGCCTTTACTGTCTTTATCAGCTCTGAGGGGAAAAATCTGAATTAGAGCGTAGTAGAAAATAGGGCTGCGTGAAACAGCACTGTTCCGCTTCGACTTCCATTTTGACGTTTTGATGGAACAGGGTTTCATTTCGAGTTTTATTTCGTTTCGACAGCACTGTTCTGTTTCATTTTGTCAAAACTCTTTTGATCTTTTGATGTTGTTTCGACATTTCGCCCACCCAGCACCAGGAAGATTGGTGCTGCTGCTGGCCCCAGCCAGCATGACCAGTCTCCTGTCATCCGGCAAGCAGATCAGGGGCCTACACCCCCAGGTGGAGTCTGGCACAGCCCACACAGCCCTCCCAGGGGTGCAGGCAAGCCCCCAGTGTGCCTGCTGGATGACAGGAAGCTGGTGCTGCCGGTTGGGGCCAGTGGCAGCACTGATCTGCCCAGCACAGGCTGCTGGTAGCACCAGCCTCCTATGATCCAGCAGGCAGATCAGGGCCCCCCCGCACCACTGGGAGGAGTCAGCAGAGCCCCGCAACCCTCCCAGGGGTGCGAGGGGCCCCGTTTGGCCTGAGCAGCCCACACCCAGCGCTGGGAAGATCGGTGCTGCCACTGGCCCCAGCCAGCAACACCAGCCTCTTGCCATCAGGCAGGCAGATCAAGGCTCAGCCGCACCCCTGGGAGGGCTGCAGGGGCTGTGCCAGGCTGCTCCCGGGGGTGTGGGCCCCCAGTCTGCATCCCGGATCACCTGGGGCCAGTGGCAGGTGGGCCCAGGGCAAATCAGCTCATGCGGGGACCTCTACGGGGCTACGGCTGGTACGGGACCTGGGCATATCAACACGTGCAGGGACCTGTGATAGGGGTGAAGACAGGTCCCCACACGAACTGATATGACCCGGGCCCCATACAGAAGCCAGTCTGAGAAGGGTGTGGCGCCTGGCACAAATCAGCTTGTGCATTGACCCACCCCCGCCCCATGATCAGCAGCAGCACCGATCTTCCCGGTGCTAGGTGCGAGTGCTACCTGGCAACAGCAGCCTCCTGTCATCCAGCAGGCAAATTGGGAGCCCGCACCCCCAGGAGGAGTCTTCCACAGCCCTGCAGCCCTTCTGGGGTGCAGATGGGCCTCCGATCTGCCTGCCGTATGACAGGAGGCTGCTGATGCTGGCTGGGACCGCACTGAAGCCAAGTAAGCCTGGCTTCGAAACTCAAAACATTTCAAAACTTTTGAAATGTTTTGAGTGCCCTTGTTTCATTTTGAAGCTGTTTTGAAGGCTTTTGTTTCGTTTCAATTTCACTGTTTTGAGCTTGAAACTCATCAATACAGCTTCACAACAAAACACTGCACAAAATTTCACACAGCCCTACTAGACAAGCCCTCTCATCCCGCCCTTAGATCCTCCTTTCTTGGAGCTGGAAATCAGAGCAAGAAGAAACAACACCACTTACTTTTCCTGTTCCACTTCCAGTGAGATGGCACTACTGTGCTTTTCCATTAAGTAGGGCATAAGTTCTCGGCATAGGGGATCTTAGGACCTGGGTTTGTGAGCGGGGAGTTGGGAATGGTTAGATGGAACACTGCATAGTACAATCCACTAAACTTAGTATCTATTTTGTCTGAATATGTAGGAAAACTCATCCCCAAAAGGAGTTGGGGTAACCTTTTCTCTGTTTATGTCAAACTGTTCTTGCTGTTTAAAAATACTAAATTGGAAAAGTTTTTACATCGGAGAAATAAATCAATATAGGCTGCTTCAAGCATCCATATTTTACACTGCTGAGAAAGTAATTCTTTTGTTTTATTTCTAGTAGGTTAAGGAACATCATTTTTATGCTAACCTTTTCTCTTTTGAATTCTGTTCTACAGATGCCTTCCAGAAATCTTTGGATGTTCAATATGTTACTATAGATATAGAGTAAAATTTTGACAGTTTCGTTACTGCTCAAAACCTGCAGTTCCCTGCAGAGACCTTTTCTCGCTAGTAGCCTTATTGCCAAGTTGTCATAGCATTAATTAAACTAGAAGAATAAGGCATTGCATGTCATTTCCTATACTGGATGCCTTCATATTAGGGGCATATCTCCATGGTAAGAACCTGTATCTAAACAAAAAATAAGCCTGGTAACAGTACAAAAGCACACACAAGCTCTTAAGTGGAAAATGTGGCAACAGAAAATATTAAATTGAAAGCAAGCAAGAGGAAATGATAAAGAGTTTCTTGAATACTTAATTTCTTAAGCACTAACGTTCTTATTTCATTTAGTTATTATCTGTACAGCAATGATATTTTTAATCTCCATATTTTATATATTTTGGATATTTATTGGATTCAACTTCAGAAGTTTTCTAATTTAAAAAACCCCCACACGTTACATGTAGACTGAATGTTCCTTAGTGAAATTATAGATTCACTGAGCCAGCACATAAAATTGTGTGTAGTAAAACTCTATTTTATATTAACTACTAATAATTTGCATATCCATTTCATTTTGCTGCATGAATCAAAATGTCTTCATTTTACGTGACATTGTATTTCATTTCACAGTTTTTATGTACGTTTACCTGACTGCTTGGAAATGAAAAAATATAGCACACATGTTCAGGCTTTTGGGCAGATTTTTCCACAGTAAAACCAAGGGATGTTTACATTACAATTGCAGACAGGTGTTTGCTGGCTTGCATCTCCCAACAATTCCACTGAATACATAGAGATTTTTTTGCTCTTCATTTGATTTTAGGTGAAGGGTTTCACAACAGTGTATTGACCAGTCAGACTGAGGTTCAAAATCTGCGCTGAGCCCCTTGCAGCCAGGTCACCAAAGGGTGAGAACAGTGCCAAGGCAATAGAGTCAACTCCTACTGCCTTAGTGACACCTACAGTTTAATCCAGAAGTGGTGTTATCAGGCTACGAAGAAAGTCCTGTCCATCCTTCTTTCCACTGGAGGAAAGAGTGGTTGTATTGTGGGAGGGAGGATGAAGGATGGAGAACAGTTTCTTGATATTCTACTAGGTACCTAGGACTCTTCCCTTTCACCTTACAAGGCACAGCACTACTTATACTTTAATAAAATACAGAGAATCTCAAAGGAGGAGGGAAATTTAACCTCCTTCCCTAATGTGACTCATCAGCCACAGTGGAAAAGAAATAGTGGGATGGAGAAGGGAAAAAAGACCTGACTGTAGTGCCAAAAATGGAGGAAAGAGACACCAGAGAGGTAGACAGGGCATGGGCCTTGGGTTCCCACTGTTTCTGAGTACTTGAGGAAAGGGCCAGTGAGAAGGATGGTGAGCTTAATGATGTTCTCCTGAGCTACATCTTGAAATTGAGGATTTTATCATGGGAGGAGCAATCCAGGCTGTCAATACAAAATACCAGCTCAAAGGCAATCTACAAAATGCCTTCCAAAAATATGCCTGGGAACAAATATTCATAACCTATCAGATACTAAAAACAATGGCCTGAATTCAGACAGTGACTCATTACAATTTACCTGCTATCTCTGCATTCCATAAGTAATAATTCTTTTCCCTTTTGAATGGTCTTGTTCTTCAACATAATTAAGTTATCCATGCAGCTCCCTGATTTTTTAAACTCCTTCTGATCCACCTCTCCTTGCTCCTACTTCACAGCCATCATTCCTTAAGTGACTTCTTTCATTTACATGAAGTTGAATGCAAACCATTAGCTTGTTTCTTGTTATTTCATTTAGCCTGTGTCTGCTCCTTTCCCAGACCTAAGTAAGGGTGTTTTATGCCCAAAAGCTGGTCAAATATCCCTTCCAACTATACAGTTGGTCCAGTAAAAATATTACAAGAAAAGTCTTGCAGCTCAACTATGTCAATTTTCCTAGCTCTCCTGTCTAGCAAACTACAATCCAACCTCCCCCATTATTAACAGTCGCCCCAGACAGGGACTGCACAAACAGATGTAGCATGCTGTGAAAGGCAACAGGTTTTACCAAAGGGCGGGGTGAGCAAGCATAGAAAGCTTTCCATTCATTGCTTCCAGGATAACAAATCTGAAGACTTCTAGTTATGCTTCTCAGGTAAACTCAAATGCCGAGGTAGCAAAGAAGAGAAAGTCTTTGATAGAGAAGACCGTACTGTTAAGAAATTTCATGATTAAAACCAAGACCTTGGGTTGTACCTGGGAATGAGCTGGCAGCCAGTACTCCACTGGATTTTCAGACTGTCTGCAAATGAAAATGCAGGCAAAAATAGGAAGGGTGGGGTTTCAGGAAGCGGTGTTCTTTCTTAGCTCAAATAATTCCCATCCTCAAACAGTTTGGAGCCAGATAAAGGACTTTGCAATGAGTGCATTCGTCCTGTGGGATACGGTGATAAGGGCCTGGGAGTGGCAGTGGGTAAATCTGTTTCCAAGAGAAAGGAGGAGGAAACGGTGAGAGGCTGGAACTTTGCAGAGGATGCTGGACTGAGGTAGCAGGAGTGGTTTGGCTAGGAGGGTAGCGTCAAGGGGAGGAAGTGGAGTTTCAAATGATTTGGGAGGAAGCAGTGCACTCCTACAGAGGAAGTAGGAAAGCTGCTGCTGGCTGACAGTTCTCCCACCCTTTTCTCTAGGAATATGTCAGGGACCCTGAAGTCATCTCCCTTAAAGAGAGAGCATGCTCAGGTCAGTGTTTGCCAAGGGGCCAGCTTCTTTGCCATGCTGCCTTTCCCTTCTGGCAGGCCTGGCCCTTCTTTTGCTCAGGTCTAAACAGCCAGGCACTGTTACAGGCACCAGACTGAGTACTTTATTTCCTGGGCCCGATTCTGACCTAAAGCCAATGTTAATGTGGTGTGCCCCATTGATTTTTCCTGGTGTTACTCCTGATTTATTATTGATTTAAGGACAATACGGAGTGCTAAACTCCAACTCTAACTGTAAAAGAGCAACTTCTGAAAGTTGCAAATAAATATGTAGTGTCTACCAATGAAGTATATTTTAAGGCTTGGATATATACTGTGGAGAGCAGACATTTCTGTACTGCGTGGAATACAACTGAATGATTTAATCCCCAAAGCTGACCCAGACAATTGATGGCAAGGCTGAGTGCCACACTTAGATTGGCTGAAACCTTCCTCCAATCCTCTCCTTACTTCCTCCCCTGGCAAAGCCATGTGACATTTTCACTATTAATTGAGCAATCAGATTCCTCCTTCCCCCTTTTTTATGGAAAAAAGGACACTTTGAAAACTATTCTTTAAAGAATCCTGATGAATAGCATTAATTCCCAATGAGAGGAGCAATCTAGATTGCTTGGCTACCAACATCTTTTATTCATGAGCAGCATAAACCATACATTTGCTGCCTCACTCGAGCATCTGACATTATTTATGAGAGGAAAAAGCACATATTTAACATTTTGCATCTCAGGCTTTTGAACAATCAAAAAGCATGTAATGAAGTGGCAACACCTTTCGGTAGCAATAAGCTACTAATTTATTATAAGTCCTTCTAGTCGATGGACATTTTCAAGATTGTTACTTTCCACCAGGAAAACTGTTATTAAAGAAACATTTTTGTGCACACTGATTCTCATCAGATGTTTTAATCCTTTTCCAGAAGATGGGGAGGTAGCATCCTTGAGGTTTGCTTTTGAACTTTTTCCCCTGAAACCTGCATGGGGTGAAGCCTTAATGCTAAAGCAAGTATTGCTTACCATTTCAATATTTTGTAATAATAGGGGGTTTTTTAAGTTAAACCCTTTAGACTGTGCTCTCTAGTCTATCCAGTTGCTCTTGAGAATCGTGAGAAAAATAAACAGCATGTTACTGAGTATTTGAATGTTTTGCTCATATATATCCTGCATTTTATCCTCTCCTTTCTAAGGATTTAGGTGCACCAGAAATCTTCTGCGGGGATGCTAGGGTGGACCTACAGCACTTCCTCATGATGACTATAGGGTGCCAAGGCAAAGGGGGAAAATGTCTTCAAGGTACTTCAGGCCACCTTCTTGAAATCTGTGACTGGATGTGTTCAATGATCTAAAAACGAATAACTTCTTGCTAGAATTCTGCATTTGATTCCTCATTATAAGTTGTTAAAATGACTGAAGTTTAGCACAGCAGCCTAAAGGGCAGATCCAAAGGACATTAAAATCAATTCTAAGAGCCCGATTGACTTCGGTGGATTTCTGATAAGGGCTCTAAATAGCTTTAAGTGTAAGGATGTAGGATCCCAACAGTGCAGCTTGATTCTCTAAAAATAGAAATGACCTTTTCAAAGCCTACATAGGAATATGTTCTTAGAAATGTCTGACACCAATGTTCTCAGTTCAAGCTATGGACAGTGAGGCCTCCTGTCAAGAGGAGGAGGCAGTGCCTTTTTTCACATTTATATAATCACCCCCAGCTGGAGGAGCAGTTTCTGCTGGGGGCTCCTGCAGGTTTCCTGTGCCAAACCAATCAGACCATCACTCCACCAGGACACAACATTCTCCTTTCAGCTCTAACGTTTAGGTGTCTAAACCTCAGCTTTTATGTTTGCCAGGATTTAAAACTCACTAAGTGTAGGACTTCTTTATCCAGCTCTGTCTTTAAATTATTTTACTGACTTAAATGCAACATAAAAATCAAAAGTACATATATATCAAGTATACATGTCAACCTAAAGTATGTACCTGTCTGTCACAAACAAGAAATAATTAAGGGAAAAAAGAAAAAAAAAAAAAGGAGGGAAGAGGGCAAGATGGACGATTAAAAAAGAAGTGTGCAAGGAGTAATAATTTAGTTACCAAAATATTCGAAGAACTCTTTCCAAGGTCCACCAAGCTTTTCAAAGCAGTTCAGTCTGCTAAACAGGATTCCCAAGAGGCCAGCTGTGCCATCATGTCGTACCAGATTTCAAATTTTGAAGATGTCCTACTTTTCCAATGCAGTAATATGTTCCTACTAATAAGCAGGGATCCTGGTTTTCTCTGTTTAAAAATCCCAAATTCTCTGATTTAAAAAACCCCAAATCCACTTTTCTCCATGATTAAAATGAAACATCATTGTATATATAGGTATCAGTTGAACACACTGTTTTATTGATATACTAGCCAATTGCCCGTCATGAATGAGACAGTGTTTCCAGGAGAGCTTCCTTCCCCCCCCCCCCCCCACTCACCCTTTGGGGCGGTCATGTAAACCAGGGGCAGGCAATTATCTTGGGTAGAGGGCCACTTACCAAGTTTTGACAGGTGGTCAAGGGCCACATGGGTAGCTCCACCCCTTGGCAGGTGCCCCACCCCCTGGTCGCCATCTTGTAACTGGAAGTCCCGACCCCTGACCTTTGCCACCAGAAGTCCTTCCCCTTGCCCCCAGAAGTACACCTTTCAGCAAGGGGGTTTGCCATCTTGGAACCAGAAAAATATCAAATTATATTCTAAAAAGGAAACATCTACGGCATTCATTAATTTGATTTCAAAAAATATTTTTTCCCGATTTACATGTGTTTGCATAGTGTACATAGAGGTGATTGCACAACAGCTTAAAATGAAGTCTTACTCTTGTATATCGGGGGTGGGTATAGGTTTGTGGGGAGCTGTGGTTATGTGGGGTGAGGGAGCATGTGGGGGTGGGGGTGTAGATATGTGGGGTGTGGGTGGGTGTGGGGTTTGTGGTGGTTTGTATGAATGGCAGTGTGAGTGGAGTGTAGGTGCATGTATATGGTGGGGTGTGCGTGTGGGACTCACCCTGTGAACACACCCAGACACCCACCCACTCTGCCTCTGGCTGCAAACCCACCCAGACTCACACAGTCTGCCCCTGGCTGCACACCCACACACACACCCACACACACACACACACACACACACACACACACACCCCTGCCTGTACCCCCCCCACACACGCACACACCCAGCCTCTGGCTGCACATCCACACCCACCCACCCACTCTGCCCCTGGCTGTACACCCACAACCACACATACACCCACACAAACCCTACCAGGGTGGCTCTGTGCTCCCTGCTCTGGCGATGCAGCCAGACCATGTGGTGCCAACAGTGCCTGCAGGCAGGGAGTGATATGGCTGGGGGTGGGCTGGGCTGCTCAGTCCTGCTGAGGCTCCTGCTGGGTCCTACTGCCCCTGCCTCCTGTCACCTTTGACAGGAACCAGGGGGCAAGTCAATACAGTATTAAAGCCTAAGGGCTCCCTCCATCTCTGGCTTCCTGCCCGAGGGGGCGGTGCCTGTGCAGCAAGTTGTCACCCACCCTCTCCGAGGCACACGCACAGTTGACCCCCAGTGTTACAAACAGACAGACACAGACAGAAGTCCTAAGCCTTTTATTATATTAGAGTTTCCAATTTTAAAGTTATTTGGAAGCCTACCAGTCCCTCAATCATTATAATTAAATACCTTTATATTTTGGCATTTGATTTTGTTTTTTTTATCACAGAAAATCGTAGTTCCCCCCTTTCTGCTTCGCTCACCAGGACATGGGTCCAGCTGCCCCTCCACCCCACTTTGTGGTGTTGAGCAGCCCTAATATGCTGGTGCCCTGCCTCTTCCATGACATTGCCTCTCACTCCCAACCCACAGCCTGCTGGCCCTGCCAGTGCCCCTCGCTCCCAAACCACAGCCCCCCCACCCTCCTCCACCCTCCTGGTGTTCCTCACTCCTGACCCACTGCCCCCCACCCCCAGGCTTCAGCCCTCCAGTATGTGGGAAAGGGAGTGTGTGGGCATAGGAAATGCCATAGGTGATGCGTTGGGAGCACATGCCTCCAAGATTTCTGTGCCCACAGCAGGGCATGAGGATCCAGCCTGGCTGGACCAGCACCAGGCATAAGCCGCCTCCACAGCCCAGTGGGTGGAGCCAGCACAGGAGGAAGTGCTACACCACAATGGCCACCAAGGTGTGGCACCCCCTGCAAACCTGGCAGCATCAGGGGGCACAACTCCATGCTGCCACTGCTGTTGGGAACTCTGTGCCAGCCAAGGTGAGATGTACTGGTGGCATAGAGTTGTGCCCTCGCTGCTGGGCAGGCAGGAGGCACCTCACCTTGGCAGCCATGGTGGCACAGTGCTCCTGGCAGTGGTGGTAGTGGTGACAGCACCGAGCATTCCTTCCCTGCTCCACGCTCCTTCACCAGGTTCTGCCCACTAGGCCGCAGTGGAGGCTTCTGCCTGATGGTGGTCCTGCACTCCCACACCCCACTGTGGGTGCAGAAATCTGGGGGGGATGTGCTGCCCCCCCATATCCCTGTGACACATTGCCTATGTCCTCCCCACTCCCCCACACATTGCTTATGCTCTCCCCCCCCATAGATTTACCTGCAAGAAGCTGTGGGAGCTGCTCTACTCCACACTGCATGGCTGCATTGCCAGCCACGTGTATGATCGTGCGTGCAAATGCATATGGCCCCCTGCCTCTGATTGTCCTCTTCCCACTCCCCCCATCCCCAAGAAGCCCCTTGCAGGCTTGAACTTTGCCAGCCTGCACAGGGAAGCCTGGCATTTCATGGATTTTTCTCCTTTAAAGGAAGAAATCTGCATTTTTACATGTTTTTCCATGAGAAACAAATCCTGGATCCCTGCTAATAAATTAGAATTAGAGTGCAATCTGAGAAGGATTCCGTTTGAATTCCTTAGAAATATATCTGAGTACACACCAAGAGTATATTGACCAAGAGTATCGATTCTATGTTCAATACCACTTTAACTCTAGTTATCATTTGTTTCCAAAAAGAAATGATAATAAAAGATAACCAAAACACATGACTTGCCCCATTGCTGTTGGAGTGGCAGAGGGATGAATTAAATCTGACCCTCCAATAATTAGATTCTATACCTGGAAAATTATAACAAATTTATACATTTTCTATATGTATAATCAGTGTAATGGGGGTCAACTTAAATTTAGGGTCAATTTAGATTTGAGTAAATACAGTATGTCAGGTAGTAAATTGGCTGTAAGTATTTCTTGTACTTTATATTTATTTCTTCTTTCTCATTTTTCCCTCTCACCCCTTGTGATCTTTTTAAGAGTGTGCTTGGGAATGTACGTTGCTATGAGCTCTAAATATATAGTAGAATGTCAATGGAGTCAAGGACAACAAGAAGAACTTCTTTATCTTTAGGTATGTAGGGAGCAGAAGGGAAACAAATGGAAGTGTGGGGCCCTTAACACCTCAGGAGAGCTGGTAACAGGCACTCAGGAAAAAACTGAACTCCTGAATGCCCACTTTGCTTCAGTATTTCCCTGGACCAAGGGGAAAGACAAGCAAGATAAGGATCACAGGGAGCATGGTGGGAATAATAGCCTTCCCACTGTGGATGCTGAGCTGGTGGAAAACTAACTAGAAAAGCTAGACATTTATGTAAGCAGGACCAGATGGACTTCACCCCAGAGAGCTGATGGAGCTTGCTGAGGTCATCACGGAACACCTCGTGGCACACAGAGGCGATCCCTGAGGACTGGAAGAGGGCCGACATTGTGCCATCTTCAAGAAGGGGAAGAGGGAGGACCTGGGCAACTATAGGCCAGTCAGCCTGACCTCCATCTCAGGGAAAATCCTGGAAAAACTCATTAAAGAATCTATGTGTGATACACTCATTGAGGGTAAGATTTTGAATGACAGACAGCATAGCTTTGTCACAGGTAGGTCTTGTCCTACCAATTTCATCTCCTTCTATGAACAGGTCTCTCACCACCTGGACATAGGAGAGAACATCGACATTATATACCTAGACCTCCAAAAGGCTTTTGATCTAGTATCCCATGATATCCTTGTGGAAAAATTGGAAGATTATGGGCTTAACTGCTCAACAGTTCAGTGGGTGGAAAACTGGCTGCATGGTAGGACCCAGAGAGTTCTCATGAATGGATCTGTCGCCCTGGCAAGAAGTAGCCAGTGGTGTCCCTCAGGGGTCCATGCTTGGACCGGTGCTTTTCAACATCTTTATCAGTGATTTGGATGTGGGGGTGAAAAGCTCGCTGGCTAAGTTTGTGGATGACACCAAGTTATGGGGGAGCATGGTCATGCCAGAAGATAAGTTGCAGATACAGGTGGACCTGGACAGGCTGAAGAGCTGGGCAGACCAGAACCAGATGAAGTTCAATACTCAGAAGTGTAAGGTCCTCCATCTAGGGGCAAACATTCCCCAATATACCTACAGGCTTGGTGGCAACAATTTAACTGGCAACACAGCTGAAAGGGACCTAGAGGTCCCATTGACCATCACATGAACATGAGCCGGCAGTGTGATGCCATGGCCAGCAGGGCAAACAACATGCTGGCACGCATTAACCATTGCATCTCATGCAAAACTAAGGAAGTGATACTCGCATTATACTCTGCACTGGTGAGACTGCAGCTAGAGTACTGCGTCAAGTTCTGGGTGCCTCACTTTAACAAGGATGTGGAAAAACTTGAGAGGGTCCAGAGAAGAGCCACCTGTATGGGCAGGGACTTGCAAGACAAGCCATATGAGGAGAGGCTGAGGGACTTGGGCCTCTTCAGCCTACAGAAGAGAAGGCTGAGAGGGGACTTGGTAGCAGCTTACCACTACGTCAGGGGAGTACATCAAGAACTCGGTGAACAGCTGTTCACCAGGGAACCCCTGGGGAAGACCAGGAGCAATAGATACAAATTCCTGGAAGGCTGCTTCAGGCTCAATTCCAGGAAAACCTCCTTCACAATCAGTGTCCAGACTGTAGAATAAACTCCCTCCAGTGGTGGTGCAGTCACCTACCCTGGAAATCTTCAAAAAGAGACTGGACAGTCACCTCGCAGGGGTCACTTGACCTCAGTTGTCTTTTCCTGCCTAGTGCAGGGGGACTGGACCTGATGATCTACAACAGGGGTGGGCAAAATGCGGCCCGGGGGCCGGACGTAGCCTACCAGGCCATTCTATCTGGCCTGCGGGGCCCCTAAAAAATTTAGAAAATTAATATTTATCTGCCCCTGGCTGCCTATCATGTGGCCCTCGATGGCTTGCCAAAACTCAGTAAGCAGCCCTCCACCCAAAATAATTGCCTACCCTGATCAACAAGGTCCCTTCCAGCCATTAACAATCTATGAATATCACAGACCATGGCACTATACAGATAGCATTGTTCATTTGATGTAAGGAAATTGGAAAATTGCATGTTATATAAAAAGTTGAACATAAAAGATGTAGACCAGGGGTAGGCAATCCCCAGCACACATGCCAGATCATGATACACAGAGGCATTTTGCTTGGCAAACACCTTGGGTTGGATGGCGGAGGAGCTGCGAAGGGCCGAGTCCTTGTTATGGGACTGAAGCCCCAGCGCATTCCTTGGCATCTGCCTTGAGGTGCATATTAGGGGTATGCAAAACAGGCCATATTCAAATCAGATTCAGCTCGAATCAGGGACAGTGATTCGATTAATTGATTCGGATCACTGTCCCCGATTCGATTCAGCCAAATCCGAATCTGAAGATTAAATGCTGATTCAGAGAATCAGCAATTTGGCCATAGACACAGCTTTAAATGTTTTTTCTACATACCTCCAGGTACCAGGTGCGACTCATGAATGCTGTGATCCTGGGGCAGATGCAGCATCCCACAGGAGTGTGAGGGGCCCCCTGTATGCTCAGCAGCAAAACCAGAAGTGGACCAGAAGTACTTCTGGTCCACTTCTGGGTCCACTGAGGAGCACACGGTGGGACGGGCCCTGCATCCCCCCAGCTCAGCGATCGGCCACGGGAGGGATCCTGGGTGCCCCCCCCAGACCTAGGAGGCACCAGTTGCCAAGCCACGGGGCGGCCCTTTGCGCTCCCCAGCGAACCTAGAAGTGGACTGGGAAGCCCCCCGTGCTCCTGTGGGGACGCTCCATCTGCCCCAGCATTGCAGCGTTCACAAACCGCCTGGTACCTTGAGATATGTAGAAAAAACATTTAAAGCTGTGTCTATGTCCAAATTGCTGAATCTTTCCGAATCTCTCAGAATCAATTTGGAGGGTTCTGATTTGATTCAGATAAATTAAAAGGTCTGCTGATTCGATTAAGATTCAGAGATTTGGCCACTGGATCGGGCCAAATCTCTGCTGAATCAAATTGGGGTCCGAAGTTTTGCGCAGCCCTAGTGCATATGTATCTGCTGCTAGCAACAAGTCAGGCTGGGGCTCTGCGTACCCTGGTGCAACTGCCTGTGTAGCTTCCCTGTTGCCTGCTGTAAGCAGCCTGGGCTCCATGATGGGTGGCAGGGGCCACCCTGCCCAGAGCCCGGGCTGGTTAAGGCATGCAGTTGGGGTGCTGCAAGCAGCTTCACCAGGGTCTGCGGAGCCCCGGCCCAGCTTGTTGCTGGCAGCAGGTACACATTAGGGCTGTGCGAAATTTCACTGCCAGTTTTGGTTCGACACTGTTTCGATTTGTTTCGAGATCAAAACAGTGAAATTGAAATGAAACAGGTATCGTTGAAACAGCCTCGAAACAAAACTAGGCAAATCCAAACGTTTCGCCGTTTCAATGCTGTTTCAACATTTTGCCCATAGGCTATAATGGGGAAGGTTGAAACAGCCTATAACATTGTCATTTCTGGCCTTATTTGGATGAAACTTACAAGAGTGGTAGCCCCTTCCAAGGGCATGAAGCCTGCTAAGTTTCAATGAGATAGAGGTAGTGGGTTTGGAAAAACTGCACCTCGAAGTGTTGAAAGCAAAACTCATGTCACGTGTCTGTATTAGGCCACAGTGAGATCAAAACTGCAGGCATGCTAGCCCCTGCAGAGGCCACAAAGCCTGTCAAGTTTCAAGGGGATAGGTGCAGGGGCTTGGGGAAAACTGTACTTCAAGCTGCGGACAAGCAAAACTTGTGACATGGGTGACACCGTGTGTGTTAAGGTGCAGCAGGGTGAAAGCTTCTGGTCTGCCAGCCCCTACTGAGGCCACGAAGCCTGCCAACTGTCAAGGAGATAGGTGCAGGGGCTTCTGGGTTCTGGGGCCCTGCACCTCTAGCTCCTCACAGGCAAACTCGTGTCATGGGTGCGTGTGGGACTGTGTCTGTCTTGGGGCAGAGTGGGGTGAAAACTGCAGGCCTCCTAGGCCCTGCTGCAGCCATGAAGCCTGCCAGCTGTAAGGAGATCAGTACAGGGGGTTTCTGGGGCCCTGCATCCCTAGATGCTGACAGGCAAAGCTGACAGAGTCAGTTGTACAAGCACCTATGTCATGAGTTTCACCTGTCAGCAGCTAGGGGTGCAGAGCAGCAGGCAGGTTGGGAGGATGGGGACATGGTGGCAGCAGGCAGGAAGGTAGGGAAGCAGCAGTAGAAGGGCATAGTGGCAGACAGGAGGGGGAAGTAGTGGTGAGTGGGAGCACGAGGCCTGCACCAGTGCCCCAGGGCTGGGGGTGGTGGCAATGTGTAGCCCAAGCTGGTAGGGGCGCTGGCAGGGGCTCCAGCTGCCACAGGAGGGGCCGTGGGCAATGAGGGTGTGTGTCTGTGTTTGTCGGGCAAGTCCAACACGCAAACTCCACCATACACATATACCCCGCCTCACACTACCATACACATACCCCACACCACCTCACACATCCCAGCCACACTTCTCCACACACGCCACAGCCCTCCCCAGCCACCCTTCCCCCACACACCTACAGCCTGCCACAAACCCCACTCACCCCACCCCTATACACAGCCCCACATGCTCCTTCACCCCACATACACACTCACACCTCCCAACTTCATACACATCCACACCCTCCACACCTATTTGCCCCCCATACACAAACACTCTCCCCCACACCCCACATACCCACACACCCTCAGCCCCCACAAACCTATACCCAACCACCCATGCTTCCTGCCCCCCCCACAATATACAAGAGTAAGACTTCATTTTAAGCTATTATACTATCATCGCTATGTACACTACACAAACATGTAAATCAAGAAAAAATATTTTTGGAAATGAAATTAATAAATGTTGTAGTAGATGTTTGCTTTTTAGAATATAATTTGGTATTTTTCTGGTTCTGAGATGGCAAACCCCCTTGTTGAAAGGAGCACTTCCGGGGGCAAGGGGAGGGACTTCTGGTGGCAAAGTTCAGGGGTTAGGTGGGCGGAACTTCTGGCCCCAAGATAGTGGTTAGGGGGTGGGGCACCAAAACTTGGTAAGCGACCCTCCATCCAAAATAATTGCCCACCCCTGGGCCAAAGAGTAATCCAACCATAATAAAGTATCAGATGTAAGATACTTTTTGGGGAATGTGCATATGATACAGAGACAAATCAAGTGCAGTTCAGTCAGTTCTATTCCAGTTGTACACTGAGAATCTGAATGTTACCAGTGAGGAAATAGATACGTTCCTGGACCTTATACCCACACTACAAATTTCAGAAATGGAGAAAGAATTTCTAGATGCTTTTTTATCTTTAGCTGGAATAACTTGGGCCTTAAAAAATATGAACAATAATAAATCTCTGGGAAGTGATGGATTTCCTAAGCAGTTTTATAAAAAATATAAAGCTATATTCTTACCTCAATTATTGGATATATATAATGACAGTAGAAACCAAAGTATACTACCAGCTGCTTTACTTGCAGCTATTATTTCTGTAAATCCTAAACCAGGCAAGGATTCTATGAATTGTTCTAACATAGACCAATTTATTTAATGAATGTAGACACCAAAATCCTATCTAAAACTATATTACACATATTGGAACAGGTCCTTCGGAAGTTAATTCACAAAAATCAATTAAAATTTATCAAAAAGGCATGGTCCAGATATGGTTCACTCTCTGTATTTTAATCACAAAGGTTCACCCTTTGTATTTTAATTACTGCTTTGTTTTTAGCAGCTCTGCTTTCTGCAGTCCCTTCATAACATCTAATGAAGTAAGCCCTCTGCTTATGGAAGCTTAGGCTATACATTTCTGATTTACTTGGTCTATAACAGTGCAAATCTATCCTACCTTCTGTCAGATAGTATACATCAAGTTATTGATATAGTGGCAGCAGTACAAAATTCCAAAGTCCACCTGGTTCTTTTAGCACTTGATGCAGAGACCTTGATTTGTGTTCCTTTGAGGTACCTTTTTGTGTATTACAAGAGACTGGCCTTGGTAAAGAATTAATAATGTGGATTCAGCTGCTAAATACAAATCCCACTCCAAGAGTTGTGACCAATAATATGTTATCTCATCAATTCCTTTGCAAAGAGAGACTCAACAAGGTGGCCCATTATGCTTCCCCTCTATTTGATTTAGTATTGGAACCATAAGCTACAGCTATAAGGAATATAGGTGATATAAAAAGCATTAAAATAGGAAGTAGTGGGCACATCAACATGTTCATTAATATGCCGTGGTAACTGCGCATTCAGTTTAGTGCCTATAATAACAAGTGCTAAATTGGATGTGCAGTAACCAGCGCTACCGCAGTAGTGCCAGTGCATGTTTTTTTAATGAGTCTATGCACAGTAGACTAATTCTATTGCACATTAGTGCATTAGCACAACTTTTGCCGTGGTGCATTAATGCACAATAGAATTAGTCTACTGTGCATTTAGTGTCTCATGTACACATGCCCAGTGAACACAAGATCCTGTTATATCCATATTTCATAGATTTCATAGACGTTAGGGCTGGAAGGGACCTCGGAAGATCATCGAGTCCAGCCCCCCTGAAGGGCAGGAAGTCAGCTGGGGTCATAGGATCCTAGCAAGATAAGCATCCAATTTACCCTTGAAGGTGTTCAATGTAGGTGCTTGAAACACCTCCAATGGCAGGCTATTCCAGACCTTGGGGGCTCGGACAGTAAAGAAATTCTTCCTTATGTCCAGCCTGAAATGGTCTTGCAGTAGTTTATAACCATTTGACCTCGTCATCCCTTGGGGCACTCTGGTGAACAAACGTTTCCCCCAGATACTCATGGTCACCCCTGATAAACTTAAAGGTCGCCATCAGATCACCCCTGAGCCTGCACTTTTCCAGGCTAAACAGCCTCATAGCTCTCAGCCTGTCGTCATAAGGTCTGTTTTCCTGACCTCTGATCACACGCATGGCTCTCCTCTGCACTCTCTCAAGCTTCTCCACGTCCTTTTTGAATTGTGGGGCCCAAAACTGGACGCATTACTCCAGTTGCAGCCTCACCAGGGCCGAATACAACAGGAGAATGATGTCCTGGGATTTGCTTGAGAAGCATCTATAGATGCAAGCCAGTGTTTTGGTCGCTTTACTGCCCGCAGCATCGCATTGCAGGCTCATGTTCATCTTGTGGTCAATGCTGACCCCCAAGTCTCTTTCTTCTGCAGTACTAGCCAGCATAGCACTACCGAGCCTATAAGGATGCTGCAGGTTTTTCCTCCTAAGGTGGAGAACCTTGCATTTTTCAGTGTGCTTTTTTCAGATAATGCACTAATACTACTGTCACAGCCTAAGAGATCTATTTTTGCCCTTTCATCATTAACCATCAATTTTAGCAATCAGGTTAAACAGTAAATTGGACTGAAACTGAGTTACTTGTACTAAATAAATATACCACAGAGGACATATTTAGCAAATGGAAGTTCCAGCAGCAATCACAACACTTAACTTTTTGGGGTATTAAAATATCCAAGAATATTAATGTTATTGTCTGCCTAATCTTTCAGAGGATTGTTGATGTTATATCACAAGACTTAAAAATGGAGCAAGTTTATGCACTTACAAATGGAGCAAGTAATAAATATCCTTTCATCTTCCACTTCTTTTGACAGTATCACAATACCTTCTGAGTAATGTAGGCTATGTACTAGATAACTGATAACTCTCCTGTATGGGTGGAAGTTGAACAGACACTTATGTTTCCCTTTCCATTATCAACTACCATAAGCTGTACTTATCATTATCTTTCTGTCTATTTTTTTGGCAAATTTGGCAAATGTGCTGAAGTTTCATCATTCATTACATCATAAAGCCTCTATTTGGGACCATCCCTTTTTGAAGTATGGGTTCCAGAAACTGATGTAGAAAAAATGGATAGATAAGTGTATTGTACATGTAGAACAACTAGTAGGAAATGAAGCGTTAGAAACACACTTTGGACCTGAGGCTTTTGATGTAGCAGATGCTCCAGATACATTATTTTTTGCCTTGAAATCTGCTTATCCCCTACTCTGTACCACTCTATGAACATGTTATGTCATGTAGCAGACTTGATACAGACTGTTTAAGATTAAAATGGAATGAAGACCTAGGTATCCAGCTGACAAAATCCTGAGAGAAATCAGCAATTTACAATATTCAAACATCAACCGGTGATCTTAGACTTTGTTTTATACAACAGATGATCATTTTTTACCTGCATCGGGTTCCCTCAAAAATGTATAAAATAGATTGGAAGTAAGATGCATGTTAGGTACATGATGCCTTATAGGCAACACTCAGTCACATGTTTTGGTTATGCCCTGTTATCAAATCTTTTTTGAAAGCACTAGAGTTAAAGTGATATTGCACATATACTCTTGGTCAATATGTGTGTTCTTGGGTATGTTCCTAAGGAATTCAAACTGAGTCCTTCCCAAATTGCACTCTCACTCTAATTTATTAGTAGGAGTATATTATTACATTGGAAAAGTAGGAGATCTCCAGAGTTTGAAAAGTGGTACAATGTGATGGCACAGCTGGTCTCTTTGGAGAGAGTCATGTTTAGCAGCTTCAAAAAACTGAACTAGTTCAAAATGCTGAGTGTAGTTTGGGAGAAGTTCTTAGAGTATTTTGGTCATTAAAATGTTAGTCCTCACATATTTCTCTTTTGTTCTTCTTCCCCTCCCTCTTTCTTCCCCTCTATAAGACAAGAAGCAGCTAGCCACCTTGTCTAGCCACCTGCTGTGGTCTAACATAATACCTACACATGTCAAAAACTGCAAGGAATCCCTAAAAGCCCCTGAGAGGTACGTGTTGTGCTGGTCAAGACAATGGTGTCTTTCTCTAGCACCCCTGCAAAAATCAATCTAAGTATTTACAAGCTATAGAATTGGGTCCTCATGCGTTTTGTAAGCAAGGACAGTGACAGCTCAGTTTAGGGTCTTTTTTTATAATCCCCTTAACTCCCCTGAGAATGCAGTCAGGAGTATTGCCTTCTGGACAGATGTTTTTTTCACAAGGCCAACACCATGGTACCCAGAGAGGCCAAGGCTGGAAATGTTCTTTTAATGACTTGACCCCTTACCTCTAGCCTTGCATCCAGACTTAGCACATGCTGTTAAGGAGTGGTGGGGAAATTTGTACTGTGCTTACCTGCTCTGTGCTCCTTAGGTAGTTAAACAAAGGACTGTGAGGATATTAATCCCAATCCTTTGATGAGCTCTAAATTCACTAGAAACATTTTTTTAATCACACCGTAACCTTTCAGTGGAGAATCTTATTGAACAGAACATGAGCTTTAGACTATTCCAAGGAGAACCAACCACCATATGAAGTGTCCTCCTGATTTATAGCTGCTGCAGCATACCCTGCATGAATTTCATATAACACCATAATATTCTATCAAGTCTAGGCGCTCTGTGCTCAGCCTTCTATAGATAACTGTTTGAGCAGTACATTGATAAGTCAGGATGTGATAATAATGTCTTTCCTTCGACATTAAATGATTCTATTTCAAATGCCAGGCTTTGGATGTAGGAGCTGTAATCCCATTATCAATCATCAACAATAAGCTACACTAGTGTAGATATTAATTTAGTTGGAGGTGATCTATAGGAGGTATTAGAAGGCAGGGAAGCTGGGGGGAATGTTTTTTTAAATGCCAAGTATATCTGGGATTTCACCTGCACTTTCCTCAATTGCCTATGCATGCATATAGTTTTCTTGCAACAAAGATGGGGATATTTATTTTACCGTGCTTTTTTAAAAGAAATCAGCTGCATTGCATGCTGGGTGGAATAACCCCTATGTATCCATAACCTGTGTAACAGGAGTTGTTGAAGCCAAACTTGCTAATGTGCATAGAACAGTCTGAGATGCTCTTGAAGCAAGGCAAAGCAGTGTTTTGTAGATATGTGGACATCCATATATAGGGTTGAGGGTCAATGGGAAACTGCAGGAAATTGCCTGGTAGAAATCTGCAAATTCCCAAGGAAACTAGGTGTGTAGGTAATGCCTGATTGACAGAGCCTGACTGACTGTGCAAATCTGTAGAGGCAGATAGATAGATTTTCATCATCCTTTACACCAGTCCCATCCTTTGAAGATGTGCCCCACATTTTGATTGCATTCTGTTATCATTTTATACCATAATAATAAAAGGGTATATTCAGTGCTGTAAATTTTCACAGAACTTTACAAACATCAATAAGTAGCATATATGCCCCCTTCTGTGGGTCTTACAGTCCAAATACATAAATGCTCTATAATTACCTCACACACTATGATGGGGGGGGCAAGGCAGATCATATTCAAGCCCATGAGTCCAGAATAATTTACTAAATTCAAATGCAGCTCCATTGGTGTGTACTGGGTTTGCATCTGTATTTCATAGATGTAGGGTTGGAAGGGACCTCATAGATCTGCCAGTCCGACCCCCTGCCCTGGGCAGGAGAGAAAACTGGGCTCAAATGACCCCAGCCAGGTAAACGTTGAGCCTCCTCTTAAAGACCCCCAGGATAGGAGCCAGCACCACTTCCCTTGGAAGTTGGTTTCAGATCCTAGCCACCCTGACTGTGAAGTAGTGCCTTCTAATGTCTAGTCTGAACCTACGCTCTAGCAATTTATGGCCATTATTCCTTGTATCTCCGGGAGGCGCTAGGGGGAACAAGGTCTCTCCCAAACCCCGCTGGTCCCCCCCTAGTAAGTTTATAGATGGCCACCAGGTCCCCTCTCAGCCTTCTCTTGTGAAGGCTGAACAGGTTAAGGTCCCATAGCCTCTCCTCGTAGGGCTGCCCTGCTGTCCCCGGATCATGCAAGTGATCATCAAGCTCCTCTGGACCCTCTCAATGCTGTCCACATCCCTCCTGAAGTGCAGCGCCCAGAACTGGATGCAGTATTCCAGCTGTGGCCTGACCAGTGTCACAGAGAGGGGAGAATCACCTCCTTGGCCCTGCTTGTGATGCCTCTGTGGATGCATGACAAGGTGCAGTTAGCCCTACTAACTGTGTTCTCGCATTGTCGACCCATGTTCATTTTGGAGTCAATAATGACTCCAGATCTCTTTCTGCCACCGGGCTTTCAAGAAGGGAGTTCCCCAGCCTATAGGTATGCTGCTGGTTCCTACTGCCCAAGTGCAGCACCCTGCACTTGTGCGTATTGAATCCCATCCTATTTTCATTTGCCCACCCCTGTAACCTGTCCAGGTCCCTCTGTAATCTGTCCTTCCCTTCTAGCATGCCCACCTCACCCCAAATCTTCTTCTATTTAGATTAAAATAGCCTATCCAAACTTAGAGCAAGTGTTCCATAAAATATATACAGCAGATAGAAAACAAACTACATCAGGAGGAAAAAATACAGATTCTGCTTTTCGTTAATCCACCTATCAAGACCACTTGGATTATTAATTCCCACTAATGTCAGATCTTTACATGAATTGCTCATGACCTCTGGAATAGGTCCAAGATGGACTTCATCATCTTGTCAGTACAGCAGCCACTAAGCATCTTAATTGTTTAACCCAAGGGAATGGTGAGTGAATGTTAGGCAGGCACTTATAGGTTGGATGAACAATGCTAAAGATCTAATGTACTTCAACATTAGGCTGTTTTAGGAAGCCAAAATAGGAAATCATCTCTTAATGCATCTGCCATGTGCATTTCCTGTCAATGCTAATTCATATTAATTATGAAGAATTCCCCCCCTGTAAATAGAAGCTCTTTCTACCATAGGCAGGTTGTTCCACCTAAATACGTGGGCATGATCACATGTGCATCCCTGCCTGGTATGGAGTGCTCTTGACTCCCAGTTGAAGTCAGTGGTTCTGTAATTCATTGTGACATTGAGTGCTACTTTTCTTCCTCCCCTTGCATTCTATTATTTCTTTCCTTCCTCCTCCTTACCTCTTTCCCCTGAAGACATCCACACACACAGGTATGTTCATTTGTATTTACATATATGTATATGTGTGTGTATAAAATAATGTAAATATATACATGTATATATGTATATGTATAAGTGTGTGTGTATGTATATATATATAGATACACACACACACACACACACACACACACACACACATATATATATATAAAGCTACACACCTTGGATAGGTATTGAAATGTTAAGGTTCTACTTGATCACTTTGCAGGAAATTGCTTCTGAGCCTGGGAGAAAAGAAACCAGAAAATAAGGTGCTAAACCTGAAGGACAGGGAAATCTTTACCTCAAAGAAATTAATTTTCTGATCTCATGCTATGAAAAATCTGATTCTTTTATTTTACTTTATTTTATTTTTTTTTATTTTAAGGCTTCTCACTAATAGCTCTCAGATCTTAACTAAACGTTCCTAAAAACAGTGTATAAACAGTCGTGATTTTGCATGCATAGTAAATGGGACAGAAAGAGAATGGTGCAGAGAGAAAGAGACTGGTATAAAGTTCCACAAGACATTTGGGATAGAGGCAGGAGCACAGCCTAGAGCAGTGATTCTCATCCAGGGTGCTGTGACACCCTGGCATGCCACAAGATACTTTTAAGTGCTCTCTGGGGTGCCACATAACATTAGCACTGTTAGGTGGGCAAATGCCTACACACGATTCACAAGATAAACCCAGAGATTCCAAATAGGAATCCGTAATATCAGAAACATTTCTGACTTCTTGTGGTCTTTCTTCATTCTTTGCAACAGAAGAATTGCTCTATTTTTCCACAGTCAAGAAACAAATGAAAGCTAAGAGCTGGCATTTTCAAAGTAAGGCACTGAGTCTAGCAAAGGGGTGCCTAAAAAGAGTGAGGACCACTGGTTTAGAGACTCTTGCGTGCCAATCCAGGGGTGTCAAATTTACCTGGAGCCCCGGGCCTGAATTTGACCTCAGGACTCCTCAATGTCCAGATGCAATCTGGAGTTTGAGGGTGGCCAAGGTGGTGGCAGCAGAAACAATGGCTGTGGTGTGTGCGGAGGTGGTGAGTGGTCCAGCAGGGGTGGCTCAGGAGGTGGTGAGGGGTGCAATGGCATCAAGGGTCTGGGGGCAGTAGTGCATCTGGTGGTGGTGGGAGACTGGGGACAACAGTAGGTCGGTGATGGGGGTACAACTGCAGTGGGGGCTTGGAGGCAGCTGTGGTAGTGTGCCAAGCTCGCTGCTGACAGCCATGGAGAGCAGAGCCAATAGGCTTCTCATTCTGTAGCAGGTCATGACTCCTCCACCATGTATTAGCCAGGCAGGCCAAAAAGAGGCACTGAATATGGGCCATACGTTTGACACCGCTGTTCTGGTCCGTTGTTTTAAGTACACATGCAGCTTTCTCTTTGCCTGAAAAAGGAGCTGGCATTATGGCATATAAAGAAATTATGCTGCAATATAATTTAGCAATTTAGGGAAACTTAGGGAATTTTAGGGAACCCATATTTTCACCCTCTCCCTACACATAAGGTTTTCTTCAGGCCGTAGTCATTAATAGAACTTCGGCTGAGTAATCAGCAGCACTAGCACCCAGCGCCTTCCTTCCTCCTCTGGGAAATGAAGGTTTCTCGTTCTTTCACTGGAAATCAAAGAATGGGGATTCTCTAAAGCCAGGGGTCTCTCTTCTCCTAGTGCAATATGCTATGCCAGCACCATTCATACAGGCTAGTTTACTTTTATAAACCTTGTGCAAGACACCTTCTGTGTTGACACAACGGATTCCTGTGTAGAATGACTTTTCAGAATGACACTTTTCTTCAACCTGCAATTGTCAATCATTTCACAATAAACATGGGATCAAAGTTCTGTTTACCGCAGGATTAATAATTATCCTAACAATGTGAAGCATAGCTCATTGGCACAGGAAAACTTTTCTTTGCAGTTTGACATACTGTATGTTTAGATTATATTGACATGATATCAGTCAATATTTACAAATATGGGCTTGGGAGGTCATTACAGACTGAAATGAATGGAGATATTGGGGAGTTAGAAATGGAAGAAACCTGCCTGATGCTAATTTCTAAAAGATAAATTTCAAAGAGCCAGGAATTAAATAAGATGGGCAAAATTAAGTATCTTTACCCCTCTTTACTTTTTAATGACATATTATGGGAAGGTTTTCTATTTATCTGGGTCTAACCATTTATTACTATTGTATGTTTGTTTTAAAAAATGCCACCTACAAAGTAGGAGGAGGAGGTGAAGCGGAGGTCATTCTTTAACTCATGGATCAATAGATCTTTCGCATCCTTGAACTATAATGTCAAACATGGTTGTCTAAAAATGCCTCACACAGTAAACCAGCTTTACGTTGTGTATAAGTTATGGGCCATTTTTACACCCATGTGTATATATCACACACACAGCCTCTGTTAGGTTAAAGAGTTTTATGTGTGTATCACATTGAGATAAGAATATGCTCTAATATCAAAGGGTCTAAATATAAAGTATATTATTTATATTAAATTCTTATATGTTTCACATTGTTGACACAGTATTTATTCTCCAACACTTTTATTTCTTAATCAAAGTCAAATTATTGTATTCAGAACAAAAATACACAAAGTCTTTGTCATTCAAGTGAGTGAGGTCTTTTCTAAGACATTCAGGGTGGAGAAGGAAATGTGCAGCCTGGCAGAACAATATGAAACTCCCATATAAAAAACCTATCAGAAAGTGTCTCCATATTTCAAATTAAAAAATCAAAGGGAGCCATTAAAAAGGAGCACGTTGTCTAAAATGTGTTGAACTGAGACATGTATTCATTCCTTCCCTGAGGTAAAACCTGTACAACTTTTGGGTTTACAACCCATAAATTTTCAAGTCGTTTCTCACTTGTGGAATAAATAGCAGTCTAGTGTGTTTGCATCCACACATCAGCTGAGACTGGAGAGATCTAAATTTGCAAAACATTGAATCAATAAGGTATGTGCGACTTTGTAAACAGCATGAAATTCAATAACTCCAGCAAGGAGGCATCGCAGCTAATCAGCTGGTTTTCAACTTCTCCAGAAGTTTCTCCCAATGCTCACAGGAGGCTTCCTGCAAGCTTCACCGAATCTGCAGAAGGGGAAATATGCCCCAACATGGGAAATGAGAACACATTGCAAACAAGATGAAACTAAGAGCAGAGTGAGGAGAACCAAGCTGAATAACGAATAGGAAAGCATGTGGCAAAACAGAGGCTGATGAGTCTGAGTCTTTTTTTCTTGTCTTTTGGGAAACTAGACATAAAGTTGTGAGGTTTTTGTTCTTTTTCTTGGAAGGTTAAGGAGGGTCAAGGTTATTTTTCATTCCCAGACTCATTCCAGGCCCCTCCACATCTTGTCCTTCTTTCACTGAAATCTATCTCTCTTGACAGCTGCCTCCTGATTGGCAGAGCAGGACAAAGGGCTTCCTAGATCACCACGTCTTAAATCCGTGCACAAAGGAGAACGCTTGGTGAAGCAAGTGCTCTCTCTTTAGGGTGTGTTTTTGAAGCGGCTTAAAGGAGGTAGATGTTCAACTTCCACTGACTTGCAGGCCTAAGCTTCTTTGAAAACCTCAGCGTTAAGATATGGACACAAGCGCTGTAAACCTGAGTGCAACTTCTATGGTGTCTGGAAACACATACTACTTGCTATAACCACCATCATAATAAAATTTTGCATGTTTATCACCTTCCACGAAAAGATCACAAAGTGTTTTGCAAAGTAACATTATTCCCTGTGCAGATAGGGAATGTCCTTGTGACTCGCCGAGATCACAGGGGCGGTCAGAAATAGAACTGAGAACTGTTCTGAACGTTGCTTGGGAAGTATGGTGATGACCACTGACGGCTTCTCAGTGAAATTGAACTGGTGACCTCAGTCCGTGTTTAGATGTGCAGGTGTCCACAGTCCCTGTCAAAAAATGCCTTCAGAATTTGGCACCTTTGCTGGCTAGAGCCCAAGGATTTGATTGGATATATGGAATTAATCCAGTTCTGTCAGTGCTTCTTCCAGGTCGTTGCTGAGGCATTCTTTTATCCAACAGAAGAGATGTAGAATAGAAAAAGATGTGCTTCAGCTCAGGCTATCATGCGCCATTCAAAACAAATCTCTTTACACTTGTCATTTTTAGGCAAAAAAGTTCTAACACAGATAAAGATAAACATGGGCATGCGAAATATAGCCAATTGTGATAATACAAGGTCAGACGAAGACTAAAGAATCTTGTACTCAGGATATTAAAATTATACTCCCCAGCATGTATCACCTGCCCTTCTGTTCCAGACATTATTTCTGCTACACTTACCTTGAATTAAGAAAGAGGCTTTACACACTAGAGGCCGTGCATTAAATCAACCCAAGATTTACATGACTTCAGAATAATAAGGTTTTTTGTCTTAAATAAACTGTCCAAATTTATAATCTGTCATCTAGAAATTCCTGGGTCAAAGATATAGACATCTGAATTGTTATGCTGTCAGTGCAAGTTCACAGGACAAAATACTTTAAAAGAAAATTAAGCCTCTCCACTTTGTGATGCAACTCTGTTGTGTCAGATGTCATAGACTTGATTTTCAAAACTGTGCACCCCCTGTCCATGAGTATGAGCCTTTCTTAGCCCCAAAGCAGATGCACAAGTTAAACAACTCAAATGTCCATTGCCCTTCATCTTCTGCAGTCATTTACATCTGTACAAACAGATTAGAAGCAGTTGATGCCTTCTTTGCACAGAGATAAATGATGCACAAGGTGCCAACTAATGGAAAATCCCTGAATATGTAATTCCCAGCCTGTGAATCTACAATGGGATTTGATAGTGTCTGAATCAGTGGGCAGGCAAGGGATGGGGTCCCCCCATGGTCCCCTCCCCCACCCCTACTAACCAGCTCCCAGTCTGGCTGCAGCTTCATGCTGCAGCGGGCAGGGACTGCCCGAATCATTGAAGCTCTCTGAATCTTTTCTGAAGATTTGGTGAGCTTTGAATCGATTCGGACCTTTTTATTGGTCCCCTGATTAGATTCGGATTTGGAGATTCGGCCACCGAATCAGGCCGAATCTTCTTCTAATCAAATCAGCACCCAAAGCTTCGCACAGCCCTAGAACATAGTAGCTCTATGGCCTAGTCTCTTTAGCAGGGACTTGAATCCAGAACTCCCTCTTCTAGGCAGAGTGTCCACATCACTGGGATACAGAGTAATGCCCTTTTCTGCTTACTTGCTCTCTCTGGTATTAGGATTTTTTAATTCCTTTCTGCAGTGTGACAGAGCTTCAACAGGAGGGGTGGAGAGTGCTCCCTCCCAGCCTAGCCCATACCCTAATGATTAGGACGGTTCCCCAGGAGGTGGCAAAAATTGGGCTTAAGCCCTCTCTGGTTAGGGAGGGCCTAGAACCCAGGCATCCTACTTCCTGCTCAAGTGCTCTAATCATGAGACTACTAACTACTGTATAAAAAGTATGCGGCACTTCCACCTCCTCTTCTCTCCATATTTGTTTGTGAAGGTTGCCATGGCTGCCATATTCTGTGCTGAATTTAGGGCTGTTATGGTTCATGTTATATGTGCTCTGAGAACACCTACTCAAGCTTCTCAGTGGACTTAGGTGGAGGGACGTCTTGTCTGTGAATCCCAAACAGATGTAGGGGTGAGATCAGTTCATGACAGCTGTTTGGGTCACATGCAATAGCAGAATTTTAGGGTCTTTACAGATGGAAACATCACCTAGAGACTTTCTGCTTCCTAAGCAGCTGGATGGCATGTTTGTGGATTGCCCTTCTGGATTCAAGTACCTAAATTCTGACTAAGTTGCACATTAGGCTCCCTAGTCTTTTTATGGATTTGGGCCTTAGGCATTTTTGACAATTACACAATGGTTAGGTATTAATTAAGCCAGTCATCCTCATAAGGGAGAAGTGGAAAACTATGACAATGCTATTACTCAAGTGAAAGGTCAAATCTTTTAAGTGTGATGTTAATTTCATTAGCGGTGGTGCTTGACCTTAATAAATTTAAACTGATACTAGACCAGACAGAGGCATTTACTTTAAAACTTTTAAATGTTATTAAACATAAGAGAGTAGGAAATAGCCAATACTAGCTTAGTGAAAACAGAATGACAGACTACTCTTTGTGGAGACATCTTTGTTGCATATTATTTGAATATGGCAGAAATCTTCTACTGGGAAGTCTTTGGTTGTAGCCGTGTTGATCTAAGGACATAGGCAGGCAAGGTTCTTTGGGTAAATGTGATACTTTTTATTAGACCAACTCAGTTGCCAGCTGCCAACAACTCAGTTGGTCTAATAAAAGGTATCACATCTACCCAAAGAACCTTGCCTACTTGGAAGTCTACATATTTTAGTGTGTGGGGTAGAAGATACAATAGGGTGGAATGGGACATACTATCCTGATAGACAGGATACTTACAACTCATATTCACAAGATCTGTCTTCAGAAGTGAAAGTAATCATAATTTACAACAAACTACTGTGACAATCTGAATGTTAAAAGTGTTTCTGCATCTGCATGACTTTCCTGCATCATAGATTTATTTCTAAACACGTGATATCACATTATATTTTGCTCTGTGTCAAATAGATTTACATATATTATCTTGGCTTCATGTAAAGAGGTTTCTTTAGCTTGCTTGTGTCCTTCTTTTTATTTTTCTCCAAGATTTGGTGACGTTATCTTATCTTTTGCAACAAAGGGTAATAATACTTCCTGGAAGAATATTCTCTTTGTCTCTAGGAGACAACAGTAAGTGGTTTACTTTTTGGCATATCTGTCACTTTTGCTACTTTTCTAGGCTTCTTTTCAAAGGGGCAGAATAGTGTTCTGCACTTCTGTATTACCCTCTATCCAAGAACCTCACAACATTTGATAAATATTCACCAGGCTGTGAGCTGGCCTACATAGCTAAGCAAAGCGCGCAAACGTCTATATCATCTTTACTGGATCTTCTGGTTATGGGTAAATAGATGCTCCACATCTGTTATGCTCCTTCTCCAGAGCAAGGAGATAAGAATTGGTTATAGATAGAACCTTATCTCCATTCCAGTCTGATCTTCCTCATACACAGGGCAACTGAGAAGAGCTGGCAAGGAGGTAGTATTTGTCTTAGTAAGGGCCAGTAGCAGATTATTCTCCTGTACAGAAAACCTCATAGATTCCACCATGTGCCCTTGGAATGAGGAGCATCAATTTCAGGAGGAAAGAGTTTTGAGGAGTCACCAGAAAGTCAGTCTGTTAGCACATGACTTCAATGCTAGCTACAGCTTCAGTGTCTCTGCAAGTGCCTCTTTTAATAAAGGAACATTTTAGATTTAAACACAGAAGCTTTTAATATTATTTCCAAGGATTCATGGCCTAAAACAGGGTGGTAACTTCTGGTCTGATGACACATGTTGGAAGGAAGTGGGATTAACAGGCAAACAAAACTGCACCTAGAAATGGAGAGAAATCACAAGAAGGGGCTCAGACCCCCAGGAATTCTGGATAGCAACATTGCATCTTGATGCAAAGTTGTTGTAGGAGACAGATAAAAAAGGATGGCAAACCTTTTTCACTATCTTACCAAGGGAAAAACGGTGAGACAGTGATGCTAGGAATAATCTGAAAGCAATGAAAAAGCTGGTACAAGTGTTTAACTATTGTGATTTCAGACAGAATGAGACTGTAGAGAGATATAGATGTTATCCAAAACTAGGAAGCAGAAGAGGGAACAGATACTTCAGTTACTGAACTGAGAACTCTGGCATCCGTATCTCACTTTGGAGGCATTAAAAATCCTTAAGTAAAGACAGGCTTATTTATGAAACGTCATTCCAGTAAAAAGTACTGGAGAATTGCTTCTGAAATATAAGGGTGAGGAAAGAATCAAAACAATGTCAGCTACTAATGCAGAACAAACGCACAGGCTCAAACTAAAGGAACTCAGAGCGCAGGACAATGCCAGACAAACCAAGAATGCAGGCATCATGATCCAGAGTACATAACATGAAATGGGATACAAATGTGGAAATAAGCAAAGGGCATCTGGGCAATGGTGCAAGGAATGTAGGAAAAACCAAAGCACCTTATGTTCTGCAGCTACCGTGGCCAATAAAGACTATGATGGAGGATTCAGAGACTTCAAATGAAAAGTAGGAAATTCATAGTGTGACTTGAAGAGAATGAAAGCTACTCTACATAAGATGCTTTACTGCCCAGTAGACTAATTTACTGCACAGTAAAGCATCACCATCTACACATGCAGGCAGTTACTGCACAGTAAATTAGTCTTGTAGCAGGGCACCAATTGTGGGTCCTGTTATGGTCCAGAGAACCTCACTGGACCCAGACTCACTGGGGGACCTACCAGGAGGTGAAGGACAGTAAATTAGTCTTGTAGCAGGGCACCAATTGTGGGTCCTGTTATGGTCCAGAGAACCTCACTGGGGGACCTACCAGGAGGTGAAGGACTGGTAGCAGGGCAGGGTGAGCAGAGGTGGCAACATCCAAGGTGGGGACAGAGCAGACTCCACATCTGCCATATGGAACAGCCAGGTCATGGGACCCTGAAGCCAGCTCCTATTGGCTGAAGGGAATATGGCCAGGAGATTAGGCTGTGCCAGCTCTAGGGAAGATTCCCCGAAGAGGGGAACATGAACAAGAGAGAGCCTGTCAACCCACATGGAGGCACCATGTTAGGAGCTGGACTGGTGGATCACGATGTAGTCAAAGCCGGTCATCAAGGGCTGGATATTCCCCATAAGAGAAACGACCATAAAGCCACAGAAGAAGGAAAGAACCACTGGAGACTGGTAAGACAGAATTGTAAAGGGTTCCTTTACAGGGATATTATGCCCAGTTAGGTGGATGGGTGCCAATGAGAAAAGGGGCTTTCCCCCAGTGGATTTGAACAAGATTTTGGCCCCTGCTAGATGTACTGGATGGAAGAGAATTCAAAAGAATTGATTGAGTAAGGTTAAGACCGTCAATTGATTGGCCAGTTAAGAAATTGATTAATTGGACCTCGATAGACCCGATCTCTGTTCATCAAAGGGGAATTAATGAAGTGGAGTAGAGCTGATTAAATGAATGAGAGATGAGTTAATTCATGTGGTGTGAGTGAGAAAGTGATCACAGAGATATCAGGTGCTTATAAGAGATATAAATTACTGAATTATTAAAATAAGGACAAGACTGCTCAATTGATAAGAGATAAGTGACAACTAGCTATATTGTGGAAAATTCATCAGACAGCACAATATTAAAGGCCATCTTGGACTTGCTAGCAGAGGATTGCTGATGGAGGACTCCCAAAAGTGGGGTCAAAGGCTGGTGCCTCTATAGATGTGGTAAGGACAAGGTGTAGGGAACGCGGAGCCCTGTGATGAAGTTTAGAAACCAGCCTACTCACTTTCAGTAGTGAACATTTCATCTCCCCTTATTCTCCTCCTTCTTTTGAACATCAAGGCGTGGCAGGTGAGCATCATAAGAGGTGACTTAGAGTGAAGGGGAGTGGCTGTGGATCAAGAACCATCATGCACAAAACCTTACAACTCGACTGCATGGTTAGTTTACTGCCTGTAGTAGTAAACTAACTGTGAAGTAGGTACTGTGCAGTAGCACATATGTAGATGCTGGCCGGGAGCAAATTTTTTCCCAGTTTACCCCACCACCAAGGGGCCAGCCTCCTTCTTAGGCCAGAGCCACTGGGCTGGGAATTTCTGCAGCCCCATGGCAGGGTTGGCTCTTTGCCTGTCCCATCCTGGCCTTTAAACCCCTGGCCTGATCCCAGGGTCTATGCTACCTGCTGCCTGCCCCTGGGAGACCCACAAAACCACAGCAGGCCCATGAAACCGAGCCCTGGTACCTAGGGCGTACCTCACAACCTGGCTACCTCCCATGTGCCATGCGCCTCTGCTTCAGGTATGTGCCAAGGCCTGATGGCACCTGCAGTCTCAGGCTGAGTCCGCAAGGTCCATTGAAGAACCCATGGTGATGTCCTCACCAACACCACAGACAGTGTCCTGGGGGCCCAACTGGGCAGAGAGAGAGAGAGACTGTTGACCTTATCACACTGTGGGCGACACCCAGGTGCAGAGCCGGTTTGCCCAGGGCAGCTGCTTGAATGCCCACATATCGGAGACCCTGATGACCAGCATGTGGGATCATGGCCACCAGCAGTCTGAGCAGGAGTTCCACATAAAGGTCAAGGTCCTGCAGGCCCAGTGGGTCCATGTCATGGACCACAACCACTGGTCCAGGGCTGCTCACAGGAGCATGACCTTTATGTGAAAGCTGGACTGCATCATGGCTCTGAGGGTCCCTGGATGCAGCCACAAGGTGTACTTCAGCAAAAGTAGCATGCCGGAGCCTACACAGGGGCCCAGCAGTGCTGACCAGTGTGCGGCAGAGGACCCCTCAAGGCACCAGGAGCAGGTCCTAGCATACTCCCCAACCCTGGCCTCCTCTAGCAGCTCAGGAAGCCCAGGCCAACAACTGCCCTGCCAACTCCAGGCACATAGCCCCAGTAAGGAGGACAAGCCGGAGATGGCACCAGCCATAACCAGCTCCAGCTCCTCCCCAGAGGGGGCCACTGCCTGGGCAGTCAGGCACCATGCCTCTGCACCTCAGAACACTGCTGGCAGCCGCACATCATCGCTGCCTGCAGCAACAGACTCAGGCTGCCAGGACTGCCTGCCACAACCATCTGGTAAGCCTTGCACAGGAAGGACAACCAGGGTGGGGAAGGTGGCACTGTGGCTACTTATGCCTGTGCCTGCTTTCTCACCTGCCCCCAAGTTACACATCTGGAACAAGAGGCCCTGCATGAGGGATGGCTCTCCCCTACCTTCCCTGCCTCTGCCCACCCCCCACTCTCTGCCCTGCCTGGCTGAGCTCCCCCTTACTCCCTGGAGTTCCCCACAACAACGCACAGAGAGGCAGGAGGCAGTACAGAAGCCAGTTTATTGAGAAGCCAATGTCCTCCCAGCTAGGCAGCCAGGGTCCTGTCACATGCAGAGAAACTCATTGATGGCAGTGGTGATCTCCTCTGCTGTGGGAGTCAGGCACTTGTAGTGTAGAGAGAGAGACCCCTCCAGGCAGCACGTTGTGGGGAAGCGTGGGCTTGCCTGGGGTGCTGTCAAAGCTCAGGGCCCCATGCCATGTTCTCTGTTGTGCCTGGGGCACCATGGCATTCAGCAGCAGCAGGGCACCCTTTGAAGTGCTGAAACAACTCATTGCAGCACATCCAGGGGACTCTCAGCAGGGTCATGCATAGGGCACAGGCCAGGAATGGCCCACTGCAGGGAGGGTAGGGGCATCACCAGCTCTGTATCCCAGTCAGGCAGGAGCCCGTCACCCCCCATCCCCCATCCCAGCCGATGTCAGCTTGGTGCCACGGAAGCAAACTATCTGGTCTGCAGGAGGAGAAGGGGTGGGGGAGTTGGTCCAGAGCAGCCATGGCACCTGCTGCCAGGAACCAACCCTAGCCTGGCCAGGGGAGGGGATTGGGAAGGCAGGCTGCCTGCTGCAAGCACCAAGTGGGCTGCTTGCCCCTGCAAAGGAAACGGGGACAGAGGGCTTGGCTGGAGGTGACCTTGGACAGGTGCCACCTATCCAACTTACCATGTTCCCTGGGCACTTGTGTGTGCATGACCACCAATGTAAAGCTGAGTGGCACACAGCCCCTTGGTAAGTGCATATTATCTCTGAAATGTTGCAAACTCTCACAAAGAGCCTATCTTTCCTAGCTCTGCAGGTCCAGCAGCTGTACACAGAGAAGAGGCACCAGCTGCTGCTGGTGATGTGCCTTCAGGGATGCTTCCACTGTCAGCCAGCGCCCTTCTTATGTGCCACCTCCACCAGTGGCAGATACAAGATTGCACCCTCCTGCTGGACCAGCTGGTCATCATGGCAGAGGAGCAGTTGGCAGACTCATGGGCCTGGTGTGCCCAGGACATCACGCACTGCTGGGAGAGGGACTGGGAGGACCGTGCATTCTGGAACAGATTCTGGGCCCTCAAGTAGAGGCACACTGTCCCCCTCGAGAAGATGCTAGAGGCACAGGAGCAGCATGGTGGCCCAGGAAATGGAGGCTATATAGGAGGATGGCCCAGTGCTCTACCCTATACTGGCCCAGGCAATTACCTTCATGCTGCCCGCTGCTCAGCCCCCGGCCCTGGCCCCACCTGCCTCCTTGAAGCTTCCTGCAGCCCAGCACAAAGCCCCCAGTGAGCTTTGGCCAAGGTGCAGCACTACCTACAGTGGCCAGAGCCCCCTGCCCCTGCTCCCATGCTAGGCTCCCCAGTGCCTGGCCCCTGCCTGAGCCACCCCCCACCACTTGCCCAGGATCCATGCAGCCCCTGAGTGGGAGCTGCCTGCAGTGGGGCCAGCACTGCATGCAGGCCCTGCTGGCATTAGCCCCATGATGGAGGAGGGGGAGCAGGAAACACAGCCAGAACAGCAGATGCCCTCACCCTCAGATGAGCCCCCAGCCTTCCAGCCTCACTGTGGCATCTGCAACCACAGTGGTGTAGCCAGAAACAAGGGTGCTGGGTGCCTGTCCCAAGGATCCACCCCATTGGCACCTCCACTCCACTGTCCCCCTGCTCAGGGAGGACACACAACACAATGTACATAGTTTGCATGGGGAAGAGGGTGCTTTATTGGTGGTGGGTAATGGGGTTGGTGGTGGGGTCTGTGGTTGGGGACAGAGGGTGAGAGGGAGTCTGGTTGGGGAGGGAAATGAAGACTGTTGCTGGAAACTGTCCACAGTGAGTGAGTGTGGTGTTGGGGGTGCGCTATGGGCCTGGGGTCTATGGCCAGTCAGCCAGCTGCCCTGAAATGGGGGGTACAGGAGGAGGTGGTCCACCAGTGCCTCTCTCACATGGTGCCCTGGCCCCTCATTGCTGGGTGTGTGGCTCACCCAGGGGCTCAGAGAGGTGGGGCCCATTGCTGTTGCTGCCACTGCTACTGCAGCTGGCAGTTCCACTATCAGGCATCCTCTGCCCATTGCACCTTCTCTGCTCATGCCTCATGGAAGAGCTCCCCCATCTCCCACCTCACAGGTGTTATGCAGCACACAGGCTGAGACAATGATCTGGGGGGGGTGTTGGCCTCAGCAACCTGGAGGCAGGTGGTGAGGGCATACCAGTGTCCCTTCAGGGAGCCGAAGGTGCACTCCACCGGCATGCAGCTCTGGCCCAGGCATCTGTTGAAATGTGCCTAGTGTGGGTTGAGCTGGCCGATGTAGGGCTGCATGAGTCATGGCAACAGTGGGTAGGTAGGGTTCCCAGTGAGGAGGAGTGGGACAGTCACATTGCCCAGCTGCAGATAACAGAACACCTGGCACAAAGTGCTCACTCTCCACCAGGCCTGGCAAGATGGAGTTGCGGAAGACCAGGACATTGTGGGCACTGACATTTGTGAAGGTGTCCTGGTGGTCCACCACAGCCTGAAGCACAACTGAGTGGAAGCCCTGTTGGCTGTAGTATGGGCAGTCCCCCAGGGATGGGCAGGTGACAGGTGTGTCCTGTCCAGGACCCCAATGCACTGTGGAAAGCCCAGGGCTCAGAATCCTGCTGCCAGCTCATTGCCAATGACTGAGGATACATTACCTGATTTATCCAGAGCAAAAGTGATCACTGCTTACAATATTGACTCGGAGCATGGTGTGGCCCAGCACATCCTGGAGGGCACCACAGACCTTTACAATGGCCTCCCCAGTGGCTGCCTTGCCCGCCCTGAAGAGGCAGCCACTGTACCACAGGTTGGCAGGTGTGGCAATCTTGGCTGAGTACAAAGTCAAAAAGCCTGAGGGCTGAATCAATTCAGTCTTTGCAGGTTAGTCTAAGCTGCAGAGATTAAACTGAGAAACAACTGGACACACATTTGTTTTTGATTCAGGAAATGCAGCCACATACCTGCTGCATTGGCTCAGGCCAGAAGCGGGGGGGGGGGGGGGCATCCATTTGCACACAGCTGTCTGGCATGTAGCCAGGATGGGTTGTGTCTTCGCTTCCTCTTCCTGCTGCCTCTGAGGTCTCTGGGATTTACAGTCCAAAAGTACAGCAGCAGAACTCTGCAGCGTTGCTCATCACTTCCTCTTCCTGCTTCCAGGTGCTTCTGGGATTTGTAGTCCACAGTCACAACCAGCAGTAAGTTTTTATCAGGGCAGGGCAGCTGTGTATTTGGGGGAAGTTTAACACCCCTCCCTGGCCCCAGATCCTAAACACGGTTTGCCTGGGGGGGGTGCGGGTGGACAGTCCCTACCTCTCTCCCCCACAACCCTTCTCTGCTGGAGCCCAATACAGTCCAGACCAGGGCTGGAAAGCATGCCGGGATGCTGGGGGAATGTAATTTAATTTGAACCAGGAAGGGGTCTAGGGAAGAAGTTCAATAAATTGGTTTGACCCAAATCAGTTAAATCTGATACTACATTCAGTCAGGTTTATCTTAAACCAGCTTCAACCATTTTGAAACTGGTTTATGTGCACTGACATTCTGTTCTGTTACAGGTTTAAACCAGTTTCTGATGACTTAAACTGGTTTATGTGTAACTTTAATCCCTACCCCTTGAGGAAGGCAATGGCCACCCAGATCTCCATGGGAAGGGGTGGCCACATGGTGGTGAGCTGTCACTCCAGGTGCAGGCTGAGCTGGATGAGCAGCTCCTGGAATATGGCCCAGTTCATCCAAAAGGAGTCTACTCACTGCTTATCATCCCAGGTGCACTGAACAATGCAGAGCTGGCAAAATGGGCCCATAAGCAGCAGAGCTGGAGCCCCAGGAGCTCATGGATGGCACCTGTGGCAGTGTCCATATGTGTGTCGTTGGCATCCCTGCCAGAGTCCGGGAGGTGGCCCAGGGGCTGGTAGGCAACAGCCTGGGGTTGGTGGACCACAGGTGGAGTCATGAGCTTGGCCAAAGGGCCATGCAGCCTGGGCGGGGAGGCACACAGGGTTGAGGCTGACCAAGGCCAGGCAGCAGTGACTATGGCTGTGAAGCGCAGTGAATGCAGTGACAAACAGAAACCCGTGGGGCTGGTCATCAATGCCGGGGCCTGGGTGTGGAGCTGCCATTGCACCCTGGGCACAGGCTCTGCAGACACTGTTGTAGAGGGCTGTGCCGCAGGCTGCAGGCTCCTCTGGACCAGAAAAGCATGTCGCTAGATGTAACAACAAGTAGAGCTGCCTTTTAAAGAGCATCTAGATCCCCCTGGCTGCTGCAGGGGGTTGGAACAGGACAGGAAGAGGCCTGGATCACCCTAATCCCATAAGGAGCAAATCTGCTCCCAAGAGGCATCGTCATGTGTAGACACCTTGCTAAGGCTGGCAGTATTTTAGTGCACAGAAAGTATTAATAGTACACGTAGATACACCCAGTTTATATGAACTAGAGTAGAAAATCGGTAGCCATTTAACTACAATATTTTCAACATGCTATTGTATCAATGACCAAGTTTATTCCAGCTGGGGCAGGGAGCCAGCTGCAACATAATCCCAGTCATATCAGACAGGAGACCTGAGATCAGTTATGTGTCATTTAAAATAAATAATACTGAGGCCAGTGAGAAGTGCAGGTTGTCAATAAGAAACTCACAAAACTAAAGATATGGTTGCTTGTAGTTTAAAGTAGACAACACACAATAGTACCTGTTAGGCAACAGGACAGGCAAGCCGTGGGTGTGATTATATTACAGCACCATAATATCCTTAACCTGAAAGAGGAGGTACAACAGTCCTCATTAGCCCCTACCCAGCATTCTAAGAGACCATAAGGCTATATTTCAAGGTGCTGTGCACCTATCTGGTTAGAAATGGACACTGACATTCATCTTGTGAGATGACTTGAAGACAGAGTTATGGTAGCTCTTGTGGAGCCAGTGAAGAAGGAATGGGTAAGTCTGCACCCATTTAAACCAGAACGGAGTGAATCAGCATCCTTATAGTGGTGGACAAATCTTGAGGTAAACTGAGGATCTGCAGTGGCCCAAAACCACTGATCAGAGCATTGAAGACATCACAGCTCATTGCCAATGACTGAGGATACATTACCTGATTTATCCAGAGGAAAAGTGATCACCACTTACAATATGAAGAATGAGTTCTGGCATGTTGAGCTAGATGAGCCCTCCAACCACCTGGATGGTAAAGACATCTTCTGGCAGTGTAAACTGAGCTACCCACGAAGGAGATTCACAGGCATCAACACTAGCTAATGGTATTTCTACTGCAGAAGGAGGAAGCAAGGACCAGCTGCAACGATTGCCAAACAGGTGCTGGAGTGGAACATGAGACAGTGCAGAAAAGCTGAAGGTGAAGACTAGGGTCCCTTATACTGGACAGGTTTTGGCTTCTGAGGGACACCAGCTGGATTCAGAGAAACTGAGATCCCTTGAAGAAAATCCTAGACCTGAGTACAGGAAGGAAGTCCAGTGATTTACAGGGATGGTCAAGCATCTTCCCACAACCCAGCCTTCAAAGAAAGTCTTAGAGCACTACTAATATGAAGCCAGCAATCCATAACAGTTGCTTGTAGAGCTCTGACAGACACAAAAGAAGAGAAAAGGAGCCACTGGCTGTGCTCTTTGAAATGGAATGATTCCATCAGTTCACCCTCGGGCAGAGGTCGATGTGCCGTCTGATCACATGCCATTATGAAGCATCGTAAAGAAGCCACGACTGAGTGCACATAAGGAGCTATAATAATTGCTAGTTTTAAAATTTTGGACAAATTTTTTTCACTGAAAAATGCAATTTCATCCCAACTGAGAATGTTAATCACTTCATGTTGATTTTGATGGACATTTTCAACAATGTTTCTGAAATAACTCAACCAAAATTAAATGGTTTATTGTGTTTAGCATTTTCTGATTTTATTTAGATGTTTCTGTTTTGAGTTTCCATGTGGTTTTTCACTTGTTGCCATATCCAGAGACACCAAACTTCTTCCTCCTGTCTCTTTCCTGTCCTGAATGACACAATTAAAAATTAAAAATAAAAAAGGTCAAAATGTTTTAACTTTCTATCATGAAAATGTTTCAAATACAGAAAAATGAAATGCTGGCATTTTTTCAAACGAAAACAAAATATTTTGACATTTTTAATGAACCATTTAATTTCAAAATGTCACAGTTTTTATCCCCATTTGGTACACAAAAAAAAATTGGTGAAGCTTTTTATAAACCTGAAATTCTGTTTTTTGGCCAGCTCAAACAACAATACATGTTACTGAGACTCTGATAGTATGATGGAAAAATAAGGTACTGTTCAAGTAAGCTGCTGCTGCTAGCATATACACTAAGCAGGTCATACCTTCCCATCTAAAACACTCATATTGCTGTATATGCTATACCTCAACCCCAGCTCCATTCATGTGTTACCATGTATTTACAGCTCTGGTTGAAAGCACCAAGCAATACAACCAAACTCTAAAGGAGAGGGTATGGTATGGGTAGTAAAAATAGTTCATACTCGGGGATAGCTAGATTGCAAGGAGCAACTACTACAGAAAGTTACTCCCTGCTGCCAGTTGAGCAATAACCTGTTTGTCTAAGGCAGATTTTTGTTTCAAAAAGGCCAAGCAGTAATTCTAGTGCAGTAAGAGTTACCATTGGGCATGTCTACATGCCCTACAGCGACATTGTTACTGCTCCATGCTTTAATACTTCCAAGTAGTACTAAAGTAGTGGAAGTACTAAAGCATGGCACAGTAACTGCCTGTACTGCGCCGTACACTCAGCGCACAGTTATTTTTAGCAGCTACTTCGCCATAGTGGCACTCTATAATGGAGGAGCACACTGCTACAGCAAAGTAGCTGCTGGTCATGTGTACACACTTGTGGACGCTATGTTGCCATAGCACATCACTACAGTGATGTAGAGTCACGTGTAGACGTGCCCACAGTGAGTCACATTTACTCCTTTTACCTGGGTCTAAATTCATGCTTCTGCTGAGCCCAGGCATGAATACTTGATAGGGATCACATGTAGAGTCATGTGTGGGGTACAAAGGGTGAGATGACTGATCAAAGGGGGAGACTCTGCAGCCTCATGGGATCCCAACCCAAACCCAAGAAAAGTTTGAAATAGTTTTCACTTTTAATGATAATGACAGTCACTGTAGGTTACTATTCCTGTTTCTGGGAGATGAACTATTTGTAGATCACTCAGGAAACAAAGCAAGCATTTTGTGTACTATGACTTGTCTGACATGCTATGATCAGACAATTCGCCATAGTATGCTGCAGCAAAACTCAAATGACTCAGCACCAAGTGGGAATTCAAGAATAACATGTCTTTCCCCAAGAGTCAGAAAACCATGAAAGGCAGGATTATCAGTAAAGCCAGGCAAGAAACTGATGGCAAAGACAAAACAGACAGGAAGGGATCCCAACATGGTAATTTTGGTGTAAAAATTAGACCCTCCCTGGGGTCAGGTAACAACACAGCGCAGGAACTTTTGGGTCAGAAAACAAAAATGCTTTTTTTTCCCCAAGATGGTAGTTTACTTCAGCCCAGCTGACAAACATCAGAAAGCACACAGAAACAGTTAAGAAGATACCACACTAAATAGGCAGTCTGTTAAATGAAGAGGCCAGAAACCTGAGGCTGATATGCACAGGTAAGCAGGTATGGGTGGAACCAACAAAAAACCACTAAAAACAATGGCAAAGCCACCACTATGCTCAAGAAGGCCTTAGGTTCTGTGAGGTAGCAATGGACTCAGGATATAAGTAGAGATGCCACGAAAGACATCTGCAGAGAAGTGGCAGACAGCTGGACTACCTGGAGAGCTAGCCTCATCTAGGAAAAACAAAAGAAAGGTCATATGACCAATGCAGAAGATTAACATGGAACTAAGGCTGTGAACAAGCAAAAGCATGCCTCCTATCAACAGTGATAACCCCAAAAGAGATGGGAGACTAGTTCAAAGACCAGCACACTTGTCTGGTCTAACAGGGAAACAGGAGAAGTAAAAGCTATATCCCTAGTGGTTGTGTCCAGACAAGCACAGACATTTGGAGATTTGGTTCCCCAGGCACAAATAGCAGCAGCACACCTTGCGCCGCAGCAAACTTACCCCTGGGGAGCACCTGTGCCATGCACACTTTGGCATGTGACAGGTTACCCCCAGGGTGGTAGGAGAGGTTGGGGTCAGCACTGTGCTGGCCCCAGCAGCCTTACCTGGGGTCCTGGGGGCCTCCTGGGGCTGCAGTACCAGTGGTCCTGCTGGGCGGAGCCTGGCTGGCAGCCACAGCGTGGCTTCAAGTGGCCTGGCTCTGCTTTTCAGTGGTGCGTGCTGCCCATGAGTGTGCTCCATTTTTCCCCCCGCAGTTTAGGGGTCAAAAAACCCCGCAGAAAAAAACAAACCAGAGCAGCACATGCATGGGCAGCACACCCTTGCAGTGTGGAGAACACCTGACCGTGCAGTATGTGGTGCTGCAGATGTGTTTGTGGCACCACATACTGCACAGCTGCACTCATCTGGATGTGCCCAGTATGGGCTGTGAACCAATGAACATCCAGTTAGCAAATGCTTGCACAAAACATGACAAAAGTGTTAAAAGTAAAGATTCAGGCATCTTGGCAGGTGCAGGAGGAGTACAGGCTGCAGGAGGCACCAGAAAGCAGTCATGGCTAGGAATCTGTCTACAGTTCCAGTATTTTGAATGCAAGAAATCTAAAGAACTCAGTCGGTTCACGTAATGGAAGAAAAAGTATCTTGATCACAGTCAAGTGATAAACTCCATGGGGAAAATATATCTAATACTTTTGTATAGTCTCTTAAATCTAGCAAAAGCATACCAACTTCCAATAGCTACAAGTAGAAGGGAGTTAAATTTAAACTGGAAATAAGGTGCAATCTTTAATAGTAAAGGTAATTGAACACTGGAACAAGTTACCAAAGGTTGTGATGAATTCTCTGTGACTCAAAATCTTTAAATCAAGACTGGATGTCCTTCTAAAAATTATTCACCTAGAAATTACTTGATGCAGAAATTACTTGGTGAAATTCTATGGCCTGTGCTGCACCGGAGGTCAGAACAGACAATGACAAAAGTACCTTCTGGCCTTAACATCCACGAACCAGATTCTCAGTTAAATTAAGGACCTTATTCATTGCCAAAGTAAAGGGAAATTCAGGTAATTGGAAATAGTTTCTAATAATATACATTTAATATTGATTTATTTATAATTATATATTACAATTAATATCTAAGTCAAACTATCTCACCATTAATCTGAAAACAATCCTGAGAAATAGGCAAATATTGTCATATTTCTCACCTGGGTTAAGTGACTTACCTAAGCACAGACAGAAGTCAATGGAAGAGGTGGGAATAAACCCCAGGTTTCCTGGCTTTCTGACTCACGACTGAACTGTATAACCATTCTTCCATCCTAAGAATAAAATACTGTGTCCTGGTATATATTTTGAACTATGTAGGAGATTTTCATTGACAATCAGTCACTGTAAGAGCTTTCTCAGTGACCTTCTTAAACAGTGCTGGGAGGAATGTATGACTCACAAGTAATGAATTTTATACTTTTAGTCAAGGATTTGTAATAATGAAAAATATCAGCTTATTGTTTAATATTCTGGCTTATTCTAATGGTGTGGTTTGCTGTCAATGCAAAGTAAGATGTTAAAAGTAACATACAAATCTAATTCTCCAACTAGTCCTATTTTGTTGGATGAAAAAGTATTTTGAGGGGTCAGAATTGAAGTGAAAATAATATTCAGCTCCTAACATCTTTGTTAAATCCACACGTCCTGTGCTACATTGCCAACATTCGCCGCATAGTGGTCCCACTCTTTGGTTCTCTCACATTCCCTTTGCCGTGGCTTATTATGAAAAACAAGTAATTTGACAAGAGTGCCACAATGTGGCTGTAGTTCCATAGCAGTATTTTGGCATTTTCTGTTCAATCCTTGTGCTGCAGGACCTGAACAACTGGGTATGCAGCCACTGTGGAAGGCTTAAGATGGGAGGATGCTGGTGATACCTGTAAAAAACACTATCACTGCTGCATTTTTCTTTATTCATGTCTCCTTTTACTTGGCTGCTACAGCCTACTCACATTTCTTGTTCCTTAATTTTTCTTACCCACTCTCCTTCCATTCCTGGCTGCTTTGCCATTACAGTATGAACAAATCTATACATAAACACATATACACACAGTGCTTCTTTCTTCTTGCACTCCTCCGTCCTTTCCATATTTTCGGAGAGCAGCAAATTGAGAGGTTAGCCCCTCCACACTTTCACACCTCTGCATTATGCTCATTCACAGGTGAGAGCCTAGAAAAGTATTGCTCTGCTGTACCTCCTCTATATTAGAAACTTTGTCCTTAGTCTATATATACTAGCTGACCAGAACCTGACTGCATTGTTGGGGATGACTGCTTCTTTAGTCCACACGGTCTTGATGGAGACTTATTATAGATGCCCAGCATACTTCACAGCCTGGGTATGTACATACCCAGATGCTTCAAAGCACTTCACAACATAATGGCTTAACTACACCACTAATCCAGCCTACGGGGCTGGAAGGTTGAGCCCTACTGTTTTGATAGTTCCTACCCCAAAGGGTTTGCTGCTAGTACATAATGTAGCTGCTCAGTTACCAGGGATGGAGGAGTTCCTCCCTACCTGCTGCTAGGCTTTTGCACTGGCTGTTGTTGGGAGCAAATAGAGTAGAAGGATCTAATTTAACATTTGAAGGCCCTGATGGACTACGCCTCACATAAGTTACTAAGCTCTGACACCCTAATGCATGTTTCATCTCAACCCACAGGTCAGAGAGCGTGGAGTTTCTGCTGCTGGGTGGCGGGTGTCAGGCCAGAATGTGAGCTGCCTGTATCTATGCTGCTGTGACCCCTGGCCCTTGGAACGCCTTTCTTTCTGAGTTGAGAAGTGCTCCAGACTGAGCCTTTTTTCAATGTTGCATTTAGATGTTCTCACAGTTTCCTAAGCTGGGGTACAACCTTACAAGAAGCAAGATTTGTTTGGTAATAACTTTTATTGGTATAACTTCACTCATTCTAAAGAACTTTAATCTTTTTCTTTGTAGTTTAATTGTGATTTGTATGCATTGCCTAGGAAACTTTTTTTGCAGGGCATTAAAATAAATATATCATTATAAAGTTCTGTGTCTGCACAAACCAACATTGTGTGTACATTTAAGAAAAGTGTTGCATCCTTGCCATGCATCACATACTTTATATGTACTTTAAATACAAATGTTAACATAGATTCTAAGTAACCTGCAATAAAGTATATTGTTTGACTGTGATTTTTGGTAGTCTTCAGGTTTCACACTCCTTAAATGAAACAGAAGGAACATCTTTTACAAACATCCTGAGGATCTGAATTCTGCTTCCCCTGAAAAAGCAAACAGTCAGAATTGTCATAGCCTGTTAGCCATGTGTACCTTAGGTCCTTGAGCTTATTCTAGTAGGAATAGTGAAGTGGGGAGATAAATTGGGTTGTAAAATGGTCTAAGGGTTTCTTTTGTGGCCACTGACATTTAAAAAAATTCTTCAGATAAAGGCTACCCAGGATAAATATTTGCAAGTTAATAAAAGCCTTAGAAACCTCAGCAGGCAGGTATTACACATGTAAACATCCAGGATTCCTATTATAAAAATCCCAGGAAACAAATCTACAGTAGGAAGCAACATTATTGGACATCAATGTTTGTTAAAGCAGATGCACGTTCCTATAAAAAAATGTGTATTCAATTTTTTCAAACCAAATGTTGAACAAAAGATTTAAAATTCCTTAGCTCTGCTTAAATATACTATTTATGAATTATTAATAGGAAGCATAAGTGCACTGGATCAGAAAGAGAAAAATCAGGTTTTGTATATGCCTATTCTATATTTAAGACCTTACATTAACAAAAATAAAATCCACACGTTCTCTGAAGTATTTAAAACTACAGAGAAAAAAACGTAGTTAAAAACTGTTTTGTATCAAAAATGTTCATCTGTGCAAAAGAGAAACAATAAGAATGTTTAAAATACATTTTAATGTCAGTATCACTGAGTTGATTTTTAAATTGAATGTACTTTGTCGTAGATTTGAACACTAACTATTGACGTGTAGAAACAGGCAGAATTCCTAATAATCTATAGGAGCATAAACATTTATGCTCGCTAAAATTTTGTAATACCTAACATTCCTTTATTTAACTATATAGCAGGCTGTTGCTGATGTTTTGCTTGTTTAAAAGCATTTTTATCTTTATTTGAATGGTTACAAAATCAATGAGAAATTTATGGAAATGTGCACAAACAGACCAATTCTATAACATTAACACTGTCAAGTTAGAAAGGTATGCCAAATTTCTGCTTGTTAAAAGGGAGACTTTTCCAATATTTTCTTTTATATTTATAGTTTCTTAATGTTCTTTAGCAATAAGGAAATATTAATTTTAAATAGTCGGAAGGAAATGCGATATAAGAGAGAAGAGATGGAGATTGTATAATGTCAAATGTATTTTAGATGAAATGGTGAAATATGGAGATGCCAGAAAGCCAGACACATACCAGTCCAGTGGAAAATAATTCAGCCAGACAATTCTCATTGTTTTCACCATAGAAAAATTAAATCTCGTAATAACATAGGCATGGAAATGCCTCTAATTTCACATTTAGGGCCTTGTCTAGAAATGACTTGTGCTCCACTTAAGAGCAAAGTTCATGTAACTGGCGAGGAAAGATTGCATTATTATAGAGCTATGACAAGTAATGTGCACAAAAAGGGAATTCATCTAGAAGGATTATTTGGCATGGCAAAGGAGCCCCAACCCTTTCTGGTAGTAATCGAGAGAGAACTTGCATAAATAGGGATGCAGAATAAGAAGGACGCATGAACAAAAGACTGTTTTTAAAGGGAAGGCAAGTTTGACTAGCTACTAATTACTTCTAATTTATGCAGCCAGCACTCTCCTCCTATACCCCTGCAAACTTTGCAAAAGAAAGGGACAAATACTGATTTCATTTAAGGTGGTAACAGAAATCCCATTGACCTCCCATTAATGAGGAAGCATTTGGCTACCTGAACGGGTGCTGTCTTGATGGATTCTAGTTTGTATTCTGCTGTTTGAGGAAGAAGTCCACTTCAATATTTCATATTTTCTCAGCTGCCTTACTGAGGCAAGAATGGGTGGGATGGGAAATATATTCTGAGTGACTCGGTATGATTGTGCTCTGCAGTTACAATGAAATTACTTGCTGAACATACCTTATCTTCCCAATATCTAGAGCGTTGGCTGCTGTGCAGTTAAAAATCATCCCTGGTGTCTGAATTTGACAACAGCGTGCCTGAGCTACAGCTCTTGTTAGGCCCAGGAGTAAAACTGCCTCCGGTAATGTGGTAATACTTTTTCAAGGATGAAGTGTTCATGAGCAATTTTTTCCATTGTATCAGTACAAAGCTGGTTTCTCATGCACATCAAACACACCACTCTTCTTGATCCATCAGTGATTTTTTTTCCTTCAACAAAAACCTTTAAAGAAGTAAAAAGTACAGAGGTAATATACTCTTGTGCGGTGGTCACAGGTAGAATACATGCATAGAAAATGCAGCATGCTTGTGCTGCTGAGTGGTTTATAAAAATATCTAGTGAAAAGATTTCTCACTTTTAACTTTTCATGCTGTGTTGTTTCCATTTTATTATCTTTATCAGCAATGATGAAATAAAAATGCTTCAACTTATTGTCCTGGGTTTGTTTTATCTTCTTTTAAAACTTGTGTGTCATAGAGTAATAGGTGCCAGCTGTGGTGCCATATATCTGTGGTTTTCATTTTAACATGGAAGAATCTAGCTTTATAATGCTCCATGCATTTTATTTACACCCACCATATCCAAAATCATCTGCCATGGAAAAATTAATACAGAGGCAACTCTGTTGTTTACCTGCCTTTCAATTCAATTTTTTGGATATGAGTCCATTGAACAAAAGGAATAATTCCACGGTTGTTTACACATTGGTATGGATAGCAATGGATTGCAGCCATACTATACTGTGGTCTGATCTCCCCCAGGTAAGCACAAATGGAGTGGATCAGTGCCCCCAAGGAAATTACATTCACTTAAATACTGCATTTGTATTTGGATACAATATTCTTCACTCATTTCCTGTTTCAGACTAAACCATGCTCTTTCTTCTTTTAAAATGAAATCATATTCTACTCCTGTGATGGGTGAAATTCACCCTTGGTATCTTGTAGCTTGTATCAGATGGGTGTTATATTGCTTATATGGTACATGAGGATCTTTGGATCAGAGGCCCTATAGAATACATAAATAATAATTATTACAGTTTTATTTTAATTTTGAGAAGCATAAATTGATTTTAGTTAATTTTCCTTCATCACATGGATTAATAATGATTTCTCAACTTTTACACAGGTCTGTACCTTACTGTAAACAATGAAGGCTTGAATGGGATTTTTTTTTTCAAAGAAAATGGGGCAAACTCCTCTTTGTAAAAGTACTATGGGACTTTAATTGTCTACACAGACTAGTACACTGGTTGCTAAATTCTCATCTTTAAGATTTTACAACCTCAGATTTCTGCAAATAAATTGCATCTAACTTCACACTCAATGCACCTAAGTTGGAAAGGTGAAAGAGGGCTGAATCTATTGGTGCTTCCATTTCTAGCTTCAGAGCTCTAATTCAAATACCTTATTCAAACCCTCTTACTTTCTACCATTTCGGAGTGATTTCCGTAGATATATAGGGGATAAGATCATAGAGACCAGTTATGTTTGAGGGTAGAGTGGCTCATCCCCCATTTCCTGTTTATGTTTCACTGAGCACAGCTATGAGATGTTTACTGTGCAGTAGACTAATTAGCTGTGCAGTAAACATTGTGCATCTACACATGTACCTGCAGTGGCCTGGAGTACATTTATTTACTCCACAGCAAGATAGTGCTTGTAAATACAAGTACAGTCAGCTGTGGAGTAAAAAACTGCATGTGCAGATGTTGCTTCACCTGACTGGGGCATGAGGATGCTTCAGAGAGGGGGCTGTCTGCTGGCTAGTCCCCCAGACAGCCCCTCCGCAGCACATTGAGCCAGGGGCTGGGGAGCAGCCCTGAGCTGGCAGGCTGACCCCCTGGGTCCCTTGCCAACAAGGGTTGCTCGCCCTGGCTCAACATGCTGTGCAAGAATAAACTCCGCAGCTTTCAGGCACACGTTCAAATGGCATGCTTGGAAGCAATAAGCTCTGGAGCAATAAGCTCCAGAGTTTATTCATGCACATTAATTGCATGTGTAGATGCATCCCCTATTTTCCTGGGAGAGTAAGGTGACTTCTTGTGAGTCCCTAAGGTCTGATGCTGTGACATCTGAAAAAGCAGAAGAGATAGGTATTGAAGAGAGAAAAGGGCCAAGGTGAAATTGGTCTTCAAGGAAAGAAAAAGGACTGAAAAGATAAGACACAAAAGTGGAGAAATAATATGGAAAGCTGGAAATGGGTAGAAGATGGATGAAGAAATGGAGTAAAGCAATGACCAAGGCATGGCTTTCAGTTTACTGCATGTAGTCTGCTTGCATTCCTTTACTTGACATCACTTATTGTTAGGGGGTATATGAGTAAGATTACAAAGAAAGGGATGGACAGGGTGCATTAATAAAATTGGCTACAATGAGTTCTAAGCAGCTGGAGACAGAGAAAACTACCTAAAATGTGCCAGAACAGGCCCAATCCAGTTCCCAGTGAAATCAGGTGAAGTATTTCTACTGGCTTTCATGGGAATTAGAGCAGCCTCAATTTATTCCTGTTTACCTCCATCAATCACCCTGGAAGATTGACTACTCCCAACTTATCTGGAAAATTATCCCTGAAAAAAGTTAAAAGTTGGCAAGTCTTATTCCTACAGCCCAGTGGATAAATTTGGCCCTCATTTTTTCATGGCAATGGGAGCAGGTCATTATCCAAAGATTCCTTATTCCCTTCTCCTGCCTCTTGTTTAATATTAAGGAATGCCAGTTATGTTCAGTACCACCCCCAAATTAATCTGTTGACTCTTCCCCCAAATCCTATGGTCAGTTCTGCATAAAAGTGTATGACCATGTCTATGGTGGTGGAAACCTGTAGCTGGGGATGTGCTTGGGTTGGGAGCAGATTACAAGAACGAGCCTAAATCCTTTTCACTTGGCTTCATAAAATCACCTTCCATAATTTGGCACAGTTTGGCATGGCTGGCAGTCTCTTCCCAATGAAAAGTGAGCAGGCAATAGCAAGACTTGGAATGTGTTGTACTGGGAGAGGCTTGTGAGAGCTCTTGCATAGCATTTGCTTGCATTGTGCTTGGCTTTAAGAAATGTTATTATTAGCCCATCACTTTTTATGAGCATTCACATTCATGAAATGCCCAAATGTAAACAATAAAAATGAAGTTAAGAAGGAAAATACTGAGCCAGATTGAGCCTCTTGATGGTCACAGATGAAAATCCGTTTCTGAGGCAGCAGCTCAGGATCTGGGCCAGTTGGAACGATGTTCCAGTTTGTCCTCGCCCATTCATCCTATGCTACCATTTTTACCTTCTCTCTTAATGACAGGGGTCCGGATTGAAACATGCTGCCATGTTTTCATCCAGGCTTGTCACAAGCATTGTAAAAGTTTTCCCCTGGCCCCCAGTCCTCCTGTCAGGACTGAATAAAATGGGAAACTATAACAAAGTTTGGCTAGTAGAGGATGAGCTTCGTTTTGGCAGTGTAGCCAGGTACAGCAGATGGCGAGGCCCTCCCTGGAGGATGGTGTGTAGAATCTACATCAGATGCATGGGAGGTGGGCCAGGGAAACAGCCTGTGTGAGGAGAGGGAACGATATAGGGCAGCTGCAAGATATGTAGCATTCGACTTGTTCTTCCTTGAAGAGGGAACCTTTCCCTCTGGCAGTGAAATGAATCCAGGAGGGACCCCCTGGCCCAGGCCAGTTTTGCACTTCAGAAATGTTGGCAGGTACGCTCTCCTTTCCAATTACATCATGTCACTAATGCTCACAGTGGCTGTGCTGGTCGGGCTCCAGCCCTGGGGTGGGAAGGTACATTAATCCCTGGCAGGCCTGTCCCCGTCTCCCGATGCCGTGGCCCTTCTGCTAACCCATCCTCTGTTAAAAATGTATGTTTCCATGAATTATTCTACTCTGCGCTCAGCTCTTCATCCCCCCTCTTCAGCTCCTGCCTGTACGCCTTCCCCATGACCGCGGCTTGCTTTTTTTTACAGCCGCCCAGGTCAGGGCTGCAAGAAACATTGAAACCTGGCCATAAACACCCCAGTGCTGTGGCTCTCCTTTGCGGGGAGAGATCCGAGAGAGGTGCCGAGCCCCCCTCTGTGCTGCTGCTTGTGGTTTGGGGGTGACTACAGCCCTCCGGGCCCCCCTCGGGAGGTGCAGCTGGGCCGGGGGGGCAGGAGCGGAGCGAGGGGGGCAGCCGCAAGCCTCCAGCGCAGACAAAGAGGCAGCGCCGGGGCTGTGCGGAGCTCTCCTCTCCTCTCCCCACCAGCGACGAGAGAGAGACAGAGACAGAGAGGGAAGGGGGAGGGCTTCCCCCTCCCGCTACCCAGGCACCGAGGGAAAGAAATTATTTCCAGCCCTTGCATTTTCTGCTTCACCTCCCCCCCCGCCCGCCCCAGCCGTGAGTGGCAGCGAGGAGGGACGCGCTCGCCCCGCTCCCGCTCCAAGTTGGCCGGGCGCGGAGGGCGGGGAGGAGTCGCTGCCGCCACAGCCACCGGCGGGGCTTTAAGAAGGTGCGGAGCGGAGCGGAGCCGCCTGCTCCGCCGCTGCCCAGGGGGAGCCGCCGCCGCCGCCGCCTCCTGCCAAACTTCTCCGCCTGCAAACTTTTGCTCGGCGGCTCCCGGGGCTGCCCTGCATGAGCCCGCGCGGCCGGCGGCAGCATGGAGCAGCGGCAGCGGGGCGCGGGCGGCGGGCGGCCGGCGCTGCTGGCCGTGCTGGGCGCGATGCTGGCGAGCGCGCAGGTGGCCGGCGGCGCGGCGGGCTACTACCCGCGCTTCTCGCCCTTCTTCTTCCTCTGCACCCACCACGGCGAGCTGCAGGGCGACGGCGAGCAGGGGGAGGTGCTCATCTCGCTGCACGTCGCGGGCAACCCCACCTTCTACGTGCCCGGACACGAGTACCACGGTAGGTGTCCCGGCCCCCGCGCACCTGCCCCGCGCCCGCCCCGCAGCTGCCGGCCGAGACAAAGGCTGCCGGCCGGCCGGCGCAGCGCTTGCCCCCGCTGTCTACCTGGAGAGGTGTTGGCTAGCGGGGCCTGCGGGTGTTTTCAGTCACTGCTGTTTGTACCAGCTGTGACAGAAAGAGGACAAGACCGGGAGAGTTTGTCTGTGGTTTCTGAGGCACGCCACGAAGGCAAAAACGCGTCCCTTCTGCTCCGACCCGGTACCTCCACACGCGCCTTTCCGCCTCTCTCGACTTGTTTCAAACTCCCCCGCGGGTTTCATTCACCTCTGTGTCCAAGCTGCCCAGCCTGGCTCCTCGTGCCGGGCGCCCAAAGCAGCTGGCCGTGCTGGAGATGCTGATGTGCGGACGTTCAGGGCAAGCCTGATCCAGACTTCACTGAAATCAGGATAAGGCTTTGCGCTGACTTCAGTGGCTTTTGGATCAGACCTCTCCTGGATAAATTGTAGTCCCTTTCCCTGATAAATGTGCAGTAAAAGCTGACCGGTGCCATTCGGAGGTCACTAATATCTTTGGCATTATCAACTAATATGAGGGTGACACAGGCTTGACCTGAGGAGTGATTGAACCTTGTCAAGTCGATGTGACCCCTGGGAAGAGGATTTGCCTGTAAGAGCGAAAAGTGGCAGTGTTAGGCCAAGTATAGACACCTTGCCTCAAAGATGGAGCAATTCACATAATAATACCTTACTAACGAATAATTTTCCAACTGCTCAAGTTGAAGAGCACTAGCAGATGGAAATAAGTTACTTCTCCAAGCTGAACCCTTAACTTCCCTTGGCTGGTCCATCACACCACATGCAGGTGTCTTCATCCTGTGGCAGACTGTAACCTCCTGCATGGACCAGCTTTTGGTTTTACCCTAAAGCACTTATGGAAATGGGAGTAATGGCATTACTTAGCTGCATTACCATAATTTCTTCATATAGGAGATAGTCACATATAAAATCTTCTTAATCAGTGGCCACAGTGGATTATTTAAGAGGCATTTCCTTATCTCCTCCATAACCTCAAAACAAAAGCTGATTGTAAAATACGTTGTTTAAACAGTCAAAGTGAAAATGTACTTAGAAAACCTTGTTAAAAAAGAGATACCATATAACAGCACATGGTTTAGAGATGGAGTTAAACTCTTTACTTAGAATAATAACCAGGAAATGAAGTCTAAATTTTAGTTGTAAGTAAATATTTTTCATTTTGAGTTTTTTTCTTCCCCCCACACCTCATTTTCTTGTAATTGGATTTTTAAAAACCAGAACATTTCCAAGAGAATCCCAGTGTGTGTGCAGACAGTGTAAGCTTCTCAGATTGCTAAAAGCTCTCATTTTGTATTTATTAAATAAATATTGCTGTCCATATAAAGTAATCTACATACATCAAAATATACATTAACTTCTTTTTTCTCTTTAAGCCCCCTATCTTCTAATCTACATCACACTAAAATCTGTTCATTTTTAATTTAAGAAAAGTTTAATGACAAAAACCAGTAGAAAAAAGCTGAAGTGATGAATATTTTGTTTTGCAAGTCCTTAAGCAAACAATTGTTTCCCCCACTCCCTTCCACACCTCCAAAACAAATGGGTAATCTAAACTCCTTGTTTCTTAGCTAATACCTTGCTTTCCAGATTTCCGCTTTTATTCAGTATTTAGACATTATACTTTAAAAATTATGCCTTTTATGGTCATGGTAAAAATGCTTCTGGTAGGACTGCCTGTCCTGCCAAGGCATTAGGTGAGCAAGGGTTGCGAGCATTGTGGAGTTGACAATTTTTTTTCCTGAGCGGGTTCTGAGTAGAAGTGAGTTTTATATCCTGCGCTGTTCATTCTCTCACCATAGATGCCAGTGTAGAGCAATATCAAAGTCTCAGAGGAGACTGCTACACCTCTTGCATTTGGGGCTTGTGCTGTAATATTGATCTGGATTTTAAAAGGCAGGGAGGTTGTATCAACCAGGAATCAAATCACTGAAGTCTCCTTAACATAAGCAGAGTTGGTTTTTCTGTCACTGTTTTGACTCAGAAACCTTTATGATGCTTAAAGTTATGCTGAGTTCCCCAGAAATGTGTTAACTTGGTCACTGGTCTTGTTGTATTACTCTGTTGAGTAACTACATTGTCTTTGGGGATGTCTGGCTTTAATTCTTACATAAAAAATAATGCTGCTGGGTCTGATTCTCAACTGTCTTGTGCATTGCGCAGTCATTTGGCTCTAGATTTGCAAGAGTGCCCTGCAACCACAAGCACGGATTCATTTTTCCCAGGTGTCAGTATAAATAGATGGAATTTCAAAAAAGCTTAGTAACTTGTATGTTGATCCCTTTTGAAAATTTGACTACAGGTACTATGATGTGAGGAGGCTGACCTTTTGGAAAAGCATAACCCTTGGGACCTGTTCCACAACCAAATGAAATCAATGGGATGACTCCCATTCTAGTCGGTGGCATTTGTATTACACTCTTATGAGCATGCACGGTGGCTGTAAAAAGCTACTAAATAAGCACAATTGTGTTCTATACACACTTTGCATGGATGTAAACAACTACTCAAAAAGTGCAAGGAAGCGTGGAGTCAGGACCTCAAAGGGGCCCTGAGTGGTAAATGCATGTGCAGGTATCTTGCACTGCTTTAAGTAGGCTGTCTCTGACACTGAAAGCAGAGTACCCACCTGTAGCAACAGACCTGGCTAACTAGCTTGAGGGTAGCTAATTGGTCCTGTCATTCAGCAGTGCTAATTAGCAGTGTCTGTACAGCACTTCAGTCTAGGCACCTTATTTTTGGCTTAGTAAGCTCACTGGGCAGAGCATCGCAGCATGCGTGAGGGCTCTGTTGATTTTTTTTTTTAATTATATAGACACGACCTATGTATGTATGTTATTGCACACAGTAGTAGAATCATTCGAAGTGTGAAATCTGTTTTTTTAACTCTTGTTGTAGTTTGACTCGTTGGACCAAAGTCAAACAGGCTGCAAGGAGCTGTTGCTTAATTTTAAATCAGTGCTTGAGGCTGAAGTTTGGCTCGCTAATTTTAGACTAAAGGCACCCTTCAATAAGCTCAAGGAACCCTTACGAAAATGCCAGTTCTTTGTTTTCCTTCATTTCTTGATTATGGAAAAATAATGCAGCAGTTCTTCTGTTGCAAAGAATCAACAGGTCCACAACAGACCGCAATAGGTCAGAATGTTTTTAGCACTAGGAATTCTTGTTTGAAAATCTGTTTTATCTTGTGAAACCCTTTTGTACACCTAACAGTGCTAACATTGCGTGGCACCTCATGGCACCCTAGAAGGGATCTAAAGGTACCCCTGGGTGTGTCAGCACCCTGGTTTCAGAATCGCTTTTAAATAGACAAAGAATTTTAAAATATTCTATCATACTAATATTCTAAGGAAGAATGTATGAATTGAGTGCACTCTAATCCTACTCAAATGAGGACCAAAATACATTAAAATGATCTTAAAGAGCTAGTTATAGATACAAGAAAAGTACAACTTTTGTAATCAATGTTCACTCTCAGCAAAAGAAAGGGAGAAGCACCAACTATTTCATTGTCTATACATCTGATATATCTTACTATTATTCATGATATGTATAGCATTAAATATTTTGAGATGTTTCCTCACAGTTGTTCCTTTAACAAGCAAAAACCATTAAGAAAATAAATTCGTGCATTCTGCAAAAAATCACTGCGGGCAATTCTGTTTTTAAACAGTATAATTTACTGTTACTGTAAAATGTAAATATGGCCTGGATCAACATTTGTCATTTTAAAAAGCATCCTTTAAAGGGTCTATTGTGAAGAAACAAAAGTACTGAGTTTTCAGATGCATAGCACAAAGGGAGCTTTATTTATATACATTTTCAAATTGTTTTCTGTTTGTATTGCATTAAAATATATAGGGTTTAATCATATAAGGTTTTAAACCTTATCAAATCACATAAATTAATTAAAAATAATATTGTACACTTAATTTTATTTAGATTTTTTTAAATTCAACATTTCAAAGTTGTTGTTTCAGAGCCCAATATTATGTTGACTGAAAGCTAGGGAAAGTGAAGACCGGGGAGGATAAGTGACAAGGCCAAAGTCATGCAACCTGTTCATAGGAGCCAAAGGACCAAGTCCCAAATCTCCTGACCTGACTCACCATTCTGTAACTACTAGGTTATATTGGCTTCTGTGGTAATTGAGTGTACTCAGTCTCTTGAGGGATTTGGTTATTTGTTGCTTCAAAATATACAGCAGTGTTGCACTGGCAATCATTATATTTTAGCAATGGGACAATTACTAAGTTCAAGTGGGTAACAATTTAAAATATCATAAAGAGGGTAGGTCTAGATCAAAGATGACATTAATCTTGTGAAACCATATGCTGAGGGATTGAAAAAGGGTTTCTTTTCTTTGCTAAATTCCTAAAATGAGAGTGCTAGAAAGTACATGTTGAAGTAGGTGACCTCTAACTTTAAATTCATTCTCTAACACCTTCCTCTGGCTCTTTAATACACTACTGTCACTAACTTTTACCCATTGATTTGATTATAACTCACATTATGATACACATACAAAAAGGAAAAATAGTCTTGTGGTTAAGACAATGGACTGGAAATCAAGAGATCACAGGTGCTGCTACAGGCTTCCTATGTGACACACTGGGTAAGTGTGTACCTCAGTAATACATCTGTAAAATGCAGATGATAATAATTCTTTCCTACTCATGGGGTTGTTAGTGAAACTAAATTCTCTCATGTATGTGAGCTGCATGGATACTATGATGATGCATAGTAGCCATATGAGTGAAAATGCATAATTAAAAATACCTAAAAAAAAAATCTCAACTTAGTGAAGTCCCTAGACTCTATAAACATATAATGATAATAAATGAATATTAAAAATGCAATTACTTATTGAATGGCAAAGTTAAAGAAACTTTCTACTTTTACATGTATATGAAAATGACTTGTCTGCATCTTTACACATTACACCTCTTTACACATTCATTGCACAGTACAATTGTGCAATGAAAATTACTAAGATGAATATTTTACATATGTATTTCAAGTGCACCTATCTGTGTGTTTCACATGCACATTGCTTACTAGTTGGTGAACAGTGTTATTACCTGTGACAGTTATTTCTTGAATTAGATTATTTTTTAATCAACTTGATTGAGGACTTGAATTAGTAGAGTACTTAAAACTCATACCCAGCATCAGCCTAGCTAAGTTAAATACCTATGTACAGTACTAGCTTAACTTGAGGCACATGCTAATTCTCATTCCCAATAGGGCTTAGGTATATTCTTAAGTGTATTGTGAAATCAAGGTCCTCTTAGTTTGCTTCGAGCTCTGTTGCAGTCCTTCTTCATGTTCCTCCTAGCCCTTCCAGTATTTTCTACAAACTGTATGTTTCTTGAATTTCAAGCATGTAATATAAATTAAGAACTCCTGTTCCTGTACCTGTAGTGCTTTCTTCTCAGTTTATTTTATAGTCAATTTCTATTCCTCATCTCAGTTTTTCTACAATAGCACAAACGTACACCATAGTTAGTGTTAAGCAGATAGGTGTGTATGAAATATATACATATATAAACAGTTTCATCTTAGTAATTTTATTGCAGTTGTATTCAATGTTTTTGAAGACACAGACTCAAAATACAGCCTAAAATATAACCATAATATAATGAATCGATGAATAATAATTCTTACAAGTGACTTTAATACAATCTTATTGTCTCATCTTTCAACAAAGAAGTTATTGTTGCCCTTAATTCAGACGGTGCCTGTTTTCCCTGGACTTTGTCTTTAGAATTTTTTTTTTAAGTCCAACTGACTTCTCATGACTGATGTGCAAACTCCAATTCTCTCCCTAAAATAGTTTTCTTTAATGAGACTTACATTTCTATTCTACTTTCCATTGTTCATTTTTTCCAGACCTGATAACCTTATAGAAGTCTCTCCTAATGTTATCAGTTTCCATTGATGACTGTTGCTATTCTTGAATCTGCAATATATTGTCTGGGACCATTGCTTTGCTAGGAGGTGAAAAAGGATTTTAAAAACTACTTCCAGTGTTAGTTATGCACTTCTTAAGCTCTGATAAAATGTTCCTGAAAAGCTGGTTTCTACCTTCATTGCTCAACCATAAAAAATGAATAATGTGGTTTAATATCTCTTTATTTCAGCAGTCTTTGCTATATTCTTAAGGGGAATTGATACTTCTGTTTTCTAGTATTTATTTATTTTTGAGATGGTTATTAAAAAGTAATGTAATGGGGCCCCTTAGTGAGAGAGCAAGAGACATAAAATGATTGTGGGGAGAGAGGCATTGTTTGAGGTAAAATGAAGCAAGGCTATTACAGAACATCATTTAAAATCACTATTTTCCATTTCTTCTGTATCAATTATTCAAATAATCTAACAAGGTTCTTTGGGTCAATCTGGTATCTTTTATTAGACCAACTCACATAGTTGGAAACATTCTTCTTTGCAAGCGTTCAGGTACAAATACCCTTCGTCAGGCTGAGGAAGCATCTGCAGTTGGTGTGTGCTCTTCCTGGATGGAATGAATAGTAAAGAAGCCAGAGGCTGGTATGCATGCAAGAAAGGCAGTCAATGAAGATGTAAATTGAGGAGTCGTGGGTGAGACATGGGTGGGGGGAAGGAAAGGGACTGAATGTGACTGGTAGATAGTGGAGAGACACCTGGGGAGTCAGATGTTAGGCAGGCTATAATATGTCATATATCCAATGTTTATATTTTGTCCATGATTTTTTGTATCCAGTAGGCTGATGCAATGAAGTTCATAGGTTTGTCTGTGAAAGATGTTTTGTAAATTCCCTTTCAGGGTTACAACTGAGTGACTGGAGAAAGAGTGGTTTTCTTGTGAGAAATGTGGCCCCACAGGTAATTGGGTGTTCTTTGTCTTTGATACCAGTGTGTGTTAATTTTGGAATACAGTTGTTGTTTGGTCTCTCCTACGTATTTTACATTGGGGTATTTGGTGCACTAGATGAGATATATTACATTTCTGGAGGTGCAGCTGTAAGATCCAGGAATGCTGATGGTTCTGTTGTGGGGTGTAGTGATTATGGGGATGCAGGAGATTTTATGTTGGCAGGTTTTTATGGCGGTGGAGATATGTTGGACCCTGCTACACCCCACACCAAGAACCACAAAATGCCCCCATGGAAAATATGTAGGAGAGACCAAACAACAACTGCGTACCAGAATGAACACACACTGGTATCAAAGACAAAGAACACCCAATTACCTTTGGGGCCACATTTCTCACAAGAAAATCACTCTTTCTCCAGTCACTCAATTCTAATCCTCAAAGGGAATTTACAAAACTTCTTTCACAGACAAACCTATGAACTTCACTTCATCAACCTACTGGATACAAAAAATAATGGACTAAATATAAACACTGGATTTATGACACATTATAACCTGCCTAACATCTGACTCCACAAGTGCCTCTCCACTATCTACCAGCTACAGTCAGTCCCTTTCCCTCCTCCCACCTGTGTCTCACCCACTGACTCCCGAACACTTGCAAAGAAGAATTTTTCCAACTACTTGAGTTGGTCTAATAAAAGATATCAGAGGCTGCACTGGTATAACTGAACACAGTTTTGACTCCAGGTTTTCAAATCTTGTCAGGTAATTAGAGTTTTTGTAGGCTCTTCTCTCATAAACTTCCATTTTGCTCCCTCATTTATATCAATCTTTGCGTTGAGAAAGAATAGAGATTTCCATTATATTTTCCTAAGCTGAAGAGGCATGTAGAAACTACTGCTCTCAGGAAGCTAGTTACGCCCTGGGATTGTTATGTAGATCCTCCCAACCCTGTGATAAGTGGGCCAAAAGGCAAGGAGTTAGCCAGATGTGGTGGAGAGACGAAAGAATTAAGAATAAGAAAATTTTAGTGCTTAGATCTCTTTTCTTCTCCCATGTCTTAAACAAAAAGTTGTTGAGACTTGCACAGCATACAAGAAAGAAATTTGCATGAGATCAGCATCTGAAGACTAGATCTGATCCATTAATACTCATCTAATGTATTCTATCCATGGTTCATTGTGTACAGAGTATACTTTCTTGCATAAACTGGATTTCAGGGCACAGAAATATTTGACCTGTTTTCTCTATTTTCTATACATGGACTTTGTCACATAATAGCTTTAGGGCATGTTATATGGCCTGTCTCATTTGTCAGGTTTGTGCCTGAGGTGTTATGGACTGGGTATATGTTTGAGTGACATGTGAGTCTGTTCATTTTGACCTGGGTCATTTGGATGTCTATATTGCTTTGTAACTGTTGTACAACTACCAAATGAAGGGGGCTGTTGTAAATTTTTAAACGTTATGATTTTGAGAACTCTACATTGGAAATTGAGAAATAATGCCCATCTCACTACTATGGAGTTTATAAGAAAGTATATAGAGTATTATAGCTGATGCCCTCTTACAGATGGTGTTTCACTGGAGGAGATGTAAAAACAAAAGGGTTTCATCTGTCATCTTTCCAATAGTGGTCCAAATATGTGGCCAGCAGATGGCTCAGCTATTTGCAGTGTCAGACTTGGGATTTATGCAAGGAGGCACAAGTCCATAAAGACCTAAATAATTTGATTTGACAAATTTGCAAGAAAAATAATCTCTAAATCCCCTCCTAGTATATCTGTAACTGTGGACTGGATTGTCCTACATTACAGAAGTTGGGATCAGCAAGGGATGCCAGAATGACCCACATATGTCAAATGACATTTGATTTTCAGGACAGGAGAATTATTAATTTGTATCAATGTATTGCTCAGAATACTAGCCACTGTACACATGGACATAAAGTAGAAGCCCTGCCTCAAAGAGCATACAGTCTGAGGCCAAGATCCTGTAATAAGATTGGCTTGAGTTCTAGGGTTTCCCACCATGAGAAGGTCAAGGAAGATGGGCATTGTGTGGAGAAGAATGTGGGTGTGGGTGTGGGTGTGGGTGAGGGGGCAGCTGGGGAAGGGAGAAGAATAACGGTGTGGAAGAATATATCAAAATATACATAACATTTTATTGTTAACATAGATTTGAATGTATAAAAACATTGTTAATGTAACTATAGACATATATTCAAATATATATAAAATATATACTTTCCAAGCCAGTCTTTTTGTGTATAAAACTCATTGTCACAATGTATCAATTAGATAACAAGTTTAGTAAAGCTGAAAAAATAATTAGATGTTCATTTCAACAATAAAAAATGGTACAGTTTTACCATAGCATAAAAATATACATATTCAACAAGATGTAACCCTCATGCTTCAGGACAGAAGATGACTACTAGCTGACTTTGGTATGATGTAGGGGAATTCTGTGTACTTCCCTTTGATCTGTCTGGCCACTCTATTGAAACAACATTGATTCACAAAATTTAGTGCTAGAATGTCATGTAACTTTCTTCACTTGACCGTGTCTTCTCTTATATGTATTTTTGAAGTATTATGTTTTTATTTTCACATCAACTTATTATAAATCGCCTTACGTCTGATAATAGACAATGTTCTAAATGTAAGGTGCTCTCGAGTTTAACCTTTTTTTATGTCTGGCTCAAGCCTTAAGACTAAGGTCCAAATTTTTTATGGCTCTTTGTTACATAACCACAAAAGGAAACAACACTCTTTTTACCTCTGAGAATGTGCAGTCTTTCTTAGTGGTCCTAGAGCTGTTATGAGAACCTCAATAGCTTTTGATGAAAGTTTTAGTCTTTTTACATGCTTCCTTTCTTTGTGTTAATGTTTCCTGCCTTTTCATCCTGCATAAAAGGTGCATAGCGTTTAAATGGAATACGCATTTTATGCCAGTTGTGCCTAGCCAGTCATTTAAGTATATTGCAGATACACACAATGCAACATTTAAAACTTTTAAAATCTCAAAGAACAGACTGCTTGTGGGGAAAAGACTTTCTCAGCTTCTGAGGAAACTGCTTTTCACCTGTTTCTTCCCTATCTTTGTTCTCACTTTTCTGTAGAAAAATCCTAGAAGTCTTGAAGATCATCAGATCTGGGCTCTGAACCAGCTGCAAATGGAATCTGATAGATGGAACTATTTTATAGTTTCTTACATATCACTTGCCACTATAGTATCTGAGCACTTTCCAGAAGTGCATTAAACAATATGAAAAATATCTTGTTCTTTGCTAAGTGTTCTTTCATCCTTTTCCCAGAGGAAAGAGGCATCTGTAACAGTGGGTTGGTATCTTGTATGTTTTTAAAGAAAAGTATGTTATGTATGTATTCACCCAAACATATAATGATCTTGTTGTGAGAGGTGTGTCTGTAAATAGTATAGGAAAAGAAAAGCTATGTTTCATCTGTGTTTTGCTAGTGTTGAGCCCGTGACATCAGACCAATCCCCCAAAGGCTGTGTTTACATGTTGAAAAGGATCGTGAAAGAGGTTTCCATGGGCCACAAGGCCCTGACTGAGAACACCCTGCACGGCATCAAGCTCCACTTCCACTCAGACACAAGGTACTACTTCTTTGCTTTGTCTGTCCATCAGCACTTGCATCCAGCCTCATTCCAATGATGGATCTTCAGTCAAGCTCATGGTTTCTTAAATTTTTACAGCTTAATTTTTAGCTTAATTTTTTTATGTGACTCCATGGAAAAGCATTTTTATACTTTATTTTAATGGACAGTTTATAAATTTCTGGGCAGTTGGCATCCCTGCCCTGAATTCAGTTTCTCTGGTCTAGATATGAATTTCATTTAGATAAGCTTGTATTTGACCTTTGGCTTGTTTAAGAATGGGAGGAGTGACTGTGAGCAGTAATTGTCCAGGCCTACTATATCTGGGATATGTTTAAGGTTTTCTTGTTTAGAGTTGGTTGGAATATTGAATGTTTGCAGGATGAGGAAGGGAAGATTAGTTCCTTGAACAAGGTATCAGTTATTTCCATTAGGAGAGGCACCACTAGTTTGTGATGCATGTTGGTGGACTTCACAAGTTTGGTTCATTACTCCTTTCAGATCAGTACTTCTACTCATTATGAAGGGCTGGAACCCTGGGGGTTCAGATGGCCTGTTGTAGGTGTAAGCTGTGGGCACATTTAGGAAATTCTTTAAGTTTTTTCAGTGCAGTTGTATGGTAGTTCATCAAAGTACTTGGTTCTGTTGCAGTATGTTAGCATTTCATATTGAAGATGTAGTTTACTGTGTTGGATATCTCCTTTGAGTGGGATTTGACAGCTTCAGTGGAGGCTGATAAGATTCTTTTAACCTTTACTACAGCCACAGGATAATCCTTTAAGAAGTCTTTGTTTTGTCTTCTCTGGGTGCGTCTACACATGATGCTTTCATGCGCAGTAGCTTAAGTTAATACACATTAAGGGTGCGTGTCTACATGTGCCCTTTATGTGCATTAAAAATGGTAAATTTAGGCTATTCACACCTAAATTTGATACCTGCCACACACAGCGTTAATGCGCTTAAATGTCTGCACATGTAGATACCCGCCTAAACCCATTTAATGCACATTAAGATAATGCGCATTAAATTTAGGTGGACTTAAATGCATGTGTAGACATGCCCTCTGTTACCCTATGTTGCAGCATGGACACTAAAGTTTTTTTCACAGTCCTACTTTCATGTGATCACAGGATGGCTCGATGCTCTTCAAAGACAATGAATCCATCCAAGCTTAATGGAAAGAGCGCTTTGAGGCACTCCTAGATTGTGGGTTGCCTGTGATGGATAGCACCAGAGTCCATCTCCTAACACTCTAAAAGAGGATTCCTCACCAGCTCTCCTATCCTAAAAAGAAGTCTGGCATGCCATCAAGTAAACCAAAAACAACTAGGCTACTGGACTGGATGTTATACCTGCTGAAATCTATGAGGCTGGCACTGAGGAACAGGTTCTGAGACTCTATGAATTTATTCTCTGAATTTGGAACAACAAAGAAATCCCTGGGGACCTGAGGAATCTCAACATCATAACTATCTTCAAAAAAGGATATAAGCTGTGTGGGAACCATAAAGGTATTGCTTTCCTTTCCACTGCAGGGAAAATCCTCTCCTGCATCCTCATGAGCTGTGCCTCCTGCAGAGGAAGTCCTGCCAGAATCTCTGAGTAGTTTCAGATCATCCCAGGGGGCAATTGCCAAGGTCTATGTTGCTCACCAGGCCCAAGAAAAGTGTTGGGAACAATATCAGGACCTGTATATGGCCTTCATTGACCTTACTAAGACCTTTGATTCCATCAATCATGAAATCCTGTGGAAAGTACTGGTCAGATTTGGATGTCCTGAAAACTACGTCAAGATCCCGAGGCATCTTCATGACCAGATAACTGTGACCATGACCATTCTGTTCATCAGATCAGAGACAGATCCATTTGTCATCTGAACTGGGGCCAAACAAGGATGCGTCATCACCTCAACTCTGTTCTCCGTTTATTTGACAGTCATTCTGGTTCTCATTTAAGGACTGCCTTCTTTCCAGAATTGATATTGAATATGAAATGGATGGAGTGGTCCTCAATCTGGGGCATTTTTGTTTAAAGACCAAAGTTCTCAAAACAGCTATCCTTGACCTTCAGTATGCTGATGACTGCACCATTATTGTGCACACTGAGGAAAACTTCCAGCCTGTGCTGCATCTCTTCAGAGAAGCCTACCGAACGTTTGCCTTCTCTCTCAAAGTTGAAAAGACTAAAGTGCTCAATTTCAGCCTTCCCTAAGTCATGAGTGTGACTCCACTTCCTCCCTCCTTCCCCCCAATTACCACTGAGGGAAAGACCCTGGAGGTAGTTGCGCACCTCTCCTACCTTGGTAGCCACCTCTCTCAGAGAGTGGTGAACATTCATGAGGAAATCCAGGATGGGATCCAGTGCACAAGTGCCTCCTTTGGGAAATTGCTCTGGCATGTTTATTCATCAGAATCTCTGGAAAGACACTAAGATCCAGGGTTACAATGCATCTCCACTCTTCTCTACAGATGTGAAATGTGGGTGACCTACTGTGGTGGGCCAGTAGGGGGTGTTCCTGCACTGAGCCACCCACCTCACTGCACCCGAGCACCTTCCAGGCTCCGAGTGGCTCCCTGGGGGCACCTCACATCTGGCCAACCCCCTTCCTGGAGCACACTCACTAGCCTGGAGGTAACGCTGCCACCACCCAGAGTCTGGACTGATCCTGGACCTGTGCCCTCTGGGAAACACAGGACTATTAGCCCTTGAGGGTACTTGACCCACTGCAGGAACTTGGGTACTTCCCTCAGTCTGAAGCACAAATAGTGGTCTCTCTTAGTCAGCCAAACCAAGGGGACCCCAATGCATAATCTAGACCCACTGCCAATAAATCTCCCATGCTAGGTACAAAGGAGAACTTTATTGGTTACAAGGAGTAGGTTGGGAATAGGGTACAGAGTAGAGCAATATCAGAGAAATCCCATAGAGCAAACTGGCATGGCTGAGTAGCCTTTGATCATGCATCTGTGTTCCTGCAAGCTATATACCTATTTAGATCTCAGATAGCTTACTCGCAAGTATCGTCCAGAAGCAGGTGGAAATTCCCTCTGAAGGCAGGCACTTCTTTGATCATGAGTTTCAAGAGAGAGAGAGCAAGTTTCAGATGGTCCAGCTCTTCTCTCTCTGAGTTTCAGATGGTCCAGCTCTTCTCTCTCTGAGTTTTCATCATGGCTACTGCCCCTCCTCCTGGGCAGTCCTTAACTTATGACCTCATTTACCTGGTCCAATGGAGACCAGCACCTCTTGGCTGCCAGCCAACCTATTTGAAAGGTATCACTGGTTGCTGGGCAGACTGACAGGGTTTCTAGTCCCCTCCCAGTCTGGTTCACATTGCTTAGAACAGGGGTGGGCAATTATTTTGGGCAGAGGGCCGCTTACCCAGTTTTTCAGGCTGTCCAGGGCTGCATGGGTAGCCCCACCCCTTGACAGGTGCCCCACCCCTTGACAGGTGCCCCGCCCCTGATCACCATTTTGGGACCAATGTCCCAGGGCCAGCACCGGTGGGGCCCAGAGTGGGGCACAGGCCAGCAAGCGTCTGTGGAGCCAGACTGGGATGCACCAGCAGGGAAGGGGGAGCTGGCCCGGCTCCATAGAGCCCCTGCCAGCTGGGACCCTGCACTCCTGCCACCCTGCTCTGGGCCCCGCCGGCACTGGCCCCGGGACACCAGTGTGGGTCCTGTGCTCCCTCTAGCTCCCCACCCACTCAGACCCAGTGCCTCCTCAGCCCTGTGGTACAGGCTGGGGACAGTGCACAGCCCCAACCCCCTGCTCGCTGGCAGGGAAGAAGCTTGTGCTGAGCATGGGGAAAAGTGGCCCATTGCCTGCCCCATAGCTGGTGCCCCATGCTGTAGGTGCTTGCAGCCCATGCGGGCCTCATGTGGGCTGCAGGTGGCTGCAGCGCAGGGCGCTGGCCTTGGGGCAGGCGAGGGGCCACTTTCCTGCGCTCAGCACCAGCTTGTAACCTGCCCCATTGCCAGCCTTGGGGGGTGGGGGAGAAAGGAGCCTCTTGCTGCCCCATGCCTGGCGCCCCACACTGCAGCCGCTCACAGCCTGCCTGGGGCTGCCTGTGCCTGCTCCAGACAGCCCCGCGTGGGCTGCAAGCTCCTGCAGCGGGGTGTGCTGGCCATGGGGTGGGTGAGGGGCCATTTTTCTCTGCACAGGGAAAGAGCCCAGGGAAAAGCTGAGCATGGGGGGAAGTGGCCCCTCCCCTGCCCCATGACCAGTGCCCCATGCTGCAGGCACTCGCAGCCTGCATGGGGCTGTCCAGAGCGGGCACAGGCAGCCCCACGCGGGCTGCAAGCAGCTGCAGCACAGGGCACCAGGCATGGGTGGGGAGGGGCCACTTCCCCCCCCCCCACACTCCTTCCTTGCCCAGGGTCCCCCGTCACTTACCTGATCTTCCTGCACCAGGGCAGCCATGTGCTGTTGTTGGATCCCGCCGGGCTTCCCCTGAGTCCTACTGCCCTTGGTTCCTGTCATTTTTGACAGGAACCAAGGGCAGAGAAATATTAATTTTCTACATTTTTTAGGGGCCCCGCAGGCCAGATAGAATGGCCTCGGGCCATGTTTTGCCCACCCCTGGCTTAGAACAATAGGGAGCGTAAGCCCCTCACCCAGGTATGTGATGCCAGTCACATAGGCAGAGGGAGCAAGTTTCCCCTCTCCCTCAGGAATGTATTCAACTGAGGTTACCTAAAGAGATGGGATGTCTGCCCTCTGCAGGGCCCATATTAACCAAATTGTCACAGAGCAGAGTTTTTTGGGGAGAGACAGAGGTGGCCTTTTGCCACACCTACCATCATTTCAAGAGCTTAGAGAGGTATCACCAACAATGTCTCCAGAAAATCATCCACATCAATTGGGAAGATCACCACACAAATGCCAGCTTCCTTGCTGAAGCCAGTGTTGTTAGCATTGAGTTGGTGATCCTGAAGCACCAACTTTGCTAGACTGAACACTGTGTGGGGATACCTGACTCTACTCCCAGAACAAGTGCTCTATTTCCAGCTTAGTAAAAGCCTGAGATCTCACAGTGGCTGGAGGAAGCAGCACAAGCACACATTGAAGGCATACCTCAAGAAAGTGGATGCCAACATCAAGAGTTGGGAGGCACTGGCTGCTAACTAACCCCCAATGGTGCTGCAACCTCGATCAAGCAGCAGCCTTTTTTGAAGTAAAGCGTCTTGCCCTAGAAGCAGAGAAGAGAGAGGAGAGGAAGGAGAAGGAGAGGAATGCCATTCTGCAGCCTGCTTTCCCCTGCAGAAAGACATCCAACTTCTGTGGGTATGTCCGTGGCTCAAGTATTGAACACTTAAGTCACCTCAAGATCCAGGAAGCCATGGTAGAGATCATCCTAGAATCGAGGGGTTGCAATGATGTAAGTTTTCACCCTCTCTGTTTTTCCTGGCCCAAGCTACAGAGAATCAGAGGGAATCCTATATGAGCAGTGGGAGGAAGGAGCCATTTAACATTTAGCGTGTCGCTGGTTAAGTCTGGTTAAGTATTGTTGTTCCATAGGTCATACACTACTCATTCTGTGAAAAGAATCTCATTGTCCTCTCATAGGCTTTGAAACTTATCAGGGACCACGTAGCCTATTTATGTAGCTGAATCACAGTGGTCTGTCTTGTTCCCTGGAAGCTGGGAGACCTCTGCGCACTGTCTTAATGAGCTGGTGATCTGTCTAAGGCAGTGGCTACTTTGTGATATCTTTTACTTTGGTTTCTTAGGTAAATAACTTTTTCAGTGTGCGATTGGATGCATGGTTGACTAGAGGTAATCTCTGAAAGTCTGTTGGAGGCAAGGGAGTGCTGGGAGGGAAAACATTTCATCTTCTCCTCTCTTAAATCAGGGGGATATTGGTTTGGACCCTTCAGATGATGATAACGATAGTGTGTTTTCATACTTTTTAATTCCAGATGTGTAGTTTGAGAACAAAATCATGCAACATATTCTCCTCAGTCTGAATCTACATAACACCTTTAATGTTAATATTAGTAACGTAGTTATGTGGAGACGAAAAAAAAGCAAGCCAATAGGTTTAATTTTTTCTTAGTCATGCTATCTTCTCCCAGTCTCTTAAGCCAGGAACATATGATAGGCCATGTCCTCAACTAGTGCCAGTGGCATGAAATTTAGTCGACTCGCTCCATTTTATACTAGCTTCAGTCTGGCATGAGTGAAGGAAGCTAATAAATCCATCTGATCAGTTTTCTTTTTCAGGTAGTAATTTTTACCTTTCAGAATACTTGTTCTGAATGGTTATCTTCCTCCTCTATTAAAAATATATATATCAGTGACTCATTTCATTTTATTTTTTAAAGAAAATTAAATTTTAAAAGGTGTTGGGATCTTCTTCACTGATCTGTTTAGTATGTCTGAAATTCCTTTTCTAGTGTTCTCAGCCTTACTACTTTTCTTCACTGTGCTAAAGTTCCTGAATTTGTAACAATGAGTTACAAAACAATCTTTTGGAGGATGAAGGGCCAGAACTTGGCATGTGAGTTTTTGGCAAGGGGAAATGGCATGACACCTTGGAGTTCTCTTCATTAACTGCTATTACTGAGGCTAGTGGTTTAGCTAGGCTTAGCTGCTGTAGCCAGTGGCTTCACCAGACCTCTGTGCCACAGAGCTTTTCTAAGAAAAATGCCAAACTTGTATTTATAATTCTTTATTAACCATTGGGCTCAATCATGTGTCCATTCATTGTCACACATCCTTCAGAAGCAGACTCGTAAGGACAAACTCCTAAAGGGGAGATAGAGAAATAAAATGGATGCTGGTTCCTCAGCTAACCTCCATGGAGTGCAGCAGGGGGGATACTCTTGTTCTGAGTCGTTCTCTTACTGCCCTTCTCAAGCTCAGTTTGGAAGATTAATGCTGAAGAGCGCAAGTCAGTGATGCATGCCTCATTTCCCTATCATGTGCACACAAACCTACACCCACACCTACAGGCAGCAAATGTAGGTGTCTGTTCCTTAAGGAGGGAGTGCAACTGTCCAAATTGGAACTAGGAGATCAAATAATAAATGCACTGTTTCTGACTGAATAGTCAGTGCTGTGAAGCGATACTTGGGAGGTCTGTCAGGGATTCTGATCAAGCAAGCCTGGCCAAGCATGCGAGTTACCACACCTGTTCCTGATCCCTGCCTAGTGTGGTTAACCCAGTTTTCTGCAGCCAGGTTGGCTTCTGAAAGCACCGCTCAGACCTTTTAAACGTGAGCTGCAGACATGCCTTCACGCAGCCTCAGTGTTTTGGGAAGTTTTGCTTTCACTGCTCTCTGGTTCTCCTGGCTCCTGACTTACTTTGGCTTTCCCTGACCCTAATCATGGCTCTCCCCTTCACCTTGTTGCTGGCCCTGCTCTCTCAGGTTTTCCCAGCATCCTGACTCACTGTGGGCTCCCTGTGACTCACTGTGGGATCCTGACCTTGGATCCTCCTTGGAAGTCAGCACTAGTTCTCTGACTCCTGGCTCCTGATCTTGGCTTACATCTTGGACTACGTATCTTGGATCTTCCCCCTCAGCTCTGGTAACCTGTTCCCCACAGGCCTGGTTGCCCAGGTCCCAGCAAACCTTCACAGTCTGTGGCTTCCTTAGACAGACTAGATAACTAACTCTTACCATGTTTCCTGGGAAGATACCAAAAGAAATAAATCAATATTTCCTACTACATCTGAAAAGTAGAAAATGAGGCTGTCTTCTCCAGCTGCTGCTGCCTTTACAGCCCAGCTTAGTGTGCCTGGATCCTGGTGTAAGGTGTTTATACCTTTCCACTGCCTCCATCTTCACCCTGCAGTAACTGGCAACTGTGTGCTGAGGGAGAACAGTGTAGGTGTTGAGAAGAAGCAGGTAGCAAGGTGGTAAGCTCATCAGTTACTCCTTTTTATCACTTTGACTTCCATTTTATAGCACAGTATGGTTCCTCAGTGCCCAATAGTCCACATTCAACCTGATGTTGGTTACTGTGAATTTGAATATAGCTAGCCAGCTGAAGGTTAGTGTGACTGGTTAACCAAGTCCCTGGTGATTAGCAGCTTGGCACTTCTAATTTGGGAGATTTATGTTTTTACTTGAGAGTGAGCTCGCTAGAAAGGGCCTCTTCAGGTATCCAAGTCCAGGGCTGCTCTGGGCATGAAAACCATGCCCAGCATTATTCCAACAAAAATAAAAATAAAATTAGAATAATGAAGTGTCATTCGATATTTTCAACTTGGTTCTCCAAGCAAAGTCAATGAATATGGATGAATAATATTACATGTATGGTCCTTCTCAGGCAAACCAATTCCCAGGTCTCTTGGGGTTGCACTCTGTGGAAATCTGAAGCTATTCAAAGTCATCAGAAAAGTAGATTTGTGATCCTGTCTTGTGCCAGGTACTACAGAAAGGGATATATAACACATGGCAAGTCAGTGCAATTCCTGAAGTAAAACAAGAGGTTACAACTTTGCAAGTGGTAACTGGATCAAAGTTAGGGGACTGAGGTGAGATCTGTAACAGCTTTCAGTTACCTCAGGGAAGTCAGGGTACCCCAGTCAGCCCTGTCCAGAGTTAGCCTCTGAGTGGTGCCAGGTTTTTAACCTGGGGGCAGACCACTACCTACAGCTTTGGACAGTATGGTTAGCAGACATTATCTTTGCAAGAATTCCTGGGACAAACTATCCCTCTCTTAAATGCCCCATGGAAATACCAGGATATATACCCATGGAAATACCAGGATATATACCCCGGGGGGGCAGCAAAGGCACCTGTCGCAGGGCTCAAGTGCCTATATACTAATGTTAGGAGCATGGGAAACAAGCCGGATGAACTAGCGTTCCTGCTTGCACAAAACACCTACGACTTAGTAGGGCTAATGGAAACATGGTGGGATTCGTCCCACGACTGGGCGGTACATTTTGAGGGCTATAGATTGTACAGAAAGGACAGGGTGGGGAAAAAAGGGGGAGGGGTTGCGCTCTATGTCAGTGAGCAATATACGTCAACCCTCATCAAGACGGAATCCAAGGATGAGGAAGTAGAAGGATTGTGGGTTAGGCTACATGAGGGGCAAGGAGAAAGGGATTTGGTGGTAGGGGTCTGCTACAGACCCCCACATCAAGGGGAAGAAATAGATGCGGGGCTCCTGAAGCAGCTCACGGAGACCATAAAAGCTAAAGAAGCGGTAGTCATGGGGGACCTAAACTACCCAGACATCTGCTGGGAGTCACAGATGGCAAAGTCCCACCACTCATCCGAGCTCCATCCTAGGGTGCTGAAGGCACTGGCCGACATCATTGCAGAGCCACTGGCGGGAATATTTGAATGCTCGTGGCGCACGGGCCAGGTCCCAGAGGACTGGAAAAGGGCCAATGTGGTCCCCATTTTCAAGAAGGGGAGGAAGGAGGACCCGGGCAACTATAGGCCAGTCAGTCTCACCTCCATCCTTGGCAAAGTCTTTGAAAAAATTATCAAGGCTCACATATGCTAGAGCCCGGCACGACAAATTATGCTGAGGGGAAACCAGCACGGGTTCGTGGCAGGCAGATCGTGCCTGACCAATCTAGTCTCTTTTTATGACCAGGTTACGAAACGCCTGGACACAGGAGGAGGGGTGGATGTCATATACTTAGACTTCAGGAAGGCCTTCGATAAGGTATCCCACCCCATACTGGTGAACAAGTTAAGAGGCTGTGACCTGGATGACTACACAGTCCAGTGGGTGGCAAATTGGCTGGAGGGTCGCACCCAGAGAGTCGTGGTGGATGGGTTGGCTTCGACCTGGAAGGGTGTGGGCAGTGGAGTCCCGCAGGGCTCGGTCCTTGGACCGATACTCTTTAATGTCTTCATCAGTGACTTGGACGAGGGAGTCAAATGTACTCTGTCCAAGTTTGCAGATGACACAAAGCTATGGGGAGAAGTGGACACGCCGGAGGGCAGGGAACACCTGCAAGCAGACCTGGACAGGTTGGACAAGTGGGCAGAAAACAACAGAATGCAGTTCAACAAGGAGAAATGCAAAGTGCTGCACCTAGGGAGGAAAAATGTCTAGCACACCTACAGCCTAGGGAATGACCTGCTGGGTGGCACGGAAGTGGAAAGGGATCTTGGAGTCCTAGTGGACTCCAAGATGAACATGAGTCGGCAGGGTGACAAAGCCATCAGAAAAGCCAATGGCACTTTATCGTGCATCAGAAGATGCAAGACGAATAGGTCCAAGGAGGTGATACTTCCCCTCTATCGGGCGCTGGTCAGACCGCAGTTGGAGTACTGCTTGCAATTCTGGGTGCAGCAATTCAAGAGGGATGCGGATAACCTGGAGAGGGTCCAGAGAAGGGCCACTCGTATGGTTAAGGGCCTGCAGACCAAGCCCTACGACGAGAGACTAGAGAACCTGGACCTTTTCAGCCTCCGCAAGAGAAGGTTGAGAGGCGACCTTGTGGCTGCCTATAAGTTCATCACGGGGACACAGAAGGGAATTGGTGAGTATTTATTCACCAAAGCGCCCCAGGGGGTTACAAGAAGTAATGGCCACAAGCTAGCAAAGAGCAGATTTAGATTGGACATTAGGAAGAACTTCTTCACAGTTCGAGTGGCCAAGGTCTGGAACGGGCTCCCAAAGGAGGTGGTGCTCTCCCCTACCCTGGGGGTCTTCAAGAGGAGGTTAGATGAGTATCTAGCTGGGGTCATCTAGACCCAGCACTCTTTCCTGCCTATGCAGGGGGTCGGACTCGATGATCTATTGAGGTCCCTTCCGGCCCTAACATCTATGAATCTATGAATCTATAAATGGAATTAGGCATCATCTATGGCTGTGAACACATTTACTCAGGCTAGTACTCCCGGGACACACAACCAGCATTTGCAAGCTGGCTGCTTGCAATATTGCTTGGTCACTAGATGGCAGGGAGCTGGTTTTTATGGAGCAAGCAGCTATCCTGGCATGAGAGTGACTTGGGCAGCAGACAAACAAGACTTTTTGCATAGTAAAGCTAATGAATTTTTTTTCAAGGGGTAAGTTTACTCTGGATTAGAGTGATTTACAACAACATAGGAGAGCTGTGTGTTCTGCTTTCCACTTTTACTACATAGTGAAGTCAATTATACAGTGTGTAGATCCAAGTAATATAACCTCCTCTTAATCCTACTTATAGCTTCCATAATTGGGAAACATATAAGCAAGTTCTTAACAGAGCCTCACATTCTCATTCCCACTTTACACTTCCATAATCAAGTTTTCTAGTTTTCATATGATGGCTATTTTTTTCCACCTTAACTCTGTCACTGCCTTCTATCTGACACATTTTCTCAGTCTCTTAATACTGGCTTTAAGGAAGAAGGAAATCCTATCTTTTCTAGGAAAATTGGCTCATCATTCCCCATAAGAACTAGAGGAAATGTAATTATGTATTTTCTGGACTACCTTGAAACCATAGTAGACATATGGCAGTAGGGAAGTTTGTTATAGTCCTGGGCATGCTGGTCTTGGCTCCCAAGAATGATAACTGAGGAGGGCCATAATGGAAAACAAGAGGCAGGGTTCCAAAAACAAATACTCCATTTTTAGTGAAGTATGTTGGACATGCTGATCTCATGCACAGATGTGCTTCAATTAACTGGAAATCACTTGAGCCTGGCCCTGTAAATTTAATATTGTCCATCCACATTTCTCTATCACATCTGTTTTGAAAAATTGAGGTCTCATGGTCTATTCCTAGTTTCTTTGGAAGTTGTTTAAGTGAAAGGAAACTTTAAGGAGCAAGACGTTTCCCTGCTGCAAATGAGTGATGGGCATATCTGAATCTGCCCACAATTTTCAAACAGGCTGAATTACCAAAATAATGCATCTATGGACCTTATAATTCAAAGAAATTACTGCTTCTTACTGCTCCTCTGGCACATGGTAGCAGAGGTAATGTACTTTGCATGTCAGCTTCTTATTGGAGAAGAAATCAGTGACATGGACTCTTGGGGCACATCCAGACAGGCACAAATGTGCAGTATGTGGTGCCACAGACCCATCTGCAGTGCCGCACACCACACACATTGCACATGCAGGTATTCCCCACTCTGCTAATTTGCAGCACGGGGTGGCGGGGGAAGGTTGACACTGGGAGATCCCAGTGTCAAAAAACCCCTGCGTCTAAAAATGGGGTGTCACAATTGGCGGTAGCATGCACTGCCAGAAACTGGCTGGCCGGACTCCCCATTCAGGTTGGCAACCAGGCTTCCTGCTGCTGGACTGCTTCATCTGCATCCCCTGGAGGCCCCCAGTATTCCAGGTAATGCTGCTGGGACTAGCCCGGGTGCTGGACCCAGCCTCCCCTACCTGACCTGGGGCAACACGCTGCACACCAAATGTGCTGCTGCTGCTTGTTCCTGGGAAAATGCAAGTTGCTGTTTGTAGAGATGTACCCTTGGTGTTTTCTTAATACAAACTGTTTGTTTATTCTACATTCTGACTTTGAACGATGGTAGTTCTAAGTGCCGCAGTGCAGTTCCCTCTATCAAATACCAATATCCAGTTCCTACAAATAAACTTTTCCCTGAAAATTGACCTTAGTCAATGAGTACAAAGCAAAGAGCACATTCTCCTGCTGTTTGCAACAGCTTCCTTAGCAAAAAGTGATCACAAAATTAGTAACATTGTCGCACTTCCGACTACACACTCTTGGCATTCCAAGAAAAATGTTGAGACTATGTGTAACAGTGCCATCTGGTGACTTTTATCATAACTGTTCATTTTTTATTCTAGAGTTATGGAAACAGCTATTGCTACTGTCAATTTGTATTCTTATATGAACAAGCCTAGGAACAATGGAATCTTCATATCTGTTGCTTAATGTATTTTTCTTGGGTTGGTAGAATTTTACCATTATCAGGACTCCTCCAAATATTCCTAGTTTTTTAAAGCATAATAACTAGGAAAAGAGGGTCAAATCAAAAAGCTATATATGAGATTTTAGTGCACTCTATACTTAGCATTTAGGTCATCCTACTTAGTGATGGACAGGAATCTGGATTTTCTGTTTTCCACAGAAAAAGGAGAAAAACAGAAATTTATTCCTTTATTGGAGGAAAATGCAGGTTTCTAAACCCACGGATTTTGCAGTTGTGGGAAGACCTCTGCAGGCTGGCAGAATTCTAGCCTGAAAGGGGCTGGGGGGAGCGGGAGAAGGGCGGTCAGGCCGGGAGCACCATGTGCATGTATATGCACATGGCCGGTAGGCAGCCTGGAGAGCACCTCCTGTAGGTAAGTGGGGGAAAAGGGATTGAGGCCGCCATAGGGAGAGAGGGAGGGAGTTGGGAAGGGATGGGGATGGGGCTGCTGCCCAGCTGGGTAGTGCATGGGGCTTGGGGCCTGGGGCTGCAATGTGTGGCCACAGGCCCCTGGCAGGGAGCAGGACAAGGCCATGGGCAGCTCGTCCAGCAGCAGGGGGGTGGAGCCAGCTCCCTGCCACTGCATGCACTTTTGGCGGGGTGTGGGACAGGGAGGGACCCATGCCCCCCCAGATCTGTATGTGGGATGGGGGTAGGTGCAGGTGCCTGCTGCAGGCTTGGGCTTCTGCCCTGCTGCCCTCCCCTGGGTCCTCTGCAGCCCAGTGGGTGAGACCCAGCATTGCAGGGAACAGCGGGGCCATGTGGGGATCTCCTTGCCACTGCAAGCTCCACACTGCCCTGGCGAGGCATCCCCTCTGTGCATAGCTGCATCAGGGGCAGTGGTGCCAGGTTGTGCCCCTCACTGCTCCCCTACGTGCTGGGCACACATTTCAGCTGCGAGCTCTGTGCCTCCTTGGCAAGGAAATCCCTATGTGGCCCTGTTGTTCTATGCAGGACTGGGTTGCACCCGTTAGGCTGTGGAGAGCATTTTGTGTTAACATTGGCAGTTAGCTGAAGTGGGGCCTGATCTCCTCATTTTTCATTAACAGCTGGACAAACAAACTGTGTTCACAGGAGCATGGACATTTGTTTCCCCAGGGACAAGAAGCAGCAGTACACCTTGTGCCATTGCTGCCTGTCCCCAGGGAATGCCTGTGCCACGTGCCCTCTTGAGTGCAGCAGGTTACCCTGGGTTAGGTAGGGGAGGCTGGGGACAGTATAGTTGCTGGCTCCAGCAGCCTTACCTAGAGTCCTGTGGGCCTCCTGGTGCTGCAGCAGCGGCAGTCCTGCCTCTTGGAGCCTGGCCAGCAGCTGAAGCGTAACTCCAGCTGGCCAGGCTCTGGTTTTGGGTGGTGTGTGCTGTTCCCATGTGTGTTGCCCCACTTTTTTTCTGCAAGGGTTTTCTTGACCCTAGAACCTCCCGGGGTCAAAAAGCCCCAAAGGCTGCTACCTTGCAGTGCAGCAAACAACTGAATGTGCAGTATGTGGCACGGCTGCATGGCTGAGCTTGTCTGGATGCAGCAACAATGTGCAAAGTGGGTGGAAGGTGCTACAAAATCAAAACTCTTTTGTCACTTGCGCACAATTTACAAATATTTTGCATATGTGTGAGGGCTTCTGTTAATTAAGCATTTATAAATTATGCTATGAAATGAACGTTAAATTTATTAAACATTATAATTTTGTAAAATTAGTATATAAACTTATTGCATCCCTTTTCACCTACTTGAATGGCATGTTGCTCCATAAGCTCTTTTCTAGAGGACAGTGGAATGACTGGTTGAATAAATACATGAGTGAGGGTGTTAGGAACTAGCTCTTTGATCTTGGAGAGCATATAAAGGCGGAGAAATACAGTGGTGTGTTCAGAGTCCAGAAAAGGGGTCCTAGGTGCCTAGTTGCCATTTACTGTTATTATCTATACTATGATGTTTAAATCCCAAATGGGGCTTGGGTGCCTACTGCTATCTGTAACTTTTTGATAAATCTCCTGTTAACACCTCAGGGGAAGACCATTTTTCTGTAGATCAGATTTGGCTTTGTGTTATGAATTTGTAACTTCTTGCTGAGGAATACTTGGAAAACTTGCCTTCTGCTTCCTTTAAAATGATTCTGTAATGTGCTGAAATATAAAATTACTTACATTTATCCAAATGATCCTATATGTATCTATGCTTAGCACTTTTTTTCTTGGCAAGGACACACAGATATTGAAGGATATAAACAGACTTTAAACATCTGTCATTTATTCAGTGGGAATTCTTTTGTTGAACTTCCATAGCCTACAAAGTATTGTATTATTTGAAAACCTACAAACTAGAATATTTTCCTATGAGGGTGGCAAAGAGGATGAAATAAGTGTTTGTCTAAATGAAAGGAGGGCTTTGACATAACTATAAATATCTTGTGATGTATGATTTGCTTTAAATGAAATAAAGCGGCTTGCTGTCTCTGCAGAAATGAATTGGGGAAAGGGATTTATTTAGGGTAATTCAGACAGATGAATGGAGACATGTCCATCACCACTAAAATGATGGTTATTCCTTCTAAATATAAACTGTTGTTATGCATTAGAGGCTTGATTATAATGTTAAGAAGATTAGTACATTTAAACTGAAAACAAAGGCTTTTGTGCTCCAAATGTAAAACTAAAATGGGAAATCTTATTATCTGGTCATATCCCAATATTCAACACTTGTGAACATGGTATTTTTCTCTCAAAATATCTGTAAGGTATAATCAATACATATAGTACCTGTGAGTCCATGAGCTACTTTGTCTTAGAAGTTGTAGTTTAAAAATGCTTATTTATATTTAATTTAGGCATATTTTGTTAAGGTGCCCAAACAAATGTGTTATCTTTTCCATTTGGGGAATTCTGTGGCTCATCCATTTTCTGTAGTTACCAATTGTACAGTACTAGGAAGGCATGCTAAACAAGTTAATGAAGGAGACAAATCTTACGGTGCTTCTGTGAACCAGATTCATAACTCTGAGATATTTCAGAACTAAAAAATCTTTGGGTTTCTTGTGCTTGACTACCATATCACAGTGTGTTAGAACACAGTGGGTTGAATCTTGGGTGGTATTGAATTTTATATGGAATTTAAGACTTTTTTGTGCTTATGGCAAGAGGTTGTTAGGAGTGTTTAACATGTTTCCTCTTTCATTTTTATTCTCTGAAAGTCTTATTAAGGAGAACTAGCATGATATAAAGAATGAGAGGTTTAATGTGAAGCTGAGGGAAGACTTGCTCCTTTTAGTTATTGTTCTTGATTATAGCATTCTTTGATTTCTCCCTGTAGTTGGCCTCAGATTAGATGATCAATGCATGCATCTACACGTGCTTTTACGTGCACCTAAACTTAATTTAGAGAGTGGAAGTAGATGGGTTGGTATCAACCTGGAATGATGTGGGTAGTGGGGTCCTGCAGGGTTCGGTCCTTGGACCTGTACTCTTCAATATCTTCATCAGTGACTTGGATGTTGGTGTGAAGTGTACTCTGTCCAGGTTTGTGGACTATACTAAATTGTGGGTTGAAGTGCACACTCTGGAGGGTAGGAAACGATTGCAGGCAGACCTGGACAGGTTAGAAAGGTGGGCAATACACAAGAGGATGCAGTACAACTAGGAGAAGTGCAGAGTGCTGCACCTAGGGTGCAAAAATATCCAGCACACCTACTGGCTGGGAAGTGACCCTCTCAGCAGCACAGAATTGGAAAGGGATCTCGGAGTCATAGCAGACTCCAAGATGAACTTGAGTCATCAGTGTGATGAAATCATCAGCAAAGCTAACTGCACTTTATCATGCATCTGCTGATGCATGACAAACAGATCCAAGGAGGTGATACTTCCCCTCTATGCAGCATTGGTCAGACTGCAGTTGGAGTGCTGTGTCCAGTTTTGGGTGCTGTACTTCAAGAAGGAGGTTGATAGACTCGAGAGGGTCCAGAGGAGGGCCACTCATATGGTTGGGGGATTATAGGACATGCCCTATGAGGAGAGACTGAGGGACCTGGACCTCTTCAGCCTCTGTAAGAGAAGGCTGAGAGATGATCTTGTGGCCGCCTACAAATTCATTAGGGGAACGCAGCAGGAGATTGGAGATGCTCTGTTCACCAGGGCGCCTCTTGGGGTAACAAGGAACAATGGTCACAAACTGACAGAGAGCAGATCTAGACTAGATAGCAGGAAAAACTTCACGGTAAGGGTGGTCAAAATTTGGAATGGTCTTCCAAGGGAGGTGGCGCTCTCTCCTACCTTGGGGGTCTTTAAGAGAAGGCTGGATAGGCATCTGGCTGAGGTCATCTACCCTAGCACTCTTTCCTGCCTAGGCAGGGGGTCGGACTCAATGATCTGTTGAGGTCCCTTCTGTCTCTAGCATCTATGAATCTATGAATAATGCACATTTGGCTAATGCGCATTAAGGCAATTTTAGGCACGTGTCAACATGTGCATGCATTAAGGCATATTAACGTGGTGCACAGACTGACTTGGGACTAACTTTAGTTGACATACACAGCATTAATGAGCCTTTGTGTATCTACACGTGTGTTAAGGCACTTTAGCTATTTGTGCCTTAAATCAGGATGTGTAGATGTTCCCAATATATTGTAGACATATATTAGGATAGTCCCAGTGAGGCAGATCCAGGAATTTTAAAGGGCAGGTGGAGGAGCAGTGACCAGAATTGCAGGGATGGCTATACCCCCTGTACCCAGCTTCCCCCTACCACAGGGGTAGACAGGTCATGTCACATGAGCAGCAGCCACAATTTAAGTTCCAGAAGCAGGTAAGACTCCCACTCCTTTTCTTTGTGCAAACGAGTACAGAGGCTGTGGATCCAGTGATGTGGGTGGTACCTGGTAGTGCTATCATTCTGAGCATGTTAAATCAAGCTAGCTTAGCAAGAAAAAAATAACCTGAGTGTAGACAATGATAGATTATTAAGGAAGACATATGCTCAATATACATTTAAATCAGTTTGAATTCTTCTCACAACACTGGGTGTGTCTACAAATTCACTTGATCCAGCCTATGTTTACTCTGTTTTAAGATACTCAGGAGTAAGCACTTCTGGGCATGTGTCTACACATGTGAGGATTAGGGAGAGAGATCTGCTACCCTGTGCACCAAGTTTCCTGCAGCCCTGCAATGGGCCCCTGCTACCACTGTGGGGAGTACCAGGGTCCCCCTGGGTACTAGCCCAGGGGCTGGCAGTGAGCACCAGGCCAGGAGACAGCTGTCTTCTGGTCCTGGGGGGGTTGCCAACTGCTGGGGCATAGACAATGTTCCCCTGCCCTGGCAGCAGGGATCTCCTGGCCCTGGCTTCCCAATCAGGGGCAGAGGACTTGGAAAGAGCTGCAGGGGAGGGGCAGGTCCCAATCCCCTGCCCCAATTTGCCAGTGGGACAGCTAGCAACTAACTTGCTGCTTGCTGCCCCACCAGCAGATTAGGGCAGGGGGCTGGCACCTACCCCATCCCTGCAGTTCTTTTCAAGCCCTATGCCTTGATCACCTGAGTGGGGAATGGGCCTTCCCTGACAAAGACAGGGGCAGCATGTTACCTGCTCAGCTCCACAAGCCTGCTCCTCCCACCCCCAACTCCACACTCGTGGAGGCTCCCCTGCTCCCGCCAGCATGGAGCTTCCAGCACTGGCTCTGTGACCATGGGGCCAGTGCTGGGAGACCCTAATCTCCCAACCTGAGCTTCATGGTCATGGGGTTCAGGCTCAGAAACCCTTATTTATCTCCTGCCCCTTGGTGGATGGCTGACCAGGAGCAGATTTTGCTCCTGGTCAGGCATCTGCACAAGTGCCACTGTGCCATTAGTAATCTTGAGTAAATTTGCTACTCGCATTTGCAGGTAGCAATTTTACTCAGGATTAGAGAGGTTTACTGCATAGTAAGCATGTGCATGTATAGACTCACATGCTTACTTTGCAGTAAGCTATGTGTGGTGGCAAGAAGCCCCCACAGGCACCTCTGGGAGTGGAGCCGCAGCTGCACCTGGAGCCACATGAGCTGGCGTTACACCGGCTTTTCAAACAGCTGTTTCCTGGGCGTGGCGGTGTGGGACAGAAATTTAAAAACCCCGCCGTAAACCAGCAGATAGGGAGAGGGAGAGAGCCAGCAGGGAGCTTGCCAGGCAGGCAGTCTCTCCAGAGGCTGGCAATAGCAGCGTTGCAGGCGCTGCCTCTGCATCCAAGACAGGGGAAGCAGCGTCTTGCTTCAGGCTGGGGACAGTCTTTCCCCAGCCACCTTAATTTCAAAGATGACAGGAGCGTCCCTCTCCCTGGGTGGGAGAAGGATGCCAGAGAACGGGAGCTCAGCCCTTTGGGATCAGGATCTGAGGCTCCAGGTGCCTTAACATAAAGGCAACTGACCGGTGCTAAAGCTGACTCTGGACCCCTTTAAAAGGGGGCTTGCTGGGAATGGCAGATCCACGAGCAGAACACCAGAGAGGTTGGTGAGTGGACAGGGTGTAGGGGAGGTGAAGCCCCGAGGAACACCATGGCACTGCTGTGAGTACCCCCACTGTCAGGTCGCTTGGGAAGAAGAACACTGCTGAACCCCTCCTTTCTTCAGGTAACAACAAGTTGTGGCAGGTGAGTTGGGGGACCCCGACTAAGGAGGCCGTGTGGTGCTCACAGGTCCAGTAGAGATGCCACACTATGCTAATGCGAAGTTAAGTGTCTTGTGTAGACTTTCCCACTGTCTCCAAAATGTAGCCCATACCTATCATGGCTCTAGTCCTGCAGCCAAAGTAGTGCAAGTTTAACCTTAGCCATATGGATTGTCCCATTGACTTGTAACAGCCATACGGCTTGCTCTCCTATGTCCTTCGCTCTTCTTACATATAAAGATAATTTTAGATGCATATCCTGAATAAATGTTCTTTATATTGCTGTGCTCTGGTTGTAAATTTTATGTTCAAGAGTATTTTTTCCAGCACCTTTTTTCTATTTAAGTGCCTCGAGGCCCCTTTTGATCAAGGCACCAATTTTTAAAAGTGCTTGGCCATTGGGTTATATATTATAGCTCAGTCATTTTGGGAGGCAGGAGGAAAGCAAGGAGACTGATAACGAAACTACAGGGGAATAATGGAAATAACCAAGAGAGAGAACATTAAGAAAGTGAGAGGTGAGTACTGGAAAGGAAAGCATGACCTAGCCCTTCATAGAGATCTACAAAACAAACCTAAAAGGAGAACTTGGTCTTTAAGTAGTACAGTAAAAGCTCTGTTATCCGGCATCCCCCAAGAATGCGGGATTCCGGATAACAAAATATGCCGGTTAATTGAGTGACCCAAACAGGTGTCCTTGCCTGTTCGTGCTGCTGCTTCTCCCACTACATCCAGGGCATTGCTCCCCCTCCCACAGCATTGCTGCCCCTCCTGCAGCATTGCTGACCCTACCACAGGCCCTGAGGGCCCTGCAGGACAGGAAGGTGGGCCCCGTGCAGCCTGTTATGCCCCCAGGCCGTGGGGGCTTGGCAGCGCAGGCTGCTTTGCCCTGGGCCGAAGGGGCTCGGAGAAACCAGAACTGCCACGGTGGCAGTTAATAGAGCATGCTGGCTTGTAAGGTGTCAGTTAGCGGAGCTTTTACCATATATCTTTCACTGACTGCTGTTTTGCTATACTGTTTGTTGAGTTAACTCTTCCATGTTGTTAACTCAGAAATAACTCTAAAGTATGAGGTTTTTTTAAATTCATTCTATTTCTTAATTTGTACATAATCCAAATTATACCTTCCTTATTCCATTCTAATTTAGTTCTCTTTAATGTCATTCTTCCTTACACTTCAACCTGATTTTGGTCAGTAATTAATATTTAAACAGCCTTTTCATGTTTACTTTGAACCTTGAGCAATTTCCTTAGTTTGTTATATTTTCTTATCTTCGGTGGTGTGAACCTCTGTACAATATATTTTACTAGTCACTCAGTCTGCTCTGTACATTTACTGAGCAGTATTTCTACTTCATACTAAAAGCACTCTCAGTTAATGCTGCGCTGTGGATTTAATTTTCTAAGTAATATTTCTCAGCAATTCCACTGCGCAAACATCTATCCGACATCTACCTGCTGGCTTCATAAGATTGACTTATAATGCAGTTTATATCCATGTTAATCTAGTTGTTATTGAGGGTTTGTGAATAATGTGTCAAATCCTAAATGTCTGGTCTCCCAGTTACCCTTGAAATTACTTATTTATTCCCTGTCAGAATATTTGTCATTGTCTAGAGTCTGTTGTGTTTCTCTACAGCTGAATATCTCAGGGTAGGCTGTAGGTCTTCAGAGAGCTTCTGGTTCTGGAATTTGTTCTCTATGGCAGCCCAGGGGAAGGAATAGTGTTGTTCCAGGAATACAGCTCTTTCAGAAAGAAAATCATAAATTTCGGTGGGTGTTTATCATCAAGTTCCATAAACATTGTTTATGGCCTTCCACTAGTTGAGAGAGACTGTGTATGCAGAACGTTGGCTTTTCCTTGCAGGTCTTTCCCCCCACTTTTTAAGTTGCAGTGTTAAAATACAAAATACAAGGGAGACACAAAATATGACAGATAGGCAAAAGCACAGAGGTATTTTTAAACTGAGAGTCCAGAAGAGGAGAGATGGGAAACACTGTTTCAGAAACCAGATCCACAGAAGAGAAACTCTCACGCTAATGGTGGCTAGATCTGTGGTTCTCAGCTGGGGTGACCCAAGACACTTTAAAGGGTGTTGCGGTGCCTGGCCCCTGTGAGAGGATGTAAGCAGTGGCTTTTCAACATCTTGGGCACCCTGCATCTGCCCCAACATCCTGGTACCGATCCCCAAGTCACTCCCGCCCACAAGTAGCATGGGAGGAGTGGGGAGAATGAACAGAGCTCAAAATCACAGCCCCCCGCCTTCCAGCAGCCCCTGCACCAGCTGCCCCTGTGCTCTGAGCATTGCACTCTGCTCTGGGTGGGTGGGTGGACATGAGGCAACATTTTTCCAGCCTGGCTCAATCTCTTTCTCCTCCCATGTTCCTTCCTGGAGCTGGTAGGAAGGGCTTCAGGGAACGATGGCCCCTGTCACAGGTATTCAAGTCCCCAGAGGAGCAGCCACGATGGCAGGAGCTGCACTCACCCCTTCAGGTACAGTCTGGGGGCAGACAGCAGACACAGCAAGGCATGACAAGGTCCTAGCCCCACTACCTTCACTTGGCACCAGCCGCTGCAGTAGCAGCCACTATCACCCCCTTCTGCCTCCTGCAGGGACAGCCACCACCCTCAGGGCTCTAATAGCCCATCCCCAAGCTCCCCAGTCTACTCCACACACCAAGCACCATGCACCTCCACCTGCCTTGCTTTCAAGGGTGTCCTGTCCACTGCTGTCTGCCCTGCTGCCTCATGGGATCCTTTTAAGGGTTTCATGGAGTATGGGAAGGTAAACACTGTAAGAAATAAATGAGTCTTTAAATAGGGTGCCACTAAATTCTGAAAATTTAGAAGCCGGGCTTGAGTCTAAAATGGCTGAGAACCACTGGACTAAATAGTGTGAAGGACCAGATGAGACTAGTACTAGACAGAGAAAAAAAATGCAGGCTTTGAGAGAGACACAGTCTTTGACTTAGCCTGCTACCCTTGAGAGAGTTGTAAGGGAAAGCCACACACTCCAAAGTTGCTCACTGAGTTTTCAGTAGAATTGTTTGAGAAAAAGGCAACAGTGAAGTGTTCTTCCATAATAATTGTTTTGGATTGTGGACATATGACAAGATTACTATGGAGTAACCTTTACTGGGTTTTATTCCATAGTAAGAAACAGACATGTGACCAGCTCTCCCATGGTAGCTGCTTTCAGTAGGCACTAGTGTAGCACCTGGCTGCTGAAGGGAGCTGGCTCACCTCGAACCAGTAGCTATGCTAGGGGGAAATTAATTAGGGGATCAGTCATGTGACTGGTATATTATTACATAGTATTCATCTTCTGAGGGGTAACTTTACCCTAGAGTAGAGTGACTTTGCTCCAGCATAAAAGTAGATCAGACACATGACATAGCACAGCCTTACACCAATATGAAGTCAAATTAAGCATTGATACATGAGGCATTACCTTATAAAATGCTCATGCCTTTCCCCCAGCTCTATCAATCCATGCCCTTTTCCAGTAAAACTATTAACCAATCTAATAGTCAGACCCGTAATCATTCATTCCACATCCTTTTACTTCTCCCCTCACCCAAATCCATCAGTCCTTTTGTCCCCCACTCCTCACCTCCAGATCCTCTAGTGCTTCCACGTCACAGTTTCCTCTCCACTACACTTTTCCTCCCCAAAACTTAGTGGACCTCCTCCAGATTTCTGTCCCACCTGGTAGCTACTCCTCATATCTGTACTGGTACCAGCAACTATATAATTTTACAGTTTCTACTGGTGGCATGGGTAGCTAACAAGTTGTCCTGAAGCCTCAGGCAGAAGAGTAATTGGTCTGTTGGTGACTGGATCCTCTCTTGTATTTTGCCTCTGTGTGTGATTGGAAGATATAGGTAGTCTGTCATTTCTGACTTGGGTGATTCTCTTGATTTGTGAATCTCCTTTTAACAGCTTGTGTGACCAGTTTGCAATATGGTGTGATGGCTGGTGGGTGAACAAATCTATTTTTGCTGGTGTGGGGGGTTCATGGTGATTCATAGGTTCATAGGCATTAGGGTTGGAAGAGACCTCGGAAGATTGAGTCCAGGCCCCTACCCCATGGGCAGGATGTCAGCAGGGATCATAGGATCTTAGCAAGATAAACATCCAAATGTCTCTTGAAGGTGTTCAAAGTAGGTGCTTGAACCGCCTCCGGCGGCACTCTATTTCAAACCTTGGGGGCTTGGACACTAAAGAAGTTTTTCCTTATGTCCAGCCTGAAACGGTCATGGAGGAGTTTGTGGCCATTCAATTTTGTCATCCCTTGGGATGGTCTGGTGAACAGATGTTCCCTCAGATCTTGGTGAACACCCCTGATAAACTTATAGGTGGCCACCACATTGCCCCTGAGCCTGCGCTTTTCCAGGCTGAAGAGTCCCATGGCTCTCAGCCACTCATTATAAGGTCTGTTTTCCTGACCTTTGATCATGTGCGTGGCTCTCCTCTGCACTCTCTCAAGCTTCTCCACATCCTTTTTGAATTGTGGAGCCCAAAACTGGACGCAGTACTCCAGCTGCGGCCTCACCAAGGCCAAGTACAACAGGAGAATGACGTCCCGGGATTTGCTTGCAAAGCATCTATGGATGCAAGCCAGCATTTTGCTCGCTTTACTAGCTGCAGCATCACATTGAAGGCTCACGTTCATCTTGTGTTCAATCATGACCCCCAACTCCCTTTCATCTGTAGTGCTAACCAGTGTAGCACTGCCAAGCCTATAAGGATGCTGCAGGTTTTTCTTCCCAAGGTGGAGAACCTTGCATTTTTCAGTGTTAAACACCATCCGGGTCTCATCCGCCCATTTTCTGAGCCTGTCAAGATCTGTGTGGATCACCCTTCTGTCTTTAGGTGTGTACGCTTTACCCCAGAGTTTGGTGTCATTGACGAACTTGGCCAGCCTGCTTGGCAAACTTGGTGCTTGCAGAGCAGCTGGGAATATGCAGAGAGAGAGTTGCCATGGTCCCATTTGTTGCAGCAACAACCATTTGGGCATTTCCTTGTCTTCCCATTTATGAACTTCCAGAGCAGCTTGAAGGGATGAGGAAATAGTTGTACTCAGGAGTTCTTGACAGGGCGGAGATGCAGAAGGGATATCATCTTTCAGTGGGAGCCAAGGGTGTAGCAGTTTTGGTGCATAACAGTGATGTAGCAGCCGCCTGAGTTTAACACCGGCATCAAGCGTATATAAGAGCAACTCACTATGGGGGCAAAAAAGTCAGTGCCTTTATCAAGGTGCTTGCCTAAAACCTGAGAAGCTGCCTCCTGGCTGTTAGTGGGTGGAGACTGAGGCCATAAAAAAGGGAGTTACAATAGTGGTGAGACGAGAAGAAAGAGGATCTCTACCAAGATGGAGTAAGGGCAGTGATGTTGAGAGGTACTAGGACCAATATAAGAAAGAAAGGAACCTAATGTTCTTGTCTTGTGTTGTATCCACACATGTAAAGTATCTCCTAAAACAAATCCTAGGACAGTGCCTCTTTCCTTAAGAATTTATAATTTTAGTCAAGAGTGGTACTGTAGCTTGAGTAAGTATACTAAAGGTCATATTTCTCCTAAATGAATAAGGGAATTTAAATTGATCTTAGCAAAAGTTCTTTGTCTAAGCATTTTAATTATTACAGTTTTAGGCATGTACTTCTTTTTTGTGGCAGTTTTTATCTTTTTCCCACTCTGACTCCATTTCATTTCTCTCTCTCTTGCCAATAAACCACTGTGGGCAACAGACAACATGTTCCCCTTCCTAAGGCATTCCCTGGGTCCCTCACTGTCCTGTGCCCCTTTGCTGGGACCTAGGTCCTCAGCTGACCTGTGCCTCATGAGATGCAGTTCAGCACAGGCCCAGCAAGAAGGTGTGCGGCAGTGTGGGACACAGTGAAGTCTTGGGGCCTTGTACCTACATGCTGTGACCTGTGGCAGGTCACTCTCTGACCTGTGCTTCTCATGGAGGCATGGAAGAGTACAGATCCTGGCATGGAGGTGCAGGGCTGCATGGGGCTACTTGGGTCCTAGCATAGAGGCTGGTATGACTGGGGGGCAGGAAGAGGCTGGAGATTCCCTGGGTCTTATGTCTCCACACTGGGACCTGTGGAAGCTTTCTCCACTTAGGGAAACATGCCCCTGAGATCCTGGAGCAGGTATCCCTAAGTGGCAATCCCCCACTTTCACCACTTACAGAGAAGTGCATCAGGATTCTCCAAAGCACATCTCTGTTAGTAAGTGCTTCCAAGGCTAGAGGGGCCCAATTCTTCAGGTGACTTCCCAGAGCGTGCAGGATCAGGCCTCTCAAGCCCCTGGAGAACCTGCCTGGGGTGACTGGAGAACAGGCAGCCCCGGGATTCCCACAGTCTCCTGCCACAGAGCAAATAGATGGCTGCTGCAATAAAGTGGTGTGACAAAAGGTAGGGGCATCTATTTGCTTCCCATTTTTGCCACTAAAAATGTTTACAGTGGCATAAATGCAATGTCAGGTGATGTCTGCTTCTGCCCTTAATGCCTCTTGCTGCCTCTGTCAGGAGCAGAGGTTAGAGAAAGATATTTAGATTGCGATATTGGAGGGAGGTCTGGAAAAAGGTTCAAAGGGCAGAGGGATTTTGTAGGATGTTTTTCACTACTTTCCTTTTTTCTTTAAAGAAATGCAAAGAAGTTAAATGTAGCTCCTGAGCTCACCAAAATAGCTCTGTGAATAAGGGTCATTGACATAAAGAAGGATTCATAGCATCAGAACCTTAAACACACTTACGAAAGTTAAGATTACCATATGTTTGTAAATTGTAAGATGTTTTGTGACAGCTGAATGTGTGCTTATTATACAGTTGAGGGTAGTATCAATTATATAACCTTAAACGTTGCATTTCCTTACGTTTGCATGAAGCTGGGATTTTTTCCCCCTTAATATAGTAAGAATTAAGGGGGAGAATTACCTGAATATATGTAAATATAAACATGAATTTTAGTTAAATGGGAATTTGTTAAAATATCCATTTTCACAAAGAAGGTTAGGTTTTTTAATCTGGCCTCTATCTCTGGCCAGAAGTGATCTGAGAGCTTCAGATCTCCAAAGCTTTTTCAGTCCAAAACTTTATCAAAGTTGATGTAGCTGTAAGATAGGTGACTTTCAAGAAAACAGCACATATTGCTGAAAAATACATTTCTTGAAAATGTTATACCCAGCTGTATTATTTAAACATCCTGGCCCAGCTACCCTGTCCTGAAGTGGTTTTAAATAATGCCTGAAAAGCACTATGTAAGTGTTAAGTATCCTAAGTATTAATACCAAGTAAGATACACTCATTAAGACATAACTTGTTTAAAGGGTAATCTTTCAGAAAAAAAATTGCAGCCAAAAGATAGAAGTCTGTAAAATGAATTGCAGGGCCAAATCAGACTACTTTGATTTACTTCTGCAATCAAGTAATTAGAAGTGTAAGAATTCAGATATCTATCCACAAATCACTTTGCAGACACACCACATTCAAGATTTTTACAGCTGCAATTTTAGACCACAAATAACAGGCTGCCTTTTTGAAAATATATCCCTAATTAGCTTTCCCAGGATTTGGACACTTTTAGGTTATATTAACTAGATTTAAAATGTATGAGATTGATTAAATAGAAGATGATGATTTTATGCATATACCTAGTACTGTTACATATTAAACGTCACTATTCAGGTCATTCATTTTTCCTTTGTCCTTATGGGATGGAGAGATTGTAGTTTGTTCACTACCTTGTATCTATGCCACTACCTCCTTTGACTTGCATAATGTCATTGTTTAATTTACCTCTGAACTGCTTGTATGTTGATAGCTCCCAGTAAAGTTTTCAAGACTCCAGTCATGTTATCTTAAATAAAAAAAAAAGATTTATAACCAAAATGCAACAGTAGAGACAGAATGGGGGAAAATACATGCAAATAGTTGGTTTATTATTTTTGTATTGCTTTAGTGTCAAAAGGCTCAGATAAGGATCAATACCCTATTACGCTAGATAATCTACACACATAAAAGAAGGTACTATCTACTCCAAGGTACATACAATACAGACTGAAAGACATAAAGTTTTCCTACAAAATGACAGAATAGTTTATTCTCATCACAGAAACTGTCTGGCATAAATTTTCAAATGTACAGCAAATGCCTCAATTTGGGGGTTTCCAGCTTTGTCTTTTTTCAGAGTCTTTCAGGTGATTTAAAAAAAAATACTGCTTACCAAAATGAAGTAGTGTCCCTAAGCACTCCATATCTTTGAAAATCCAGCCCAAGTTGTTCCAAATTGGGGATTCAGAAACAGAGGCACCCAAAGTTAGCAAACAGTATAGAAAATGAGTTGATGCTCTTTTTTCAGCATTCCTACTGAAAAAGTATGTTACCACCCACATCTTTTTCCCTTCCCTTCACTTTTTAACTGTCTTTATTTCAGTTTAAAAATGATTATGAAGGATACCCTGTAGGTAGTTTTCATAACACTTTTTTTGACAACAAAAATAATTATCCATTCACTTCAATAGCATTTTGCTTCATCTCAGTAGTTTCATAACTGTATTATTGCAAGACTAGGACATTTGTTTTCTTTAACAACATCAAGATTACATCAGAAAGAGGTATCTCAAGTGCTTTAGAAATATTTCAATATCAAAAGGAACTGAATTATGCCAGCACAAGTCTGTAGAGATTTTATTACAATATCAAGATGAAATTAGCATTTAAAACCAAAGAAAAAAACCCAGAAAAAATATGAATAAGACAAACTCACCACAGTGAGATTTGCTACTGTCTTGACTTAGTTTTACTATGCCTAACAATTGTACAGCAGACCTCCAAAACAGTGAGTGATAGTAAACACATCTATGAAAATGTTTTATTTTACTATTTTGACCCATGAATTGAAATGAATTAGACAAATGCTAAAGAGGCTTTCAATCAGAAATATGTCTCTAAAGTTAAGAGCTAATTAGAAGGGGAAAAGAAGTCGCCTTCCTCTGCCAAAAAATTAAGGAACAGTTTGCTTCCCTAGCCTTTCCCATGGTTTCTTGGAGGTCCCTTCATCCTTGACATGGTGGATTTGATTTTTTCCTAGGAAATGGGAACTTCAGGAAGAGTTCATTCCTTGTTTAGAAATTTCAGAGGACCCTAGTATTCCCATCACTGTGTGAAAAATCAGTCAATCTTTGGCTCTGTATACACATTCAAATGACCTGGGAGAATTTCCTGGGTTTGTTTTCCTGGTGAAACAGCTTACCCAGAGATGCCTGACCAAACATTTGAAAGCTGAGCCCTTGAAGAGCAGATTGCTTGCAGTGCTGATGCTGTGCAGCCAGGGGCCCCTTGTGTACACATCTCAGCCTGCTCTGCAGGCTCCCTCAGTCTGCTTGGTGACAGATGGCAGTAGTTTACAGTGTCAGCCTGTGTCTCCCTGCTGCACAATGTGAGGTTGTGAAGGGTGTGTGATCTGCTTCCTGCTTGGCTGAAGTAGTAGAGTACAGCTTGAGCAATATATGGTCTCTGGGAGCAGGGGAGGTGGGAACAAGGTGCCTTGGAATGCTGGAGGACTGTGCTGTGGCTTCTTTCAGAAAGGTAAGTTGTGCAGACATTCTTTCTCCCAGGAGAAACTCCCCCAGGAGTGATTTACCCTAGTTATTCATAGGTTATTTTTCTCCTGGCGTGGCCATTTTTCTTCTGGGAGAAAAAATCCTGAACTTCTGTAAACTCATGGTTTCTCCTGTGACAGAAGTGAACATACATATGTGGCCTCTGATGCAGGAAGAAGTATCCCACTTAGGAGTCACCCATTCATCTCCTTGCCTCCACATGAATCTTTGTCCCCTTTGCCTACTGCTATTACCATTTCCTTTTCAGGAAAACAGAACAAACCCCAACTGTCTCCTCTGCATGCCTTTCAGAAAATAATCCAACTCTCCACTCCCTGTTCCTAGTTCCTCCCTCCATGTCTGAAGAAAAGCAGGTAAATAGTATATGTCTCTGCATAGCATATCTTTGCCATGCAACCACCTTTCTAAAATGCAGAAAAATATCAGGTAGACTATTCTCAGCATTTTCATCACTATAGAAACTCCACTGAAGAAGTATAAGGGTTGTTGGTGTTAATCCCACACTACAGTTTGTTCAAGTCTTGGCCTCCTGGGGACAAGAAAACGTTATATATAAAATATCTTTTGCTCCCATTCTCTTTCTTTTGCTTTGTGTTATCACTACAAGATGCTGCAATGTTTCATCTTAACACCTCAAGAACATATAGAACATCTCAAGAACATACAACAACAGCCATCAAATTGTTACAATTTCTGCTGATGAAAATTCTTTGCTGGTGCAACTATTGAAAGTAAAGGAGTTATGTCAGCAGAGATTTGGGAAGCTGTTCTACTGCCTGATCTACTTTTACCAGTGATTAAAAGGACCAATAAAAATACTTTTAAATAAGAATATACTGTACTTAATTTGTTTTGACATAACTGTATTTATCATTATTTGCCGAGTGTATTTGATAATAGGTATTTGAGCTGGTAATTCTAGGATTATTCAATATACTATTAAGAAGGTTAAACAAATGTCTTTCCCAAGAGGCTTTAGAATGTAGAGAGCTTGCCTGGTTCAGCCTTTGGTGTTTTCTGTGGATTATAATTAGAGGTATAGAAATCATTTTTTTGTGGTGACCAGCTAAAACGAAAAAAAAATGGGGAAAATAATTGGAAGAGAAACTAAAACATTCTATTCAATCCAAAATGAAATGCTTCATTTTATGTACGTTTTTAAAGTCATTTAAAATGTCTAAATAAAACATACTGACTTCTTAGCATTTCCTTTTTTCTGCCTGAAACTACATGCTGAATTCAGCAGTAATGTGTGAATAGCTTTGGTCAACTCAAATCTTAATATTTTTGAGGAAGAAAATATGTAAATAGAAACAGCTTTCCCAGCTTTAATAATAATGTTATCCATTATGATGCCATACCTAGCACAACAGTGCAGGTTTGCCTTATGGATACTGATGTGCTAATTATTAATTTATTGATCGTAGATATTAAAACTGAGATGTTTAAGATTAAAATTGTGCTTAAGATCTTCAGAACTGACAGATATCTCCTTTTTTGGTGCTCAACTTGAGGCACCTTGAAGGGGTTTGATTTTCAAAATGTGCTGTGTACCTATTTCCTGAAAATTGTGTCTTTTTAAGCCATATCCAACACCAGGGCATGATAAGTCACTAGCAAGTGACCTCCCTCTTCAAAGCATAGCACAGTTTTATCAGATATATGGTGAAGTTGACAGATGATAATAGGTTGATGTCTTTTAAAATGATTTAAAACCTGATGAAGCCTGGACCTTTCCAGCTCCATTTCAGAGGCATTTCATTTGAGGGTGTGGACAGAAGTAAAAAATGTTTGCTTTATTTCTCTTAAATTTGAGAAAGCTGAATAGATAATGAAGACCTGATTTTGTCAGATTTAAAAAGACAATGGTTAGGTAAATAAAATAGTAGCATCGTCATTCATACTTACTGGGTGCATCTACACGAGATGCTTACTGCATATTGGCCTAATAGCACTGCGCACATCACAGCACAAACCACGCTAATAGCCTACTGCGCAGTGGTATTAGGCTAATGCATAGTAGACATCGCTAAATAACTGTGCACCAGTGCTAATGTGCAGTAGCTTTAAGTACTGCTCATTTAGTTAGTGCTTTATTAAGGAAGTACTAAACAAAATGCGTGGTATCTAAGGCACATTAATAAACGTGTAGATGTCCCCATTTATTTCGATATGATGTACAGCAAACTCAGAGACATAGGTGCCAACTTTTATTTTTGCCAGGGGGAAGAGGGAGAGCTAAGATGATGGATATGTATGTAGCAGGCTTGCCTTTCAGAGCTTGGGTTGAGTCCCAGGCTTGAAATGTTGCTGTTTTGAGTGGTGGAGAGAGCAGCTTGGCGCAAAGAACAAGTGCCACCCTCCAGGCCTGGGAGCCCTGAGTTACAGGAAAAAAAGGATTCCCACAGGAAAGGGGAAGGCCCCTCTGGTTAGTTAAGGGCTCCTGAAAGTGAAGGTCCCACTGGGAGGGCCCCTTTAAAGTTACTAGCTTCCTTGAAGGACTTGGGAAAAGGCCCAAGGGCATTGGGGTTTCCCCTTGGGATTAAGTTTATCTTTAAGGTTCTTGCACCACAAATGGTATAATGTCGTGCCTTATATTTTGTGAACTCTCATGTTTGTAAATGAGTAGATGAGTAGAGTACTAGGGCTCTGCTGGGACCCCCTGTTGCTATTATTTCACCTGTTGCTTATTTGTATTTATTTGTGGCCTATTTATTGTTCACCCATACTTATCTATAGTTCATCTGTTAGCTATCTATGTTTATTTTGGGGTTTATCTGTTTCAGATCAGATACTTACCTGTATCTGGAGCACTGGTGTAAGGTTTTATAGCATTTATCCAGAGGGTATTGTTTATGTTATTTGTTTAGCTATCATATATATATGTATGTATATATGTGTGTGTGTGTATATATAATAGGTTGTACTTATGTTTATATCCATATTTCGTTTCCTTGTGAAAATTTAATGTAAATAAATTTGTATATAGTTAAGTCCCCTAACTGTCCTGGGCTGGATCTATAGGAACGAAGGAAAACTGAGCAGTCTGCAGTTCCCCCACAGCACACCTGCCAGCTAACAATTTCCTACAATTGGAGAAGAGAAGCATATACCCAAGTTACCTGGGCTACATATGGAAAGTTTTATGCATTTCATGTGACAGCCCTATTCCCAAGGCGGGGCCAGGGGCATACTTGGCATCTCTGCTAAGAGAGCATGCAAAGGCAGGAATATACAGTGAGTTAGTATGGCCAGTTGTAGAAAAAAACCGCTACATAGATGATGAAGAAATTAATGAAAATTGCTGTGTTCAGAATTGTAGCATTGACTCTGAAAACTGTGTATCTGTCAGTAGGAAACAGATTTAATTTGCTGAAACTGCTAAGTATGCAGTTGTCTTAAGAATGTAAATGGAATAGTAAAGCCAGCTGTGCAAAATTACCATGAGAATTTTACAAGCTTAAGCATAAAAACTATGCTCCTGTCCTTACTTTAATGACTTATGTTAATGAAAAAACTAATAATATTTTGGTCAATCTTCGAAGAGCCCAAGGCAAGTGGTCAAGTGGAGTTTTACAAGGATGAGTGAAGAATATTGAAAAGGAACTGCTTTCTGAAAGGAGATGGGGGGGAAGATAATAATGATAAGAAAAAGAGAAACATGATCAGATAAATTAACCTTATACATTTAAAGTTGTTCTTTATACTGTGATAAATATTCAGTAACAAAAGTAGGATTATAGTAATTATGCTTTACAATATTTTGACTAAGGCACCTCATACTTTAATATTTGTGAGGGACATTTTTAGGATACTATTTTCCAAGTTTTAGAAAAGAAAACTGTTTTCCCAGCAATGTTTGGATAAGCTAAAAAAAATTCCTCTGTATCTTGAAACATTCTTTCCATTCTTCACAATGTTGATAAAACTTTCAAAATACACTTTGTTTTTGCACAATGTCATCAGAAGATGTCTTTTTAAAATCAGAGAAGTTGACATTTCATCCTTAAAAGTAGCTAAACTAGTAAATCAGTTTACTGCAGGTGGTTTCATTTCCTAATCAGATGGGTAATTATTATACATTGATAAAAAGAAGACAGCTGCAATTGCTATGGAAGATTGTTAAGAGTTTTTTAGCATAACAATGAACAGCAGCACCTGCCTTTCCAATATGCTTTACAATTATGCTACTTGTATTATTTCCATGACCCCCCACACACAGAAAAAATGTATGCAAAACTATAGCTATAGCTGAGAAGACATTTTTTCATTTTAAATACTTGGTTTCCTTTGCTTATATCTTTCTCATACTCTTACACTTTGATCAAATGCATTTTTAATGTTTAGTGAACTGGTGAATTGTTTTTGAAAAGTTTAGTAGAACTCTGTATAGCTATACTTAGTTTTTGGTGCATTTAAAGACAATTTTTAGCTCTCAGGAAAAAAATCATTTTTTCCTCATATGTTTAAGAGGTCTTCTTTTTAAAACCTCAGTCTTGACATAGCCTTACAATTTATAGAACTGCTGTTTCAATCTGACACTTCATGCCTGATAATTATTAGGTCTTCTGACACATTTGAAGAAATTTGGTTTACAAAGCAAAAGGTCTTAACTCTTTGATAATTCCAGGCCTGTAGATGTGTGTATGTGTACAAATGTTTAGCTGTATAGCAGTGTTTTTCAACATTTTTTTCATTTGTGGACCCCTAAAAAAATTTACAAATGGAGGTGCAGATGTCTTTGAATTGTATAAGTGGGTATTCTTATACTTTTGATTAATCATAGTCATCTTTTGCAGACCCCATAGATATAGTCTGTGAACTCCCAGGGGTCTGTGGACCACAGGTTGAAATAGGACATTGTGGCAGAGCAGTTAAGGTGTCTTGCAATGGCTTTACAAAAAAATAGAACTTGTGGTTCCAAAATGATACCTTTTATTAGACCAACTGGAAAATGGCAAGAACATTGTCCTTTTCTGCAAGCTTTCAGGATCAAAGTCCCTTTGTCAGGCTCTGGGAAAAGTGTAGATGGGACAAGATGGTAAAAATTACTGTAACCTTGCAATGGCTTTGCACCCTTGCAGTGGCTTTGGAAGTCATGCTTTGGGCTCTTGCCAGAGGGTACATACAACTGACCAACCTATAAATGGCTGCCTGGTTGTCTGGGCTGGGAAGTCAAAGGTGTCCAGTAATGAAGCTAGCAGCATTACTCCTTTGAATGCAGTTGGCTGCAGAAATTGTTGTTCCCTACCTCGACTAGTCCATTGAGCTGTTAGGTTTTGAAAGACCCTTGCTTTTACATTGGAGCATGTGAGATGGGATAATTATACAAGTAATCACTGATTTCCTCACCAACACATTTAAAATAGAAGTTTAACTCCTGTCATAGGATCCAGGGTATTATCTAGCTACCATAATGGATAATAACCCTGCCAAGCAACTTCCTTTAGTTTTCAGTGTCCAACAGAATCTGGTGTTGCCATACTCTTTCCTAACCAGAAGTCTAGACCTCGCTCACTGAGATGATGTTTGAGTTATGCATTCCTGATATATTTCTTCAGTTTTGAAAATGCCTCTTCCTCCTTTGCTACTGATGATCTGTAAGGTGGCAGTTTAATGGATGTTTCCCCCCAGGGTTGATCCCTATGCTAGGTGACTGGTATGAGCCATGCCGCTGCGGTGGCAGTGGGTATGGCATCAACAAGGTGTCCAGAGGCAGCAGCAGTAGTGGGTCAGGAGGCAGTGATAGGTATGGAGCGTGGGGGGTCTGGCAGTAGCAGGAATGGTCTGTCAGTGGCAGTGGGTCCAGCTGCCTGGCAGATTGGATACAGCCGCTTTACAGGTCATATTCAGCCTTCAGGTAATATGTTTGACACTCCTATTTTAGGCCATTCTGTTGTTCCTGATGTAAATATACAGCATACACTACTACAAATCCAGATACGTTACTTCCTTTCCTCTTATGTTTTATATTGTGGTATTTGCTGGATCTGCTGGTTCACATTTTGCTGCCATCTTTACTGTTTGCAGCTGTCAGAAATATTCAGCAAATGGACAGGATCCTGTTCCTGTTTCAGACCACAGCAACTTTTGCATCTAACATTCCTCTGAAATCATGGATCTCAAAACAAGTTTTAACTCCTCCCCACCTTCTGCCCCTGGAGGCAGGTCAACTGTTAACTGCAAACCAATTGCCTGTAGATTGTCTGCTTCACCCTGAACCACATCTTTAAAGGGAATTTCCACAGACTTATTTTTCAATTCACTGTTTCTGGCATATATTACATAGTTATACCTCTTTGAATGTTTTGGCTATCCAGACTTCTTGCACAGAATCTTGCTCTCCAGTTTTCAAAGCCACTGCTCCCAAATTTTGGACAGTTTCACAATTCTTGATGTGTTTTCTCTCAGAGACCAGCAAGATGATACAGTTTTGTATTGTCTAATGCTTTCTCTGCCCCCCCCCCTTTTTTTTTACCCTCATGTCTGTTCTAGCAAGTGGTATGCATGAACCAGTGTCCACTACTCTCAGACATTTTACTAATCCAATTACATGCTCAATAGTCAAACGCCCATTGTTTTGTTTAGCTGTAGGCAGTTACACAAAACCGTGGGGATGATTCTTGTGTCTCAAGTTCTGCCGTTTCAGCTTGGTATCCTGCTGTTTCCCAAAGGAATTTAATTAAGGGTTGACAACTTTGTGTCCTGGACAGTCCTATATTTACAATAATTATTTTTTTGGACCATTTTGTGGCATGTTTTTCAATAGTACCATCATTCATCTAAACTTCTATTCATTTTTTACATTATTGCCAACTTCTCAATGAACTGTATTAATGATTTTTTTCTGACTGTTGAAAAATCTTACAAATCAGACAAGAATCTTCTTTTTCCATCATAAATATTGGACACAGAGCTGGACTCATGGGGCTTGTGGCAATTGGCTTTGATTGTCCTTGATAGTGTCTGCTTTTTCTTTGGCTGCATGGCTACTATGAAAGAATCTAGTTCTATGATGAACGTTTCAGTCTTTTAGAGCATCTGTGGCTTTGTTTCACTAAACTGGATTTGCAAGTCCAATCTCAGGTGATTTATCTATAAATTAGTTTATTGCCAATTTATTCTGGACATCCTTGTTGGCATCTAATTAAGTCAGGAATAGGAATGTCTTCAGGTCTTCCAGTTTAAGTGAATTATTTTTTTTTCTTTCCTCCTCCTCCTACCTCTCAGTTGTCCCCAAACTAGCTCCAAAACCACAGGTCAAGGGTTTGTTCAAGGTAGTGGATAGCTTAGCTCCCTGCCTTGGGGTAAGTTCTGCAGACCATCAGAGCTGGACTATGCTGTGTGTGTGTCCATCTTCCCAAGCACCCTTTTAGGTATGCTGTTTAACTGATCTAAGTCAACCTCAGGAGATTTTCCCTCAGTGGTTTTTTGCATCATTTGAGCTGAGACAATTTCCCCTCTCCCATCTGGGTCTCTGAGTTGCACAGTTTTCTGCATCGTCTATAAAAACATACGATCTCTTCCACGTTCCCTGGCTAATCCAGGTCCATATCCAGATGGCTGCTTTCTTATGTGGTCTGTGATCCTCTGGCTTTCCTCCCAACATGATTTCTCAGTGTTTTAAATCTTTGCTGCAGCTCATCCTAGTAAGCCATTTCCCAGTCATCCAAAACCTTCCTGGCCTCCCATATTTTGTGGGAGAACTTCTGGTCCATACAACCAGGTCACTGGTCAGTCTGTTTTGCTATTAGAAGCTGGGACTGTTGGAGCAGGGTTTCCCAGTCTGTCCAGGTATTTTGTAGTTGCTGTCCCAACAACGATTTCATTTCCATTATTCTATTGTGTAAGCACTTCTATTATTTGCTCCAGCTGGATTCAAGAGGAAAACCAGCTCAGAAAGTCTCTTTTAGAAATCAGATTCTCTTTTCGAACCAAGCAGTTAATCAGTGTCTGGGATTATGCGGGGTTGATTTCCAATAGGAAGAAAGATTCAGGATGGAGTTAGTTATGTGATGATTCAAATCTATTGTGTAGATTTAAATAAAAGGAAGAAATATCCAAATCAAATATATGAAATCCTGATGATTCACTGCCAGTTTTTCAAAGAGAGGGGGTTATGTGCATGTGCTGTGTGTGTGTGTGCGCACACATGCATGTGTACATGCGCTGTGGTGAGCCAGCTGCCTCATTACTAGGCACTGGAAACCCCAGCCAGTAGAAGATACCATAATCTTTCCAGCACCAGAAAGAGGAATACTGTCAAAGGAGATTTGGCTCAGATAGGAGCTGGAGGTGGTATGTGAGAGAGAGAGCAGCTGGCTGTGGAGACAAAGCCAGGTGGCCTCATGAGCTGGGATTTAGCAGCTGAGTGCCAGGCTGGGAAGTTGCCTCTTGCTGGCAAGGGAACCAGCAGTAGCTGTCACAGGCAGATACTCAGGAGCAGCCTGCAAACAGGTGTCATGCAGGCAGAGCTGAATGAGGCTGTAGCTGCCAGACAAAAGGACTGGACATTGGCCAAGGGATCTGTGTGCCAGTGTATGACTGCCTCTGGGACAGCGGTGGCTTAAAATGAGTGTTGTGGCGTTATGACGGAGGAGCCTCATTTTACACTCCTGTAACAGCCTTTGGGGGCTGCTAGAAACTATTGAATCATCTTTTGTTTGCAAATGGGAGCAATTATGCCTTGGGTAATCACAAAATTGATTTCTGCCAATCTATTGTTATTCAGCCTTCTAGTAATGAATAGAGCTGGAAGGGCCTACTGGTTGGAGTGGATGGCATACATGTGTGAACACACACACATACACACTGCAAGCATTGCACAACACACTCAATGTTTCATTGCAGTGGAATTGGTTATTGTAATTGTGTGTTCATTTGGGATATTGGCTGATAAAATTGGCTACTCATGCCAGTAAAATCTCAGCATACCCCCCAAACAGTAACTGTTAATATGAATATGCTCATTTCTGTAGTTTATCCAAAAAGCAGGACAGTATGGTACCTTATAGACAAACTCATTCAGTGAGGATTATGCTTTCATAGGCTATGAAAGATTACTAGCATCAGTCAGATGTTATGAATCCAGTGAACCTATTCTTCTGTCTCAAAGCTTAAGTTTCCAAAATTTTGTGACCCTGTATCACAGACCCACACAAACCTATCTTATGATCTGGTATCTGAATCCTACTAAGAGGTGAAATTTTGTAGACTGTTCCAATTGGAATTTGGAGATTGGACTGTTTTGCTCATAATGGGATGGTTAAGACTGGGCTTTTTTCTGACTTTAAAGGGAGAATTAATAGATGAGATCTTAACATGCTTTTTACTGTTGAAAGGGCATCTGCAATGCAGTCTACTCCTGTTTGGTGATCCTTGTGTGTTGTAAAATAATAAGGCAACCCCAATAGCGCTTATTATTTCTATCTTCATATTTATAGTACAGTAGTTTAGGGTTTGTAGTTGATAATAGAAATGTGGACAAGATTTACAAATATATCCTTTTGATAACTGGTTTGTTTTTTTTAAATAGCACATTGACAATGGTCACAGATTCAGCAGAATTTTAACAAATTTTTTTTGCACCAGTACGGTGTGGATGTAGCAGTATAGGCTCAAATAAGGACAAGAAGACTTGTAATAACTTGTTTTCCAAGTTCAAGTGGTAGTTATTTTTCTGCATGCCCTCTTCTTTTTCAAAAGGGAGAGAAAAAGATTGAGTTAGTCGTATTAGTGGATTCTTTTAGCCAAATGTTGGAAAATGACTGTACTAATTCTTAAAATTTTATACTTTCAAATATCAATATAGTCAACAATGGAAAAGAAGTTTGAGATGATTGCAGTGAAAGAATTTTTTGACAGATATTTTTTGTTTCTTCAGCTGGCATTCTGAGAAAGATTAACTATACTAACACACTAACACTAATATTGTGTGATATCTAAAATGCCTTTGGCATGCTGTTTACACTCATCTAAGAGATTTCATGAAAGCATGATATTTAGTAAGCCTTCATGCATAATCCATCATGCATGGGAGACTTAATGAAATACCACATGTACTTACCCTTGGCTTAATATTGTTATTTTCATTATTACTGCAGTTATCCCTGCTTTATCTGTGGTGGAAGTGTAGAGAATTTCAGTTGTAGTTCAATACCTTGTAATCATGGCTCTTCAGAAAATGCATCCCAGCACAAAACCTATAACCACAATTCAGATGTTGTGTCTGGTAAAATCTCTTGTTATTCATTTTATAAGAAACATACTAAAGTTTAATATTTCTACAGGACAGTAGAGGTAGTGCTATTAAATATTAAAAATTTAAATGTGCAGTAGCTGATTAATTCAGAATATTTCTGAGCAGCTCATGAATGTTTAATATCTGTATTTCTCCTGATTGGATATAATTTAAACTGTGTGCTGTATCTAGTGCTGTAGGATCAGGTACTCATCTTTTATTTCCAAGTCCAGTTTAAAACATCATTCCTTTTACTTTAGGTTAATATTAATATTTGAACCTTTCACTGTTATTGTTCATTATTTCATAACGTTTACTTCAGAATTATTAATTTAAGCAGCTGTCAGCAAGACTTTAAAGTCCCTTTTGGGGGCATCTACACAACGCCGTATGGCAATGTTGCTATGGCACCGTGCTTTAATACTTCCTTTTGAAACTACTAAAGCATGGTGTACTAACTGCCCATACTGCACCTTGTGCACAGTGCACGGCTAGATTTCTCTGCTACGTTGCCATAGACCCACATGATTGCTATGTAGCAGTAGTATTCCATATGGCAACATAGCATATTGCTACGGCAATGTAGGGTTGACATGTAGATATGCCCTTTAAGAAGAACTTTCTTTAAAATACACTCAGATTTAAATCTGCAGAAACTTGGTATGCTTAAAGTAAAAGAGTTGCAATTTATCTTTATATAGGTTTTTACATGTGCAGCTATATTACTTTGTATTTTTGTTCTTTATTTATTATTTCACATGATAAATAAGAATGAATAGAGTCAATGCAGGAGTTATGATAGGATTATACCTAGACAATTTTGGAGAAGCCTCAGTGCACAGACTATACAGGGGAAAAAAATCAGTCAGGTTGCCTCCGGATGGTAGACCAGACTGGGCACTGAATTCCAAAACTAAAACAAGTTCTAAAATAGACTTTATGGCAGTTGTGACAGGAGTGTTGTTAGGCTGGACATATTTATTCTGAGACCACCTAAAGCTGGAGTTGGCAAATAGCAGACCCATTCCATGGGTATAGGGTTTCTTCAGCAGTCATGTTCCCGTTACTGCAGGCAGCGGCTATATGTACGGGGTGCACAGGATGTGCGTATGCACCCCCTGAGAACACGGGTGCACCCCCTGACAGCCAGTGCTCCCTGCTTAGGCACCAGGCAGTGGGGACAGGCAAGAGCACCGGTGCCCCCACTGCAAGCACCAGCCAGGGAATGGGGGTGCCAGGAGAAGCACCTCTGTCACTTCTGGGAATGCTGCTGGCATTTCTAGGAGTACCACTTTTGCTTTCTGGGTGACAAAATCAGCCGTGGTGGGATCCCCCACTCCCGGTCGTTGACTGGCTGCTGGGGGATGGGGAGGGGGGAGGGCACATGCCCCCCTGACACAGGAGGCACCAGTTGCCCATGACTGCAGGGAAAAGCACTAGTTGTGGGATATCCTCCCTGTACTATTGTGGGGAAAAGTAGAGGGGGCAGGTGCTTTTCCCATGCTGCCGCTGAGAAAAGAGGTGGTGGTAGCTGGGTCATAGCACCCAACCATCTCCCTTCCTCTGACCCAAAATTGGGTCACCTGCCCAGAGCCTTAAAAGGTTGTCAAACACTGGCATAGAACATTCAAACTTTCTGAAAAATAACTCTCCTGTAAGGTCTGTGTAATTTTGGGGTTTTTTTGTTGTTTTTTTTTTAAGAATGAACATTTGGAAAGCACTCCTTCACTATTTCATAATATTTGCATAAGGAGAATTTGTGGTTCCAAATAAATGAAAGTGAACTTTTGGAGGTACTATCCTACTAATATTTTGAGAATGAAACTGGCTGATGAAATATGTTTCAAAGGAATGGACAGATGAAACAATTAGTCTAAGTTTCATGTAAGGAGTTAATTCAGCAATCGGAAATAGCCCAACATACTAGGTGGTGAATCCTCCTAGCAACTCTGTAAAAAGATTAGGTTCTGTCATTTTTTTAGGCTGTAGTTAGAGGCAAAGGTTCTGAATAAAAATGTAAAAAAGCCTTAATGAGATGAAAACAGCTGAGCAGAGAGACACCATAGGCTCGGAGTAGCAAGGAAACAAGCTTTAATAAAGTGAGAACAGATGAGATGATACAAATTAGACCTATTTAGGCCATGCCATTTAATATTGAAATCAGTGCCCCCAAACAGTTTAAGATTAATTTTAAAAAGATGGATGAAGATAGCAGAGGGTAGAACATATGACCCAGTCACTTGGTTTATAACACCTAGTTGGGTTTTTTTTACCCCAGATACCATTAACACCCCCCCACCACAGCTGGTTTCATGCATCCCTGAGCCCTAGGGATCATGGCAACCACGATCCCCAGGGCTTGCGGGTTTCATGCTGGGCATGGTACACCCCTGCAGCTGGGAGCCCTATGAGATAATAGAGAAATAGAATGATTTCTCTAGGGCACTTCTCTCCTGATATCTGTGCTGGAACCAGTAAATTCCTACTTGGGAGATACAGGTTGGAATATTGTGGTTAGCCCGTGAGTCACAACTGGGTGGAATGTCAGGTGCTTCTTTTCCAACCTCAAACTCAGACACAGTAAAAATATATATTTTAAGTATATTGGGTCCCACCCAGACTGTACAGAATTTGCTTCTAAAAGTGTGGATGGCTGCTTGTGGTGACGCACGTCTGGGAATCTGTTCAAAGTTCAGGCTGCAGAAATGCTCTGAGGTTTGGGATAGATATGTTCTTCAAAATCAAATTGACATTTCACTTTTCTACCTTTTTATTTAATTTGGGAGTAATACCTAAATTAAAGAAGAAGAGTTTAATTTTTTATGTGTATAAGATAGAAGTTGAAAAAAGGAACAATGGCATTCTACCAAGTCCTGGCTCAGGGACCATGCAGACTATCACTTTTATACACTACCCACTTGGGGGTTGCCTACTGCCTCTCTAAATCTTCTTTGACCACCAAGTTATTATTCAATGTTGAAACCTGACAGTCGGTTCCAAGCATAGAAAGCGATAACAAAATGTATGACATGATGATTTTGGGCAGTTTTACACATTGTGTAGATCAGGGGTTGCCAACCAAGGGTATACGTACCCCCGGAGGTCCTAGAAAAGGCTCTAGGGGGTACATGCAGGTGGGGATGAAGCACCGCTATGCACCATCCCATGGCTGGGGGTACACTGCTCTGTGTCTGGCTGCCAGGGGTACACTGATCCAAAAGGTTGAAAACCCCTGGTGTAGATAATAGAGTCTGTAGCAGAAAGCCCCCTTTGTAGATTTCCCTTCTGGACATTGATATAACAGAAGCCCCTTCTTGCCTGAGCTCCCCCTCCCTGCCATTTTGTGCATTTCTTTTTCCTTCTAAGTATTGACAGAGACCTAGCACACTCATTGCATGGGTGTGGCAAGGCTCAGAGCAAGCCAGAAAGCTGAAGTAGCTTTCTGTAGAAGAAACCTACAAACTATATCTACATATCAATTAAGCTCAGTGTCACTAAAGAAAACAAAAGAACTAAAATATCCACTTCAAAGACTGTAATTATATCCTGGTGCTAACCTAACTCACTTACTGTCCCCAGTAGCCTTTGATCCTCACTACCTCACATTGCATTTTTGTATCTTTCTCACAGTGCATTTTTATATTTCATCTGTCTCATCCTTACCATGGCATTTTGTATTTTATATTTTATACTTTTAAACCCTTAAGGAATGTACTCCCTGTAGAATGAAGTTACACCCTGGACCTGTTAAAACCTTCATTGAAATTGTAATTGTAAAGTGATAAAATCTACTATATTGGGCTGGTCCGTTGAGTGAATCTGAGTGTATGGTGATCAGTAGGTAATTTAAATGACAATAGCGTAGCCAAAGGAACTTACCATTACAAAACTCTACTCTACCAGCCATTTAGGCTAATCAAGCCAAGGAACTGATTCCTGGGACTGAGCACCCACCCTATTGACTATTCCTGCAACCCTTAATAATACCATTGTTAATTAATCAAAATCACAAACTGACTCCTGCAACTGCATTACCAGATAGGCAAGACACCTGTGACTAACACCTGTCAGGCACTACTCAAGACCTATGTGGGACAGTGACCTCCAAACTGGGCAGCCAAGATAATGCTGGGGGATCACAAGTCTGCCAGAAAGGGCTAAAAGGCAGTGAAGCATGACCCTCAAAGGTGCCCTCTCATCCAGCACCTGATCTACCAAGACAGAAGGACAAGCAGGCGACCCCCTTCTAGAGAAGACATTGCCTTTAAAGGAAGCTGACCATTGACAGCAGGCTCCAGGGCCTTGGATAGGTAGATATACTGACACTAGTGCTCTCACAGTCACTACAGCAGCTACCATACACTATACTATATAGCTTTGAGTGACATGGGTTTGAATGAGTGAGTGTATGTGTGTGTGTATGTGTTAAGGTGTCCAGTACACCTCATAACTCAACGTTTGCATTTATGATTTTATTGGTAACTTCACATCCCTGACAATAAATTAGAATTTTTTATGGTCCTGTGAGTTGGTCCTTTGTAGCCAACAAGTCTGTGCAACTTAATTGAAATTCTATGTGGTACATTGCATATGTCCACTTAGTAATAGTCTTCTGGAATAAAACTTCACTAAATTTTTCATATTTCTATATCTGTTTTTGTTCTTTAGCTCTCATTCTTTGCTCTTACTTGGGAGTTTGTTTACGCTTAAATTTTGCAGCCAGAGCTGTATTTATGGGGTTTAGTAATATGAACAAATAACACCCATAATCAGCATAGCCATACTAACAAAAGTCCTAGTGTAGATGCAGTTATAGTGGAAAACCTGTACTTTTGTTGGTATAGATAATTTTGTTCAGGGAGATGGGGTTAGTTATACTGCTCAAACAACTCTCTTGCTAGTATAAACTATCTCCAATAAGAAAGTCTGCCGGTATAGCTGAAGGTTCTTAGCATTGCAAGTGAGACATTTCCATGGTTAGTGGAAGCAATGGAAATTTTTAATCCCGAATAGGTATTGGCCAGCCTGGTTACAGAAGAAGTAACTCTGTTGATATACAGATGTTGAAAACTGAGGATAAATCAAATGTGTATGTGTCCTCTTACAACTCTACTGCCCAAGAACATTAGTCTCACACATGTCCTGCCCTAACCACACAGTCCTTAAAACTGAGACGTCTTGCTATACTTCCATTCCATCCCATTTATTCATGTCTGTGTCTCAGACAACCCCTGTTTTTAGCAACATCACTCCTATATGATAGTAAGTTGCCTTGCTGTTTTCATTTCTTCCATGAGAGCCACCATGACTAATATAAAAATGACAGAGGTTGTGTAGCTGCAAATAACTATCCTGTTTTAAAGCCTGTGCCGCCATTTTGGAATGCATGTGCTGAATGTCACTTCCATTCTGCAAGCTACCAATTCTTACTAATTGTTTCCTGTGCAATATGGGAGACCTCTATGTCACAAAGCAGCAGAGCATAAACCAATGAGCTATTGGCATCCTGAAATCTAGCTAACCCACTATGGCATTCTCAGTGACTGCAACTGTTCTAATAAGGTGTGATTCAGACTATGGACATGGCTATAAAAATGTATTTGTATTGCAGACATCTTCAGGCTAGAAACAGTTCTAACTAAAGGAGAGATAAGAGTTAACAAAATATAAAAATGATATGCCATGATTTTTTAGTTGGTGGTAGTTTGAATGTTTTTACTGCTATTATCTAGGCTACACAGATCACAGCAGTGAGGGAAACCATCCTGTGGTTAAGATATTTTAAGAACAAAGGGTGTCTATACATACGCTTGGGGGTGAACAGGGAGGACGGGGTGCTCTTTAATTAGAGCCGCTCTGAGAGCGGCTCTAATTAAAGTGCCCTCAGTGTCACATGTATTCAATGCCCCATGCTTCAAAATGGTGGCAGGGGCACTTTAACTAAATTCAACAAGCTTTAAAGTGTCCCCCACTGCCATTTTGAAATGTGGGGATGCTGAATACACAGGACACTGAGGCTGCTGGAGAGCACTAATTAGCATGCTCCAGCAGACTCTATTAATGTCTGCTTCCACGTGTGCTAATTAGCACGTGTTGGAGCAGAGCTCCCTCACATTTATGGATGCCCAGAAAGTCACAGGGTGTTGACTATGCATCTCTTTATATAAGGAAATACAGAAAAATTATTTCGCATTTAAATTTTTAAACAAAATCTTAAGTGGTCATATGTAGATGAAATGAGAGGCCTATGTGCACGGCACTTTAAAGTGGGCTAAATGCTTTTGCACCACTTCAATGGTGTCAGTGTTTGCACGCCTCAGTGGCATAGTGCACATAAATTCCAGCTGCTGTAGGAAATTCAGCAGTGCAATGTGCCTTAAATGACTTGGGATGCAACAAACTAAAAATCCTTTGAGGAGTTTTGATTTGCAGCCCCTACAGCCTTGGAGTGAAGCACCGGGCTCCATGCAGCTCCATGGCTCTGCAGGAAGACCTGCAGGTAGCCTGACAGCAGCCCGGGAAAGCAGCTCCGCCCAAGAAAAGCAGTGAGCCTGGTCTCCCCCCACCCGATCCTGCCCTGCCTGCCTGAGCTGCATGGGGGCCCAGTGCTTCCCTCCATGGCTGCGGTGCCCTCTGGGACTGCTGAAGCCAGGTGCCTGTGGGTAAATGCCACCAGAGGGGGGCATAGCTGCTGTGGAAAGAAGCATCAGCCCCCCCCCATGCAGCCCAGGGTCCACTGCTCCCTCTGGCAGCTCACCCTCCCCTCCCCACTGGAGACCCAGGCAAGTCAGGGGGGGGTTTAATTAGACCTAAATTGAAGCGATGTTTTTTAAAACCCACCACTTCAGTTTAGGGCCTCTGTTTCGTCTACACACGCCCAGTGCTACTCTTTGCTTTCTTTACATACTCATATTTTCCAGGATTTGGGGTCTAATTGAGAAGTGAGCCTTCATTCTGAGCCAGCATGTGCAATTACTTGAGGACATTAATTTTACATCTGACATGGTTTTGGGGTTTTGATGTCAGTTATAAGTAGCACAACACATCCTGCAGTTAGATATCTAACTTGCAGCTATATATAATAACAAAAGTAAACTTGCAGCTGAATGATGGGTACAATAAAGATGGCTGACTTCCTAATCAGTTTAAGATTGGGGCAATTCATTTCAGATTCTTCTGTTCAAACAAAAGTTCAATTCACAGAAAAGGTAGAGCAACGTCAGTGAGAATTAAGCAAAGTGAGTACGAGGTACTGGTTAAACTTTTTCCCCCCAGATCTTTGCCGAATACTGCTTGATCCTGTCCTGAGACACACCTGTTTAGTCACTGGGTAAGGTGCTCTATTTTTGTGACATAGACAGCTATTGGTGGGACAGTGCATCTGCAATGCTGTTACAGCTGCTTATGCTGGCAGTGAATTCAGCCCTAGATTTCCAGATGAGATGGCCTCCTTTTAATTCTCTGGCCCACTGTTCTTGCTACAGTCACACCTGCACTTGTAGATGCTGGCCTATTCCCACTTACTGTGCAGTAACTTTAGGCCAGTGTAAATGCACATGTAGACATGCCCACTGTGTACCAGGAGCCCAACTTGTACATATACTCTTTGCTACCTGAATATCTTAATACAGTAGAAGCTGTGTTAACTGGCATGAATAGGGAACGCGATGTGCTGGTTATATAAAAATCCTGGTCATCTGAAGCAGAGGTTTTTGGGTGGAAGCTGACCATGAAGGTGCTGGTGGCGGCTGGATGTGGAGTGGTGGGTGGCAGCAGCAGCTGCTGCATGCGAGCTCCCCCCGCCCCGCCCTGCCGTGCCCCATATCCAGTCCCCCCTACCCCCCACCCTTGCATCCAGCTTGCTGGCTGGAAATTCCAGTTAATAGAAATGCCAGTTCTAAAATGTCAGTTAACACAGGTTTTACTGTATTTGAAAACAGCAATTCGCTAACTCATTTTCCTGTTAATTCAGTGGAGAATCATAGGATGATGTCTAACTAGTCAGTAATTTCCCCATTGAACTCCAGCATCTTTCTACGTGGACTCTCTTTGTGTAGCCTTTATCTGCTTTAATTTCGCCTGAATGATTTTGGTTGTAGACTGACTGGATACCTTATCGGCACTGCAGTTCCATCAACATAATTAAGTTTCATAATAACACTGTGTTCATCATCCCTTCATCTTGTTATGCTCCACTTTATTTAAGTGAGACTAGAACAGAAGTTAAATGCAAGCGGGGTCAAAACCTCTCACCTTTCACTCCTGTTTGCTTAAATCATAGCAGTGTGCCAACCTTCTCAGTAACATAAAAATGCTTGATGAGGAAGGACTGACATTTTCAATACCAGATTGGATGTCTAATACTAAACATATAAATCTAAAGGGCCTGAAATTCAGAGCTTCTGACATCTACAACTCTCATTTGAAGTCAGAGTAGGGTTTTGCTGCTCGTAGCACAGTTTAAAAAGAGGAACGCTAACATACCTTAATCTAGTACGTGCTGCCTGCTTGCTGCAATACTGGTACAGCTGCACTGGTGCAAGAAAGCAGACATTAAACTTTAGAATGTAGGTGGGCCTAAAACTAGATAAAAAACCTTCCAATTTTATTCTTGTTACTCATATACAATTTTTCAAGGGCCCTTAAATATACACCTACTTTAAAAGCCCCTTTAAGCTGACAGATTGATATAAACATTCTTAGAACAAATAAGGCTCTAATTTTTTGTATTAAAAAAATGTGAAAAAATTGTAGATCTCAAGCTACAAAGTTTCCTTTAATTTGTATACAAGGAGAGAGAGACAGCTATTAATGCATGTTTATTTAGGGCTACATCTCCCATAATGACATGTATTTACGAAAGAATGCTGCATATGTACATTTTAATTTGTAAATGTGTTCTTATTCTCCAGTGTCATTAGAACTCATGCACTTCACTCTATTTGCTTATCATAATCATAATTCATGTGTCTATAAGAGGATTTATATTCTTTTAGCCTGAGGTAAACATGTTCAACAGCTTGGGCTTAGTTGGCACGCTTTCCTAAGCTAAATATAAGACAAGAAAACTCTAGCAAATATTTTGAGACTAAAGGGTTATAATACATTCCCAGCAGACAGAATGATTATTCTCTCTCAAGTTGTCTTTATTTTTAAAAATGCTATTGTTAGTTGTTTTTACAGTAGCTGTTTATCTTTTGAGGAAAGCAGAATAAAGGGATTTTCTAAACTCTTCTGAAAATCTGAACACTGCACTCCTATTCATATCTTTTTAATAATTTATTGAAAGCACAGGCAACACTATGAAATTTTCATGTTCAAGTATCAAGCAACCAACCTCACATAAACTTGAAAGGCATGAAAATAAGGTTAGGCTTAAAACAGAGGTCAGCAACTCAGCCCTGTCGTTCCTGAGTTTACATAATAACAAGTCAGTTGCAACAATGATTGTTTGAGCTTAAAACCCACCCAAAAAACTTGTGTTAGCATATTTCCTGGAATGAAAAAAGCAAAATTTAAACTGAAATGTAGTATGATATTTACATTTGGACAAACATGCACAAATAAACTATATACATTGAAACTACTTTAAACTATTAGGTCTTTTGGAGACACAAGTATCTGTAATACTTTAGGGGTTTTCATTTCTAACAGATGTGTCCTGATTAGGATATTCATTTGTTGTTTGCTGAGGTACAGCACCAAAAAAATATTCATTAGATTTCAGTACTGCTGTTCCTGCTGCTATCATTAAAGATATGCTGGAGTGTCTGTTAGAAATTGTTATTCAAGGGTTTATGTGACACAGACAAAAATAACTGTTTTAGATTGAATGTTGGAAAGCTTCCAGTACAGAAGCAGGTTTTTAATACTAAATTTGCTTTATAGATTACTAGCTGCTTTAATAATTTAGGAAAAAATAAAATACAGTTTTCAGTCTGCTCTGTCATAATATGAACTAGTTCCTTTGTGGGGTAAAATGCATATATTAAAATGTTTGAAATAGTGAGAGTGTGGGGGTTTTTTTATGTCCAAAAAACATAAAGGGCATTTGTACACTTGTTTGTGCTACAGTGAGTGCTAGGCACTTTTAAAAGCGCCCGGTGTTGCAGCGCATGCATTTGTATAAGCGGTGAAATGTGTCAGTGCTGAGAAAATGGTGGCAGTGCACTTTTGAGCTAAAACACATCAAAGTTGTTTTAGTTCAAAAGCACACCATGCCAGCCAGCCAGGCCATGCCCTCACTGCTGTGGCAGTGAGGGGGGAGTGCCTAGCGGACCCCGGCTTGGGTCTGTGCCAGGACAAGGGGGGGGGGGGGGAATTAAATCCCTCCCTAGCCAGTTCAGTCCAGGCTACTGCCTGGGCTGCCCCCCCCTACCCCCCAGTAGAGCTTCTCTGCAGCTGAGGGTACATTGTATCGCCCCCCGGCTCCTGTCCTAAGTGACTGTAGGCCCCTGCCTGCATTTCTTCAGTCCAGAAGGAATGGCTGTGCACTTGCAAATTGGTTCAAACTAGGCAGGTTAGAGTAACCTGCAAAGATTGAATCGATTCACATGGTTGAGGGCCTGCGGGTAAGATCCTATGAAGATAGGTTGAGGGACTTGAAACTCTTCAGTCTCCACAAGAAAAGGCTGAGAGGTGATCTTGTGGTTGTCTACAAACTCATTGGGGTGGTGGGGGGGAGGGTCAGCAGGGAGTAGGGGATACTTTGTTTACCAGGGTGCCCCTTAGGGTTAGTGGAAACAGTGGCCATAAAGTGAAGGAGAGTAGTTTTAGATTGGACATCAGTAAGAAATTCTTTACAGTGAGGGTTGCCAAAATATGGAATGGGCTTCCAAGGGAGGTGGTGCTTTCCCCTACCTTGGAGTTGTTCAGAAGGAGATTAGACAAGTACCTGGCTGGGGTTACTTGACCCCAGCGCTCTTTCCTGCCCAGAGCAGGGGGTCAGACTTGATGATCTAACAGGTCCCTTCCGACCCTAGAAATCTATGAAATCTATGAAATTCAGGCTCCAGCTTTTTGAATGTCTGTCCCTAGCCCTAAAGAATGCTTGAGCTGATCTGAGCCAGACCTGAGGAAAGGCACTTTATGCACCAAAGCTTGTCTAACATCTCTCCTAACTATATAGCTGGTCTGGTAAAAGATACCGCCATCTTCTTGCATACGTAACTGAGGCAGTTTTGAAAGTGTTACTTCTGGTCACAGATGTACACCAGAGAAGAGTCAGGTAGGACCTTTTTAAACAGTGACAACAAAGGATGATTCCATGAAGAAACTTAAAGAGGGGATGATATAAAAAGACTGTCAGACAAGGAACATATTCACTTTTCAAGAACAAGTAAATATAGATCAAAATACATTTGGGGCTGAAAATGTATTACTAAAATACTGAGGTCAGGAAGAACCTGAATGCAAATTTCACCCTAAGCCAGAAATTTTCTGAAAGAAGTTTTTCCAGGCAGCTGATCTTTCTTTTGTATGCCAATAGGTTTATAAGAAAGATGCTGTAATGACTAGCGTGTCTGCAACTAGGTCTTTCACAAGACTGGTAGGCTAGTCTGCTTCACTGATCAGAATCATGTTGCCTCAGTATCTTTGCAGTTCAGGTACTTGACATACTGCCACAAATCTGCTGTTCATTTTCATAGTGCTCTAAGCCATTTGCATGTGTTCTGTTTATTACCTTTGTAACAAATGATGTTGAAAAGCTATAAAGACAAAGATCTCGTATAACAAGGTGAAAAAACACTGAAGCCAATACAGGATGAACCATTTATGATACCTTTCAGGAAGATGGGAAGACATTAACTTGTGCAAATGGCAGGATCCATTCTCCAAATTCTATAGTTCTCAATATTGAAGGCCAATTTAAGCATAGCTGCTAAATGTGTGTGGAACAGCCTGTGCTCAGCTTTTCAGACCTCATTAAGGGCCATTACTTTGCTACTTAGAGTGCCTCCTCTCTAATAACAGCCATGGAATTGGCAGGACTAGTATGTTTTAGGGCTGCCAAAAACACAGCACTGACAGTATTAGATGGAATGGTGAAAAGGGTTAATGCCCATCCTACACATCAGGCAGTTTTCTGATTGTTAAACAAGTCTGTTTATATGTGGCTTAGACAGTGAGGCAACCCCCTGAAATGTCAGATCTAACTTTAACGCATAATGAGAGGCTAAAATGAGTCTGAAATCTTAACTCTGAAAATGTGTTTCATTTGTTCTCTCCTACTTTCCATGAAATATTGGTAGTCATCAAGGTAGGAAGGTAGTCTGACAAGATTAACAGTCTGAGTTACAGATGACGAGACTTCACAACGCACAAACAATCCAAGTTTAGAACAGCTGATTGACATGCTGTAGTGAATGTCGTGCTGTGTACTTTTATTTGGAAAACCATGCCATGGATGGATGGACTGATGGAAAACCATCAGTCATAAGTCTTTAAAATCTGTGTCTGCCTTCAGTCTGGGCTTTATTGGTCTTAGTGCTGTAATGTTTTTTCCATTGCCCTTTCTTCATCAACCTGAGGGAAAACTCAAAACCAGTATGACTAAGACTTCTGTTGTTTTTATTTTTGTTGGATGCATTAGAGGGCCGTGATTCACACTGTCCTTAGGTATTTGTCTAGAATTCATATTTGAAATTGTTGCATAATAACTGGTTCCTAGGTTTTGGTTTCTCCTGAAAGCAAAATATTTCTATATGCAGTAAGGATTTGTTTGCTATTAGAGTATGTACCACTCTTTGTTTTTAAATAACCTGTCTACAAATGTGGTTCTCGCTGCAACAATGTATTGGGTTTCTGGATCCTTATAACAAGGCACACTTATACCACTTTAGCTATAAATACTTTTGTCATCATTTTTACTCTGAACACTCATGTATCTCAAATTCATATTTGGGTGTTTATACAGGGTTTCTCACTATAGTATTTGAGCATCTTGCTAAGCAATAAATAGAGCCCGAAAGCCTGGCAGCAAGTTGACTTGTGCCTGTTCTTCTCTTGTTCCCAACAAACACATGTAATAAGATTGTGATACAACACTTCGATCATTTAAAGGGATTTGGACTTGGCCCTAGCTATAACTTGTAAGGTAGTCCTGTTAGTGGTTTTGGGCTTGTTTCTGGACCGGTACTTGACCAGATATCATGTGACAGTAGCACTAAAGCAAGGCTTATTTTTTAAAGATGCATATCTTTGTAGAGAAGATGAGAGTAGAGGCTAGGAAAGAACTAGCCTGGGGGACGGTGGTCACCTGAGGGACAGTGATCACCAAATAATAGAATTCACCATAAGACGTCGAGTGGGTAAGGTAACTAGTAGGGTGAAAGTGCTAGACTTTAGGAAAGCTGACTTCAATAAACTCAGGCGTTTAGTCAAGGACGCACTGCAGAGTAAGAATTTTGAAGAGTTGGGAGCCCAGGAAGGGTGGCTGTGCCTTAAGGAAATGATCCTTTGGGCACAGAGGGAGACGATCCCAATATGGGGGAAAAGGGGGGAAGGGGCCAAGAGGCTTCCTTGGCTGACCAGAGAAATCCAGAGCAGTCTACAGGCTAAAAGGGAGCATATAAAAAGTGGAAACGGGGAGAGATTACTAAAGAGGAGTATACCTCCTCTGCTCGAGTTTGTAGGGAGGCAGTTAGACAGGTCAAAGCTACCATGGAGCTGAGGATGGCATCCCAAGTTAAGGATAACAAAAAATCATTCTTTAGATATATAGGGAGTAAAAGGAAGGCCCAGGGTGGAATAGGACCTCTACTAAATGAGCATAAGCAATTGGTGATGGACAGGGGGGACAAGGCTGAACTCCTCAACGAGTTCTTTGCCTCAGTGTTCCTAAGTGAGGGGTAAGACAAAGCTCTCACTGGGATTGTAGAGAGGGAGCAGCAGGACGCCAGACTACCAGGCGTAGACCCTGAAATGGTGCAGGGTCACTTGGAGGAACTGGATGCGTTTAAGTCGGCAGACCCAGATGAGCTCCATCCGAGGGTACTGAAGGCACTGGCCGACGTCATTGCGCAGCCACTGGCGGGAATATTTGAACACTCGTGCCACACGGGCCAGGTCCCAGAAGACTGGAAAAGGGCCAATGTGGTCCCCATTTTCAAGAAGGGGAGGAAGGAGGACCCAGGCAACTATAGGCCAGTCAGTCTCACCTCCATCCTAGGCAAAGTCTTTGAAAAAATTTTCAAGGCTCACATTTGTGAGAGCCCTGCAGGAAAAATTATGCTGAGGGGAAACCAGCACAGGTTCGTAGCAGGTAGATCATGCCTGACTAATCTAGTCTCTTTTTATGACCAGGTTACAAAATACCTGGATGTAGGAGTAGGGGTTGACGTCGTTTACTTAGACTTCAGGAAGGCCTTCGATACAGTATCCCACCCCATACTGGTGAACAAGTTAAGAGGCTGTGACTTGGATGACTACACAGTCCGGTGGGTGGCGAATTGGCTGGAGGGTCGCACCCAGAGAGTCGTGGTGGATGGGTCGGTATCGACCTGGAAGGGTGTGGGCAGTGGGGTCCCGCAGGGCTCGGTCCTTGGACCGATACTTTTCAATGTCTTCATCAGTGACTTGGACAAGGGAGTGAAGTGTACTCTGTCCAAGTTTGTGGATGACACAAAACTGTGGGGGGAAGTGGACATGCCGGAGGGCAGGGAACAACTACAAGCAGACCTGGATAGGTTGGACATATGGGCGGAAAACAACAGAATGCAATTCAACAAGGAGAAATGCAAAGTGGTGCACCTAGGGAGGAAAAATGTCCAGCATACCTACTGCCTAGGGAATGACGTGCTTGGTGGCACGGAAGCGGAAAGGGATCTTGGAGTCCTAGTGGACTCCAAGATGAACATGAGTCGTCAGTGTGACGAAGTCATCAGAAAAGCTAATGGCACTTTATCGTGTATCAGCAGATGCATGACGAACAGAACCAAGGAGGTGATACTTCCCCTCTGTCGGGTGCTGGTCAGACCGCAGTTGGAATACTGCATGCAGTTTTGGGCACCACACTTCAAGAGGGATGTGGATAACCTGGAGAGGGTCCAGAGAAGGACCACACGTATGGTTACGGGCTTGCAGGCCAAGCCCTACGAGGAGAGACTAGGGCACCTGGATCTCTTCAGCCTCCGCAAGAGAAGGTTGAGAGGCGACCTTGTGGCTGCCTGTAAGTTCATCATGGGGGCACAGAAGGGAATTGGTGAGGCTTTACTCACCAAGGCACCCCTGGGGGTTACAAGAAATAATGGCCATATGCTAGCAGAGAGCAGATTTAGATTAGACATTAGGAAGAACTTCTTCACAGTTAGAGTAGCCAAGGTCTGGAATGGGCTCCCAAGGGAGGTGGTGCTCTCCCCTACCCTGGGGGTCTTCAAGAGGAGGTTAGATAGGCATCTGGCTGGGGTCATCTAAACCCAGCACTCTTTCCTGCCTATGCAGGGGGTTGGACTCGATGATCTATTGAGGTCCCTTCCAACCCTAACATCTATGAATCTATGAAACTAGGGGAGGCCTCTCCAGAGAAGCCCAAAGAGGGTCTTTGGAGCATTCCCATGCTCAGAGGGCTCTGGAGAGCTGAGGAAGAGCTGTTTTTTGAAGGCCTGATACCAGTGGAACAGGGGGTATTCTTATACGACAAATGAAGGTGTGATTGTATATAATGGCAATCTATCTAGCATGGATAAAGAGTAAGGAAGTTGTGGTGACACAGACTTCAGTGTGGTCTGTGGAAACTTGTTGTGTACTGGGTATATCCTTCATTTGAAAGCCTGTGCTAAAATCCACGCCACCAGCTTCACTGTTGCCGTTACCTGTTCTAGCGAGTTTAAAGTAGTATGTGGGGGTCAGGGGAATTACTGTCACACCTTCATATGCTGTGCAGACATACCCTGGGAAGTGGAGAGAGCTAGAAGTCTCTAAGAAGTTTTAAATTCAGGTCGAGAAAGAAAAAATAAATTGGGGGGGTTGAGCATGTGCGCGCATGCAAACGTGCACCCCCCAGCAGGTAAGTCTGCAGAGGAAGAGGGAGGGGAGGGGAGGGAAGGGGACAGAGCGAGGGTGGGGCAGGGTGCAGGACTGAGCCACGAGGGCCGTCAGGGGCAGAGAAGAGAAGCAGCCCCTTGCCCTGGAGTTGGGGCCAGCAGCACTGCAGACCCGGCTCCTCTGCTTTCCCCATGTCCCGCTGGCAGGAGCTGGGCAGAACCAAGGCAGCAGCCAAGTCTGCCCTCCCACCTGCCCAGCTGTGTATGCCTGGCTCCAGCCCCACATACAGGGCTTCCCTGTGGCTGAGCAGGCTGCTCGCTCTGCGTGCCTTTGCACTGACAGCGGGTTCGAGCTGCTGGACCTGGAGGCAGGTGCTGTGCGTGTCTCAATTAGTGCTCAACTCATTGGGGTTTGGTAGGTGACTGGTTAGCTCTGTTGGTTGTAGTGTGGTACTAATAACACCATGGTCATGTGTTTGTTCCTTGTATGGGCCACCAAACTTGTCATGCCTCCCTATGTTTTCCTTCATGTGCAACAACTGCCTCACCCTACAGCTTCCTTCTTTGGGAGGGAAGGAGACAAGACAGAGACTGCCTGCATGGCTCTGCTCTGGGAACGGTTACTATGCAGGGGCAGGAAAACAGCTGCGTTCCTGGGAGGTGTGGGCAGCACACAAGTGCTTCACCCACGGCAGCAGGAGTTTTAGCAGCAGAGACACCGCCTGTGCCAGGGCGGAGGGAAGGGCAGAGTGGGGCATGAAATAAGCACTGAGCATGGGCACTTCCACTACGTATACCGTCTTCTCCTGCTCCCATCCCTTCTACACATAGCAGGAGCAGCACCCTGCGGATAATTTGCTCGCGACTCAGTCCCCCTCCCCGTCAGCTGTGCAGTGCCTGCCGCTTGTCTATCCCCAGCTCTAGTCCCAGCCCCACTCCCTCCCTCCCTCACTGCTGCACCCACTCTCCTCCCCACCCCTGCTTCAGTCGCCAGGAACCCATGGCCGGGCTGCGTTGTGGCCCTACTGTTTCCTGGTGTTGGGGGGATGCTAAGCCCCATTAGCGCCCCCCTTCTGCTGCCAGTGGTTATTATTTACTTGCATTGGAGTCTGAGGGGCAATTTTTGAGACCCCTAAGGAAGAGACCTGAAGTAGGAACATGGTTTGATCCCACATTAAGACATTTGTTACAAGGAGGATCTTATTTTTCCTCTCTCCAGCCCCATTCACTGCCATAGCAATTTGTCACTCATGGGTTTTATTCTTCTCCCCTGTACCCTTTTTTAACCAGTCACTCAAGACTAGTAGAATACTAGAACTCTCCTTTGTGTCTGACCACATAAAGCACATGGTGAGATACTTGCTCCGTGTGCTGTACATTGGGACATAATAAAGAGCTTTAGGTCTCTAACGCTAAACTTTTTTATCAAAAAACTATTTACAGTTGTAGCCAGTGTAAAAACCATGTGCAAACAGACTGACTTTGGTGTCTTGTCAAAACCTCTGCCTTTTGCAACCTGTGTTCTTCCTTCCAAGATGTTGCATGCATGTTGCTACATCCTTCACTTGAAAAAGTGTTGTTGCTTTGTCTTTTATGTACAATCACACTTGTTGACATGCAGGAATTGTAGGGTCTTGATCTTTACTGTCATCCTGTTTTTATTTTTATGGTGATTGTGTGTGGGCAAAATAAGTGAGGTAAAATTTAGAACAAAAGGGAAAAAGGTTAATTGTTCCTCAGCCAGTTGTCAGCCTCCAAGTCAACAATGTCAGCTTGAGAAGCTCTCTAGGGAGTCCAACACAAAATGAGCAGACATCCAGCATGTATGCACATCCTTCACAAGCCCCAAGCGGGTTGTCCTGGATGACCCACACCTAATTGGCCTTGGAACAGCAGACCTCATGACAGTTGAACCTAGTAAGCTAGTGCTATGGAATTTGTATGTGAGAACCCAAAGACAAGTAAATTCCACCAGTTTGGTGATACGGGAATGCCTGGTAGTCCCATTTTTCTGCCTCAATGACCTGGCGATGTTTTGAGCAGAACAGAGAATTGTTGAGCAGGATGGAGAATTGTTCAGATAATACCTACATTGAACCGTTGGTAGCAGCGTTAGATACCTTATGTCCTTGAATAATAGGAAGAGCAGTATTAATTTGTGAAAACTTTGTTGACTGCATTCTGATGTTCAGTGAATGGATGTTGGTTAAGACTGGTAACCATGCAGGTTTTGATGGCTTTGATGAGCCTGTGATAGTTCTTATCATTTGATACATTGTGGACCTGTGAGCCTGATGTGGCAGTGTTTAACTAAACTTAAGTATTGGGTTTGCCATCTAAGTGGGAAATTCAAAAAACTGGCACTGCTTTAGAAGACTGGGCCTTGACAGTTGGTTGAGGAGTTGGTTTCTGGCTTTGTTTTTTCTGAGCTGCATTGGAGTGATAGTAACTGTGTGAGAGTGGGTGTATCTATATGTGCTCTTTACTGTGAAGTTGAGTAATTAGCTCCGTACTAAAGCGTTAGAGTCTACACATGCACCAATATTAGGGCACAGAAAACTAATTAACTCCACCATAATTTTAACATTATAGTGGAATCATTAAGAGCAATCAAATGTGTGTATACATGGTGGCTACTGGGTGCAAATTATGCCTGGTCAGCTCACCCAGCCAGGGGCCAGGCCCCTGGCTCCTGGCAGCCTCTCCACCACCTGACTCAGCCACCTGGAGCCCAGGGCTGACCCCACCATGTCTCCTGTGAGGCAGTGGATGCTCCACCCTGGTTCAAATTGCTGCTCTCCTGACTGAATGTGTAGATGCAGCACGCGGGAGCAGTTGAAGGAACAGCTGACTCCTTCCTACTTAGCTTGGCATTTCCTTAACTTCTTCTCTTTACTCCCTGTTGTTCCTCTCCAGGGCTACATCAGATTCTCTCTTCTTGCAAGCATATTTTTGGTTCTTTATCTCAGAAGTCCCTGTGCTGGGCTATTGTTTACTTCCTGGGAGGTTGTATTGCCAGATCAGATCCTTCCTGTCCATTTGCTTTTGTCATTAGTTTCTTGGCTGTCTTTATTGATGATTGCCTTCCTGTTCCTTTGGGGAAAACAGCTTGGGTGCATCCCCACATGCAGGGGAATGCATATAACATGGCAAAAATAGCAGTGGCAGAAATTTGTGCCTCTGCTTTTTGCCGCTGCGCACACCTCAGCTTGTGGGGTTGGGTATGGAGCAACTTGTCCCGAGTGGAGTAGAGGAGGCTGGCCCTAGCAGCATTACCTGGGATCCTGGGGGCCTCCTGAGGCAGCAGCAGTGCCAATCCAGCCACACAGAGCCTGGCCAGATGCCAGACCATGGCTCTGGACAGCCAGGCTCCAGTTCTGGTGCATACTGCTGTTGTGTGTGTCACAACCCAATTAAGCAGTGCCCATGCCACTAGCCGGGCCCCTAAGGTGACCTCCTAGGTGTATCCTTCACCTGCATGCTCGATAAGACATAACCTGCCGACCGCCGACCCGTATATATCTGCAGACCGACCTCATGAACTCTAAGCTGTAACTAACTAAGTATCTCTGACCTCTGTCATTCACCACCTTGACGGCGTAAGTAAACAATCTTGCTTTGCAAACGATAAGCGTCTGTGCCTAATTCCACTCCAAGTGTCACAAGTACCCGCCTGCTGGGCCCCTAAGGCCCCGGACCCCTTGCTGCAGTGCACGGCAGCAACATGGCGTCACGAACAGGATCAAGGGGAAATGTGATGGGCGCTGCGCAGATAATGCGGAGGAATTATGGGCCCACATCGCTTATCACCAAGCAGGCAGAGCGGAGACGGGGTGCGTCAGCGGCTACTTCTCGCTGAGAGGGGAAAGGAGTGGAGAGGCTCCGAGTGGGACAAAGGAAAGATGATTAATGTGCCGCTCTGCGCAGTCTCACTCCTACTGCATGAAAATGCAAACTTAAAAACCCAGTTAGCTACGGTCAGCAAAGCTGCCGCGGAGATGGCAGCATGCCAAAACCCTCCGCCGCCACCAGAAAATGGCACCGAGAAAAAAATGAGCTGCCCGGAGGACCCGGAAAAGAAGGGCAGAGCCACGGAAGAACAGGCGGGACTCCACCTAGCAAGCCCACCCCCTGAGATGACGACACTCCCAACGGCCCTCCGTACCACAGGGAGGGGGCAACAAGCGAGAATCCGATCCTCCCACCAGACACAGTAACAACTACAGCTGCCACTCACCCTGTAGCAACAACCAAGCAAGTAACCAACCCAGAGGGTGCAACCATCACCACCCTTGACACCATCAAAGCATACGTGGAGATTTACAGAGAAGAGGACACCATCACCCTTCGCCTTCTCCTCAACCTGCTCGTTACTCAGCCAGCAGAGAATCTTTTAAGTCAACTTCCACGACTGCAAGCCCTTGTGAAGTCAGTAGCTGCAAACCCAGCCGGTATATCAAGCCACCTTACTGCATACCCGGTTGGGCACCAAGGGCCAAGACATTCCCAATTCAACTCACGAAAGGAATCAAGACTGCCACCCCAGAGGACGCTGGAGGAAAGAGCCATGTTTGGGTTCCTCCTAAACCACTTCACGCTTACCAAACAACAGCTACACATCCTAGGAGATGCGGGACAACGACAACTGGCACATATACTAGGCTACCAACCTCGACCGATCCCTCCAACTGGTCCGGGTCCTGGAGGCACCCACGCCTAGCACCGCACTCCGGATAACACCGCAGCCTGCCCCAACAAGCAACTACTCGAAGCGGGCATGTATGAACTATTCCAACCACTACGACATTATGCTCGTAGATGTACAAAAGACAATTTTATTGTTTTTTAGTTTTCTTTGCTTTAGCAGGCCCAGAACCTGAGACGCGCAGCGACAAGGGACCCGGCCCAGAGAGAGAGAGAGAGAGAGAAAGCACCAACCTGCAGCACACCTGGGTCGACACCACAATGGCCGCCTACTCATATGTCGCGAGCAGGGTTGTCGCTCTATTCCTGCTGTTACCAACAGGTTCCTCGGCAAACGGAGCTGACTTCGAAACCTCCAACTCGGTCCTGAACCTTCTGTCATTTTAGGCCAAAGCTATAGCTAACGGCTCATAGACAAATGACCCCACCGCGTGCTTACGGCTCCCCCTTTTGTTAATAACCCCGTGTTCACACCCTTGGTCTACCCCTTCAATGTAAGCGCGTGGTTCGAGGTGAAAGGTAACGACTCAGTCCGTAACTTCACAGAATATTTCTGGCACGAACACCATGGGTAGAGGAAGGAAAGGAGTAGAGTGGATATTTTACAAGGAGGGTTCGGAACGTGAGGAAAGAGATGAGGGAGATGATGATGGAAGGGGGCAAGTAGTAAAGGAACAAAAGGCAAGGTTCTATAGGAACCTGTACATTAAAAGAAGAAGAAAAGGAACGATCTGGGAAGAGAGGTGACAGTAGAAAAAATAGAAGGGTGTTTGAAAGGAATGAAGAAAGTCCCAGGGGTCGAATAGGATGGGGTGTTTCATCTTAATTAATGCATTTATTAACTCCCCTCATTACCTTGTGTTTACCATTGGTTGTAATAGCCATTATTGTATATATGGGTTGTTGTATCTTATGGTTTGTTATAGAGCGATTTGTTAAGCTATCTGCTTTTGTATACACCCGCTTGCCAAACACTAATGATAATGAGCAAAACGGTCCGTATATGTACATGATGTAACTTGCTGTGCCATGGGCAAGGGGGCATGTCACAACCCAATTAAGCAGTGCCCATGACACTAGCAAGAGATACCATTCAAAGCATTTTCACTCCGCACTGGAGTCAACTAAGGGTTAAAAAAAAGAAGAAGCCCTTGCTGGTAACAGCCTTCTTTGCTGTGCATGCCAGAAAGAGATTTATAGCTGCGTCACTAAAAAGAGATAAAACTTTAGCCTTCTGTGCTTTACATAAATCATTATAATTGGTAAGAGTAAAACTGGGAGTAGCCCTGCAACAAGACCCTAAAGGAGACCGCTATATAATTGGCGATTCTAATTAAATTCATGACGTGGCGAAAAACAATCGGCTATTACACAAATAAAACCCGCCTACACTCAGCAAAGTTGGAGACCTCTGAAAACACGTCACAGAGTAAATTGATGAGCTGATCATTCATCAATCAATCTCCCTGCCGCGACCTCCTAGGCGTATCCTTCACCTGCATGCTCGATAAGACATAACCTGCCGACTGCCAGCCCGTATATATCTGCAGACTGACCTCATGAACTCTAAGCTGTAACTAAGTATCTCTGACCTCTGTCATTCACCACCTTGACGGCGTAAGTAAACAATCTTGCTTTGCAACCGATAAGCGTCTGTGCCTAATTCCACTCCAAGCATCACAAGTACCCGCCTGCTGGGCCCCTAAGGCCCCGGACCCCTTGCTGCAGTGCACGGCAGCGACAGTATGTACCATACCACTTTTTTTTTTTCCACAGCTTTTTTTGACACTGGAATTTCCCAATGTCAAACTTTTGTGCCACGTTACAAATTAGCTGCATGCTTTTTGCAGCGCCTGGAACAGCTTTCAGGCATCGCACATTGCACGTGCGCGCTCATCTGGACATGCCCCTGGTGTTCAAATTTATGTTTTCTGTTGAATTCTTGGTATCTGTACTGTAGACTACTTTCTGTGCATAGTGTATCAGGTATACCGTATCATGCAAAATGCACCTTCAGTTCTTAATCACAATTCTTGCTTGAGTATCATCCAAATAATTCATCTGCCAGAAACTGGAATGATTATGACAGTAATCTTGTAATTAAAAGTGAACAGGTCTCCTCCAACTCTTTCTCAGGGTCAGGTTAGAATTTTATGAGGCTGAAGAGTCTCCTGTCATTTATTATCTCCGCATATACTGTTCTGATTTTATATATACTCTATATGGGGCATTTATGCCTGGGCAGCGTATACATTCTCTAACTGGTCCCAGCCATACCTCCATCTCCTACCGTGAAAGGTTTATACCTGTCATGCTGTCAACTTTTAATTCTTTGAGTATGACTGCTCATTCCCTTTGAACAAATTCTAGACTTGCAGAAACAGCCACTTCCTCAGTTGGCAGGTGGGATAGCTTTCTATTGCAGTTGTTTCTTACTATCTGGACAGTCCTGGAGCATAGTTTGCTGTACCGTCTGTGGCATTACATTCTCTTGGATTGCTTGGAACCTCTATTAGTGATTCACAGATATTGTGCGTCACAGGTGCACTTGGAACTTCATGTGCTATATCATTTCAACTAAAAGAGAATATGATTCACACTTCCAGGACAGAACAACAAGTTCTGGTCCAAAGCCCACTGAAGTCAAAGGAAGGGCTCCTAATTAAAATCATTGGGATCTGGATCACATACATTGTACCTCCTTCACTATAATTTTAAATCTTTTAATACTTGTTTCTTCTGACATATGTAGAGAATTTACATGCACTAGGATATCATACTAAGACATAAATTGCACCTAACAAAAAATATTTACTCGTGCATACCCTTCCTTTGACATTCTTGTTGAGTAAGGAAAGAAAGAAAAGAATTATTGGAAATATTGTCTGTATCACTCATACATTTAGGGTTTCTATCTACAAGAATAGAGATGAGGTGAGATCTGCAGAAAGGAACAAATTATTAGTACTTAAGATTGTTCTCTCTTTGAATGTGATTTTTTTGATGGTTTCTTCTGCAATTGTGGTGTATTAAGGCAAACCACTAATATGGTGGGGAATATCACTGAAGCATATGCTACATTATGCAATATTGCAATTTAGTAACATGCTGGTTTTGATCTTGAACCTTGAACAGTCTGAAAGATAGTTACTCTAGTTCTGATGCAGAAATGTCCCATTTTTTGCAAGAGATTTCAGTCTGAAGTGATCCTATTTGTCATGAGCATAGTTCCTATTTACTCCATGGTATATGAATGTACAACTTGGGCATTGAGAGCTATACAATTTGTATAAACAGTATATAAGGCTTAAGTATAGCCTTGATTACTTCATACTTGAACCCACTCATGTTTCATTTTTCATATCCTTGGGTGCTTCCCAAGGAGCAGGAACATGCATTTCCCCAGGGACAAACAGCAGTGATACATGTGCCACTGCTGCTTGTTCCCGGGAAAGGCCTGTGTGCTCATGCTCTGGGCTGCAGCCTGTTGCCCCGGGTGGGGTAGGGGAGGCTGAAGCCAGTACCTGTGCTGGCCCCAACAGCCTTACCTGGGTTCCGAGGGCCTCTGGGGGCTGCAGCTGCAGCAATCTGCAGTATAGAGCCTGGCTGGCAGCCAGTCCATGGCTTCACCTGGCCAGGCTCTCGTTTCTGGCAGTGCACACTGCAGCCATGTACAGTGTGGGGGTTTTTGACTCTGGGATCTCCCGATGTCAAAAAACTCCCCTGTGCTGCAAATTAGCAGTGCGGAGAATGCCTGCACTTGTGGCATGTGCAGTGTGCAGCATTAAAAACAGATCTGGAGCCCCGCATACAGCACCTCCATGCTCATCTGGACACGTCCCTTTTCTCTAATAAAAAGTCCTTTCAAATGACTTCGTGATCTGTGAATTAATTCTGTCAGAGTGGCCTACATTATACCAGATGAGTGGTGAATTCAGAAAAACCTTTGTATAGTTCAGCCTGGTTAGTGATACTTAACCTTGTTCTGCAGACACACATTTTTCTCCTTAACATGAGTGATTCTTTGTCTTACACTATAGAACTGCTAAGTGTCACTAACCTTGTGGAGGCCACTATGTTACCTGGCTAGTCTGAAGCCTGGGTACAAGAAGTATACCACTTTCCAAAGGTAGAGTTCAGGAACAGATAGGCCATGAAGGGTGTAGATAGAAGTGACAATGTTCACTCGATCTGGCAACAGAAAGGAGTTTATAGCCATAACTAAACACAAGTGCACAGCTGCAAACTACTTAAAAAACGGCTGATTGAGTGAAAATCTGAACCCTCATTGAATGAGGGTTCAGATGAAGATGTTTCTAAACAGAGTGTCTTCTGTAACTTGTGTCTGTGCTGCCTGCCAGTATATCACTGTTTTCAGAATATGAGGGGGGAAAGGGAGTGGAGGGAGTTTGGTCTGGGGTTTTTTCAGCCCCTGCTGGAGTGTGGGGCAATTCACCCATCCCACCCTCCAATACCAGCTGAAGAACCCATAGAATAAACTCTGTTTGCTGCCTTTCCCTGCTTCTCATTCTGAAAACAGCTTGGACTGGCAGGGAGGAGGGGCTTTTGGTAGGAGAAACTAGATGCAGGTGCACAGACAACAGTGTCTTCCCCCCCGGAATCAATAGTGAACTTCTGTTTGGTCCAGGGGATCGTTGTAACTTAGAGTGCTTCCTGCAAACCATTTTCAATTACAATGGGGAGCTGCACTTCTGTCTGCACTCGAAGTGGGTGGAATAGGGTAGGGTCTGAAAAGGGAGAAATTAGGGGTTAGGAGCTACTAAGGGGGAGTGGGACAGTGGTATAATAGAAGGTTGCTACTTCTCTTTTGGGTGGAATAAAAGGGAATGAATGGATAGGGATGGAGATCAGTCAAAGCTTTCAGTATGCTGGAAATGAGCTGATGTAGAAGGAGAAATAATCTGTTGCTGACAAAGGATTGCAGTAGCTTTGTTCTGCTCTGGAATGAGAGACAATTAAAAAGTAAGATGTGACTACAGTACATTCTCTAAATTATAATCTAGACCACAAGGAGCAGACGTGGTAAGGGACTGGTCCAGTAAAATGCTGAATAGAGCTGATCAAATTATAATTTGCCTTGATTACTCAATAAATTTTTCTACTCTGAAATGAGTTCCAGGGGCAAGTGGTTCCTGCTTACCAATTGCAGAAAATCAACAGACTTCAAGTGAGGGCTGATAGCGCTGGCAGCCTCCTAAAATAATTGTCATAGTCAAAGTCATCTCTGGCTTCTTCCTAGCTATTTTTCTGCCTTTATGGTCAGATTAATTGACTCAGCAGCATTTTTGAATGCTACCCAATATACATCTACACTTTAGAATGTGAAGACTTCTTCTAAAGAAGAATTAAGGACACCTCTTATCTGTTCATCAAATTGCACTGGAAATATAAATGAAATGAACTCCCAACTGCAGCAATAAATTCCTGGAGATGCCAATAAGTAAAATAAAGTTTAAAAATCTGGTTTGTCTCTTGAGTTCTGCTGCTGTTCCCGGATATAGACTCATTTTAGGCATCTGCTTTTTTGTGACATTTCCTGTTAACCTGACTTCCTTTTGAGAGGTGACAGCTACCAGCATCAATTGAAGTTTCTTTTGGAGGCACCAAATTACCTCTGAAAACTGCTGTCATAAAGCCCAATCATAGAAAACTCTAGCAGTTTTCTCAGCAGGTTAAGTGTCAGGTCTTTACCTCTGGAGGTGGTGTTTAGTGGTTCCCCTATGACCCTGGGTGACTTTGCTGACACATCTTCTGTGGGAATTCTCCTCTACATCCCACCCCTTTCCACTTGGGTATTTTGGATCAGCCTTGAGGATGCTCAGATGTGGTGATGAGCACAGGAGGGCTTTCTCCTCTTGTGTTGAGGGCCAGTGATGAGGATGGATACAGGAAGTCTGGCTGCAGCCCTGTAGGTTTGTGAAAATTACAGTGTAGTGATAATACAACTAAAATAGCTGGGATGGTGCAGTGGGAAGGGCAACAATGCCCCATGCCAAGCATTTTCCTTCAGTGTGTGGCATATGTTGGTGCATGGCACACCCTTCCTCCACAGATTCTTAAGTCAAGGATGTGCCTTTGCTGGGCATGCTTCCTGGACTGAATTCCACCCAGCCCAGTGCTATAATGTTGTAAGGTACATCCCTTTGTACCCACACACTGCTCACAGTCCTGCAAGTCCCCTGCTGGGGCTCTGGCTCCATGAATGCTCGACAGGGGTGTGTGGTGCTAGTAGGGTCCCATGCTGGGTTCTCCCCTCAGGAGGCTTTGGCAGTGCCCACTGGGCCACCCACTCCTAGTCCCAGCTGACCTGCATGCTCCTGTGAGGGTCATCACAGGTGCTGGGGAGCAGTATTGGGTTTTGGCCACTCAACCTGCCAGCTGCAGCAATCTGGCTGGTGTCTGCTGCAGTACCTGGGGGCTGTCTGGGTGATTCAGACTTCTGCTGGGGATTTTAGGCCCAGGGAGAGCCACCAGCTCCCTGTGGCTATGGGTTGCATATCCAGGTGCTGCTCAAGTGCCCCAGTGATGCTACGGGCATGTGCTGTCCCTCCAAGTGTGCTGGACCCAAACAGAAATGTTGGGTCCCTTCCTGCCACGGGGAGAGCGTCCGGCTCCACTGCCAGTGCTCCCTCTTCTATCTCCCCTGGCTCTGCTTCTGGGCTTCCTTTAAGCCCGGAGCCTTCTGGCACTGGACCAACTGGTGGAACTCCTTCCGGCTGCATGGTGCTGACCAGCTTACCCTCAGGCTGGGCATGCGGATGCCAACGCAGCAATGAGTCCTGAGCCTGTCACAGTGCACACATTCCCTGTTCTGCAGTTAGATCCTCCTGGTTCCTCCTGCCCTCCTGGCTGGGCCTTGGCTGGTGTGCTGCTGATGTCAGCTTTGCAGAGAGCTGGAAATAAAGCAGTGAAGCTGCTTTGGAGGTGTGCCACGTGCCTGCTCTCTCAAGCCCTTTGTTTATGGAGTGCTTGAGTGGATTTAATGGACACCCCACTGCCATATTTCAGGGTTTGGTATGTGCAAGTGGGAGTGGGTGGGTAGGACATGCCTGGGAGTGTCCTTTCCTGAGAGGACTATGGAAGCAGAGAATCAAAGAAAATTAAAATGTCACTGAGAATGACACATCTCCATGAAGAATTCCAGCTTCAACAAAGCTGCATATTTAGGTGGAATTACATTTAATTGATTTTGTTCCAGCAAACTTAACTGGGCAACACTGAAAGCTGTGGGAATCTCAGGCATGCTACACAAAGATGGGATCTTCAGAGATTTTTAGTTCCTTAAGTCTAACTACAATTTTTCATAGGCTTATAACTTACCCAAATTTGTGGGACAGCACAAGGTGTCTTTTTGACACAAAAGCCATACACTGCTCAATTCCAAATCCTTGTTTAAAGTCCAGAGGTGCTAAAGAAACTCAGAAGTAAGATTGATAGAATTTAGGGTGAGCAAAGCAACATATTTTTCACTCAATTCATTTTTGAAAAAGGCTAAAACATTTTTGACTGAAATTTTCCAGAAAAATTCAACTTGAAATGGGTAGCTGGCATGGGAAATTTCTGCCAATCCCATCCCATGGTTCTCTCAGGAATAGTTTAAGCTTGGCTAAGTTATAAGAAACTGAAAATCAGATTTCTTATGGGAAGTTACCAGATCTGCCTATAAATTTGGCAGGATGTTATTGTCCTATCATATTCTTTTGTAGCATTTCTTCTAGTGTGCCCATGTCAAACTTCAGGAAAAGATGTATTCTGTTCTCAGTTTCTGTTGCTAATCTATTTCAGAATGGCTGGAGGCACACTAAATGGGCATCTGACATGCTTGCCTTTCAGCTTCCTGATCTCAGTGGCTTTCTCATGTGATTCCTGTCATTCTCCTGGCAATTTGTCTGTAAACAGACAGTCGACTCAGAATCCCACCCTAGCCACTGATGATTCCCTACTGGGCAGTCTGCCACTGGCTTCTGGAAGCCTGCCAGTACTCTCAGTGACAGTATGTGGTGGCATCCCACTTCTCAGCTGGATTGATGCCTTTAGCACAGCTTTCAAAAGCAGCCCAGTGGATCCCAACTCCCCAAGAGTATGTCCTTGGCTTTTCTCACTAATGTGGCTAGGGAATTGAGAGGAATATTCCTCCCTGGTCATCCCATGAGGACAGATGCTTTGGGAGTTGAGAATATAGGGATTTCCCTACCACAGGTCACCCACAGTCTCTCAAAACATAATTGCGGTGGTCACAGAGCTGCCACCTGCAAGGTTGAGGCCACTCCCTTCAGGTAGGCCTTCACCTTAATTTCCACTTTCCAGTGCTGCAGATCTTTTGTGCTGGGAGCATAAGGAGCCATCCAGTATGCAAAGATAACTGAATCTATGTTTTTTACTGCTCTTCTGGAGCAAGAAAAGGAATATATAGCCTATAATAAGCAAAGTTTGGATACAAAGCCATGACCCTACCTGTTTGGCTATATAGTATCATAGCTTTTTCTTTCATGCTTGTTAATTATATACTATACTTATTAAAAGTTAATATTTCGTTCATTTTACATGAACCACTTGATGTTTTCCCTGTTGAATAAGGAGAAAATATACAAAAAATGATATCTGATAATGTCACAGTTATTTTTTTTCTTGCTGAACTCACTCTGAAATTATTCAGAAATGTATGACACATGTATAATAACAACCTAGTGCTCCATTATAAAAATATGCTAAAGGCATTCTTCAGTTTCCAGCAGACTTAATGAGGAAGCCATACTGTGTTGGATATTTTTCAACAATAAAAATTGACCTATTACTTGTTCATGAAAACTGGGGATTGGTGATCACACAAATATGTCCAAAATCAAATATAGACATTGTAAAATATCCCTTCCTTTTCAGAGAGAGATTGGTCACCTGCTCACAGTAGGAAATTACATTATATCCTATTCAATAAAGAATAAGGTGCTATCCAACAGTGAAACAAAATGGCAGCATAATACTGGCCCTGTGCCCATACTCTATCAGTGCTTTTCACCTACTGTTTTTCTTGTCTTCAGAATGACATTCAAGCATATTTTTCAGCATGTATTTGTCTTTTTTCCAGCATAAAGAATACAAAAGAAAGAATAAGCTCTGTATTTTAATGCATCAAAATCAAAGTAGAAAGCATTCATTGTTTTGCCCCAAAATATTTTATAGAAGTCTGATCACCTTTGTTTTCTGTTTGTTTGACAATGCATGTGTTCTGATGATACAAAATCCAAAATGGAGAGTAGAGCTGTCAATCTCCTGTTTTTCCTCCTGTTGGAAATGGTGGTAATTACAATATAAATTATTCACCAATGAGGTAAATATATTGAATGTTACTCCTTGAGTTAAAAAGGAGTTCAAACAAAGTTACTTCGTTAGTTAAAAAACATTAACTCTGTCATTGTCTACATGCATTTTACATGAACATATTAAAAAAAAGAAGAAAAAAATCACTTGGATCTGTATGTTTCCAAGCTTAACCACTGAATGACTGTTGAAGATGCAGCTAGAATAGATTTGTTGCATTGATATATGTCTTAGAAATGTTCTTATTTAGATGGTGATGGGGTAGAAAAATGAACTAGTGCTTTATGGGTGCTTCAGTTAATCTCTCCTCAGCACATAATATTTCCAGTGGGAGAAAGAAAGCATAGAGTGACAAAGCCGTTTTGGGGAGGAGATTTTAATCAGTCCAGTGTTGATTTCTATACCTTAAAAAAAAAAAGGAGGGGGTGCAAAGTGAGGAGGAGGAGGAGGAAGGCTTGTACTGGTCGCTCTAAGGTCTGTGTGTTACATAGGGTGGCCACTGACATCCGCAGAATACAGGACATCCCTTTGGTGAGGAGGCAGGGGAACCACTAGTCCCCTTGACCAATCAGCAGCAAGTGGCGGGGCTAGCAAAAAAGACTAACTCCCTCCCTCTCTGGCTGGCTGAGAACCCTGCTTCTCCTGGCTGTGCAGCACCCTACCTCTAGGCACAGCCAATAGAATCATGAGGACAAATGATTGACATCTATTTCCATCAATGAACTGGAAAACAGGACTTTTTGCAGTCTATTCCTCATTTAGAAATAGACAGTGGACAAAGGGTTTAAAAACAAGACCAATGGCCACACTAGTGTTACATCAAAAAATGCATCATCCCACTGAAGTCAGTGAGACTTTGCATATTGCATCTCTCTCTAGGTTTGGGACATGAGAGCTTTTCCGTGTGTGTGTGTGTGTGTGTGTGTGCGTGTGTGTGTACAGTGGGTTGATGCATATATATACACTGTAGGCATGCAAAATGGTATGCAAAAATTGGGATAAAATGACCTTACAATGTTGATTACAACAAAAGTAAGCAGGGCATGAAAGGAAGGTGTTAGGAAGAGAGGGGAAATGAGAAAGGAATTAACGTAGTATCATGTTATTTAGTTGCTTGTTTTATTTATTTATTTACATATTTATTTGTGAATGTTTTAAAATGTGTGTTCCATTTTTTTTAAAGTGTAGCTGTGTGAACAAGTGGTTGGCAGAATGTCAAGAAAAATGGAATTCAACAATAGACTATAAAAGGGTGAAGGGGGTTGCCTGGTGTTTTAGGATCAGGGAAGTCCTTCCAGGCTGACAGCTTATGATGTACATTGCATTTATATAGGAGGAAGAAAAGCTATTATGTAATAAGTCCAGTCTTTCCAAGTTAGAACCACTCAAGCAGATGCTGTGCAGACTTTCCTGTATAAATGGATAAACAATATGATAAGACACCAAGGCAAACATTTGAGAATAACTATTTACAAAATAAATCCTGCAAAAACTGTGAATGTTGGTGATTTTGTAATGCATGTGCATGTATGTTTGTGTTTCCGTCTGTGTGTATTTAAGTTAAAAATTAAGTGTTAAGGAAATGATAATTTTAATAATATGTCTGAATGTATTTCCAAAATGGTATCCAATTAATTATTTCAATACATTTGTTCTGTGATAACCTATGTCACATGACTTGCACATTAAAGTATTAAATGGTTATTACAGTTGGCAGTAGTGCTCATTTGAAATCCATGGAGAGCAACGCTATAAACCTTGATTTATTACTTATGCCATTTACTATAGGGTTTTGAGAGACGAGTTCAAGTGACAATAATATTTGATTCCCACCCCCCAAAAAAGTGCATTTAATTTACAGTAGAATAAGGTTTTTAGTTATTGTTTTTAAGTAAGAAAATATATCAGGCAGATGGAGAGGAGGTTAACCTTTTTATATTAATTTTAAATTGTGTTGTAATGCACAGTTTGCTTCATGCTACAGATTATTAATGACAAATGATTTCTGATTAATTTACGAGTAAAAAATCATACAGACTCATTTTTTTATATATAAACCCTGGAAAAAATACAAAAGTAAAAACTAAAATCAGACAGATAATTAGATTGAGCGAAGTTGATTTTACATATATTAGTTTTGCAAACAAATTTATGGTCACCAATGTATTCTCTTTGTTTGAGGTATTTCAGGATTCTTCCTTTGCACAGAACTGAAATTCATTATTTGGTCTTGGAGCAGAAGGCTGCTACCCTTCTTTATCCAAAGTACTCTGCTGTAAGAGAATCTCCACTTGCTTCGGGTGGAGTGAAGTTTGCAGTCAGTGTAATGAGGGGTGTCAGAATCCTGTCTGTAGAGTTTGAGTATAGAATCCAGTATATTCTTCAGAAGTTATTACATTATTTTCCTTTTTTTTTTCTTTTTCAGTCACCATTTCAACAAGTACCTACTTTGATGGCTTACTGGTAACAGGACTCTACACATCTACCAGTGTTCAGGCTTCCCAAAGTATTGGTGGTTCTAGCGCTTTTGGATTTGGTAAGCAGCATGTAATTAATGAATCTAGAATTATATTGGATCTGATTCAAGATATTTTGCAACCCAAGGTAACAAACACTTAGCTGTGAAGGGATGTTAACAAGAGCATAATTTATTTTAAATGCATTATTTTAAGTAATTGGGACACTATGACTTCCATGAGCTTTAGATCAGGTCCTTAAACTGTAAAGTAATCAGCAAAACCAGTTATACTCTATCCTATAGCTGGTAACTGGAAAGTATCTGTTCCAAAAGCACAGCTCTGCACAAAACTGCATGTATTTCACAAGAGACCAATACCTACAAGCATAGCAAAGAAGAAACCAGATTCTCACATACTTGACACTGTTAAGAGTGCAGGAAACCTTACTGGATACAGTCTACTTGTAGAAACTGAGTTCCTCTAGAGAGGAAATGAAATCTCTCTGACAGTTTTGTAACCACATGTGTAACACAGGAATACATAGATCATGTATCAAACATGCATGTTAAATGTATGTTGCAGAGGCTGGAAAGACAAAGTTAGGAAAAGTTAGATTTATAGTTGCCTACAACAGGAAAAGCATGTGTATCTATCCTACAGACTGAATGCATCACAGAAGCTGTGCTAGAAGGGACCTCAGTAGGTCATCCAGTCCAACCCCCTTACTGAGGCAGGAACATCCCTATCCAAACTATCCTATACAAATCCATAATCTAACCCAGTGGTAGGCAAAATATGGCCTGCGGGCTGGATCCTGCCTACAGAGGGACTTTGTTCATCCTGCAGCGGATCCCTCAGTCCTGCCTGGCCCAGATACCATCCAGCCTATGGCGTGTGCTGCCGCCCCCAGGCTTGCAGTGTGGCTCGGGCAGCTCTGCAGCTGGACTGCATTTCTAGGCAGCACAGGCAGTGGCAAGTCCTCTTGGCTGCCACCACCACTGGCCTCAGCCCCATGGTACTGGCAGGGACTTGTGTGCACAGCCCCAACCCTGGCCCATCCCGTGCCTGCTCTGGACTCACCCCAGCTGGAGCAGACCTGCTCCAGACCAACAAGAATCCACATGGATAGTCCTGACCCCAGCCCATCCCATGCCTGCTGTGGACCCCCCGCCCACACTAAACAGTGACAGCAGTGGCGGCAGCTGGGCAGAAGCTGCTGCTAGGTGTAGGCGAAAAGTGGCCCATCCCGCTTACTGCTGCTGGGCCCTTCTAGGTGCAGTTGCCAAGAGCCCATACCCAGGCTGCCCTGAGGCTCCTCTCCATTGCCACTGCTGCCCTTCTAGGTGGCCCAGAGGTGGAGGTGATGGCAGTAGAGAGGAGCCACAGGCCAGCCCAGGCACAGGCTCTGGGTGGCTGCAGCAAAGAAAGACCTGGCAGCAGTGAGGCGGAGGGGTTGCTTTTCCCCCACGCCTACCAGCAGCTTCTGCCCAGCTACCACTGCTGCTGCCACTGCTCAGTGTGGGCAGGCAGTCCACAGCAGGCATGGGGCAGGCCGGGGTTGGGGCTGTGCACCCGGGTTCCTGGAGCTGGTCTGCTCTGGCCAGGGCAAGTCCGGGTGAAGGATAGGCCAGGGGAAGGATTGAGGCTGTGCACTCAGCTGCTGCTGGGCACTGGTTTCATAGTTTCATAGTAGCTAGGGTCAGGAGGGACCTGATCAGATCATCTAGCCTGACCCCCTGCCACAGGGCATGGTGGTGGTGGTGGCAGGGAAGAGTCACAGGCCACATGGGCTCTGGGCTGCTGTGGGGGGTGGAGGAGGTTCTGTCTGGCCTGCAACAGCTCCCCAGAACTGCCTGTGCAGCCCACAGGCCCAAATAATTGCCTGCCCCTGGTCTGACCTGTTAGTAAATTAGTAACACAGTCAGTTCTGACACAACATAAGACATAACATCCTAGCCTGTCATAAGTAAAGCAAGAGGTTCTGTTGGAAGAAATGGCATGTAATCGTATAATATTAAAGACAGTACTATAATGGATACATACAATGGGACAGAATTAAGGTTGCAGAGGAAAGCATGATCCCAGTGCTTTTTGATCATCAAGTGCTTTATTTTAAACCCTAAATGGTATTCTCTTTAATGTAACTTTTAAGTTATTTCCTGCTTTTAAGGCGAAAATATTATATCCATCTCGAACAACTTCTCTCTGCTGTGTGCTGACCCTGAACCTTAACACTGTCATAAATGGTTAGAGGAGGGATGAGCTGCTTGTGTCATGTGCTGAGCACATAGGTGTATCCTGTGGGCCCAGAGTTATCCTGACAGGGCTCTGTCTCCGTTTCATCTCAACCCACAGATATGAGGGGGTCCTTGCCTCTTGTTACCTTCAGACCAGAGATAGGTATGGCCTGAGGGCTGGATCCAGCCCATGGAGCCATGTTGTGTGGCCCATGGAGGTTGTAAAGGGTCTTGAAATTTGGGGCTAGGGCAAGTGGGGGCAGGGCGTGCCACTGGAATCCAAGATACAAAGCCGCACTGGAGACCTTGAGACTGCCACAGCCAACTGCACCCCTGCCACGTGTGCATCATAGAAAGGGTGGGCTTGATGCCCTTGTAGAAAAAAGGATGGGCTGCTGGTTCAGAGTCTGAGGAAAAGACTTAAAGAGGAAGCCTAGTTCTGCTGTCTTTACCCTGTCCCACACCCTCTCTAAGTAGGAGGAGCCACTGTCCATCTAGATCACTGGTTGGACTAACTGAAACCTGGTGGGAGCCTACTCATGATTGGGCAGTAGGCATTGAGGGATAGTGGGGAAAAAAAGGGAGGAGGGGTGTTGCTCTCTATGTTAAGGAACAATATACAATATACATCCTCTATAATCAAGTTGGGATCAGAGGTGCCAAACTGAGGCACTGTGGGTCAGGATACAAGGGGGTCGGGGGGAAAGGGACTAGGTAGTGGGGGTCTACTATAGACCTCCACACCAGGAGGATGAGCTAGACCTGGAATTCTCCAGACAGCTCTCAGAGCCATACGGTCAAGAGATATGGTTGTCACGGGTGACCTAAACTACCCTGACATCTGCTGGCAGGAGCAGTCAGCCAAATCTAACCGCTCACAGAGGTTCTTAACCTGCATACGGGACCTCCACCTAGCACAGGAGGTATATGATCCCGCTAGGGGAAATGCCTAGCTGGACTTGGCGTTAGCTACAGGGGATGACCTGGTAGGGAATCTGCAGGTACAACGTAACTTAGGGGATAGTGACCATCAATTGATTGAATTCAGTATCTGGTGAAGGGTGGGTAAACTAACCAGCAGGGCTGAAGTGCTAGACTTCAGAAAGGCCAATTTTGATGTGCTCGATGTGCTCAGGGGATTAGTTAGTGAGGTGTTAAACCTGAAGAGCATTGGTGAACTGGGGGTCCAGGAAAGGTGGTCGTGTCTCAAGGGAGCAATCCTATGGGTGCAGAAGGAGACAATCCCATTGCACATAAAAGGGGACAAAGGGGCCAAGAAGCCCTTTTGGCTCAACAGGGAAGTCCAGGAAAAATTAAGGGCAAAGAAAGAGGAATGCAGGCTGTGGAAACAGTGGGTAGCTACCAAGGAGGAGTATACCTCCCTGGCTCGCACGTAGAGGGAATCAGTTAGGAAGGCCAAAGCAGGATTAGAATTTAGGCTTATGACAAAAATTAAGGACAACAAAAAGTATTTTGTCAGGTATATAGGGAGCAAATGGAAGATGCAGGGTAGCATAGGATGTCTACAGGATAAACTAAGGCAATTGTTGACAGAGGGGGGACAAAGCTGAGCTCTTCAGTGAGTTCTTTGCATCTGTATTCCTAGACACAGACCAAGACAAATCTCCCAACTGGATCATAGATAGACACAAGAAGGACACCAGCCCACCAACTGTTAGCTCAGACTTAGTGAAGGGGCACTTGGAGGGGCTGGATGTGTTCAAATCAGCGGGCCCAGATGAAATTCATCCATGGGTGCTGAAGGAATTGGCCAGTGTCATAGCAGAGCCGCTGGCACGGCTGTTCAAGCACTCATGGTGCTCTGGTCAGGTCCCAGAGGACTGGAAAAGGGCCAAGGTGGTCCCTATTTTCAAGAAGGGGGGGAGGGCAGAACAGGGAAACTATAGGCCAGTTAGTCTCACCTCTATCCTTGGGAAAACTCTGGAAAAAATCCTTAAGGATCACATTTGTAGGAGCCCAGCAAGGGAAATAATGCTGAAAGTAAATCAACACGGATGCATTACAGGTAGATCCTGCCTGAATAACCTTGTTTCTTTTCATGACAAAGAAATGCTTAGATGCAGGAGTCGAGGTAGATGTCATCTACCTAGACTTTAAGAAGGCCTTCAATACAGTATGCCATTCTGTTCTCATAAATAAACTGGCAGGCTGTGATGTAGGTGATTACACAGTCAGGTGGGTGGCAAATTGGCTTAGGGGTCACACCCAGAGAGTGGTGGTGGACAGGTTGATATTGGCCTGGAAAGATGTGGGCAGTGGAGTCCTGCAAGGCTCGGTCCTTGGACCAGTGCTATTCAGTGTCTTTTCAGTGACTTGGACAAGGGTGTGAAGAGCACCATGTCCAAGTTCACAGTTGATACCAAATTATGGGGCAAAGTTGACACACCAGAGGGTAGGGAACAGATCCAGGTGGATCTGGACAGGTTGGAAAAATGGGCAGAATGAAATAGGTTGCAGTTCAACAAAGACAAGTACAAAGTGCTGCACCTGGGCAAAAAGAACCACCAACATACAGGCTGGGGGATGATCTCAGCAGCACAGCAGTGGAAAGGGATTTTGGAGTCATAGTTGACTCCAAGATGAACATGGGTTGTCAATGTGATGAAGTGATCAACAAGGCTAACCACACTTTATCATGCATTAGCAGATGCCTGATGGACAGGTCCAGGGAGGTGATGCTTCCCTTCTATGCAGCATTGGTCAGGCCACAGTTGGAGTACTGTGTCCAGTTTTGGGTGCCAGGCTTTAAGAGGGATGCGGAGAATCTTGAGAGGGTTCAGAGGAGGCCACTCATATGGTCAGAGGCCTGCAGGCAAGGCCCTATGAGGAAAGACTGAGGGACCTAGATCTCTTCAGCCTTCATAAGAGAAGGCTGAAGGTTATCTTGTGGCTGCCTATAAATTCATCAGGGAGGGCAGCAGGGAATAGGAGATGCTCTATTTACTAGGGCACCCCCTGAAGTGACTACGAACAATAGCCTAAAGAGACCAGATATAGGTTGGACATTAGAAAGAACTTTATGGTAAGGGTTACCAGAATCTGGAATGGGCTTCCAAGGGAGAAGGTACTCTGCCCTACCCTGGAGGTCTTCAAGAGGAGACTGGAAAAGCACCTAGCTGGGGTCATCTGACCCCAGCGCTCTTTCCTGCCCAGGGCAGGGGGTTGGACTTGATGACCTACTGATGACCCTTCTGATCCTAATATCTATGAATCTTTGAATCATGAAAATGGGACACAGAGGCTATGGCTGAGGGGAGCCCAGCTCTCTTTCCTGCTACACTATCTTCCTCACAATGTACACAGACTAATTTTTTCCATAGGAGTCCTTCATTCAGTGCACAGTACAGACTTGGTCTGGAGATGAAACAGCATCATGCCGCCAATGAGGCTGCTGTCTATATGATGACTGTTATTTGTTTCAAAAGTGGAAAGTGTGTACCTATTGGAAATTCCCACTCAAGCATCTCCTTTCTAATCTGAATAAGCCTAAAATCACCAAGGCATTTTGCCTTGTTATGAAGACATGAAGGAGTGACCCTAGCCCCCACAGTGACAGAGCAACTGCCATTCAGCTTCCACCTTGTAATACTGGGTATGGTCATCTTGACCCAGGCTAGGAAGAGACTGACACAGAAATCGTCATACTTGGGTATGCATAGATGAGTGTGCAGGGGTAAGCCCAGCTAGAGCAGGAGATGCAGCCTCATAGGTGCTAGGTAAATGTCCATCAGAAGATGCTGCAAATTTTGCTGCTAACACACCTGTGCCCTCAGATATGTGTAGGAAGTGGAAGAAAGGAAAAGGTGATTTTAACAGCTTATATTTCATCAAAGAATCAGCAGAATTTCATGAGACAAAAAAGAAAGATACTCCTTTAGCTGGAGGGTTCTCATGGCTAATTGTTTAAAGGTCTGCACTAAACAGGGAACGTGTGATTCTCAGGGAAAAGGCTGCATGGCTTTTCTAATGTAAAGTGTTAGGCAAGCTAAAGACAAGGTTCATGCAGGTAGGAAGCAGGTCCTATTTCTGCCACTGGTTCTCTAATTCAAACACTAACTAGATGGACTCTGTAAAAGTGAGGATGACTAACAAATTTTACCTACATTTTCTAAGGTCCTTCTGATTAATTTTGGTCCATGGGAAAACGTATAATTTTAGTAAATGCTTGAATATTTTTCCCTCTTATCATGGTGATAGTCTTTCCATTGAACACAATATTAAAACACAGATGATGAGAAAGTCAGATGAAATCCAGAAATACTACTGACAATGTGTGCAAGAAATTTATAGTCACCATTTTTTTGTAGTTTATCACTTGGAAGTAATTTCACATAAATTAGGTTCTGCAAGAAGTAAGGTAAACACCATGGAGATATTGTAATTTATAAAGCTGGATTTATAGATTTGGAAGATACCCCCTACTGTTAGATCCTTTTTGCATGACTTTGTTTTATTCTTCCTCCTCTTTATTTTGGTTTCTTTTCTCTCTGATATACTGCACGTTACACAAATACTCAATATTTATTCAAGAGTTTTGTAAGAAGAACGGTTGGTTTGCGGTCTACTGTCAATTCTAACCATGATCATACTGAACAAATCAGAACAAACAGATATTTGGTGACAGCATAACTAGGGTGAGGTGAGTGGAGCACTGCTTTAGAGGGGTGCCTGAATGACAGCCAAAGAAAAATAGCATCCCCCATTGTGTGGCATTCAGCATTGGTCCCCCAGCCTCCTACCCTGCTGTATAGCACTTGGCAGCATCTTTGCCTAGGGTGTTGAAATTGCTGGCTAAGGCCCCCTCTACACATTACAGATATTGCACAATTACCTGGTTAATTGCACCATTACCTTAAAACCAGCTACATATGCAAAGTACTTTTCACATAATAATAAGCTCCAACCAGCTGTAAAGTTAGACATTGAACATGTGTACTAACTTAATAGCTGTTTCCTATCAAGCTTTAATTTGTAGATGTAGCAGGGTATCCCCTGAGGCTGGGAGCCCTGTCCGCTGACAGGGATCCCAGCCAAAGGGGTGCACTGTGCCCAGCATGAAACCCCTGAGCCCTGGAGATTGATGCAGCCATGATCCCTAGAGCTTGGGGGTACATGAAACCCTGGGGTCCTGGGGATCAAGGCAGCCATAATCCCTAGAGCCATGGAGCATGTGAAACCCCAGGGCTTTGGGGGCTTCCAGCTGTGGGGAGCTTGCTTCTTGCTGGTGCAGGAGGAGCTTGGGATGGGGCTCCCCTTGCACTGGCAATAAAAAGCAGTAACATTTAATATGTGATCCCACAGTCATGCCACCAGCCATGCATGTGTGGCATGGCAGGAGGCATGCATGTGTGGATTGTGCATTAGGTACCATTATACCTTGACCTGCTTGTGTAGAGGGGGCTTAAGCTTCTTGTTTTTGTCACTGGGTGTTTTGTGACCTTTAACTTAATGTGTTCCATTGTATGTTTATCCTGATGTTCTCCTTCTGGAAAAGTTACTTTCGCTGCCACTTCTAAGTAAATTGAAATGACCCTTGTTTCTGTAAATGACCAGTTGGAGCTAAACTTCCACACACATGTGCAGAAGTAGTGCCTACAATATACGTATATATTTGATCCAGCTAATTGCGTAACAGCATACAAGTGCATGGGTGCAAAATGCAACTAATATCAGTAACACTTGCATATTCAGGCACATTTTCAGGGGAAACTTAAACAGCTTTTTTTTAGTAATCTAAGAATGTTGGGAAGATGCAACAGCCTCTGTTACAATGCACATTATTAACATTACCATTATAGTATTGTAACTTTTATATAATTGCGTGCATAAATTGCATGTTTTATAACCAGACAGACATTCCTGGTTATAACCAGACAGACATTCCTGGTTTTTAAACCAGTTTCTGATCACGTAAATTGGTTTATGTGTAATGTCTGTCCCCAGCCCACACATTACCCCTGTAACAGAACAGATGTTCAGTGCACATAAACCAGTTTGAAAATGGTGAAACCAGTTGAGATAAACCTGGTTGAATGTAGTATCAGATTTAACTGATTTGCCTCAAACCAGTTTATGCAATGTCTGTCCCAGCCCCCTTGCTAGTTTAAGATAAACCAGACACCCCCAGCATCCCAGCATGCTCTCTGGGTTGGGCGGGGCTCTCTGCTCCACAGCAGTGCTGACCACTCCTCTCTGCTCCCTGGCTGGAGCTCCAGCAGAGACTTACAAGCACAGTGTGTCTGCCTGGCTTCTCCCTGCTAAGCAGGGATTATTTCCCACTCCCCTCTGCCTTACACAGACACCTCAGCATTAGCTAGCAAACCACATTCTGGCTATGGTTTGTGCTGTAGTAGAGGAAAGGCAAGCAGGCTTTTTGAAGCTAATCAACAGGTAGCTTAATGTCCTTCCTTGGAAGAGCTGTTTAAGAAGAACTCCATTAGTTAATGGGGAGAGGCTTTGTTTTCTTAATGAGTTGATAAACACTGAGTTAAAGGTGATAAACATACCCTCCTGGACAGCTTGTGGTGGGGGGAATAATAAGAGCATCCTGTGGGGGCCTGGCCACGCCCTCCTCAGCTCCGAGAGGGCTGCTTTAGCAGTGGCTCAGGCTAGAAACCAAGGGATGTCCCTCCATTTCTGGGATGTCTGTCTGGGTTACAAACTGATTTAGCCTAGCCAGGTTAGTCCTGGGCAGGGTAGGGAGACAAGTAACTATGAGGCTAAAGAGTATAGTGAGCAAATATGCACATAAGCAATTAGAGCATCATAATTTTAAGAGGGAAGGGAAGAGATAGTAGTATGAATTAGGACCATCACTGGGGATGAAATTTTATTATGATTTATTAGCTTAATGTTTAATTCAATGTTTAGTTTATTTGTATTAGCTATAATGTTATTTTTATGACATATAGTTTATTATTTGAATAACATTGAATTGAATTGAATTGAATTGAATTTTGTGTCATTTACTTTTTTGTATTTTTAAAAATAAATTATAATTTTTTTTTGAGCCAACAGCTTTAATTTCAAATTTCTGAAGTCAGGGAAGGCACCAAAATACACATTTGCCCAGTGTACTATTTTCCCTAAGTCTGGCTATGCATGGGAGCTTATCCAAAAGCTAAATGCTAGGAAACCAGGATGTCCAGTGTAATTTCTGCAGTTAAAGGAAAGGATTACAGAATTATCCCTCTATAATGATAAGAAGCCCAGTGCGTGGAGAATCTGAAAGTCTCTTACTGCACAAGATAGTCCAGTTTGACAGGATGGAGCCAAGCTTGTGAAAATTAAAGGTTGTGTTTGACCTAGCAGTCAAACTGAATCACCCAGGGTATGTCTACATGAGATGCTAGCTGCACAATAGTTTAATAACACTGCAGTAGTGTGCCGGGCAAAACACACACTAATACACTATTAAACTACTGCACAGTGTCTGAAAAAACCCATACACTGGTGCTACTACCTAGTAGTTCAAGTTACTGCACATTGATTTAGTACTTGGTTATTCAAGTACTAAACTTAATGCACAGTAACTGGCGCATAATGAACATGTAGACACCCCCTTTGTGGATTCTTTTTGATGCTTCCCAGCTCTCTCGTAGATATGCTTCTGCTTGTCATTCACCTATGACAAATTATTTTAAAATATTATGTGGTACAATTGGCTTTCTTATTTGCAAACAGCAATGGAAAATACTGGCTTTTATAATATGGTATAAAATATTTTCTGGTTCAGGTAAAATTATGAATTGTATGAATCGGTTATAAACTAGTGTGACACTGGCATTTTTAATAAGTACAGAACCAACAAAATAACTATTTTCTATTAAATAAATAATAATGGTATATAGAAGGATTTGAAAGTCCATTATAAAAGTAGAAAATATTATTATTCCATTTAAACTTATGAAGAAATTTGGAGACAATGAGGGTAGAACTACTGTCCAAAATTAGATTGGGTGTGATTCAGTATCCCATAGAAAATAATTTTTCCTTTCCATATTTCTTGTACGTCATCTAGCTCAATATCTGAAGGGAATCTCTCTTCCGCATAACTGTGTTGGCAAATTAACATAATTTGGTAGTGAAATTTTTAACTTAATTTTAGCTTTATATGGTTTCTTAGTAGTTGGCTTACATGACTGAGACAGGCTTTAGTTAGGCTCTTTTAGTTAGGTTCATGTTTAAATACAAGGCCAAAGAGGGAGAAATCTGAAACACTAACTTGGACCCCTAGGCCGTGTTCAGACGTGTGGATGTGTGGTTCCCCAGGGACAACTTGTGGCAGTGCACCTTGTGCTACCACTAGTTGTCCCTGGGGAATGCCTGTGCCACACATGCTCTGCTGTGGGGCAGGTTACTCCGGATGGGTTGGGGGACCCTGGGGCCAGCACTGAGCTGGTCCCAGCAGCCTTACCTGGGGCTGCAGCTGCATCACTCTTGCTGCACAGAGCCTACTCACCAATGGAGTGTGGCTCCGGGCAGCCAGGCTCTGGCTTTGGGTGGCACATGCTGCTGCTGTGTGCACCACTGCTTTTTTTTCCAGTGGGTTTTTTGACCCTTGGATATCCAGGGGTCAGAAAAACCCTCCACACTGCTCCCTTGCAGCACAGAGAATAGATGAATATGTCATATGTGGCGTCATATAGACGTGTCTGCTGCACCACATACCACACAACCACGCTTGTGTGGACACATTGTAGAGGCTAAAGGCTGTATTGTGTCCAACTCTTGGTGAGTTTGCAAATGGGGAAAGATGTTACAAAGAGCTGTCGCTCACCCTTTTCCCTACTGTGTGTAGGGGCTATAGGTAGACCTAGATCAGACTTTCCAGAAGAGCAGAGTATTTTGGAGATTGGGCTGACAGCCTTTTTTCCTCAAGTCTGGGAAGAGAGGGGCAGTGTGTGATGTGGGTATAGTGCAGGTTGCACTTCGGAAGAGCATGTAATTGAGAACATAGAAGGCTGAGCTCCCTAGAGTCATCATAGGACAATTCACTCGCCTCACTAACAATTCACTTGAGAACTCTTAGTGGCATAGTGCACTTTGACTGCTCCTGCCCTGCCTGGGGATGTATTTTAAAAGCATTACCTTGTCTTCAGAGGCATGGTTTTGACATCAGCATATTCTCAGATATAGATAATTGTTTAGTGTTCTGGTCTGGGCAGGTAAAGAAAAACATTCCCCACTGCAATTGTAAGGAGACTGGAAGAAAGCCAGACATGAGATTTTCTTTAGAATTAGGCCTATAAAGTTTTCTTCAATGGCGACATTCACAGCTTTTAAAATGTAAGGAATAATCTGTAAAATGTTAGTTTAAGAAAAAAGCTGCACGATAACACTGTTCTTGAAGTGCTATTCTGCAAGTTACTGAAATTGCTACAGATCCCTAGTTTACTTTGTGACAAGCCAAATGGGCTCCAGGACTCTGTCTTCACACCAGCGATACTTGCCAGAAACCAAACAGATGGTAAACTAGGAAGAAATGACCCTCGGCATTCTCATTAGAACAGTTGGGAAAATTTTAATAGGCCCCCATTTGCCTTGTGCTGTATCTAATACCCTTTGAACTGCTCCTTTTTTTCGTTACAAGTCAGCTACCACCACATATATTTTAATAGGGATTATCAAACACAATTTGCCCAGAAGATGTACCAGCCTTCCACTGCTAATTAGCCAACTTTTAAATAATCACTGAGTTCTGGAAGAATTGGAAAGAAACACTGTTTTTCCTGCCAGTGCATAATTACTAATTAACAGGAAGATAAAATATCTGTATAGCAGTCATATCTTGGAGAATTTGTTAACCGTCAATTAAACTGTGAGTTGGTGCCAAATTGACATTGGTCAAGAAAGTTTACATTTGAGTGTAGTTTTAAAATCCCTCTCATTGTAAACAGTCTGTACCAGAACCATAATGATAGTGAAACTTTCAAAGATAATGTCATGGCATTGTCAATTCCTGTTTAATGTACTTATGGCCAAATGTTGATCCTTGCTATCCTTATTATGAAAACTGCCTGTCATCTATCATACGCGTTGCCTAAAAACATTGTGGTTTTTATAAATGCAAGATAAGTTTTTGATTATTGCACGAATCATAATTGCCCACTTACCCAGCCCAGAAATGGAGTACTGTGTTTCCAAATATTCTGCTTGCTGAAAAGATGGTTCTTCAAATATACTATCTTGGTGCATCTAGAAGTACCTTAGGAAGAATGAGAACTTGGGAAGAAGGTGATACAAAAAATAATTGATACATGTTGAATTTGTTCCAAGAATAGCCTTGTCAAAGTGGTGGAGTTGTGGTGACAATAACAGAAAAATGTAATGATTTGTAGTTAGTAAAGGTGATGGAATCAGGCCTGCATTTTAGTTCTTTGTAGCAACAAAAGCTTTAGTATAGTTTTCAAATGTGTAACTATACCCTATCTTATAGTAGTGAAATCAAAGATAATATGAGACATTCCAAATAAATGTGACCTGTTTCTCTTAACTTGCATTTGTCGTGTTTATGTTACAAGGTAGTGTAGAACAGGGGAGAGTAACAGTGTCAGTCAACACTTGTCTTACAAATGATATGGTCAATGGGTTGCATAAATGGGAAGAGGAAAAACCATTATGTGGAATTGCCCAGTGTTCATAAAGGAGTCCCAGAGTTTTCAATTGAGAAGGTGTTTGGAGACAGTTTACATAGCAAAATGTTTATTAGACACTAGTGCTTCTCCAACATACATCTGTTGTTCTGCCTTGGGAGGCCGTAAATATGGAAAAGTAAAAACTTTTTAAAATCTTGATGAGAATGTTATTGAATTTTAATTTTTAATAAAATACATTAATAAAACTTCAAAACTTGGAATGGCTAGATTTTTTTCTGTTGTACATCTCTGAAGTGAGGGTGGTTAGAGTAAAATAAAGAAGTAAATAGTAACATAACATTTATAATGGAGGAAGGCCTGTGATTATTACAAGTGGTTAAAATATTATTAAAAATAGTAAAAACATTTTTTGTTCATTACGTTTGGCATTATAGTTAGTGTAATTACCCAAAAATGCAAACTACAGGGTTCTTTGTTGCTTTTTATTGGGGAAAGTTTGCTTACTCTAATCTGTAATAGCAAGATAAATGCCCGGGATATAAATAAACAGAAAAATGAAATAAATATTTTAGTATGCTATGTAAATGTGACACACACAAATGTTAGAACATAAAGTTGTCAAGTCAAGCCCTCAAAAGTTAAAAATTGCCAGAATATGGATTCTTGGCTCTATGTTTTAGCATGATTACATGGTATTTTTTAACGTGACACTTGGCTCATTCATTGCATAGACTGGAAGGTAATCAATGAGCAAATGAGTAAGCTATTTAATACACACACACATACATTATATATATCATCATTGTACAATTTCTGACCCTACCATGCCTTTTTGACTACACACACTTCAAAGTGTGCTGAAGATAGGATTCTTAATTTCATCATAGGTACAGACATCCTGGTAAGTAAAGACATCCAGACATAATGGAGCCCAAATTCTTGACTGGAATTCCTAGATACTACAGTAATATAAATAATAGCACACAAGCATTATTGGGGGCGTGGAGGGGAAGGGCATTTTTTTCAATAAGTTCTAACATCACTTTGAGAGCTACATGTGGTTTTGTGTTGGGGTATTTAAAACTATATTCTCCACATGTGCTGTACAAAAATACAATTAAACCAGAAGCATGATCTTTAACACTGCCTATGTGTCTGTCTGCCTTGGTTTTCTCTGTGCTGCTAATTCCCAGAGTCAGTGCTGTATATGTGTATAGCTTACAAATGCCCACTTTTTATAAGTTTAAATCTGAAGGCCAGACTGCTTTGCCCCATCTTTACAAATATGTCAGATTTTGAGATGGAGTTGAAGGGAAGAAATGAGTGGAAATAAGTGTTCAAGGGAAGAATGAGATTAAAAATGTGTTACTATCTTGATCATCACCTGTCCTGCAGACTGTAGTTCTAATTCTGTAGAGTTTATTTTTTCTCCGTGTTGAATGATGTGTGTCATGCTTTGTATACTTTTAGGATGCAGTTTACAATAAAACATAATATCAAATTGTGCCTTATTTTTGTATGCTGGGTAATCCATTTTTTTTTCTGTTCCAAACTGTACCTGTTACAGTACCAACAGGTGACCGGCAGACTATTATAAATAAATTTATTTGGGGAAATAAGAAACCTAGATTTAAAAATTCCATCTTGCAGAGACCTCAGCAAAAAGGGGGTAGTGATGCTTTCAAATATTGCTACCAAACTAGACAACTTACAAATTTGGTGTATTAGGTAACACCAATTCCCAGCAAGCAATAGGCAAAGATGGAGCAAATATACTGTCCAGCAGTCAAACGTTGCATATTACTATGGCTAAAAAACCTTCCAGGCCAAACTTTATATATGATTGCCCTTTTATGTAACAATAATGAAAAATTAGATTTAATAGATTTCAGAGATTTCAGAGACATTTGGGCTAGAAGGGACCCCGGAGGATCATCGAGTCCAGCCCCCTGCCCCAGGGCCAGGAAGTCAGCAGGGTTCATAGGATCCCAGCAAGATAAACATCCAAGCATGTCTTGAAGGCATTCAAAGTGGGTGCTTGAAGCACCTCTGGTGGCAGTCTATTCCAAACCTTGGGGGCCTGAACAGTAAAGAAGTTCTTCTTTTTGTCCAGCCTGAATCGGTCGCAGAGCAGTTTATGACCATTCGATCTTGGCATTCCTTTGGGATGCTCTGGTGAATAGTCATTCCCCCAGATCCTGGTGAGCACCCCTGATAAACTTATAGGTGGCCATCAGATCGTCCCTGAGCCTGCGCTTTTCCAGGCTGAAGAGTCCCATGGCTCTCAGCCTCTCATCATAGGGTCTGTTTTCCTGACCTCTGATCATGCATGTGGCTCTCCTCTGCACCCTCTCAAGCTTCTCCACATACTTTTTGAATTGTGGGGCCCAAAACTGAACACAGTACTCCAGCCGCGGCCTCACCAAGGCCGAGTACAATGGGAGAATGATGTCCTGGGATTTTCTTGAGAAGCATCTATGAATGCAAGCCAGCGTTTTGCTCGCTTCACTAGCCACAGCATCAGTTTGACAGCTCATGTTCATCTTGTGGTCAATCATGACCCCCAAGTCCCTTTTATCTGTAATGCTAACCAGCGTAGCACTGCTGAGCCTATAAGCATGCCACAGGTTTTTCCTCCCAAGGTGGAGAACCTTGCATTTTTTGGTGTTAAACACCATCAGGTTCTCCTCCACCCATTTCATGAGCCTGTCAAGATCTGCCTGGATCACTCTCTTGTCCTCAGGTGTGGATGCTTTACCCCAGAGGTTGATGCCCACATACCTCCAGGTCGAAAATGACACATCCACCACCACTCTTTGGGTGCGGCTCTCTAGCCAGTTAGCGACCCATTTGACTATGTACGTGTTGATGCCACAGCCCCCTAGCTTTTTAATGAGAATGGGGTAAGAAACAGTGTTGAAGGCCTTCCTGAAGTCCAGAAAGACTACATCCACTGCTACCCCTGCATCTAAGGATTTTGTGACCTGGTCGCAGAAGGCCACCAGGTTGGTCTGACAGGACCTGCCTCTAATGAACCCATGTTGATTGCCCCTAAGCATAACCTCCCCTGCTGGCCCCTCGTGGACATGCGCCAGAATAATTCTTTCAAAAAACTTACCCAGGATAGAGGTAAGACTAACTGGCCTATAGTTTCCTGGGTCCTCCTTCCTCCCTATTTTGAAAATGGGAACCACATTGGCCCTTTTCCAGTCCTCTGGCACCACACCAGAGCACCACGAGTGCTCATAAAGCCATGCTAGGGGTCCCGCAATGACCTCTGCTAATTCCCTCAGCACTCTGGGGTGGAGGTCATCAGGACCAGCTGATTTAAATACGTCCAGTCCCTCCAGAAGTTCCCTGACCCTAGGCCTGGGTGTGCCTCCCCCGGGGCCTGAGGGGGTCCCAGCAGACAGGCTGATCTGGTCCCTGCTCAGGAAAATGGAGGCAAAGAAATCATTAAATAGGTTAGCCTTGTCGTCTGGTGCGACAACCAGATTTCCTAGCGTGTCTTGCAGAGGCCCCACGTTACCCAGTACCTTCTTTTTGCCCCCTATGTATTTAAAAAAGGGCTTCTTGTTGTCCTTGAATTGGGAAATTGGGATAACATATAAGAAATTAAGCTCATACCCATTACTTTTAGCACCTATACATAATAATATTGAATTGAATTCTAATAATTTATTAGGAAATTTTAATAGCTGGGAAAATATTGGTATACTACATTTTGGACAGTCAGTCAATATATTTATGTCTTTTGAAGAAATACAGTGTACCTAAGGTGAAATTAAAATCCCATTTTACTAATACCTGCAACAGACACTTTTCAACACTCTCAAAGAAAGGTAATCCTTAGTAAAAATCTGACAGAATTTGAGAAAATATTGGTCACACCTATGGAACATACAGAGCTATTGTCTGTGTTATACAAAGCAATTTAAATAGCCATACAGAAGAAAAAACTATTTATGGAAGGGTAGGCTATGACTTTGAATCAGAAATTAGTGTTGAAGAATGTGAGATAATGTGGAACAATGGTCCTCATATATCCATGTACATAATATTAAAAGACAATTATGCATAAAGAATTGGAAGTCCTCACACAGTCAAGGACCTATGATATGACTGGAACAACAGAGTCTTGGTGGGATAGGTTGCATGACTGGAGCACAGTCACAGATGGGTACAAACTGTTCAGGATGGATAGGTAGACAAGGAGAAGGAGTTGCGCTGTATGTAAAAGAGCTGTATGATTGCTCAGAGCTCCAGTATGAAACTGGAGATAAGCCTCTTGAAAGTCTCTCAGTTAAGTTTGGAAGGGAAGGCAACAAGGGTGATGTCCTGGTGGGTGTCTTCAATAGGCCACCAGGCCAGGAGGATGAGGTAGATGAAACTTAGACAACTAGCAAAAGCTTCCAGATCACAGGCTCTGGTTCTCATGGGGGACTTCAGTCACCATGACATCTGCTAGGAGGGAAAAACACAAGTGCACAGGCAATCTAGGAAGTTTTTGGAGAGTAGTGGGGAGAACTTTCTGGTACAAGTGTTGGAGAGACCAACTAGGGGCTGTGATCTTCTTAACCTGAGGCTCACAAACAGGGGAAGAATTTTTGGAGGATGTAGAAGTGGATGACAACTTGGACAGCAGTGACCATGAGAATATTGAGTTCAGAATCCTGATAAAAGGAAGAAAGCAGAGCAGCAGAGCATGGACCCTGGACTTCAGAAAAGCAGACTTTGACTCCCTCAGGGAACTGATGGGCAGGATCCCCTGGGAGGCCAGTCTGAGGAGGAAAGGAGTCCAGGAAAGCTGGTCGCATTTTCAAGAAACCTTACCGAGAGCATAGGAACAAACCGTCCTGATGTGCAGGAAGAATAGCAAATATGACAGGCGACCAGCTTGGCTTAGCAGAGAACTCTTCGGGGAACTTAAGCACAAAAAGGAAGCTCACAAGAAGTGGAAGCTAGGGAGGAGTATAAGAGTATTGCTTGGGCATGCAGGGATGAAATCAGGAAGGCCAAAGCACAATTGGAGCTTGCAAGGGGTGTGAAGGGTAATAAGGGTTTCTACAAGTATGTTAACAAGAGGAAAGTCTGGGAAAGTGTGGGTCCCTTACAAAATAGGGAGGAAACAGAGAATGAGGAAAAGCCTGAAGTACTCAATGACTTTTTTTACTTTGGTCTTCACAGGCAAGATCATTTTCCAGACTACTGCAATGGGCAGCAAAGTTTGGGGAGAAGGTGAGCAGCCTTCAATGGCAAAAGAACAGTTAGGAACTATTTAGAAAAGCTGGACATATACAAGTCCATCGGGCCGGACAGGACTCACCTGAGGGTGCTAAGGGAGTTGGCTGATGTGACTGCAGAGCCTCTGACCATTGTTTGAAAGCTCGTGGTGATTGGGGGAGGTCCTGGACAATTAGAACAGAGTAAATATAGTGTCCATCTTTTAGAAAGGGAAGAAGGAGGATCCAGGGAACTACAGACCAGTCAGCCTCACTTCAGTGCCCAGAAAAATTATGGAGCAGGTCCACAAAGAATCCATTTCTAAGCACTTGGAGGAGAAGATGTGATCAGGCACAGTTAGCATGGATCCACTAATGGCAAGGCTAACAGCATACTGGGCTGCATTAGTAGAATCGTTACCAACAGATTAACGGAAGTAATTATTTCCCTCTATTCAGCTCTGGCGAGGCCACATCTGGAGTACTGTGCCCAGTTTTATGCCCCCCACTATAGAAAGGATGTGGATGCATTGGAGAAAATCCAGCAAAGGGCAACAAAAATGGTTAAGGGGCTGGGGCACATGACTTATAAGCAGGGAAGTGGGTTTATTTAGTCTGCAGAAGAGAAGAGTGAGAAGGGATTGAACAGCAGCCTTTAACTACCTGCCGGGTGGTTCCAAAGAGGATGAAGCTGGACTGTTCGCAGTGGTGGCAGGTGACAGAACAAGGAACAACAATCTCAAATTGCAGCAAGGGAGGTTTAGGTTGGATATTAGGAAAAACTTTCTTACTAGGAGTATGGTAAAGCATTGGAACAGGTTACCCAAAGAGGTTGTGGAATCTCTAACCTTGGAGGTTTTTAAGGCCTGGTTTGACTAAGTCCTGGCTAGAATTATCTAGTTGGGGCTAGTCTTGCTTTGAGCAAGTGGTTGGACTAGATAACCTCATGAGGTCCCTTCCAACCATGATATTCTATGATTCTTTGATTTAAAATTCTATTTGAATGTTATCTCACCTCACTTAAAATTAAATGCATTTATGATATAGGAAGAGGCAAATGCTGGAAGAACTGGTCCATTGAGAGAATTCTACCACATGTGTTGAACATTTACCAGAATTAAACTGTTTTGGAAGAAGGTTGGCGACATGGTGAGGATAATAATGACAACTATCAGATAACTCTTTAGTGTTCCTATTGAACTTCCCTGAGAACTGGGCAACATGCAAATGTTATAGTGAATTGCTCACTCATCTTCTAGTGGCTGCAAGAATTACAGCTGCAAAAGCCTGAAAGAGAAGTCTCACCTTTAGAATCACTGCCTGATTTCAAAAGTTTGGGATGTTTCAGTAATGGAAAACTTGTCCTATTAAGTCAGCATTCTACAGCGGAGAATGCTAATTTGGAAATGTTCAGATTTCTCTTAAAAATAGAATTTCTCCTGCCTCTAACCAGAAAATTTGAGAATTTTTTTTGAATATTGAAGTGCAGGGGCTAAAGGCTTAATAACTATTCTCCAACCATTTGGGTTGGTCTAATAAAAGATATCAAATTCACCCAAGGGCTTAATAACTATTCTCCAACCATTTGGGTTGGTCTAATAAAAGATATCAAATTCACCCAAGGAACCTTGTCTGCCTAGGTCTATGAGTGAACACTTAAGAATAAGTTTAGAATAAATGTAAAAGTAAAAGCAGAATAGATAAGAAGATAATGAGATTTGTGTTGTGTAGAGTTATAGGGAAAAGGAGGGATGAATTATTGTATAGAGATAAAGAAACATCAGTGGAAACATTAAGGAACTGTTGGAGACTAAGGGGAGGAGAGGTATGAAACAAAACTTTTGTGGACATTGATTTGGATTGTGGTAGTACTATTGATACATGATTAATGTCTGTCTTTGCATATATTTTGGGGGAAGGAATATATTTTTTAATGTTAAACTTATTATTTTATGGGTTGAATTAATTTATAAATATAAAGTTTTTAAAAATAGGTTAATAGAAGTGCGTTGCTTTTTTACAGGGTCAGCAATTGGCTTTGATAAACTTTTTGGGCATTCATTTGCACAACTAACATGAAATACTGTAGTTCTTAAAGCTTTTTGGGCTTTGAAGAACAAACAGTTCTTTGGAATAAAAAAGATCTTACTAAAATGTAGTGAATTCTCAGTTTGGTACAAATATTTTAATTTTACAGTCATTTCAGTGGGATGATGTGCATATGTAATAACTTACAGCTCGTCCCCCACTTTGCTGCGGCACTGGCTGCCTGCTACTGAGTGCCTGCCATCCCTTTGTGGCCTCCAGACCTCCCCTGATAGCCACAACCAGTCCACTGGTATAATACGAACATAGACACAATTCTCCTGGCTGTTTAACCAAAACTCTCCCCACACTGGGTCTATAATTCATCCTGCATGATGCTGTAAGTCCTCCTTAGTCCTTTACTTGCATCCCTGGGGAACAGCTTGGGTGCTGATTAGTTCTTCTCTGCAGCCATCCTGCCTAGGAGCTCCTATTCCTGCTGCCTGCAGGGCCAGACTGCCCATTCTCGCTCCTCATGCTGGATTTGTGCCCTGGACCACTGCCCCTTCCAGTCAGGTGACCTTAACTACCCCCTTGGGCTTAATGATCCGCCTGCTTGTTGTGGTGCAGCTAGCTCCTGCTCAGCTGCCTACTGGCAATTTCCCTTACAGTAACAGAAGCCCCTGGCTCCCTGTTACGCCCATGTCGCAAACTGGCTCTTCTCCACTACTGGGGGAACAGAGAATTCAGGCCTTTTAAACTTGCTGGCTCTGTAGCTTGCACGTGCACACTGCTTATGCAAATCAACCCCCTCTCAGGCCGAAGTTCTCCAAGAGCTGTGCTCGTTCACAGGTGCTGTTTGAAAAATCATCTTTGATCACTTAGGAAAAAAGACATTTGAGGCATGTTTGTTCTGACTGCTGTTGCTGTTCATGGATGTCTTCCCCCCTCCCCGTGGATGGATTATCTAGATACATTTCTGAGAAACTTCTAGCAAAACACAAAACAGGGCAAAATTCACTAGATTTCAGGATTTTTATCAGCCCAAAACTGAGACTCAGTACTGTGTGTCTAATGATGGTTTCCAGGATACAAAACTCTTCGGGGTGATAGGCTGAATTCTTCAGGGTAATTTTGGTTTGGTTATTCATATGCTATCTGAAAGCATATGTTTGTCTAGCTATTTTTTTTTGAATTAAAAAACAATCCATCATTATTATGTCTTATGAGTAAATAAGTAAGGTATTTTATTGGTTTGGCTTCAGAAAGAAACCATCCTGGATGTCTGAGTTGTTTTTGTTTTATTGTATATGTAATATTAACATTTAAGGTGTGTTAAATATAGGTACTGGATAGATGCACATGTGTGTTTTGGGGGGAAGCACAGTCTTAGTCAAGCTCCCCTCTTCCACACTTCCTATTGGCTGGCATATGCCTCACACAACACAGTGTGCTGGTTGCCTGGGCTCCTGATGTGCTACATGTCCTCATGCAAGGTGTGGAAGTCCTAGACACTGCACCTGAGGCCTGATTCATTAACATTCAGTGTCCTCAGCTTCTTCAAAGAGGAGGGTCAGGGCTATGGATTCGCTGTTCCATTATGTGGATTATTTGTCTGATGTGGTTCAGCTTGGTGTGTATGAAATAAATATAGTTCCACTACATCCTAGCAAACCCTGTCTATAATAATAAACTCCCACTTCTAACAATCTCAACAACAGGAAATGATTTTTTCATTATTATGCTACAGTAAATTGACATGTCCTATTACAGAAGTGGACTTTGCTCTTGGGCCTAGGGGGATTTATTATAATGAAGTTGTACTATGAGTCCTGTGTATGTGAGCGTTAGAATCTGCAGATGCAAACAACGTTTGGACAGAGCTGTTAAGCATACACTCAGAGTGCATTGCTGGCATTACTGCATCAAAAGCAGAAACAGAAGCTGGTGTAAGCATAGAGTTGTAAGCTTGTAAGTGGAAGTTGGCATTAAGAGATCTGGAAGCTATGATTACTTTAAAACAAAAAAATACTAAGTTACATAGTCTTAAATAAATCAAGCTGAGAATGTTATTCAGTTTAATGAAGAAATTAGAGTAACATTAATCTAAATGTCTCTTCTTATCATCTTGTTGCAAATCCTTTTCATAGCCTTTACAATAAAGTTTTTGGTTACTTTCTGGTTGTGCAAAGACCAATTAATTACATATACTGATGCTTCATAAACAATAAATTGAATAAAGAAAAAATAACCTAAGTATAATTTCTGAGCAGACCATCTTATGCTTATTTTATTAGGTATATAAAGAAATTATATTATTGTTTCTTGAACATGGTCAAAGAAACCTTTGTGTAATCTTTTAGAATTTACTTTTAGTTTCCTGATGGGTGACCACCTTTGCAAAAGAACAGCAAGTAACATGGAAGCTGTTATTTAAATGTTATAATTCCATTCTATATATATACTTACTACGTGGAAAATTATTTACATGCACACATACCCACTAATTGTATATAATTTTCCATGCAGAATTTTTTACATGTCAGCATATTTAAAACATTTTAAAAAGAGTTCTCTAATTCTAGAGCTTCCAAACACTTATTCTGAAATTTAAAAATTGCTGCATGGATACATATGTTCAAGGATTAAAACAAAAGAGGAATAAAACCCATTTGGGCTAGTAATCTACATAAAAAGGATTCTTTTTCATTATTCAGTGTTTGAAATAAAACTGAATGTAAAGCTTCAAACTAATCATTCTCTTTTTAATTTTTAATTTTTAAAATTCAGGATATTAAATATAGAGTTTGATTATATTAAATAAATCCAAATAATTCACTAATCTCCATCTCTCGTTGGCATCAATGGGAATAATCCAATTATTCAAGTCAAAGGTGATCTGTAGCCAAACAATCTGTCTCTTGCGTTATAATCAAGCTAGGGCAGGGCTTGGATGGGAAAGACCCTTGAGGCATTTTGGTGATACAGGAAGTCTGTCCAATAGTTTTCATTATGACAGTGTCTCCTTTAAAGAAGGTTGATAAAGTTACTCCTAATATTAGCCCTTGTGAAGCACTATGTTGCTGTTAGTGGGGATTATTTTTCTGAGTAGATGTAAAGCCAAACCACTGATTGCTTGTAGCTATGAAAAGATCTCATGTTACTTGTCACAAGACAGTTGGTGTTGGCTAGCCCGTGTCCTAGCCAAATTCTAACTTGCATCATTTTACTGGGATAATTTTTGCTGTAATTTTCCCTGTAATTGCAATTTTAAATGTATTTATCACTTAGAATGAATGCTGAAATCAATTTTAGAGCTCCCTTTTGGTGGTAGTGAGTAAATGGTTCTTGTATATAAAGGGCTTTTTTAGTTTTTGTAGTTAACAGTGCTTTGTCACTGTAAGCCGTTATTAGTTTTAATAGGAATGGTGGAAAATGTAAATTTTCTCTATGACAATAATACTTTATCAGACATAAGGCACGAGGACATTTTACATAACAAATTACTAATAAAGACAATATTCTGCTCTTCCAACATGTTCAGACTTTTTATATATCCGTATTTGAATAAAGAGCAGACGGAAATGTATTGTGACATTACAGACATACTGCAGTCATACAGCATCACAGTCATTTTGACATCCGTTGACTTGCTGTGAAGACTGAGTAATTATTAGTAAAATGAATCAATAAGTACTGACAACAGTAGCTGCTGGATGAAGAATGTGAGTGGTAATGAGATCTAGGTTAGAAAAAGAGTCTTTCATCAAAATGGGCAGAAGTCTTAGTTTAAAAATGTAATTTATGTTTTGTTTAAATGGCAACAATTTTTAAAATATCCTTTCTGTCTGCTCAGCACATGTACTGTGTTAAACTCATTACTTTATCCCTACTGGTGGTACTTCACTCTGTTTAGATTCCTTTTAATACTAGTTTTGATTGGGTTTTTCCCCTGACAATTACCATTTTAATTTTATCATTGAACAAGTAATGAGTAATAGCAACCAACTAATAGTATAAGTCACTTGTACAGGCATCTTTGAGATAACCTACGCTTAAGAAGAGCAAAGATGTAGTGAACTACAAAAATACTTAGCTTGATGTTGTCAGAGTTCACCTCAGCTAAGTTGCGATCTCCTATGTAAAGGAAAGCTGCTTTAAGTTGCACTTTGCCCAAAGAATATCAAAGATGTTCTCTGGCTTCTAATTGTAGCTTGGCTAAAGATTTAATTTGAATGCAAATTTCAGATCTGGACCTGGGGCTGTCTTTTTTCCAAATATCCAAAAAGTATAACTTACAGATGCTAATTATCTTTTGTGCAGTATGGGACTATTTTTGTGTGTATGTGTACATCTGGCATACTCTATATTATACAAAATGCAAAGGACATCACGGCAGTATTTGGTAAATTTGATAATTTGGTGAGTTCCTGACATCCTGAAAAAGAGGAATTTTCAAAGATGACTGGAGTCTTCAGCCTCTGTTCTGGATGCCCTTGCATCCCAAACTCTACATCCCAAATCCTCAAAGGTATTCAGGAACTGCTCTGCCTTTTTAGTTCTTTAAATCTTCTATTTATATGCCAATAAGCTACTTTCTAGACCAATAGGAGCCTACATTTCTGCTTGTGGATGTGTGCGCCCTACAGCTAATAAGCTGTTCAAAGCCCCAGCTCAAGCTGAATACTGGAAGCACCATTCCCAATGTATCCCTCTGTCTGTATCACCAATGGAGCATTATCCTTCAGATATCCTCTAAGGCTACATCCAGACATGCAGGGGCGTGAGGTCTGTGGCACTGCAGACCTCTTTTTGGTGCCACAGACCGCACACAGCAAATGTTAAAACATGCCCCAAGCTGCAAATTTTCAGTGTGGGGCCAAAATTGGTTACCAGGATTTCCTGGTACCAAAAAATACTGGCACAAAAAGCAGCATAACGCACACACAAGTGTGCACTGGCATACACAGAGGCCAAGCTGTCCATAGCAACACTGGCTGCTGGCCAGGTCTCTGTGCTGCCTGACCTGTGCTCCTGTTGTTCCAGGCCATGAGGTAAGACTCTTGGGGCCAGCACTGGTGCTGGCCCCAGCCTCCATCCCTTCGTGGCTGAAGAGCCAAGAGAAGCTGGGACAATTTGTACCACAGCAAAGCACATGTTCAGGGGTGTGTACTGCGGCAATTTGTGACGCTGCAAGTGCACACCCCTGCGTGTCTGGATGTGACCTAAATGTTGTTACGCATTGGGGATGTGGAACCAAGGATTAGTCTCTAGTCCTAAATTCCATGGACATTGTTGAATTTCTCAGCTTTTCCCTGTCATGTTTTTGTCTCAGAAGGTGGATACTGTTTAATTACAGTCCCAAGCAAAAATACCTTTGTGCTAGAAGCATCATGACTAGGGACAGACATTACACTTAAACCAGTTTAAGTGATCAAAAACTGGTTGAAACCTGTAACAGAACAGATGTTCAGTGCACATAAACCAGTTTGAAAATGGCTGAAACCAGTTTGAGATAAACCTGGTTGAATGTAGTATCAGACTTAATTGATTTGGATTAAATGGGTTTATGCAATGGCTGTTCCAGATCCCGTGCTGGTTTAGGTTAAACCAGACTCCCCCAGCATCCTGGCATGCCCTCTGGACTGGGCAGGGCTCTCTGCTCCACAGCAGGGCTGGCCCCCCGCCTCTGCTCTGTAGCCGTAGCAGGGGCAGGGTGTGGTCAAATGCCAGCCTGCCATGGCGCCTGAGGCAAATTTCTCCCTCTGCCCCCTCCCCCCACCACTGGCAAACCCTGGGGAGCACAGCTGCTATTTCCCAGCCCCAGCCTCACTTCCATGACTTGCCTGCAAACAGGCAGGGACAGAGTTAATTGCTTACTCTGTCCCCCAGAAACCCAGGGCTTTGGCTTTGGCTTCAGTCTCTGCCTTTCTCAGAGCAGGAGAGAGGAAAGGTGTGAAGGTGGCAGGTGTTGACAAAGACCTGACAATCATCACACATGCTAATTAAGAGTTAAGAGAAGTTGCAAACAGCTTCACCAAAGAATGCAGAGAGCTACATTTACATTATAAAGCCTTTCTGAATGCCTGACTGTAAGGAGACATTCTATCCTCAGGATTAGTAAAACTAATTCTTGTCTTTCTGGTAAACATTTTAAGTTAAACTAAGTTGTGTATTAGGGGTGTGTGAAATGGGCAATATTCGATTCGGATTCAGATTTGGCTTGAATTGGGAACAGTGATTCAATTAATTGATTCGGATCACTGTCCTGATTCGATTTGGCCGAATCTGAATCTGAAGATTCGATGCTGATTTGGAGAATCAGCGATTTGGCCGTAGACACAGCTTTAAATGTTTTTCTACATACCTAGAGGTACCAGGCATGGCTCAGGAGTACTTCCAGCCCACCTCCGGGTCCACTGCCAAGTGTGTGGGGGACCTCCCCCCACCACACACACTCCTCCAGCTTGGCAGTCGGCTACGGGGGGATCCCATGTGCCCTCCCAGACCCAGGAAGCACCAGTTGCCGAGCCAGGGAGTGGGGGGAGGGTCCCTTGCGTGCTCCATTGTGGAACTGGAAGTGGACCAGAAATGTTTCTGGTCCACTTCTGGGTCTGTCGCCAAGCGCGCTGGGGACCCCTCCCCCCTGTGCTCTTGTGGGACACTCCATCTGCCCCACCATCTCAGCATTCACAAGTCACCTGGTACCTCGAGGTATGTAGAAAAAACATAAAGTTGTGTCTATGTCTGAATCATTGAATCTCTCTGATTCGATTTGGAGAGATTAAAGGGTTTCCTAATTCAATTTGGATTTAGAGATTCAGCCGCTGAATCAGGCTGAATCTCTGTCGAATTGAATCAGCGACTGAAGCTTTGCACAGCCCTACTGTGTGTGCTGTGTTTTACTGGGATGTATCTTAGCTTAGGTGAAGATTTTTGGTAGTTCCCTGTTGTATGCTATGTTCAGTTCATGCTTGCTTCAGACAAAGGACTTTTTCCCCATCTCCTGTCTGCTAGCCTGGATTGGTGCCTGGCTACGCCCCCTCCACTTCAGCAGGGAGGAGTGAGAGCCTTGGAGAGCATCTCTCTTGCTTCCCCTTTGGCAGTGGCTGGCAGGTGTGCTCTAGTGCCCCCCAGCTTCTGGCTTGAGCCACCGCAGGCATGTGGCTGCATTTTCTGGTTTAACAGAGCATGTCTGTCCAACTATTAATCAGTTTAAGGTGCACAGCTTAGACTAACCTGCAGAGTGAATCAGTGCAGGCTTGGGCTTTTTGAATATCTGTCCCTAGCCCAGAAGTATCAGATAGCTACTTTGGATTTAGAGTTGTGTAAGAGGCATTGTCTGTTCTTGGTGATGAAAATGAGTATATACACATGCAAATTCAGCTGTAAGAATAAATGTCAACTTAAGTACAACTGTATTGTTTAAATATCACTATGAAAGTACCAGTAGTTACTTCATTTCTTCAGATAATATTGAAGGAATTAGATGTGTTCAGCCAATTTCTGTCTAAAATAATTTTGAAGATACATGAATAAAAACAGAAGGAATGACCACTATTAACGTTGATTAGTTTAGCATTTGCTGAGGAATTCATGCTGTTGCAAACCACCTGAAATGCTTGCTGAAGAGTTCATGCCACAAAGGGCAAGTGGCTTTTTATGTATTGCTTTGCTGACTTACATTAGACGGTTTCTCATATGTACTTGAAGGCTGAATTCTTATCCCTAGCGAATGATTCAGAAAGCATTTCATTTTCAATTGAGTTAGCTGACAACATTGAACTGCGTCTTATGCTGATCAGTCTTGAGCGAGGAATTCAGGCTCTTTGACCCTATATTTTGTAATCTTTCACAAACTCTTATAATATTTTGAAGACCCCCCCACCTCCTCCACTCCCTACAAGCCTACTATGTTACCTTTTTCTTACTGTAATGTAGAGGACATTGCATCAAGATAACATTTGGTCTCCCATTTTAGAAATAATTTCAAGTTGATTTGTTGAGAGTTCACAGATTAATAGGTGTACTTGTCTTCCTAGAATGGTCTGCTATAATTAATCTTCAAGAGATAGACTTACATTAAACCCTTAATGTATTGAGCAGTCTTTCAGAAAATACAGTCTGTTAGCACTGAGCACAAGGTGGTCAAAGTTGGAGCAAGTTTAGATTCTTTGGTTAGTTTCTGAATTGGAATATGCTGCTTAAAGGCAGGATTGTACAAAAGTTTAAAAATTCCTGCACAGTAAATTTTGAATGTAAATGGGACACACTGACGTCATTAGAACTACTTTGACAATAAGGCCCAGATCCACCAAAGTGCTCAGGATTTGTCCATGACACCTATACTCTCAAGTATACCCTGTCTGCTCTTGCTTGTCCAGGGGAAACCTAGGCCCTTGTAACTGCTCTTGACACCTCTGTCTCTGGCATGATCGGGAGTGGATGGGGGCAAGGTTAAGCAGCTTCCTTACCACATTTCCAGGTTTAGTGGTGGTAAGCAGGGTATGCTTGCAAGTCCCACTGAGAGCGCCAAGGGCATGGTGTAGATATATTCTTAAGTGGTTAAAGTGAGGCATATACAGAATTTAGTGTCCAAGTCCCAAGAGATTAATCCACATAAAATCTGTTTAACTTCTTAAATGCCTGAAAGTCCACAGGTAACCAGGCTTTCATCAGTAAAGGCACTTAGGCACAATAAGTTTTGCTACTGCACATGCCTAGAGATGCTGCCATTTTACCTGAGTTGAGCATCTCAGCACCTGTTTCATGACTAAATCCGTTTGGGATTCACAAACTAGGCTTCCTGTCTCTCCATCTACTGAGAGGCCCCATCTAGTAGGTGGGTCCTGACTATACTTAACACATACTGGGGTGCCTACATGAAGCGTGTGCGGTGGTTGCCTAATTAGCCTCATTGTAGTCTCAGCATCTACACACATAGCCCTATTAGGCTGCAGTAAACTATAAATGCTGCCATAGGTTAGTACTTGTAAACACAAGTTTTATCCTGCAGCAGCATTATTCAATGTGCAGCAGCACATGTGTAGATGCTGATGGGGCATGAGGGTGCTTCAGTGTGAGGGCTGCCTGCCAGCTAGCCCCACACGGAAACACCATCGTGTCCCAGCCAGCCCCTCCGTAGCACATTGAGTCAGGTCATGGCAGCCCCAGGCTGGCGGACTGACTACCTAGGCTCCTGCCAGCTGGGGCTTCTCTGTGCCAGTATACATTGCCTAATACCAAAGTTCAATGCCTTTTTCCACCTTAAGGGGTTCAAACTCACTTCTTCCACTTAGGCAAGTGACTTAACTACCAGGGCTAGAGTCTAGTCTGGGAGGGAGGCACTCTCTATGACTTCTGTTGAGGCTGAGCCACTGGTGTAGCCAAGAACAAAAGGTTCATGGGGCAGAGCGCGAAGTAGAGAAAGCATTATACAGCAAAAGCTGTGTTAACCAGCACTTTATTAGCCGGAAAACTCTATTAACTGGCATCTGAGGGGCACGGCAAAAGCGAAACTGGAAGTACCACTTCCGGGTTTCGCTGAGACTGCGAGCAGGGTTCTTGCCACTTCTTCGGCAAACAGCCCAGGCCAAAGCATCCTGAGTGAGTCAAAGCAACCTGTGCAGGGGCCCACTCCCTGTGCCCCGGCACACTGATACCGCACATTTGATTAACCGGAATATGTGATTAACCGGAATCCCTCATTCCCAGGGGATGCTGGATAACAGAGCTTTTACTGTACTGCAATCCAGTGATAGGAGAGGGGAGTCCTGGGTGATGATCTTTGTTCCCAGAACTCTGTGTGCATGATGTTTTAACACAAACAGCTTAAACACTCCTAAGAGTAGGGACTGGAACTCAAGACTACTTCCTCCTATATGATCACCCTAAACACTAAGCTACAACACATACTTCATATTGTTTATTCTCCTGTAGTCCTGTGAACTAAATATTCTTGGCTGCACCATTGCTTATCTTCAAAAGGAGAGATAGAGCACACTCCTGGTCTGGTTACAGCCCTCTTTGGGAACATTGAAGATTAGGCTTGAAATCCCCTATGACCAAGGAGGGCTTGGAACTGAGATTTTCCACAAGTACTCTACTCTAAAAAGTGGGTGGGTTTTGCATTACACACATGAGTGATGGACTGTCTTCTTCTGTCCAGCTTTTAAAAGAAAAAAGTGACTTAGTCATCCCCACCCTAAGGAAAGATTTAGTCACCTAAGTCCACAAAGGAGTTTCAGGCTGTGAATCCCAGTCTCACATAGGTACTTAAATCAGAGCTGCAGATAGATATCTAGGTCCAAGGGAGAGCCAGAATGCCAGATATATTTCTCTGTGGCATTTCCTATTGGCTGATTTTAGGCATCGTCCTGCTTAGGGATCTGGCTTCTGGGAATCTCATTTCCTAGCACCTAAATGTCCTCATGCATTTTAAAAGGGACTTAGATACCTAATTCAGGTTTCCTTACCAGATTTCTAGGTTTATACTCCATGTGAGTAAGTATATCTTTTTGGCTCTATATGACTTTAAATCTTTTGTGCCTCTTAAATTCCTTGCTATTGCTTTATTTATAAATGAAATAAAATATGGGTAGCTTTAAAAGAGTAACGTTTACTACTTAAATCCCCACAACTATTAAAAAAAAAACAATTTAATTATTATTTTGGCAAATCAGAGCTCAGTATAGTGAATTGTAACAAACCATTCTTCTCTGTTTATGTTTCATTAAGTCTGGTTAATTGACAAAAACTCTTCTTGATTCGCTAATAAAATACAATGCACTCTTTGTGCTCTATTTTACTTGTCACAACATAAAACCTCCTGGAGTCAAACAAAGGCACCAGAAAAGAAATGTCTAATCTGGAAGAGTGCCACTAACAAAAATGGAATATAACCCACTGGTAGCATTTGGAAGGTAATAATGCTGAAGCATAAGTAAGGCTTTAAGCCTTTCACAAACTACATGACCAAACTGTGGTGTAAAAATAAGAATAAAAATTATGTTTTGGAAGTATTTAATATAAAATCTAAGCATAAAAAGCTTGCACTTTATTCAATCTTTGGATACTTTTTTTGGGATAGTTACCTTTAAAAATATGGAGGTGGTTGGTTTTTTTCAGCTGACTTACCATTACCAAGGTCTGTCTTATTAGAGCAGCTGTCTCACTTAGGAAGACAAATCTTAACAGCACAGGTTCCTCACAGATAGATTTTGTATTTTTTGCAGCTTAAGAACAAATAACATATCTCAAACTGTTCAAGGTTTTTTTTTTTGTGGGGGGGGTGGAAATGTGGTCAAACTGAGAAATATAAATGAATTGGATTGTAGTATTTATTCTCTTAATGAAGGCATTGTATCACCACTCTACCCACAATAAGAAATCTATCTGCAACAACATGAATTGGATAACAAGATCAATTTTTAGACAATTTTTTATTGTTAAAAATGTTAACTGTTGCTTTTGTGGTAGAAGAAATTCTATTTGCTTTTTTTTCTCTTTGATTAATCAATATGATAACTTAAAAGTAAATATAGTTTCATTTCCAGAATAGTTCTTATATTTGCTCGATAAATAAAATAATACTTCAAATCCATATTTTAATCTCTGCAGAACTCATATTATCCTTAACATTTTCTGCATAATTTGAACTTTTCATGGAAAAATTAAGTGGAAGGTCCATATAATTATGGCGAAAACTTTCTGAATCTGAGCTGATGGCTTCTGGACTAACAGAACCTGAAACAATAGTTTTTGGATGGTATACAGTGCCCCTATTCATCCAAGTGAAATATTAACCATGAAAGTTGATCACATTTTAAATTGCAGCTTTTTTAGCTAATTTACTATTTATCATGTTAGCAGCTATATCTAGCTACCTACATTTCCTGAGTCAGGATTACAAAAAGCTGTACTCTTATTATAGGACCTTGTTTTTCCTTAAGCCACATGAGCTTTGGGAGGAAAGTGTGCCAAAGAACTCCAGGTGACAAAGAAAAAAGCAAGCAAGTTCTACAGCAGGGACTAGCCAGCACTGATGATGTCATAAATGACCTGATTCAAGTTCAGGCCCCTGCTATCACAGGCAGCCTTGCTGCATAGTCACTTTTACAAACCAAGTGTCTGCTCTTAGAAATTCCAAGGAATGGAGATTCCACAACCTCTCTAGGTGGCCTATTCCAATGCTTGACCAATCTTATAGTCAGAAAGTTCTTCCTAATCTCCAACCTAAATTTCATCTGCTAAATTTTGAGGCCATTGCTCCTAGTCCTGCCTCCTGCAACCAACCACAGGGAATAATTTATTTCCATTCTCTTTATAATCACCCTCTTGGTATTTGAAGACTGTTATCAAATGCTCCCTCAGTCTTCTCATTTCTAGTTTTTTCAGTCTCTTTAGTGAGGCCCAAAACTGGACCTAGTATTCCAGGCAAGGCCTCACTAATGCCAAATAGAAAAGAAGAATAGTTTCCTTTGATTTCCAAGTGACATATCTTTTAATACAACACAGTATGCTACTGGCTCTTTTTTTTTTTTTTTTTTTTTGCAACAAGAGTACACTGATGGTTTATTCAGCATCTAGTCCATTGTAATCCCCATGTCCTTCTCTGCAGTACTGTGAACTCGGTAACCATTCTCCAGTCTGTATTTGCACGTGCAAATACATTTTTATTTTTGTATGTTGTTATTCCATCCCAAGTGGAGGACTTTGCACTTGTCCTTGTTCAGTTTCATCTGATTGATTGTGGGCCATTTCTCCAGTTTATTGCGGTCATTCTAGATCCTAGTCTTACCTTCCATAGTGTCTACAGCTACACCCAACTTGATGCCATCCATTAATTTGCTAAGCGTATACTCAGTCCCATCACCCAAATCATTAATTAAAATGTTAAACAATGCATAAGCCAGAACAGACCATGGGGAACTCCACTTGTTACTTCCTCACAATTAGACACTGACGACCACTCACTGAGCATGATGATCCAACTAGTTTTGTATCCATCTTACAGAATTTTCATCTAGTCTGTACTTCCTTAGTTTGTTAGTGAGAATATTATGGGAGACGGTGTCAGAAGCCTACCTAAAGTCAAGGTATTATATCTACTGTTCTCCCCCCATTCCATGGAGCCTGTCACCTTATAATAGAACGAAATTAGGTTGGTTAGTCATGACTTGTTCTTGGTGAATCCATGTTGGCTGTTTCTGATCAACTTGTTTTCTGGGTACTTTGAAATATATTCCTTGAGGACCTGATCCATGATCTTGCCAGATACAGAGGTCAAACTGTCTGCTCTGTAATTCCCTGGATCCTCACTTTCTTTCTTTAAAGGGGCACTATATTTGCTCTTTTCCAATTACCTGGGACCTCATCTGATCTCCATGAGTTCTCAGATAGGTTAGCCAATGGCTCTGAAATATCCTCAGCCAGTTCCTTAATTATCCTAGAGCATATCCCATCAGGCCCTGCCAACTTGAAAGCATCTAGCTTTTTTAAGTAATCCCTAACTTGTTCTGCTACTAGTCTAGGCTGTTTGTCTCCTTCCCTATCTTTGCTGCCTTCTGAACTCATCAGCTAGTAGCTGACCTTATTCAAGGAAACTGAAATAAGTATTAAATACTTTAGCCTTCTGTGCATCATCTGCAACTAGATGGCCATCTGCATTTTATAAGGGACCTGTGGTTTATCTGGTCTTCCTCTTATTTTGGGCATACTTGTAGAATCCCTTTTTATTTCTTTTTATGTCCCTTACCAGTTGCATCTCAGATTTTGCCATGGCTTTCCTAATTTTCTCCCTAAACACCCATGTAAGACTCTTGTAATCTGTCCTAGTAATATCATCAAGGTTCCATTTTTTGTAGGATTCCTTTTTTGAGTTTCAACCTATTGAAGAGATTTCTGTCTAGCCAAGCTGGCCTCCTGTTGCACTTCCTATTCTTCTGTTGTGTCAGGATAATTTGTTCCTGCTCCTTTAAAAGAGCCTCCTGGACTCCTTGACTCGTATATCCTGGACTCCTTTTCTCCTCAGGCTTACTTCCCAGGGCATTCTGCGCACCATTCCCCTTTGTTTGCTAAAGTCTGCTTTTCTGAAGTCCATTGTATTTATACTGCTGTTTTCCTGCCTTCTTCCCCTTAGGATCTTAAACTCTTATCATTTTTTGGTTTCTGTCATCCAAGTTGCCTTCCTCCTTTGCATTCTCAAACAACTGAGAAAAGCCTTTCCTTTAGTTGGCTTCTCTACCATCTCTACTAAGAAGTTATCCCCAGCACTCCAAGAATTTTCTGGACAGTCCAACCATTAAAACCAGGTGGTTTGGAAGCTTCTGTCAGTTGTTCAAAGAAGGCCTCTTCCACTTTCTTTTAATTCCCAGCCTATATTTGCTCTTGGACAGTTCCTAACTCTTTGTTCTTATTCCAGTGTTGTTCTTTATCTTAAATAGCTGTTATCCTTACCTCACCCTGTACTGCAAGGTAAATTTGGAGAGAGCAATAATATCCTTTTTCAGTTTTCATTTGGCCAAGCTAAACAAGCCAAGCCTTTTCAGTCTCTTCTCATATAATAGACCAGGAGTTCCCAACATTCTTAGACTCCCTTGGAAAATGACAGCTCTTAACGTTTTCAATTTTTTTGACTATAGAAAAGTAATAAAGCAATTCTTTTGTTGCAAAGAATTCCAAAGACCGCAACAGGTCAGAAAGGTTTTGAAGCTATGGATTCCTGTTTGAAATCTTTGGGTTTATTTTATGAGTAATGTGTAGGTTTTTGCACACCAAACAGTTTTAATTGTTCACATCACCCTTAAAAGGATCTTGTGATACTCTGGTTGAGAACCTTGATCATTGCTAGTAGCTATTCTCTGAAATGATTGCAAATTGACTTAATCTTTTTCCATACATAGGTAATCAGAAGTGTACACAGTATTCCCAGAAAAGTTTTACCTTGCACCAATAGTTTTAATACTCCTCTATCTATAATGAAAATAACTAGCCTAATATATGCTAGAATTATATTTACTTTTCCACATCAATGGCTCATTGTCATCCTGTGATAAAATTTAGTACACTAGTTTTTCCCTTCCTCTTTCTTTTCCAAATGATGAGCTTCCAGTTTATGACAGACATTAGTCCCTAAGGTTGCTTATATACATGCTCGGGTGTGGAGGGGGTGGGGGCATTTTAATTAGAGCGGTTCCTGAAGAGCCTCTATATTTAAAATGCTGCAGCATCACATGTATTAAGCCTCTGTGCATTTAAAAATGGTCACAGGGCACTTTAACTAAAGCTCCCCAGTGTCCCACAGAGGATTATACAAGGGATGCTGCAGCAATGCTAGAGTGTTCTAATTAGAACACAGAGCAGACTCAATTAATCTGCTGACTAATCAAGTTTTCTCCAATGCATTCTAATTAGAATTTGCCAGAGCCTTACACTCATGGCCTTACACTCCATACAAGAGAGAGAACCCACCTTCGGTAGTTCATTCCAATGGCTAATTACTCATATTGTTAGAAGATTATTTAATGTCTAACTTTAATTAGTCTGGTTTCAGCTTCCAGCCATTTATTTTTCTTATTTTTGTAGCACATGACATTTTCTCTGATAAGGTTACTTATACACTCTAAATGAATCACTTCTCAATACTTTTTTTGATACAGTAAATAGGTTGGACTCTTCAAGATTCTTAGTGTAAGGCATTTTCTTCATTTCTCACTTAATTTTGTGCCACTTTTTTCTCCATCTCCCATCTTTGAACATCCTTTTATGAACACTAGAACTGTCTGCTATAATCAGAATTAATTCTGCCATGTTTTCCATGTAATATCACTGTTTGAGATTATGTTTAATTATTGGTCCAGTCTGTCCTCCAAATCCTTATCTTAGTGATAGCTTTCTGCAAGAGAGTTCCTTGTTCTTTTCCTTGTTCCTAAGGCCCTTGACAGACATTACACTTAAGACGTGATTAACTGGTTACTCATGTCTTAAGTAGTGACCTGGTCACACATTCAGTCAGTTAATCACATGATAAAACTGGGAATAAGGCACAACGTTATTACACAAAATATGTGAAATAACTTTGTGTCTGGTTCTTCTCACACCTTTAATTGAACATGTGGCCAGTGTCCACCTGTGGAGCAGCTGGGAGCCTTACAAGACTTTTGTGTGCTCCAGTGGCGGGCAGGTCCCTCAGCTGGCTGGCCCTCCTGCAGGGGAGCACATCCTAGGCTTCTGTAGCTGGGAGCTCCAGTCAGCTAATTTCCAGTCAGGGGGGGTATACCATGTCCTCCCACGCCTGGGAGTCAAGTTTACTACTTGCTGATTCAGGGGAAGCCTGAGATTCTGGGAACCTGGGATTAGGCTTAGCCTGCATTGGCAGCATGGTGCAGTGGGATCTGACGTGAGATCCCACATTTGTTCCTTCTGCCAAGCATGTATGGCACAACAGGAAGCGTGATTGTTTGGGTCCTGCATCAAATCCCGTCATGCCTTTGCTTTAGTTTCTGTCAGGGGACTAAATGTATACTTTTGTAATGAGCTATATTTTGTTGTGCTTGAATCGGCTTAACTTACTAGTATTTCAGATCGCACTGTATGATTGCCTTGACTTCTGCCAAGCTTTGTCATTCACATATTTTATCAGCAATAATTTCAAATTTACTTTAAGCTAACTGGTGAAAATGTTGAATAGTTTCAAGTCTAGTAGCAGTATCCCAGAACCCTGTTAGAATTATCTCAGTTCACTGATGGTTCCCCATTAGCAAGCAGCTACTTCGGGACCTGCCAGAAAGCCAGTTCTTAATTCATATCATGTGTGGTTTAATATTATAAAGTGTTGATTTTTTTATTTTTATCAGGATATTATACAGTGCTAAGCTAAGTGTCTCTCAAAAGTCTAAAAGGATGTCCTGAAGCTAAATTAGCAGAAGTTAGGCAAAAAAGAATCAAAGTTCCAGGATGTGCTAGCAACAGAAAACTGTCAATGAAAACAGGTTCTGTAATTTTCCTGCTGTGCCAATTAACAATGAGGAAAAAAGTGAAGAGTGCTTAAAATATGAAACTCAGCTAGTTCAACAAGTATTACTCACATGATTAATAAATTGGCTACAAATGCCTCTTTTATTCACTTGCTGTTTTCCTAAAAGAATCCATTAAAAAACCTCAATCAAATTCTAATTGCCAGATGGCACTGTAAACATCTTCTATTGATGGGATTTCGTGAAATAATGGGAGTCAACAGTTGTGTCATGAATCAAACTAGAAGTCTGCTGATTTGAATTCTCAGCCAAATGTCTGTACAACATAGAAAAAAGGATTTAACTGCTCACATTACATGGCAATTCAAGGATGTTTCATTTTGCATGAGTTATTCTAGTGCCAAAAGTAAGCTAGTATTTTACAGTCATGAACAGGTAAACATCACAGAGCAGAAACTTTCCTTTCTGAAGAGAGAAACTCCAAGCAAAGGATAAGTGGCTTTGTGCTGTTCATCTGCAGTGGGATTAGGCACATGCAGGCAAACTCCTCAGTTATACATCTTGAGAAGAAAGGAAACGACAGCATAATTTATGTTTCTTTCTAAGAGAGGACTTGTGCATCCAGTGGAGTGAAGTAAAGGGTGGACGTGTGGTGGAGTGCATTAGGCATCAGGGGAGAGTCAGGAAGAAGGTCTAGATTAATGGAATGTGTGGAAAACAAAAAAAAGAATAAAGCAAAGGAGGCTGTTTGAGGTTCAACATAGATGAAGCAGGGAGAAAGAAGTAAGAGTGAGAAGATTAAAAACGGAAGCAGGCAGGAGCTCAGGTTTGCTGGGCCAGAAACTGAAGGAATGTTTGTTTCTTCCCTCTGAGAGCTCAAATGCTTTTATTTTCTTTGTGGGTTAAAAGGAGGGTTTGAATGAAGGTTTCTGGGTCTGGCCTGAATTTATGACCAGAGAGCTCTCAATAATGTACTTGAACACTTGCCACCACTGAATTATTTAAAGTTACTGACATCATCACCTGATGGTGATCCTTCAGTGGAAGGAGTAAAGAATGGCATGACGCTATGATGCTGAGTTACACGGTAGTTGTAGGAAAATTAGAATCGCTGTATCATAGCTTAGTGAAAGCTTGGGTGAAAAATGTAAGGTTCAAGACAATTGCCATTGCATTTAAATCACCTGTCTCCGCAGAAGCGGCCCAGCCTGGTGGCGTGCGGGGCCCTTGGAGGTAGGACCTGGCCCGGCATGACATGCGGTCCCTGTGAGCAACACTGGCCCCCGGGTGACAGCACGAGCGGCCCAGGGCTGAAGAAAGGTGCATGGTCCCGTGCAGCACCGTGCCGAGCTGGGCTACTCCCGTGACAGGCTGCACAGGCAGCGCTGGCACTAAGGCGATCAGGGCCGCACTGTGCCATGGGTGAGCTCCAACAGCAGTGGGCCCTGAACGCCCCATGGCTGCTTTTGGTACGTGTGGGGGGGGATCTGGGGGCTCTGTGGGGGACCCACACCCCCCTGGCCAGCTCCGCCACCCATATACAACCCCCCTACAGTCCTCCCACACAAGCACAGCCCCCTCCCACACACCTTCAATTCCCCACTCCCCTGGTCCCTACTTACCCCTGACAGTGTCTGGGTCTCAGTCATGCCAGAACCTTGCTATGCCTCTGGTTGCCCTGGCACACTAAGGGTGCGTGCCCCACGTGCTGGGGCAGCAGAAGCATATACTGACACTCTGGCCAGAAACCAGAGTGTCTTTCCAGATGACTGGCATTCCAGTTACCTTCCCCATTCTTTTCCCCCCATGTTGTTTTTTTTTTGGATACCTAGATATCCAGGTATCAAATTTTGAGCCCACGCTGCATGCACAGAGAACATGTTTTCATTTGCAGCATCTCAAACTGGTTTGGGACACTGCAAGAGCCACATGCATGCTCATCTGAACACACCCCATGAATTCTTGTCTCTGACAGCATGACCTTTATGCCCTTGAGAATAATCTTTATGGAGCAGTGTTTCATACCCCTATACTAGGAGGCAAACAGGTATCAGTCCCTCCATTTTAAAGATAGGATAACAAAGAGATTACACAAGATCTTTTAGTAAAACTGGGAATAAGTCTTTAATGTGGCAAATCTCATCCACTCAGCTGTGTTCTGAAGTCTTTGTATTTAGCTGTACTGCTACCGACTAGATGATGATCCCCTCCGATTCCAGGAATAGTATTAGCAGTACGTCTCTGTTGTTTACCAATTAGTTGTTTAAGCTGCTAGCAATGTGTGTATTAGGCCATACAGAGCCTGTCTGTCTGTCTGTTACTGTCAGTGCTGTGACTGCAACTAACATAGACATACCTAAGGTAGCGTTAAACTGGCTTGGGTCCTGTTAACAACCTAGCCACAGCACATGGAACTCAATATAAGCTAACAGCCCAAATTTTTACTTTGCTTCCCAAGTGGGTTTTGCAGCCTGTGTTGAGTTCTAGGCTACCTCCAATTTTTAGGATTCCTTCAGGTAATGAATACTCATGAATGCAGGGGACTGCACTCTGTGGCCCAGGAGGACCCTTCTTCCAGTCCTGTATTCCAGTACACAGTTACCAATATCTCAGCCAGCTTGTTTAAAGTGACAGTCTGGTACAGTGGTTTTCAACCTCTTTTTTTCATTTGTGGACCCCTTTGGAAATTTTGAGTGAAAGTGCAGACCCCTTTGAATTGTAAGTGTGGGTATTCTTTTGATTGATCATAGTCATGTTTTGCGGACCCCTTAGACATAGTCTGCAGATTCCCAGGGGTCTACAGACCACAGGTTAAAAAACACAGGTTTATTACCACCCCTTATTATTTTAGTGTCAATGGTAGATGTCTGATACTCTAGATTTAAAGGTCTGAGTTCAAGTGATGGTAATGACCATGCAGGGAGGTCATTTTGATGCCCATGATAAATGTTTTTCTCTTAAGTTTTCTGTTTTTTTAAAAAAAGAAACTAGAAAATTACAGATTGAAAAAAAAAGTCTATAAAGAAACTCTGAGGTTGCACTGACAAGCATTCAGTGTCAGAATTCCAGCTATCATGCAGTTCAGTCTTCCCATTGATACTTTTTCAAAGCATATTTTGGTTTTAGATGGGGTTTTGTAAAGAGCTCTTTATCTGTACAGTACTGTATAAATAATAATTGTCTGCACTTGTGTCCATATAAAATCCTACATAAATTTATATGCAAAATAGGTGCAGCCCTGTGGTTCTTGGCCTATTGCCAGTGCAACCTGCAGGTTTGGTTGTATGCCCTCAGCATTTCAAAATACTTGAATCAGAAATAGAGTACTAATTCCAGAAATGCTCTTAAATGAACTGTGACAACTCACTGAAGTAAAGCATAAGGAAGACTTGATGTTTATGATGTTCTGATGATCAGTATTTTAGGGATGGATGTCAGCCATATAGTAATAACAAATGTTCCTAATGAATGGCAGGCAACAGTTAAGAATTCTTGTGGGTGATGTCTCTTATTAGACCAGCTGCATGGTTGAGATAGACAGAGACAAGTTTTAGTCCTCACAGTACTCTTCTTCAGGCTTTAGGGAGGGTAAATGTGAAGAAAGTCAGTGTGATACCTGAAAGCTTGTTTACCTCTATCCCAAGCATGCAGTTGGACCAATAGAAATATTTTCTGCAAGAATTCTTGCCTCTCAAATGTTTCCTGGACCATCACAGCAACATCACTTCAACATTATCAACAGTTAAGAAATGATGTGAAGAAAAGGTTAACCCCTTTGTAAAGCAGCACATCAACTTAGGAACCGATATTATACAATCTTAAATAAAATGCTTAGGAATACATCTTAACTAAGTGTGAAATCCATCCAATCACAGGGAAGGTACATTGTCCATACACTAATTAACACAAGATGGATAGAAATAAAAGAAGCACCATTCCATTTCTGTGAACTTTGAGAACTAAGAACATAGGTTCCCAATGCCCAGAGTGTGTGTTTCCTTACTAGTCTGCCCATGGTTACCTCCCCAGTTCTAATGACTTTTCAAAAATAGTTGTCATTATTTAGTTAGATATGGGTGAGTAATTTCTTATATTTTGTTTTACTACAAAACATGAAAAAAATGTTTTGGATTTACCTGAATTGAATTCAGTTTCTCTTCTCAGAATGAAAAAAAAAATACAAATAGGTTTCTTCAACTGAAGTGAAGGATTTTGTTTAATGCACTTGTAAGAAAAGCAAATAAATTGACAGGGAAATTTAAGAAAGCTGGTAATGGTGTTCCCTTCGAAGTAAATGCTCAGTGATTAGTGCAGTCACCCAGAATGTGGGAGACAGGAGTTTAATTTGCTCCCCTGCCTGGGGGGATTCAAACAAACATCTTCAACCTCTCAGGAAAGTGCCTTAATCACCGAGCCATTCTAGGGTAAGACTTTGTATACTCTCATTACTTGAAGTTGAAGCTGTTACACTTAAATAAATAATTTAAAAGCCACTGCTGCAGGGACCTGAACCAAGATGTCCTATCTCCCAGGAGAATATCCAAAATTGCAGGTTAGAAAATTATTTTCATTCATGCTTGTGTTCCCTGTGTCAAGGAATCTTTATGTATTTCAGTCAGAGTGGAACAGCAACAGGAGGGACTGTGAACACCCTGCTTTGGGATATACTTTCTCTGGATGGCTAGTGCACACATTTGAGAGATGGAAGGGCCAAATTCAAAGCCACTCTCTGCCCGACCCTGGGCAGAGATTTGAACCAAGGTTTTCTATCCCTTGGTTGAGTGTCCTAACCCCTGGTTATGGGATACTCACCATCCCTTCTGTTGGAGCTGTTTTAGTTTGTATTTACTACATGGTTTAATAGCGGTTAAAGTGTGTGCTTTAACCACTAAGATATTGTGTAAAATGGGGGCAGCACCATTTCTTCCTCTGACAGTTTTGTGAATCCAGCTCCCCAAGATTTTTCCTGTGAAAACCTATTTGGTGACTACGACCTGAATTTTTCAAATAACTGAGGATAACTGCAGTATAACTGAGACTGCATTTTTTGGCAAATATGTTACTCACTTAAAAAAAAATTGCCTGTCTCTGGTTGTTGTAGCAGGTTCATTAGTCATGTCTATTAACGTCCTAAAATGCATGATATTCAGACTGAATCCATTTATTTATGAATTCATTGTTCCTTCCTGAAGGTCCTGGGACCACATTAAAAAATCCATACATTAGAATAAGAACCATCCGCTGGTGCACTGGGATAAATATTTGTTGAGTAATTACATTGTGGTACAACTGCAATATATTTCAGCAAGAAGAGAAAGCATCCCCAGTAGCATGTGACAAAGGGGCTGAAATTAATGAAGATAAAAACCGTCCCATATTCCAAATTATTAATCTGCCTTGATCAAGAACAATAGCATTTAGGCATGGAGAATTAGAGCCAAATTCCTTCTGTGCTTCCTCATTGGTTTTGATGTGGGGCACAGGAGCAAGAGAGGGTGGGATTTGGACTTCATTCTGCTTTGACTGTTTTTTCCATGATGTTCAAGGCAAATTACCCATTCAGTCTCTCAGCCATGTTTTAATCTTCATTCATTTAAGCCTTTTCCTCATAAAGATGCATAGATTCATAGATGCTAGGGTCAGAAGGGACCTCAACAAATCATTGAGTCCGACTCCCTGCCCTGGGCAGGAAAGAGTGCTGGGGTCAGATGAGCCCAGCCAGATGCCTGTCCAGCCTTCTGTTAAAGAACCCCATGGTAGGGGAGAGCATCACCTCCCTTGGAAGCCCATTCCAAGATTTAGCCACTCATATGTTAATAGGGTTTCTTTCTCCCCGTTTTTTTTAACTCTGATATACTGTATTTGTAAGAGCCCCTCTTAAGCTACAATACAGTCTTAGCAGATGTATACCTAACTTTAAGATGCATCCCTGGATTATTCATCATCCCTGGGATGCATCAGTTGTTGTCCCATATGCATGAATCATCACTTATATAGGAGAGCTTAGTCTTTAAAAGTGTGACAAGCTGTATGTTGTCTGCTGACCCATTCTCTCTGTAACAGAATCACAAGTTAGGAATATTGTATGTTGACCTGGTTATTAGGATGTTTACTATAGGATCAGACTGGTTAATTTACTAGGGACCTGTAGGGAAAAAATGAGCAGAAAAGATAAAGCAGTGGCTCAGCATAAGCAATTACTCCACAAACTCTTGAGATGTGTTAAGAGACGATACCCAGGCAAACTCAACAGTGTCTAAAGAGCTTACCCATGGCTAAGTTACCATCAGGAGCACTGAGCCATAACTGAGACATAAACATGACAGTTTGTAATTTAAAATCCTTTTTTCTTTAAGTACCTTAATTCTCCTCTAAAACAAGCAATACGTGGTTTGAGAAGTCTGTTTTCAGTAATGTTCACCATTGACCTCCAAGGGAAAAACTGCAGGCACCAGTCAGACTGACTCAGTAAAAGCAAGTTGATAAAGAGAAAGTACTACAGCCCAGGGCCCAGTCCAAGTGTGGCAGCATCTTATTCCAGACAAGGCATAACACTGGATACTGGAGCATGTAAACTAGGAACAGTGGTGGTCAAACTGCAACATACATGCCACAAGTCACATGAGCAGCTTCTGTATGTGGCACACAGCAGATAGGAGGGGACAGGCAGTGCAGTTGCAGATAAGGTAGAAGGAAGAAAGCAAGGCAGCAGATCTGGTAGGGAAAACAGGGGAGGGAGCAGAAAGTAAATCAGTGGATCGGGCAGAGGAAATGAATCATTCGGCTACTCAGGGAGGTTGTGGTGCTAATTGGTGGTAGACTGGCCAAAAAGTCTGAAAAGTCCCTTCTAACTTAGAAGGACCAGAAAGGGAGCACTGGCATGGCTGTAACATCATTGAATTTCCATACACAGTTTGTAAAGCTACTTTGAATGAAGAACTCAGAATGTAATATCTAAAAATTCAATATTGAACATAGGATAAACAAGTAAATCTGACTTTTAAGATTTGATCATTAAATGTCCTTTTGAGCACAAAACTTTCTATGAACCACAGACTTTTTATCATTGTTTATACTGTGCAACAGTTTACAAGAGAATTCCTGTTCCTGATAGCTTTCTTTTACTTTCCATTCCCATGTCTGATTTGGAATTGCTTTTTCATATTTGGGATTACTACTATTAAATCTAGCAGAGTGTGTCTGTAGCAAGGGTATGAAATTCAGCCTGACTTTTTTTGCTGCCCTGTTGTTGTTAACTGATGGTATACTGTGCTGGATAGGTACAGAAATACAATATTAAGGTTTGCTTTTTGTGATAAAGGTCCCTTAACATATGCCATCTAGTCAAAAGGACAGGTATGGTCTAAGATTCAGAGTAACCTAGACAAATTGGAGGATTGTACCAAAAGAAATAAGACATTCAACATGGACAAGTGCAAAATCCTGCACTTAGGATGGAACAATCCCATGCACTGGTACAGGCTAGGGGCTGACTGGCTGAGCAGGAGCCCTGCAGAAAAGGACCTGGGGATTTTAGTGGACTGAATAAGCTGAATATGAGCCAATAGTGTGCCTTTGTTGCAAAGAAATGTAACAGCATATTGGGCTGCATTGGTATGTGTATTGCCACCAAGTCAAGGGATGTGATTATTTCCAACTATTTAGCACCGGTGAGGCCACATCTGGAGTACTGTGTTCAGTTGTGGGCCCCCCACTACAGAAAAGATGTAGACAAATTAGAGAGAGTCCAGTGGAGGACAGTGAAAATGGTTAGGGGGCTGGGGCACAAGACTTCTGAGGAGAGGCTGAGGAAACTGGGCTTTAGACCTGCGCGAAGTGGCTAGTATTTGCTTTGAATCCAGATTTGGCTGATTCGGGGGATAGTGCTTCTATCTGGTGATTCGAATCACTGTCCCAAATCAATAAATCCAAATCTGATTCAGAGATTCGGCCGGTGCTGAATCTGCCGAATCAAACAGGCCCCATCCCCTGCCCACTCTCCTAGCCCCGCCAATGGATGCCCCACCCAGCCCCAGTGTCCCAGGTCTTAAGAAAATAAACCCTCATTCACTCGCTCCTGCCAGGCAGGGGGGGGATCCCTGCTGCCCCCCCACTGCCCCGCACTGCATGGGGGGGCTCTGCCATGAGCCCCCATCCCCCCCACCCGCTCTCCCAGCCCCAGCATCCCAGCACTTAAAAAAAAGCCCCCATTCACCAGCTGCTGGCAGGCGGGGGGGTGATCCCCACTGTCCCATGCTGCATGGGGGGGTTCTGCGATGAGCCCCCACCATGGCTGCCCCACCCGGCCCTAGCTCCCAGTTCTTTAAAAAAAACCCAAAAAACCCCAAACCCTACACTGTATGGGGGGCTCTGCCATGAGCCCCCAGAAGACCCGACAGCTGCTGAAGCAGCCAGTGAGTGTGGGGCTTTTTTCTTTTTTTTTTTAAGGGCTGGGAGCTGGAGCTGGGGCTGAGTGGGGCAACCATTGACAGGACTGGGAGAGTGGGTGGGGATAGGGGCTTGTGGCAGAGCCCTCCAAGCGACATGGAGCAGTGGAGGGCAGTGGGGATCACACTTCTGCCTAGCAGGAGCCGGTGAGTGCAGGGCTTTTTTTTTTTAAAGCACCAGGATGCTGGGTCTGGGTGGGGCAGCCATTGATGGGGCTTGGAGAGTGGGTGGGCATCAGGGGGTGCTCAGGGGGGCTGGGGGAGCAGGCAGGGAATGGGGTCTGGCAGGGGTCCACCCATGATCCCCTCCCCCTCTTGCAGCCCCTCCCTTCCACCTCTACTTACTGGCACAGAGTCTGGGTCTAGTTCCCTGTGGCAGTGAGTGGGAACTGCCCAAATCTCCGAAGTTCTCTGAATCTTTTCTAAATTGATTCAGAGAGCTTCAAATCAATTTGGACCATTTTTATTGGTCTCCGGATTCAATTCAGATTCAGAGATTCAGCCACCAAATTGGGCCGAATCTCCTCCAAATCAAATCAGCACCCAAAGCTTTGTGCAGCCCTACTGGGCTTATTTAGTTTGGATAAGAGAAGACTGAGAGGGGATTTAATAGCAGCTTTCAACTACCTGAAGTGGGGTTCAAAAGAGGATGGAGCTAGACTGTTCTCAGTGGCGGCAGATGACGGAACAAGGAGCAATGGTCTCAAGTTGCAGCAAGGGAAGTTTAGGTTAGATATTAGGAAGAATTTTCTCATTAGGAGGGTAATAAAACACTGGAACAGGTTACCCAGAGAGGTGGTAGAATCTCTGTCCTTGGAGGTTTTCAAGACCTGGCTAAACAAAGTTTTGACTGGGATAATCTAATTGGGGATGGTCCTGCTTTGAGCAGGGGTTTGGACTAGATGATCTCCTGAGGTCACTTCCAACCCTAACTTTCTATGATTCTATGATTCTAAACTTTAAAACAAACTGCCTGGGTGGGGTAGTGACATTTCTATTCAGATAGCACTGAGACTCATTATCATCTCCCTGATTCCTGCTCATCTCTCTCTGCTCCACAGGTGTTAACCACCCTCTATCCTTTTTAATGGTATGGACGTTCCACTGTTCAAAATACCCTTTCTTCTTCAATTTTGCTGTCTGCTAGCCATTCCTGGTAATGTCTTTTATTTCATAGCCCTGCAAAATGTCTTTAGCTCTAGCTTAGAAACCATAACTTGGATTTGGTAATATTAACTCAGCTGTAGAAATGACTGAAAGTGAAGTTTTGGAGATGCTGTCAAAATGCCCAAGAAGACTAGATTTTGTTTTATGAATCTGAATAAGAGACGTACATTTAACTATAATGACTACAGGACTAATCATACAATTACTTTTGACTATTTTTTGCCTAGTTTGTTGTGTTTTTTTAAACGTAATATACAGTCTAACAAATCAGTGCACATTCCCATAGTTACAGTATATACTTTTGTTTTAATCTTAAACTGGATAATATAGTGTTAGCCCTCAAGCATATTAGTAAAACTTCCAGTTTGTTTTTAACTGGACAAAAATGTGTTGTGTGATATGTGATGATATGCCACAGCCACACCATCTGCACCTCATCTTTTGAAAATCCAAGGTCTGCTGATGGCTATATCTCTACTAGAGGTAGCAGGGGGTCAAGTAGGTGGGGCTTAGGAAGATAGAGGTTGTATTACCATAAATTATCTAACCTGAATGCTGCCTATGCTGCAACTTCCATAATTTCAGCTCCATGAGTAGCAACATTGGTTACCAATGGAGCCAAGATCCAAGAGGCAATTTTTCTGTTTCATTTAGTTGCTTCTTGACCAAGGAAGTAGAGGTATTGATTAGTTTTTCTGATTATGTGCTCTGTCTAATCCCAGTGTTAGGTTAGCTCTAGTCTTGCAAGGACCATGCACCATGGGGACCAATCAAAGTACACTTCAGTTTTAGTTTTCCTTTTGCACCCTGACCTACCTATCACAAAATTTCTTGCTCCAGTTTAGAAGTTAATGGAGGCTTTGGTTTCAGCTTTTACAGCACTGCCTGAGCATTGGGCAAAGAGTTAAAGCAAAGCAGAAAAATGTGCCCTGGGGTTTACTAGTGAGCATATTTTAATTTTCATGATTCAGAATATTTACATTGCTTCTGTATCATGTGGAGAACTGTATTTGTCTACAACGGATGAACTGAACTAGCCACTGAAATTGTTTTCTCAACCAGCAGTGCTGAACCTCAGCATGGTTTCAGGAAGAGAGCTCCTGCAAAATGTCAGTTTCTATAAAAATTGCTCCACTGAACCGATATAAATACATATTTCTCTCCCATGTTCCCTTGCTTCTCTTTTTTGTGTAAAAGAAGTACAGTCTCAGCTATTGCACATCAATGTAACTCCACTGAGCTCCATTTGTTTACACTACGTGAGTGTATCTATATGAGACCCTTAATTTCGCATTAGCATAGTTTACTGCAAAGTAAGCATGTGCATCTACACGCGTATGCTTTCCTCGCAGTAAACCCCCTAATCTCTAGTAAACTTGCTACTTGCAAATGCGAGAAGCAAATTTTATTTGGGATTAGTACAGCACCATAATAATCGTGAGACACCTGACTGGGAACAAAATCATGTCCCGGTCAGCCATCCACCATGAGGCCGGAAATAGCTCCCTGCCCCCGGGAACTGCCGGCTGCTGGGTGGGCTCTGTCACAGGACCCCAGGTGGGGACTATGTCTCCCTGCCCCAGCAACAGGGAGCTCTAAGCCCCCTGCTTCGAGATCATGATCAGGAAGCGGGGGTTGGGAGCTCAGCCTGGGAGATAAGGGTCTCCCAGCAGTGGCCCCATGGTTACAGAGCCAACACTGGAGCTCCCTGCTAGTAGAGGCTGGGGAGCTTGTTCCCTGCTCAGTTCTGTGAGTGTGGAGCTGGAGGGGGTACAGGCTGGGGAGCTTGTTCCCCCCCAGCTCCTTAATCGCAGAGCTGGGCGGGGGGAACATGCTCCCCAGCCTGTTTCTCCCCCTCCTTCCCCAGGTCCGTGCTCATCGAGCTGGGTGGGGAACAAGCTCCCTAACTCCTGCCCTGCATGCCAAGGTGGGGGCAATGTGCAGCAGGAGCTGGAAGAGGCTGGGAGCTTGTTCCCAGCCCTCACTCCACAATCACAGAGGGAACAAGCTCCCCAGTCACCACTCTGCTATTGCAATTGTGATTGCAGAGCAGAGGCTGGGAGCTCCCTGCATGGGGACAATTCTCCACCCAGCCTGAAGCTGGCTGGGACCTGCCCCTGACTGGGACAGTTCCCAGCCAGCTCCAAACTATGTGGGGAAGCACATGCAGCCTGGAGGTGGCTGGGGGACTGTCCAGTTTGAGGCAGACCCCAGCCAGCTCCAAGCTGCACATGCAGACTTCCCTGTGCAGCCTGGGGCTGGCCAGGCACTGTCCTGGTCAGGGGCAGGTCCCAGCCCCATGCCCCAATTGGGTGATTGAGGCACAGGGCTTGGAAAGAGCTCCAGTGGTAAGGTAGGTCTGCCCAATCAGGGCAGAGGGCTGGAACCTGCCCCTTCCCTGCAGATATTACCAAACTCCATACCCCTGATTGGGGAGCCAGGACCAGGAGCTCCCTGCTGCAAGGGCAAGAGGACATTGTCCCTACGCCAGGGACAGCTGTCTCCTGGCCCAGTGCTCCCTGCCAGCCCCTGGGCTAGCACCCAGGGGGAGTCTGGAGCTCCCCCCCCCCCCTCCCCTGGTGGCAGCAGGGGCCCAATGCAGAGTTGCAGGAAACTGGGTACAAATCGCCTTAATCCCCACATGTGTAGATGCCTGCCTGACCGGGTTTACACCAAATTACTTTACACCAGTGTAAACTTTGGCTGGAGTAAATGCACATGTAGATGTGCCCCGTGAGAATGTAACTCCTTTCTTTTGATAAAAACACTTAATCAAGTTTTTTCATTTTTTAAAATTATTTTCTTAATGGTTTGGGATTTTTAAACAATTTCCCTTTTTCATAAAGACAGAGTCATCTTTGTTTTTAAACTCCATTTTTCAACTCCACTGACATGAACTACTGCATAAACTCCTTTTCATTGTATCTTCTGTAGCATACTAAATTCCTTGCTTCTCAGAGTAGTCTTAGAGAAACATTAAATTGTAGTTGTCAATTTATATAGTAGCAATAAATCTAACAGTAAAAAGGATAGTGTAGACAAAGTGACAAATTATTTACTGCTGGTCCTATAGATACATAGTTCTGCTATACTTCTATAGATGTCAAGCTTTAAAAATAACTGATCATGTGATTGGGCTTTCTGAAACCTGCCTGAGGTCTCTGTCTGATTCCTACCCTGGACCAGGGAATATATGATGACCATTTCAGGGTGCAAAAAAATGGCCATATTACAGTGAAATCTGATTACATCTCGTTGGTGTTTCATAGTTTCACGGGTGTATGGGTTTAGGAGACCAAAGCTAGCTTGCACAAGTTAGAACAACATCCAGGCTGCTCTAACTTGAACCTGTCAGGGGCTGTAACAGGGAATTAGAAAGCCTGAAGAACATGAAGCTTATCATTGTCTGTAAGGCTGCTTTCCTGAGTAAATATTCTCTATAAGTAGAACCTGCAGTTTTAGTCCCAGACTGTGTATTTTCAGCAAACAGCTCTGATCTAATTGAAGTGATCTTTTCATCATAAAAGTCTAGTACTGTGCTATGTGTGCTGTCAGATTTCAGTCAAAGACAAGGAACACCTAGTAAAGAGTAATTTAATTAAAATAGTAAATGTTGATTTAGGGAGGAAGAGGTTTATCTCAGTAACTTTCTAGAGTTCTTTGAAGATAATATTGTTATAGGAGTTCAGGAGACATGCTGTGATTATATACAATACATATTTTCAAGTTGACTTTCAGACTGGTTGAGATAAGCAATCATGGAATAAGAGTGAAAGAAATTGTTAAACAGAAATCTAGCTCCAAAGCAAGAAAATATGAGTGGCTTTAAATGATAAGTTCTACAGCTGGAAAGAGATTTCCAGTGTAGTTCCTCTGGAATTGACTGTTCCACTGAATATAACTGATTTGGAAGAAGCCACCAAATATAGAACATCAATGTTTGCTGATGATGTCAAAACTGGAATTATAGTAAGAATTAAGAAGTTATGAGGCACATAAAAGATCACAGTCCTCTTTTGGGTGACTGAGCCAGTATTGGTAATGTAGGCAAATACAGAATATGTCTGTGGGGAAGAGACCAAAATAGAAGGAACGTGTTACAAGGGGAAACTGCTGCCAGAAACTATTACATTAACTTAAAATAAATTAAAAAGAAACAAGATTTTGAAGGTAAAACCTTGGAGCCATCATTCCAATTAATCAAACAAGGCTATAGAAAAGGTACAAAAAATTGGGATATGTCAACAAAGAGAATGCAACCAAACAGGTAACAGTATTAATGCAAGCTCAGTTAGAATCCTAGGTTTAACTTTACTCATCTTTTGGGAAGGTATTATGAGTCTGAAAAGGGTCTAGCATAGATCAGGAAGAATATGCAGTGTGTAAAGGTTAGCAAAGTAAGTTTTATTCTCACTGTCAAAAGAAAATTTCCAGCTCTTTACTACACAGTGAAAAAGCTCAAGTTTTACTTGAAGTTATTTTCTATCCATTTTGTGAAAGATTTGGTAAGATAATTACAGTGCTTGGCTAGGATGAGTTAATGCAGGAGTTGTTAGTCAAGGCTGTTAGTAAGGTCAGGCCCCCACCTAATAACCATGTAAATGCTAGCTAACTCTTTTGGCCTGAAGGGAGTTAGTTGCCTTAGATTTACACCAGCGCGGGAGGCGGCAATATCTAGCTGTTGCTTTTGACTTGCTCTCTGAAAACAAACCTGATGTCTGACAATAAAGCTTTAGAGATACTAGGTTCTCTGTTAAGCCAGTACATCTGACATTTTAACTTCTGGGAGGAGCTTTGAAATTTACATAACAAGAGTTTTAGGGCCAAGTAAAATTTTTAGACCAATAGACTATCCTGAACCATCAAAAATTCATGCAGCTCACTCATTACACTTTCAAGTGTGATCGATGGAGTCATAGACATAGCCTAGCATTTTGGCACCCAATGTAGGTCATATGTACAGCACCCCGCTACATGCTACTATGTAATTACTTCCATTTGAATTGGCACCCCCCATGCGAGGGCACTCAGTGCCAGTGCACCATTGCCATTGCCCTTGCTATGGTACTGGATGGATTACTTACCATACTGCCATAGACTAGCAGTGGTCTGCAGATTGCTGATTTAGACTAATACAGCGTTTCAAGAAAATTGCATAAGATCTATTCACATTAATAAGGAGTCAGATTCACTCATTATAAAAAAATGGGAAATTAATGCAAACTAGGAAATTTAAACAGCCCTTTTTCTGAAAGAGGTGTGATTTGAACATATCACCATATAAGGCCTCTGAAACAAGTAATATAGAATGAGGTGTCAGTATAACAAATTTTTATTGAGAGAAATATGTGGTAAGGGGCAACCCTTGATGCATAAAAAAGTATTAGTATACATATAAACTAAGGCGTGTGCAGACAAAACAGACGGCCTAAATTGAAGTGGCGGGTTTTAAAAAACATAGCTTCAATTTATGGCTGATTAAACCCCCATGTCATGCACACATCCTGCTGACTTACCTGCCTCTCCGGCGGGGAGGGGAAGGCAAGCTGCTGGCAGGTGGAGTGGTCCTGGGGCTGCGGTAGGGGGAGGGGAGGGGAGGGGAGGAGAGACTGGTGCTTGCCACCATGGCAGCTGCAGCCCCCCCCAGGTGGCACCCACCTGCACGCACCCAGCTCAGGTGGTCCCAGGGGGCACTGTAGCCATGGAGGGAAGCACCGGGCTCTGGCCCAGCTCAGGCACGCAGGCTCCAGGGGGGGAAATAAAAAAAATCAGGCTTTCCACTTTTCTTGGGGAGAGCCACTTTCCCGGGCTGCTGCCTGGCTGCCTGTAGGGCTTCCAATACTGCACAGAGCCCGGTGAATCGCTCCATGGCTGTAGGGGCAGCAAACTAAAACTCTTTAAAGGAGTTTTAGTTTGTTGTGCCCCAAGTCATTTAAGGAGTATTACACCACTGAATTTCCTACAGCAGTTGGAATTAATGTGCAGTACACAGCGAGGCGTGCAAACACCAACACCATGAAAGTGGTGCAAAAGCATTTAGCCCGCTTTAAAGTTTTGTGCACTCATACCTTTCATTTCATCTACACATGGCCCTAGATACCAGGCCAAGGCACCTGCAGAAATCCTTGAAAACAAGAATTTTCTTGTGACTTATAACTAATACTTAGGTTGGAAGGTAATCTAGAGCCCCTCTACAGCTGGGAACAGACATTACATGTAAACCAGTTTAAGTGATCAGAAACTGGTTTAAACCTGTAACAGAACATAAGTTCAGTGCACATAAACCAATTTCAAAATGGCTGAAACTAGTTTAAGGTAGACCTGGGTGAATGTAGTATCAGACTTAACTGATTTGGGTCAAACCGGTTTATGCAATGTCTGTTCCAGAATCCTTCCTTGATTAAGTTAAACCAGAATCTCCCAGCATCCCAGATGTTTTGCAGCTCTGCGCTTGGCTGAGTTGTGCTTTCTGCACCAGAGAACAGGGCTGGCCCTGTCCCTCTGCTCCCTAGCCAGAGCTCCAGCAGAGACTGCACGCACAGCAGGATTTCCTTGCTTCCCCCGCCTTCCCCCCTCACTGCTTGCTGCTCAAACAGGGATCCTCCTACCTCCCTCCCTCCTTCCCTGCCTCCCTCCCATCTCCCACAACATGGACCCAAGCCCCACAGACCCTAAGCATGTGATATGCTAGTGAATGCTGAGAGGTGTCTGTGTGTATGCATGTGTCCAATTTCACTGGGACAGGCAGACAGAAGTGTCTGCTTAGGGCTTTTTGGAGCTAATAAACAGATCCGCTGGTAATGTCCCTCTGTTCCTTCCTTGGAAAAAGCTGTTTAAGAAGAGCTTAAACTAATGAGAGAGGCTTTTGTTTTGTTGATGGTCTGATAAAGGCTGTATTATCAGCCTCCTGCTGGCTCCCTCACCTGCCAGGTTTGCTGCAGACAGTATGAAGAAGTCGGGAGAGGGAGATTGAAAAGCGCAGTATCATCAACAGATGCATCCCCCCTTCAGTTCAGCACTAAGGAAAGGAAAAGAGGGCTGCTTTAGTGCCTCCTGACTTCTAGCCTGAGCCACTGCAGGCATGCAGTGCCAGTGCCAGCATTTCTTCAGTCCAGAGGGAATATCTGTCTGGTTGCAAATAGGTCGGTTCAACCTAGGCAGGTTAGACTAATCTGCAAAGATTGAATCAATTCAGTCACAGGCTTTTTGAATGTCTGTCCCTAGCCTACATGTGCAGGTAAAGGCAAAGTGGGATCTAATGTGTGATCTACACAATCATGCTTCCTTCCATGCCACATGGGCATGGCTGGAAGTGTGATTGTGGAATCACACATTAGATCCCATTGTGCCTTATGGCTGGTGCAGGGGAATCCCAATCCTAGGCTCCCCCTGCACCAGTAAGAAGCAAGTTCCCATAGCTGGGAGTTGAGGGCCTCCCGGCTGCAGGCATGCCCCATGCAACCTGGGGCTGGGGGATTGCAGTTGCTGCAATCCCCCAGCCTCAGGGGTGCATGAAGCCCTGGGGTTTGGGGATCACAGAAGCTGGGATCCCACAGCCCCAGGGGTTTCATGGACCCCCAAGGCTGGAAGATCATGGCAGCTGTGATCCCCCAGCCCTGGGGGTTTCACACACCCTCAAGGCTGGGAGATGATGGCTGCCATGATCCCCCATCCTTAGGGGCTTCACACCTCCCCAGGGCAGCCAGATCCCAGAAGCTGCTGGGGCTGTCCCCCCTCAGTTGTGGGTCTCACAACCCTAGCTGGCCATGGTGCACCCCTGCAGCTGATGGGGCTCCCAGCCTCAGGGAAGACCCTGCTACAAGTGCAAATTAAAGCTCAATAGCAACCAACTATAAATTAGTACACATTTTTTAAGTATAACTTTATAGTTGGTTGGAGATTTCTATGGCATGATATGTACTTTGCACGTGTAGCTGGTCTCAAGGTAATTGTGCAATTAACCAGTTAATTGTGCAATACCTTAAACATGTAGAGGGGGCCTCATTAACATACATTCTATTTATAGTAACTGCTGGTCCCTGTTTACTGTTACTAAATCTACTTGCCTTAGAGCATTTAGTACCATGTTGTTCTCTAAGGAGCACTTAGACATCAGCTCTAAATTGTCCTCTCATCTTCACTGACAGCAAACACCCTTAAATTGCCAGCACATTGTGCATCAGCATCTCATCAATTCCCTGCCCTACCAACTGCCACAGATGTATCATAAATTACATGAGGGATTCATTCAGTGTCTTGGGGAGTTATGTAAATCAAAGGGTATATTCTCCTTCTAGTGTACCAGAATTTCAATATATGTAACTCCCATTAGGTTTAATGGGACTTGCACTGATAAATCCCTAAGATGAAATTATATCCCTAAGTAGATGGTAACAAAAGGTTGCTCAGAAAGTTTTGATTAACATTCCTTTAAAAGTAGGACATTAAAAGAGAGATTAAGCAAAAATATTCTGCATTTCAGAATAAATTTGTTAAATCCGTATTTTATAGAATCATTCTTGCAAACTGCTTCCAAGCCAAGTGCTTACTACTGTAGTGAGCAGAAGTATATATACACAGAAAACATCACTCTTAGTAGTAAGTGTTTACAGAATCCAGCTTACTCTGGTTCAGATCTAAATTCCAAACTGAGTATGGCAGGGGTTTTCAACCTTTTTTAAGTAGTGTACCCCTTCTGGTACATAACCCTTCTGTACCCCCTGGATGAAAGGCAGGAAGGCTTCCCCAGCAGCCAGTTGATGAGCGGGGCAGGTGGGTCACCCGGTGGCTGGTCAACAAGTTGGGGAGGTGCGCACCACCATGTACCCCTGGGACCTACTCAAGTACCCCCAGGGATACGCACACCCCCAGTTGACAACCCCTGGTGTATGGGATTCAAATCTGAACTTGTAAAAATTGTTTCATTTCCATTAAAATAATTGTTATTGTTAATGTATATCTAGTAAAGGATTATACAATTAATATTAAAATACTTTTCTAGGCCCAAATTCTATATCTGCCAGTCCTAGAGGTGTTATCAGAGGGAAGGTATGTCTGGCCAGTAGGCAAGCTTCACCCTGAAATTATTTCTTGAATGTTAAATGTCAGCAGTCCAGAGGTCAAAGGCTGAGGCCCACCCCTCCACAGTGGGTCCAGTGAAACAGGCTGGTGGTGTGCCCTCTGTTGCTCTCTCGGGGACCCCTTGCTGTTCTGAAATCCCTCCTTTTGTATTATTTCTCTCCCTGTGATGACTCTTCATCTCTGGGCATTGTTGATTGGTCTCCCTGTGGTCATCATACTGTCCACGTTCTGTCCTGTCAGCATATCCCTTTGTTACACAAACCTATCACATGCACACATCCTAATTTGGTTATTTCCAGTGTCCTCTTAATTTGGTCCATTCCCCAAAACCAGAAATCCCAAGGGCACTGCACCTGGGCACTGTGACCTGGCCAATGCAGTAAAGTCCCTTATCTCATCTTATGGAACAGTGTGGTACATGTCTTCAATTTTACAGCCTGTGTCTGCTTCCTGCTTGCCTGTGTCAGACACAGTGGGCCTTGAAGGAAACTGTCACAAACAGGCTTTTAGAAATCAATTAATCCTTGCCATTACCCTGGACCATTATTTTAATTCAATGTCTACTTTACCTACAAGCTAATTCCCAAAAGCCAGCCTCCAAATATCATTTTCTAGCCATCACCATTAATGTGCATTAGGTAATGTGCATTAAATCTCTCCATTGTGAGGTACTAGAAGAAGATGCATTAGCCTATTGAGCATTAGCAAAAGAGCACAGGTTTTTGTTTATGATGCTTTGATGCGCATTAAAATAGGCTAATGTACATTGAAGCACGTGTAGACATGCCCACTGTTATCCACCCACACAGATCTGGTTTGTTCCTTGATCCAAAAAAATGTTACAGATTTTACTTGCACTGTAAACCCTTGTCCACTTATATATCTTTTATTTTTTATAAAGAACTTTTTTGCTTATAAGTGATAATGTTTTGCTGCCACATATACTAAAATGCTTTATTACTCAATAAATAATAGTAAAATAATACCAAAGCTTCAAGAAAGATGAAACAAATATATTTCTGGGTAAAAGAATGCATCTGCCAGAATTACTTGTCAGTTCTTTCTTCATAATATTTAATAATTTAGCAAGCCATGCTGACCCTTAATTGATTGCAAGAGCCAGCAAGTGCTTCAGAAGTCTGTTACATACTATCAAAGTAGATGTGTGTTTTTTCCTGTGAAGCCCAATGTAATCATGCAGAAAAATCAATCAGCAACAATGTATTTTTGCTATAAGGGTGCAATTCACTTAGGGCCATATTCTGCAATCCTTACTCCCATGGAAAAACACGGTATTGAGTAGTTCAATTTATTTTAGGCAAAGTATTCACGTGATAAGAATTACAGAATGAAGTTATTATATATAGGGTTTTCATGGTTAAACAGAAAAAACAAATGGCAGCTAAGCTATGGTATTTTCTTATACCTGTCAATGCTCTTTGGGAGGATTTTATTAAGGCAGAATTCTTGTGTACTTTTAAATGTATATTTATGTATCAAAGAAACCAATCAGGAAGAATTTTCATTTCCTTCCTTTTACTCTTACTCTGCCAAATGATAAAACATAATTTTTAACCTTGATAAAAAGTTTAAAAGATCCCAGAAAAAGGGCTGAAATATTCTTCAAATGCAGTTCATCTCAGAAAATGAAAATTAGCTCTTATTTTGTTCATCCAAGATACAGGGATAAGATTCAGTGAAAACACATTTTGCAAGAGATATCGCTTGGATGTATTGTGTGTTTACACATGCACTTTGCAATTGTTCAGTGTTTATTTTCCAAAAGAACTGGGACAGGGTAGAAAAATAAGGCATGTACAGCTTGATTTTCTTGGTATTTCATTTATTTTTCATTTTTGGGCCTGTGGCTGTTAGTCCTAAATATGACATTGAGAATGAGTAAATATACTTGATGATCATGGTTCCCGGTTCAGAAGCCACAAGGACAAAACTCAGAATCTTACATTTTTCCACTCTAAATTAATATTGACTCTTTCATTTATTATCATATTCAGTTTGAAAAAAAACCAAAGCATCCTAGATTATCTATATTCTGGTAAAAATGCATAAATCTTTTACAGTTTCAAAATGGGTGAAAGGTATGCCATGAATCTAAGTGTGCAAATGAAATATGTTTTAAAAGGTTTGCTCTTCCAACTGAGTAACATTACATAGTTGTTATATATGGCTCGTGTCTAATACAGACATATTTTCATAAGGTTTTGCAAGTCATGAAAGAAATGGGTGTAAATCTGTCTGCATTCATTTATGCTATTAGATACTCCCCAACCTCTCCTTCATTCTGGCTACAATCCATTGTGGAGTATAGCTGCCTTATCCTTGTGAACCACTGCTGCTCCATGAGCTAGTAGGTAAAAGAAGGATTCTTGGCCTGCCTGCCTTCCTGCCTTTTTCTGTTCCTTTGTAATGCTATATATGTATGGGAGTAGAAGAGGAATGGGCAATTATTAAGGCTGGAGGGCCACTTAATGAGTTTTAGTGAGCTGCTCATGGCTGGGGAGAGGGAGGCAGTTGATCCTATCTGGCCTGCCAGCTGCCTCTGGGAGCCTGAAGAGAAAAGGCTGTGCCCCATGCTGTTCCACTGTGCTGCAACCAGGAAGCCAGGACTGGGCTAGGCTGTGCAGCATGCAGGGTCCTCCACACCCTACCTCCTCCTGCATCCTTTCCCTGCCCCTCCAGTTTCCTGTAGGCACTGTGAGTGTGCAGCCTTGGCACTGTGGCTTCTGGCAGCCAGGCTCGCACAGGACTGGGCATGATGCAGTGCACAGAATAGCCATCCCTCCTGCCCTCCCACCATGATGAGCCACCACTGCCACTGTGCTAAACACCCCTCCCTCCTCCACCCACAGATGACCCAGACTAGTGGCACTGCAGCAGCAAGCAGTTCATCATGATAGGTGGGCGGGTGGGAGGGACGGCTACTTGGCATATTACATTGCGCCTCTTCCTATGTGGGGTTGGATGCCAGTGGCCATGGTGCAAGGATTGCTCAGCCTCAGCATCAACAGGAGGAGGATGGATGTGGGGGTGAGGAGAGCAGAGGAGTCTGCTTGCTGTGCAGCCTGGCCTAGCCCCATCTTTGGTAGAGGAGAGCAGAGCGGTGCAGGGAACAGCCTTTCCTCCTCAGCCTCCCGGTGGTGGCTGGTAGGCCAGATAGGATCAATTGGTGAGCCAGATATGTCCCACAGGCCATTTTGCCCAACCCTGGAGTAGAGAAGCACAGGGGTGGCAGTTGTGCTTCTCTTTTATGTGGCTTGTGTAAGTAGGAGAAGACTTATGGTGTATTGCTTTTCCACTGCCCTATCTTTTGCACCTATATTATTGTCAAGTACAATGTGGAACAATGTTAGTTGCTGGAACCATGCTAAAATAAGGCTTATAACTCTGGATTAGAAGGAAAAGATTTTGGGTACAGTCAAGAATTTTTTTTTCCTTTACTTCAGTCTACTAAATTATGCCTACTTTTGTGCTTGCTACCTATTAGACTATCAGCTCTTTTGTTCAGTGACTGTGTTTTTATACATTTTAAAGAGGCAAGCACACCTTTGAGATGAATAATACATCGTTTTAAAAGATAAGGGAAACGTACACAAACCAAACAGGTTATGGGATCTGCTCCATCTGGGAAGTCAAACACAGGTGTGTACGATCAATGTATGAAATATCTTAGCACGATAAGCACACAAAATGTAGCACAATATAAAGGTTGTTCAGAGAGCTGCTAATAACATCCTTGTGTGTCTTAGAGCTGTAGATGCACAACTGCTACAAGTCTTTGAATATTCCTCAGTAAATGAACAGGAGAATACCTAATTATTTTTAATTACTATCATATAGATGGGCACAGGTATTGGCTGAAAGCTGTTACATTTTTTGACAAGTTTCTTGAATGTGCATTGTTGTGCATCTCAGATACCATTACAAAGATGCCAAGAATATGGTGAATATTTGTATCTGAGCCAAACACCTGAAAACAAGGAGCGTTCTGTCTCAGAAGTTGTTTGTGGCATACACAGCCATTCATTGTTGCTTTGAGAACGGCTGTATAACTAGTTATTTTTGTGTCCAATTTATTTTTTGCAGCAGAGGCTCGCTTCATACTTGTGCTTATTTATTTTTTCACACTGGGCCAGCCTTCTGTTTGTGCTCCCTGGCAGGAGAGAGAATTCTGTTGCTTTTCATCGTAGGGCAACACAAGAGCACTGGGGGAAGGAGGTGAAGGGAAATAACTTGCTGTGCCTTTATTTTCTTGGATTTTTAGTCTCAAATGATTTTTTTCTATGGTGGCCTTCTTGCCTTTATGCTTTGTTTTCAAAATATAACACTTTATCATTAAGCTGTGGTAAGGTATGTAAGAAAAAGGGTTTTTTATCACTTAACATCATTTAACAAGGTTTTGACATGTGCCATGTTTTGGAAATGTTTAGAGGACGTTGACTTCCAAAATGGAGTTAATCAGAGTGAGTGCAGATGGTTCAGGTAAAAAAGAGTGGTGTGTTTTAAAATGTAGTACAGGGGTGGGCAATTATTTGGGCCAGAGGACCACTTAGGGAGCTGTTGTGGGGTGGGTCAGAAACCACCGGCCTCCTGGGTGGGACCGCAAGTGGGCAGGGAGCTGGCCCACAGGCCGTATTTTGCCCTGTCCTGATGCAGTAGGAATGAGAAAGGATGAATAACACAAGGACTTGGAAAGTTCTGTGCAACTCATTGAATTTTCAATGGGAAATTCTTTATTGAGAATATATCCTAGTCATTGTAAAGTGGTTACTTTCAAAAGGACAGGTCAAAGGAAAAAGCTCTCCAAGAGCATAGTGTATATTCGATGTACAATATGCTTTTTACTGTGCTGAAATCTCTAAGAGTCCAGTAACCCTCAAGGAACTTCCATAGAGAGCAAGCAAGGACAAAAGCAGGCCCCCAAAACTGCTGCCCTCCAAACACACTTTTTCCTTGTTGAGGGATATGGCTGTGATACATCTCTGTTGTGCCTTCACTTTCTCACTGGATTTTACTAAGAGACTGTGTCCGTTTTCCCTGTAACAGTTACAGCTGGAAATTAAATGTGTCAGTGAAATATTTAATGTTCATAGCTGACTCCCCTTCCCACAGTGCTGTTAGACCCTTTTCTAGGTGTGCTAATTTATGAATATCAACAGCAAGGGCCCAAGCCCACACCATTAATGTCAGCAGTTTTGACACAGACCTCTGTCACAGGCCATCTGAGCACTGTGAGTGTATCAATTTTATCACGGGCCAACTGGGCTGTTTAATTGAGTTTCAGATCGAGGAGGCAAAGTTAGGAGTGAAGTAAAGGCAAATTTATTATAGCTTACACACACACAACAGTTAACAGAAAGATAAATGCAATAAGCAGATAATGCAGTATTAAAGAGCTAATAGTAAATAATAACAGATAATAACAACAGATAGATCAATTCTGTTGCAGGCCAGCTGGGCACTGCGAGGGTGTTAGCCACTGGGATGTTCAAAACAACAGATAGACAGACATGGGTTGGCAACTTGCCGATAGTTCCTCGATGCCAGGTATGCGTCAAGTGATTCCAGCAAAGTCAGGCGTCCCCGATCGATGCTGTCAGAGGGGTTACTGGGGAAGATCCCTTGATCAGGATCTGATCCTCACTCACACCAGGAGTCTCGGGTCCAGGCGTGGAACAGCAATGACCGTTCTGTTCCCTCCTTCCTGCTGATCACCTGATGCTTTTTATACCTAGTCTTATGCTAATCTGTTGGCTTTAGAGCCACTCACAATGTTACCCTATGGCTGTTACCCTATGGGATTGAAAGGTGTTAAAAATTATCATAAAAGGTTACTACCTGGACTCGGGTTTATCCAATAAGCAAATTACAATGCAGCACCTTTAGGTTTGAAATTTACATTGCTCCGCCTAAGCCCCAGCCCCTTTTAGGTTTCATTTGAATATACTTTCTTGGGATGTGCTTTCCTGGAATGTGTTGGGTATGCCAGGCAGTTGGATCCAGTTTTTTATCGTTAAAACTGAACCTTGAGCAGAAACTGTTAGGTCAGTTAATCTCACATCTACACCTTTGCCTATGGGGCCCAGTCAGTTCCACGAACAGTTAATTTTATCATTTTGGTTAAACTTATGACAGACAAGTTACATTTGCGGTTTACAAACTTATAAGCTTTATATTAACTAATATTACCTGTTTAGGCAAAATACCAAAGGCCTCCAAGAAGCATATATTTATTGCTTATTAATCCCTTTGGTTCTGGCTGTTACAGACCTCAGTGAGGGCAAGGGTAGACCTAAAGAGTTTGGGAATGGGATAGAGCCATGGACACAAGGCAAATAGTTGCTTGCATAAAACAGCCCAGCCAGGAGTATTGCTCTTTCCAGATACTTATGGCACACTGCAGTTAGAGGTTCAGGCCTTGGACTCGCATTACTTTTGTAGAACTATATATGCTCTAGTAGCACTACAAAAAGCAAGTGTCCCTTTATGTAGGTTGTTTACACAAAGATGGCAAAAAAGTTTCTGTTTCAAACACAAACGTCTTTGTAGCTCTACCCTTGGTAGTGCTGCATGTTACGTGTAGCACTACAGTGGGGTGGTCTGATGCCCCCAACCCAGAAATCCAGAGCACGCTGCTCTCCCTCCCACTTGTACCGATGGTGGCAGCAGCTAGCTGGGTGGCCTCAGAGCTCTGTCACCAACAACTAGTTGGACAGTCTCCCCCATCCAGTCAGCTGTTGCTGCAGGGGCCTGGCTCATTGACAGACTACCCAGATGGCAGGGGTAGGAAAGGAGTTGCCCCCTATTTTCCATGGTCTAGAGTGGGGGCAATGCGTAGGGGGTGCACCCGGGTGCACATGCACCCCCTGAGCATGGCGGTGCACCCTCTACAAAAAGGCACCACCGATTGTTGCTCCCCACCCCGCTTCCACCACCGCCAACACTGCTGGTGGCGTCTGCGGGCGGTCAGCGATCTTTGGGTCATTGCAGTCAATTAAGGGTCAGCATGGCTTGCTAAATTATTAATGCTGGGGGCACGCGTCGTTCATGGTCTGGAGAGTGCACCTTTGCCGAGGCTTTGTAGTGCTCCCGCCAGGGGCCTGTGCACATGTGCCCATCCTCATAGCATTTTAAGAACATAAGAATTGCTATCTCCTGGGTCAGACCATTGATCCATCTTGCGTAGTATCCTGTGTGTCACAGTGGCAGGTGGTAGATGCTGAAAGAGAGAGTGAACTGGATATAACGAGGGATTTTCTTCCCACTGTTCCTCTCTCACTTGCAGCCTCCAGCATTTAAAGTCTAGGATGGGAGTTGGCAACGTTTTTGGGCAGAGTGCCAAAAAGACCTGCAACCTTGACTTGTAGGATGTTGGCATGCCAGGGATGGATGGCAGGGGAACTGAGGGGCCCAATCCTTGTTGTGGGAATGCAGCCCCAGTCCCTTCCCCACTGTCCACCCTGAGGTGTGCCTGCTAAGCAGAATGCCTTCATGTGACTCACTCTGGCATGCATACCAGGGGGTTGCCTACCCCTGGTGTAGGAAATTCTAATTCAGGGGCTATATTCCTAACTCCCAAGCTCAATAGCTACTGATATCCCTTTCCTCCAAAATTTGTCCAGTCCCTTTTTTAATCTAGCTAAACTGTCAGCTTCAACAACATCTGGTGGCAATGAATTCCACGCTTTAATTACACACTGTGTGAAAAAACTTCATTTGTTAGTTTTAAACTTACTACCTACTACAGTAAAAGCTCTGTTATCTTGCATCCCCCGAGAAGGGGTGATGCCAGATAACAAAATATGCCAGTTAATTGAGCAGCCCGAACAGGCATCCTTGCCTGTTTGGGCCACTGCTTCTCCTGCCACGTCTGGGGCATCACTGCCCCTCCCACAGAATCGCCACTCCTCCTGCAGCATCACCACCCCTCCTGTGGGCCCCATGGGACAGGGAGGCAGGCCCCGCACAGCCTGTTATGCCCCCGGCCCGTGGAGGCTCAGCAGCACAGGCTGCTTTGCCTTGGGCCATGGGGGCTTGAAGAAACTGGAAGTGCCACGGCGGGCACTTCCAGTTTCACTTTACCTTGCAAGCCAGCATGCCAGTTAATAGAGCATGCCGGCTTGTAAGGTGCCAGTTAATGGACCTTTTACTGTAGTTTCATTTTGTGACCCCTAGTTTTTGTATTGTAAGAGACGGTAAATAATAAATCCCTATTGATCTTCTGTTCACCATTTAGTATTTTGTAAACCCTTATCATGTCCACCACTCAGGCACCTCTTTTCTAAACTGAATAGGCCTAACCTCTTTGGTCTGTCCTCATATGGAAGCCCCTCCATACTGCTAATTATCCATGTTGCCCTTCTCTGTACCGTCTCTAGTTCTTCTATGTCCTTTTTGAGGTAAGTGGACCAGAACTGAGCACAGTTAAAGTTGTGGATGTACCATGGATTTATAAAAGGGCAAAAGTATACTTTTAGTTTTGTTTACAATTCCCTTCTTAATAATCCCTAACATTTTGTTTACCATTTTGACAGTTGCTGAGCACCATGTTTTTAATTAATTGTCCATACTGAGTCCCAGATCTTTTTCTTGCGTAGTAACAGCTAATGTAGAGCCCATTGTAGTGTAGGTATAGTTGGGGTTATTTTTACCCAAGTGCATTATTTTATGCTTATCTACATTGAATCACAACTGCCACTTAGTTAGCCATTTGGTCAGTCCTGCCAGATCCTTCTGTAGTTCCTCACAATCTGCCACTTTGGTCTTTGCCACTTTGAATAATTTTGTGTCTTCAACAAAATTAGCCACCTCACTACTCACCCTCTTTTCAGATCATTTATGAATATGTTAAGCAGCACTGGACCCAACACAGATCCCTGGGGGACCTTGCAACGTGTGTCTTTCCGTGATGAAGACTGACCATTTATACTCACTCTTTGCTTTCTTTGAGACAATTTCTAAACTATGCGTGGATGTTCCCTGTAATCCCATGACCACCTAATTTAGTTTATTTTGTAGCCTTCCAGTAGTGTATACTTTATAGCGTGTTCAAGGCCTTACTTTAGTGTGGGTCTTACAAATTTAGTTGGAATTGAAATTGAGTATACTGCCTGTCATAAAAAGGGTTAAGGGCAATGAAGAACCATTTTTTAGTTAAAGTGTGGATTAGTCTAATTGCAGCTCTTAAACAAACACAAAACAAAGGGATAACACTTTTCAAAGGACTTGGGCCTTGTGTGAAGTTAGCTGCAAATGTGTAAGAATTAACAGCTTGTTGAAGGGTAAGTATATCCAGGAGGATATAGCAACCTGGACAACTCATCAGCAGTGTAATTGTTTGAAAGAAGCAGAGACAAGTTCAGAACTGCCAACTAAAACTTCCTTTAAAGCTGCCAAGCAGCCAGATGGGGAAAATGTTTCTCACAGCTTGCTATCTAGGCTCCATAAATGTTCACTAGGAGGATAAGGAGGGCTAGGAAATTGAGGTGATGTAGTTGGCATCTTTGCCAGCCTAAATTACTGGGAAAGAAGTACAAAGAAAATGTGATTTTAAAAGATGCTTTTATCAAAGTGAGTCTGGAAGTTTTAAATCAAACAGCCAGGGTTTCTTTAAGTAGAAAATAATAGCAGCAAGACTCTTCCAGAAGTAGATAAATGAATACAGCCTTTATAATAAAAATCATGCAATTAGCACTTCTAAAATATTTAGAAAAGTTTCCCAGAAAAGTATGCATGTGTGGGTATGTGTGTAAAAGTACTGAAATTCTGTTCTCTGCTTATTATAGCACTGAGCTGATAATGGTTAACTGGGGGATGCAACCTTACAATTGGAAGTGGATTAATAGTTAACTACATCTTACAAACAAATAGTTAATTATACAAAAATAGGGCTGGAAAGAACCTTAAGAGGTCATGTAGTCCAATCTCCTGCCATAAGGTAGGAACATCCCTGTTTAAACCACCCCAGAAAAAATTTTGTCCAGCCTGCTCTTTAAAATTTTGTGACAGATTTCATAAGCTCTCTATGTTGTATGAGTTAGAAAGCTTTTCCTAATATTTAACTCTATCTTCCTTGTTGCTGTTTGAACACATTCATTTTCCAGCCCCCAGTACATATACAGTACTATTGACTGCTACCCTATTTACAACAACCTTTTTTAATTTGAAGACTGTTATCAAATCCTACATCACCCCTCTCTGTTCTAGACTAATTCTGATTATTCCAATCTTTCCGGATTGTGTCACATTGTCTAAATCTCTAATTTTTGCTGCTGTCTTAGGCTCCTTCTTATTTGTCTATATCTTTCTTGTATTGCGATGCCTAAACCTGAATAGTAACCATGATGTGAACTCATTAGCGCTGAATGACATGCAGATAACAATTCTCTTAACTCATTGCACTTTGGTATTAGCTTCCTCCCCTCTTGCAACAATTTGAGATGGGAATCACCCAAAAAATGTTTTTCTAGTAGGGTCTTTCAGCGATCTCTTTTTTGCCATAGCTGTTAAATAGCTTTATTAGTCATCTATGTTGATTGTATTAGCATTGGTGAGGACACTGGCATTTGTCTGATGATCTTCCCACTTTCTGCTAAGGATCTTCTAGAGGTAGTGCTGGTGAAGGCATTCCAGGCTTTTCTTTAAGTCACCCAACTTCACAGCCATAGAGAAGAGTTGGGGTTACCACAGTTTATATAATAGGAGCTTTGTCTAAGTCCTGATGTTGTGATCATTGAACACATGATGATACAGTCTGCCAAAGGCAGAGCTGGCACATTGGATCCTATACTGGATCTCCTTGTTGATGTTGGCGTTCTTTGAGAGACAGCTGCTGAGGTATGTAGCATTCAACATTCTTCAGCTCCTGTCCATCAATGGGGATCTTTGTTGGGGGTGTTAAATGGCCCAGTACAGGCTGGTGAAGTACCTTTGTTTTTGCTAATGTTAAGGGTCAGTCCCAGGCACTGGTATGCTTGGAAGAATCAGTTAAGGGCTATTTGTCGGTCCTCCCTAGTATGTGCAATGACAGCACAATCATTGGTGCACTGAAGTTCCACAATCAAGGTTGAAGTAACTGGTTTTGGTATGGAGAAAGGGAAAGATCTAAAAGGTTCCAATCTATCCTGTACTTGATGCTGATGCCATGTGGCAGATGGTTGTGGATGAGCATCTTGTTGACCACGAGGAAGATCGAAAACAGAATTGGTATGATCATGCAGCCCTGCTTGATCCTAGTTCGAATGTCAAAGGGCTCCATAGTGGAGCCACTGGATGGGATGGAGGTAGTCATCTGGTCATGGAGGAGTCTTAGTATAGTGATAAATTTCCCTGGGCAGCCAAACTTTGGTAAGATCTTCCATAGACTGGCAAAACCATCTTTCATCCAATCAGAAGCAGGGAACTTTTTGACAACTTAAAGCAGAAGCCCAGAGGAAGATTTGAGAAAATTAAAAACAAATGGGAAGAGAAAGTGAAAGAAATCCACCAATTTGTTGACAGTCATGACATATGGAGCTTGTTCAGTGCAAACAAGGCTGTGTATGGATCAAATTCTTCAGGACTCACCCTACTTAGATCTGAAGACAACAGTAGACTCCTACAAGACAAGTCCATCAAAAATCACTGGAAGGAGCACAAATCACTGGAAGGAGCACTACCAAAAGCTCCTGAACTGAGAATTGATGGTGACTGCTAAAACCATCAAATCCATCTTGCAGCATCCAGTAAGGGAAGCACTTGCCAGTCCACCAACTTCTGAAGAAATCCAGCAGGCAATAAGACAGATAAAGAACAACAAGGCATCTGGCCCAGATGGCATACTGGCTGTGGTCCTCAAATTGGTGGGGAAATTATGACCAACAATCTCCACACACTGTTTCTTAAAATCTGGAACACTAAGGAAATTCCCACTGATCTAAAAAATGCCAAAAGGGAGATGAGTCTGACTACAGAAACTATCAAGGTATCACTCTCCTCTCCATCACTGGGAAGATCCTCGCTTGAATTCTACTGAACTGACTGCTCCTTCTTCCAAAGGAAATCCTTCTTGAGTCTGTGTGGCTTCAGACTATCCAGAGGCACCATGGACATGACTTTTGTAGCCTGGCAGATCCAGGAAAAATGCCAAGAATAAGACCAGGAACTGTATGTGGCTGTTATCAGTTTGACCAAAAGCCTTTGCTCTGTTAACCTTGAGCCTCTATGGAAGATTAATCATCTAGAAGAAACTGTAAAATCATTGCTGGTAAAGTTTACAGATTATACAAAAATGTCTGTGTCATGCCTCTGGCCATAACGTGACTAAAAGAAAAGAAAACCTCCCGGGTGAAGCAGTATCCCTATCTCACCTGCCACATCTTTGTGAAATATATATTTAGGGGGAGTTCAGTGTGAAATAACATGGGTCCCCCTCCGGGCTTTACTTATGGTACTGCCAAAGCTGACATGGGGCTCCGACTCCCCTACACCCCAGCCACTCGCCAACCGCTGACAATGACGTTTCATGATATTTAATACTTGATTCCAGCTGCAATGTGCTCAGTCCTAATTTCTGCGGTGTTGCGGGGTTTTTTGGGTGTAATTCCCTTATCCAGAATTGCTCTCCTTTTTCCTGGCAGATCAGAGAGGATTGCTGTGTCCTTTTTGACTAGACTTATATCTCTGGTCTTTTTACTTCTTTTACAGTTATATAAGAAATAAAGAAAATATTGGAACTGAACACAAAATCGTGACACTTTCTATTTTAGGTGTCCTCTAACTATCTGTAATATACAGAGCCTCCTGGCTCTTTCTCTCTTTTAGTCTTAATTAAAATAGATGCACTCTGGGGTCCTGCCTTCCCCGACACTTCTATTCAGGACGAGGCGCCTGCTCCCTGGTTCTAGCCACCCAGAGCCTGCTTTCCTGCCTCCTCACCCTCTGGCACCCTCGGTGCCTTTTAAATCTTCCGTGATGGTGTGCCAGGCTGACATCTTCAGTCACGTTCTGCCCATCTGATCCCAGAGAGAGCTCATAAAGCGGTGTGGCTGCACTGCGTGCTGTTCCTGCATCAGTTCCTGCTCAGGTAAGTACTAAGCGCCTCCTTCTGACCCGGGTTCCCTCTGGACCGGGTCGAAGCAGGCTCCAGGGGTTTGGGGTTTGGGCAGCAGATTGAGCCATGACCATGAGTCACCACAGTCTGGAATACTACATAGTAATGAGGACAAGTTATTTTACAGACCAGTGGGCGCATCTACACAAAATGCTTTACTTGAGATTGGAGTAAATAAATGCGCAGTAAGCTTCACAGTCTACCGGTGCAGATGCTTACTGCATAGCAACTTGTTCTAATTGCAAGTAAATTTGCTAACTATTTATACAAGCAGCAAATTTATTCCCAACTGGGAGCAAACTTATTCGTACCATGTGTAGATAGCTGACTGGGAGCAAAATTTCTCCAAGTCAGCTGGGCAGCCTGGGACAGTAAATTGCTGTCTCCCCACAGGAACTGCCTGCTGTTTGGGCACCCAAGCCTGAGTGGGGACCATGCCCTGGTAGCAGGGAGCTCCCAGCTCCCGCTTCCCAGTCATAGTGGGAAATTGTTCCCAGTCACAGCTCCGTGATCATGGAGTAGAGGCTGGGAACAGGTTAGAAGTCTGTTCCCTGCCCAGCTCCATGACTGTGGTCCCAGCCAGCAGCAACAGCCTCCTGTCATTCGGTAGGCAGACTGGGGGCCTGCACCCCTGGGATGAGTCTAGCACAACCCTGCAGCCCTCCCTGGGGTGCGGGCAGGCCCCCGATCTGCCTGCTGGATGACAGGAGGCTGCTGCTGCCAGCTGGGACCAGCGCAGGGCACAGCCGGCACTCAGCACCAAGAAGATTGGTGTTGCCGCTCGCCCCAGGTGACAGAACCAGCCTTCTGTCATCTGGCAGGCAGATCAGGGGCCTGCACCCTGGGAGGAGTCCGGCACAGACCCACAGCCCTCCCAGGGGTGCAGGCACCCAGATCCGCGCGCCAGATGACAGGAGGCTGCTGCTGCTGGCAAGTGACAGGAGTTTTGCTTGTCAACACCTTGAGGTGCAGTTTCCCAGAAACCTCTGCACATATCTTCTTGAAGCTTGGCAGGCTTCATGCCCTCAGAAGGGGCTACCATCTCTGCAAGTTTCATCCAAATCAGGCAAGAAATGACAATGTTTTAGGCATTTTCATGATACCCTGTTATAGCCTATGTTAGAAATGTCGAAACAGCAAAATAATTTTGATGAAACAGAACAGTGCTTTTGAAAGAAAACAAAACTTGAAATGAGACACTGTTTTGTCAAAATGGAAGTTGAAGCGGAATGGTGCTGTTTTGCACAGCCCTAGCATCTACATGTTCATTACCACACCATAGTTACTATGCATTAAGTTTTAGGACTTGGTTAACTAAGTAGTAAATCTGTGTGCAGTAACTTGCGCTATTGCGCAGTAGCACTAATGCATGGGTTTTTAGTGACACTTACTGCACACTGTTATTATGTTAATACTACTACACAGTAATATATTAACACAGTTTTTGCCCAGCATGCTACTGCACAGTGTTATTAGGCTACTGCACAGTTAGCATCTCATGTAGACATGCCTAGTATAATTGTAATTGGAATCACTTATCCATCACTTGTGTCTACATGTTAAAAACAATAGCAGCAATTTGTAAAGGGTTCTGAGAAGAGATACCATAATGATTCAAGGTCTGGAATATCTTAATTACCAGGGATCCTTGTTTTCTCCATTTAAAAATTCTCTGATAAATTGCTAATTCTCGTATTATAACCCCAAAATCCATGATTAAAATGAAACATCCCCCCCCCCACACCCATATATATAAAATTGAACACAATGTTGTATTGATATATTTACAGTTTTAAATTAGCAGTTTGGAAGCCTACCAATGCCTCAATCACTATAACAGAATAAATTCTAAGTACCTATATATTTTGGTATTTGATTTTTTTATCATGGAAAATCAGAGCTCCCACTGCTCCCTTAGCTCACCAGGATGCAGGTCCAGCCCCCTCACTCCCAAGCCACAACCTCCGAGCCCTGCCAGTGCCCCTCACCCCCCACAATCGCAGCCCTGCCAGAGGGTGCCTACAGCTGCCAGGACTATGGGGCCAGGGACCAAGGTCCACTGCCCCGTGCCACATCAGCACCTGAGCCCCAGTTGCTGCTTTCAAGAGGCAGCGGCTGCTGCAGCAAAGAGGACCATGGAGCCTGGCTCCCCCTAACCCATGCTCAGTATGACCAGAGTGGAGCTTGTGGGGGTGGTGAGTGCAGGCTTAGGCTCCTTGCCTGGCTCCCCTCCCCATAGGGTCTCTGCAGCCTAGAAGGCAGGACCTGGTGCAACAGGGCAGAGCAGGGCCAGGTGAGGAAGCTTGGTGCTGCTACTGAGAGCCCCACATTGCCCCTGCAAGGTACCACCTGCCCACCCAGAAGCATTGAAGAGTACAGCTCCATGCCTCCATACCCACTGTTACCATTTAGGGTGAAAGCAAGGAAGGAGGGAGGGCGGGGGTGCCTTGCCAGGGAGGCACAGGGCTTGTAGCAGCAAGGAGCTTTCCTGCCAGGCCCTGCTCGGCCCTGACACATTGGGTCCCACCCACTAGACTGCAGAGGCCCTGGGGTGGGGAGGCCAGTAGGGCAGGGAGCCCAAGCTGGCAGTGGGCAGCCCACCCCCACTGCACACACAAATCTGGGGGGCACATGCCCCCCAGTGAATTCCTGTGCAGCTGTGGGGAGCCAGCCCCCATCCCCAGACAAGCTGCCTGTGGTTCTGTCCCACTCCCCACCCAGGCCCTGTGGCTGTGAATTTTGGTCCAAAGCCCCATACACCACCCTAGCTGGGTAGCAGCCTGAGCCCTGCCCAGCTCCCTCCCTGCCTCGCTCCCTCCTTCCCTATGGGGTTCTCAATCCTGTCCCCTCCCCTCCCCACCAGACTTACCCGTGGGAGCTGCTGTCCAGGCTTCCTGGCAGCCATGTGCATGTCTACATTTTTGTATGTGAATGTGCTGCTGCAGTTTGCTTTTTTTTTAAATCAGATTTAACAATAAATGACAGTTTTCTAAGAGGAATGGTCAATATTTGAAGTATGTTATTAGGAAGTAGGAATTTACTTTTGATAACTATATTAAAATGGATGGTTTAAACCTTTATTGGCTAATGCACTATGTGAAGAGATTATGGATGTAGTAATTTACTTGAATGAGAGTGCTCTAAATTTGAGGGCACAATCCCACTGACTCTTGACCTCAAGCCTACAGGTGTTAAAAAAGAATAGAACTTTGCACTCATTTGTAGGAAACTACAAAAGGATTCTGAAGGGAAGAAAAGTTGCTGGCTCTAATTGATGTTGTTTTATTTTTGCCAGTATTATTCTTTTATGTAATGATGAGCTACAGTAGTAATTTCTGTAAGACATCTACATTTAACATTATGAAAGGCTGTTTCAGCAAAATTCACATTAATTTATAGTAATGAATGTTGTAAAACCATTTCATTCTTTTATAATGTTTTGCATTCTTCCAAGATTTGTAGGCCAGCTCCTTAACTTCTACAGATGAATTAAAATAATGGGGTAATATTGGTTATGCCAACTGAGAATCTTAGCCTTTCCTTTTAAAGATTAAATCAAATTAGATGATGTGGTTGATTCCTAAAAATAATCACAGCTAATTCTTTTAGATAAAAACAACACTGACAAAAACAGACGGGCTGGGGTAACCGTACGGGCTTTACTTCTGGCTATATTGGGGCTGACTGCCTCCTTCTTGAATTCCATGTTGTTGTTCATGAAAGAAAAATATTATAGATACATTACTATAACCGTCTATTAAAAAACCTTGTTATGAGCAGTTGAGATGCATTGTGTTTTTCATGCCATTATGCTTTTCTTTTAGGGATTATGTCTGATCACCAGTTTGGAAATCAGTTTATGTGCAGTGTGGTTGCTTCACATGTGAGTCATCTACCAACAACAAACCTCAGTTTTGTTTGGATTGCTCCACCTGCAGGCACAGGCTGTGTGAATTTCATGTAAGTGTGTAATACAATTATAAACACAATCCATTTTTTTGGTTGTTGAATTACTGCGGAAAATAGCACCTATGTAGATAATTAATTTCTTGTATAACCTATAAACTATAAGGATTATGGTTTCAATCCTGCCAAATGTTGCATTTAATAGGAATTGAAAGCACACGTCATCTTTTTGTTGATCAACATAGGTAGAAAAAGCCCCTTGTCCTTTAGAATCTGAACAAAGTAGGTAACATCTTCCAGTAGAACAAACAGGCAGCGAGATTTATTTTATGGGTTCATGTATGTTTTGATACTTGGTATTCAAGTGTAAATTTTGTTCTCTCAACCATTAATCATATTGTTGGTTATAAATAACCGGTGGGTAATTAGTTAACCCATGACTGTTTATATAACTTAAATATCTCCCCTCAGTTATATCTGTTGTATTTTATGTAATTGACTGTTCTAATTTGATATTGTCTGAATGGCAGGTCTTAACATAAAACTAGTGTGCATGTCATACTAAAGAATCTACAGTTCTCAATAGCCAAAGCCTTTAAATCTTCTTCCGCTTAATCCAGTTTGCTTGCTGTCTGCAAAAATATATTCATTCTCTGTTTCCCTCTGCTAATTTGGTTTAAAAGGCTGAATTATCATTTAGTTACAACACACCTTATTAAATGCTGACAAAGTAATACAACTTAACATAAAGTCTTGGTATAAAAGGAGGGTGTGGGTGTGTAATACACACCCATACACACACACACAGTCCTTTTCTACCTAGAATAGTCCATGTCCTGGCACTGATAGGCTTTTAAATTTGTTCCCTTCAGTCTGTCCTGAATGTACTGAACTCCTCTACTGGGTCAGCCACTTCCCTGCTGTTTAGTATACCATCCTTCCAGGACCAAGTGACCTTATTCACCCTTGCCCTCACCTCTGCCAGACCCCTCCCCAACCTGACAAATAAATAAGAATGTCAATGGCAGCTTGTAAAATATATATAAACACATATTTTATGTGTGTGTGTGTGCACGCACCCCCCTATATATATATATTCTTTATTTAGTTAGTTAGTTAGTTAGTTAGTTAGTTAGTTAGTCAGTCAAGTTGGGAAGGGGTCTGACATCTGCAGAGGTGAGGGGAAGTGTGAATAGGGTCATTTGGTCCTGGAAGGATGGTATGCTATACAGCAGCAAAATATATTGATTCATTCATTTATTTTATGTAAAATAACAACCCCATTTTCCAGTCAGCCAGGATGATTTTTTGGTGAATTAAATTAGATCTCTGAGACACCTGCAGCAGATTTAGAATGGAAAATATGACAAGTCTTATTCATTCACAAATGGAATAAAAACCAGACCATGACACAAGTATGCAAGAAAATAGTTATAGCAGTCCGAGGAATCTAAGATCCTCTATATATACATCTGCTACTCAAAAGAGTTTGATCTGTTCTTCTAGTTAGAATGAATCATTGTCTCTCTTATAGTTGAAGATTTTTTTCCTTTCTGTAACCAGTAAGAAGCTGGAGGTAGCAACCACATGTGCAGGCAAGGAGTTGGACTAGATGACTTCTAGAGGTCCCTGATTCAATTCACGACTGTTAAATTATTCTTATATTTCTGAAAAAATAAAAAGTGGTTCTGTGTGGGGCCATATGTGTAGACATCCAATGCAGTGTCTATGGATGTTCTTTAGTACCTCAGTAATGTACCATTCTTTCTATTCTTTGGGCATAGTGACTATACATGAGATTTTAATGCATCACAGACTGCACTGATGGTGCAGATTCACATAGCTGTCTTCAGCTTACATTTTTTAAAACCTCAGTAAATTGGAAGCAGAAAAAAGTTGCAATTAGTGAGTGGACTTTTTGGAATGCTCATGTGCCTCCATACTACTCTGCCGCAACTGGAAAAGTTGCCTACAGCACATCGCATTGAACAACCACCCTTGCTTGAAAGGAATGTAACGTCATTCCATCACAAGCTGCCATTGACAAAACATTGTCAGTGCAGGATTTTGCATTTGTTTAATTTCTCTGGTGAAGGACGTTGTTTAGAGAAATTGCTCTTTACTTTTCATGGATTAGGCACAAAAAAAGGTAACACTAAGCAAAAAATGAGCAAGACATAGTATGGCTGCTATGTCTAGCTTTCCTGAAGTCCAGCCCAGCAAACCAACAACTTCTAAAGGATGGCATAGTTTCATTGTTAGTTGCTATCCTTAGCTGTAGTAATGTAATATAAAAATATTAGTTTTTCATATTACTTCTCCTTTATCTTAACATTCTTTTTTTAAAGCAGGTGTTCTAGAAGTTGGAACTGAAAAGTCATACAGTTAAAAGGCCGAAGGCTGAATCACTTCACTCCTTGCAGGTTAGCCTAAGCTGCACAGATTGAATTGATAAGCAAAAGAACAGGCATTTACTTTTGATTCTGGAAATGCAACCACATGCCTGTGGTGGCCCAAGCCAGAAGCCAGAGGGCACAAGAACATGCCTCCCTGCTCAGCTGAAGCAGACAGCTTGGGTCAAGGTTAGCTTGCCCACCCTGTGAGGGGCGGTTTGCAGCAGAGGTGTGTAACAGGGGGCTTTCCTAGGGCCAATTGGATGTCGACCCACCCACCTGTTTATGAGCCAACCGCCCTCCTCTCTTGTTTGCCACGCCTTGATGGAAAATGATTAAGATATTACCCAGGTGGGAGACTTACCATTTCCTGCCCCAATGCCAGGGGGTGTTATCTGCAGCTCTGAACCTTCCCTACACTGCAGCCCATGCTTTGCAGATGACATCTAAGTTCTTTGCATCTCCGGCCCCACACTGGGCCCCATAACACACTCGTCTGGAACCCAACTAGACCTCTTCTCATCAGGCAGCCTACTCCACCCTCATTTTGGGCTGTCAAGCTCCCTGCATTCTTTCCCCCTCTCAGGTGTGCCCCCCGGAACCTTTGGCCACACAGGCCCTGGCCTCACCTCCAAGGCCAGGTAGAATCCCAGGCTCTCGGCTCTGGGTGTCCCTCAAGATGGGCCCCATGCCCTTTTGACCCTTCTGGTCCTGGCACCAGCATTGACCAGTCCAGGATGCCCCAAGTCAGGCTTCTGAGCAACTAGCCCACACTCTCTAACATGGGTCCACCTTCTCAGGCCCCACAATGGGGTTACCCACCCAGTTGTGGGGGCTGGGGTTATTAAGGCACCCCAAACCGCCTTTCACCGGGGTGGTAACTGGCCTGGCATTTCCTGGGGGCTCCCACACCACCAGAGCCCCCACAAGGCCACCCATCCCCAGTGGAGTTTTAGGTCATGCCCAGGACCAGGTGCCTTCTCTATCCCCATAGCCCCAGCCCATAAACCTTCAATCTGTTCCTGAGCTGGCTGATGTCTCTTTCATGGCTGCCAGCAGCAAACTGCTGCTTCACCCTATATATATCCTGGGTCTCAAAATGGACTCCACACTCAAGCACCTAGCTACTGCCTGCTCCAGCCCTTAAATTGGCAGGCACCAACAGTGCCCTGCCACAAGGTGCAAAGCAACCTGGGATGCTGGTGGACTGTGAGTTAACTTGGATCTGGAGGGGATCTAGGGTAGAAGTTCAATAGACTGATTGAACCTAAATCGGTTCAGTTTGATACTACATCAATCCAGGTTTATCTTACACTGGTTCCAGCCATTTTGAAAGCAGTTTGTCCACTGAACTTCTGTTATGTTACAGATTTGAACCAGTTTCCAATCACATATACTGGTTTATGTGTAATTTCTGTCCCTAGCCTTAGTCCCTGACATGGGGCTGCACATTGAACGTCCCCATCCACTTGAAATCCAGAGCCCAAAGTTCTCTCATAAAGAGTGGGGGAGGGGAGAGCAGGCCAGCCAACTGAGTGACAGTGCTGATAGTGGCTATTGTTATGTAATAGACTAGTGGTTAGAATAGTCACCCAGGAAGTGAGAAACTTGGGTTCTAAAGCTAACTGGTAGGTTAGAGATAGTTAAATTCTCAGTTTCAGTATGTGCTCTCAGGATTGTTTTTGTTTTAGCCAGTGACCGTCTGCTATGCCTTTTGCATAGGTGTTATCCATCGAACACTCAGTATATAATTTACACCATTGTTTGCAACCAAAGAGTTTGGCATGAAGATCTCCATGGTGTCAGCACAACTTTGTTCATCTGCATGTAGTCCTCAATTACAAACCTTGATGAAATTTACGTTTAACAATACTGCATCCCATTTATCTACAACCTTATTTAAATTTTTGTGGATTAATATTTGTGAAATGTTGGAATGATAATGCATAACAAGACAGTACAGTACAAGCAGTGCAGGTCTCTACATGAGGGCTACTATATCTATGTCTCAGTTCAGTCTAAGTTATGTCAGATTTTGACCTCTGCTGTGACTGGCACTAATTAAGAAGCTTGATATCAGTTTTGTGATGAAACTTGAATAATGTTTGTCCTCTGCAAATTTGACAGAAACTACCAAATTAATCTCATACAGGTTGTTAACTTTAAATACTACTGACATAGCCTGGATCTTATCAGACACTAAAGTATATATGTGTAGGAACAACTGACTCCCCAGCCCAGCCCAACCCCTGGCTTGTTTACTTTTCATTCCATCCAGGAAGAGCACACACCAACTGCTGAAACTTCCTTAGCCTGACAAAGGGTTTTCGAACCCGAAAGCTTGCTTAATAAATATTCTCCAACTATTTGGGTTGGTCTAATAAAAGATATCAAATTCACCCAAGGAACCTTGTCTGCATATGTGTAGGAAAACACTAAGATAACTGATATTTAAAATTTTTCAGTATATTTATTTAGAAGGAAAGGAATATAGAGGAAGACAATGTCAGTTCAAGATCGAGTCTGTGATATGACCATGATTGGTTTGTTTGTTTTTTCTTTTCATTCTATTAATCCTTTTTCTCTAGGAGTGGAGTTAAGATTTATGTGTGCTAATTCACACCTTTCTTGTACAATGGCCATTGTACCTTAACATCAGCCATGTAGGCATATGAGGAATGCATTCATTTCTAATATGCCTAAATGTTAAAAGCCTGAAAATTGCAGTAGCAAAGTCACCTCTGAATATTAAGGACAGATTCATCTGAGAGAATGCTGGCATACAGTTGATTAATTATGTAAAACCAGAGTGGACACACAAGACAGCCATATTACAGAGTAAACCACTCAAACTTAGGCAAGGTTACACCTTGAAAAATATGTACTGCTATGTGGAACTTGTCATGTGTCCACTTCTTACCTGAATTCATACTGGGGCAGCTGTTTACAAACAGTACCCAAAGGACTAGAGGCCTAATGCTGATACAGCATCTGCTGTGGGAGCCAAACTGGGATTGTTGATCATGCATCTACTTCTGTATACAGAGCAAATATATTATGGATTAATATCTGGGGAAAGTTATTTTGTAGTAATTGTCATGTGCCTACCCCTCTGCTTAAAAGTGGGATAATTGGGGTAACTTCTTTGAAGTCAGGAGAGTAACCCCATTGTAACACCACTATGAAAGAAAAAAGCGGATCCTAAGAGGGAAATCCTGGATTGCTGGAATCAATGGGCAAACTGCCTTTGATCTCACTAAGGTCAATAGGTGCATCTACATGAGACTTCTACTGCACAGTTGACTAATTAGCTGTGCAGTAAAAGTCTCAGCGTCTGTGTGTGCCCCTATTAGGCTGGAGTAAACTAATTTACTCTGCAGCAGGACAGTACTTGTAAATATAAGTGCTATCCTGCTGTGGAGTAAAAAACTCCACAGCAGCACACATGTAAACACTGCTGTGCTGCCTGGGGCAGGTGGTGCTTCACTGTGGGGGGTACCTGTCAACTAGCTGAAGTTCCCTCATGCTCCAGCCAGCACCTCTGCAGCACGTTGAACTGGAGGGAGCAGCCCTGGGCTGGCAGGCTGACCCCTGGGGTTCCATGCCAGCCAAGATTCCTCCACCCAGGTACCACATGCTGTGCCTGGATAAACTGAGGAGCTTATTGCTCGGGAGTTAAGTGCTCCCAGGTGCATGTTCAAATGGCATGCCCAGGAGCAATTAATCCCAGAGCAGTTAGCTCCACAGTTTATTCAGGTGCTGTAATTTTACATATATACTAGGGGTGTGCGAAGCAGGCTGTATTCAATTTGGATTGGGATTCGGCCTGAATCGGGAACAGTGATTCGATTTGTTGATTCAGATCGCTGTCCCCAGTTTGTTTGGGCCGAATCCAAATCTGAAGGTTCGATGCTGTTTCAGAGAATCAGTGATTCAGCCATAGACATAGCTTTAAATGTTTTTTGTACCTACCTCGAGGTACCAGGCATAGCTCATGAACGTTGCAATGCTGGGGCAGGTGAAGCATAGCACAGGAGCATGGGGGAGCCCCCGCATGCTCAGTGGTGAACCCAGAGGTTGCCCACCCTGCACCTCCCTGGCTTGGTGATCAGCCTGCAGGGGAACCCCAGGTGTCCCCCCCAGGCCCATGAGGCATCAGTCACCGAGCCAGAGGGGGTGGGGGGTGGACCCCTGCGCATGCCCTGGTGGACCTGGAAGTGGACCAGAAGTGCTTCTGGTCCACTTACAGGTCTGCTGCTGAGCACACTGGGCAGCCCCCCGCATTCCTGTGGGACACTCCATGCACCCCAGCATCGCAGCGTGCACGAGCCGCCTGCTACCTTGAGGTATGTAGAAAAATATTTAAAGCTGTGTCTATGTCCAAATCTCCAAATCTGTCTGAATCTATTTGGAGGGTTCCTATTCAATTCAGAGAGATTAAAGGGTCCTCTGATTAGATTTGGATTCGGAGATTTGACCACCAAATTGGGCTGAATCTCCACCAAATCGAATCAGGGATCAAAGGTTTGCACAGCCCTAATATACACCCAGTGAGTTCAATGGGACTGTGGGTAAGTTAAATTACAGCACATCTTAACTATTGGTGTCATGGTGTGGGGTCCCCCAGGGATGGCCCTGATGCTGCTAGGGCTCCATGACCAAGCCAGTCTTGCCCAACAGGCACCCTTTTTCTCGTCTACCATATCTTGCTGGTAATATAATAAATAGGGAGGCTGCCCTTGAGTTTTTGTTTGGACATGGTCCTGATGGACCCCACTGAACCCTGTGGGCTCTTGGGCCCCTTTTTGGGTCCCACTCAAAATGGATGCCTGACAGGACACCCTCAGCCTTATGGGCTAGATGCGTGGCTCCAAAACTGCCCTTTTACCATGCCCTATGCCTCGCAGATTGTATTCAGACATTGTCCTTCTGAGGCCTTGATATAGCTCAGCCGCCTGTTTGTCACTGGGCTCTCTCTGCAGCCCTGTCTCTAAGCCCACACTGGCGCTGGGTTCTCCACACTGTAGTGTACCCCAAAGAGGTCTCCACCTCCTCAGTAGCCTCAGCCCAGTCCACTGGTTTACAAACAACAAACAAAATATGAGCCCTTGAGCTATAACATAATACAAACAGTGCAGGGTGCACTCTGTCCCTTTACAAGAGACAAACTTCTCCCCCAGCATTAAACACCTTGTAGCCCAGGATACCTGGTGAACTCCTGGAGCCCCATTAGTTCTATAGGCAGCATATCAGGTGGCCACAGTATTGCTGGGCAATTCTCTGCAGGCTCCTTCCCCTGGCTGCTGCCAGGGAACTAATTCCTGCTGGCCTCAGCCCTGGGGTTTATATGTGACCGGGGCCCTGCCTTCTCCTGGTCAGCTGCCCAGGTGTAGGTGCAGGCTAATTCCCCTGTTAGCCTGCTGCCATAGTAACCTACACCTTTGGGGTTTCTGCCTGGCTCCTAGGGCCCTCTCCCTAGGCAGTTTCTGCCCTTAAAGGAACACACAAAAAAGTAGAATTCTTGGTTCCAAAATGATACCTTTTATTAGACCAACTGGAAAATGGCAAGAAAATTGTCCTTTTCTGCAAGCTTTCGGGATCAAAGTCCCTTCATCAGGCTCTGGGAAAAGTGTAGATGGTACAAGATGGTAAAAAGTCCCCATAGGTAGGAAATAAACTTCATTTTTGCACAGAGAGAGCTGAAGATGGACGTCTGTCCCTCTGGGTCCATGAGAGTGTCTTTGTGAGCTGTGTTGAGTAGCTCTTTGATGTGTTGATCAGGTAGAATTCCTTCCCTGGAGGTGTCAGATGGGAGGCAGGGAGGTAAAAAAACTTCCTTGTAGTTCTGCAATGATTTGGATTTTAAACTTCATTGCAGAACTACAAGGAAGTTTTTTTACCTCCCTGCCTCCCATCTGACACCTCCAGGGAAGGAATTCTACCTGATCAACACATCAAAGAGCTACTCAACACAGCTCACAAAGACACTCTCATGGACCCAGAGGGACAGACGTCCATCTTCAGCTCTCTCTGTGCAAAAATGAAGTTTATTTCCTACCTATGGGGACTTTTTACCATCTTGTACCATCTACACTTTTCCCAGAGCCTGATGAAGGGACTTTGATCCTGAAAGCTTGCAGAAAAGGACAATTTTCTTGCCATTTTCCAGTTGGTCTAATAAAAGGTATCATTTTGGAACCAAGAATTCTACTTTTTTGTATGTCTTTTTGTGTCAGACCAACACAGCTACCAAGTACACCCCATCAAGGAGCAGGCACTTTAGTGCCCTGCGACAGTTGGTATCAGACTCTGAGATGTAGTGAAGATATGCTTGCAAGTGGTATTCTTTCTCTGAAGGATCAGGTTTTAATTCCTGCTTAGCCTAGCTAATTTGAGGTATTGTTTATTTTCATTATTATCTAAATACTTCACATGACTAATGACTAATACAGTAGGAAAAAATATATAGGAATACTTCCTTTTCAGTGGAAGATAGAATCCATAAAGCTTCCAATACATATATATGCTGCTTTTTTCTCACCACAGGTATTTACAGATATACCATAGCAATGTAAATTAAAAAAATGAATGGTAGAGTAATTTTATTAGTTAAATTCTGGGACTAATCCAGTGATGCACTGTGTTCCTGTGGCTCCTAGTTAATAGGAACTGTAAATACTGTACACCTATCAAGTTCATGCTCTTGTTTTGGCCAATAAGTCATTGCACTGTCTTGGTGGAAATTTGCATACCACTAGCTATAATATTTTTCAGTTAGATTTTGTTGCTGCTACAGTTTTTACTCTGAGCTCACACTAACCTGGTTGTCATTGGGTGTGTCTACGTGAGATGCCAGAAATGCAGTAGACTAATTCTACTACACATTAGCATGTCACAGTGAAAGCCATGCTAATGTACTAATGTACAGTAGAATTAGTTTACTGTGCACTAGTGTAACATAAAAAAATATGCTAACGCTACTGTGCAGTAGCGCCAATTATGGTGCATTAAGTTAGTACTGTTATTACAGGTACTAACTTAATGCACCATAGTTATGGCACTTTAATGCACATGTAGCTATGCCTAGTGAGGGTGATAATTACTCTTAAGCAAGGTAATACATAAAGTTTTAGCTTAGATGGTTAAGTCTGGTGCTTTTATAGATAGCTTAACTTCCCAGTTTGTGAGAGTGATAAGGATGATTGAAATTGCTAAAACAAACTGGACTTGAACTACTGGACTCATTTATTGCAGAAATCTCTGCCTTCTTTTAGCTCAAGCTTGAATTTGCTATAGACTGTCATTCTTCTGAATGTGTTGAAAATATTTTTTTGTATAAACTAAGTGACTGCACATGAAAATGACAAAAGGGAAGAAAAACCTGTAGCTTCCATCATATTTCTTCCTAAATGAAGTATAAGTTTACTATGAAATAAATTAGCACTTTGCCTTTCTCCTGGTGAAGAGTAGGGACTGAACGGTGCTGCATACAGCTGTTATTCAAGGAGGATAGAACGTAACCCTAATTTTTCAGGAGGCCCAATCCAAGATCATAATGGAAGATGTGATTTGGCCCTCTCAAGGGAAATGATGGCACCCCTGGTTACAGGTGATGTTGCAGGAAATCAAACATTCTTTTTTGTGTGGCCATGTAACTATAATCCCCTATTAATACCACTCCCTTGCTGGGATATTTTACATAATTTCTTCCAGAAGTGGAATTTACATGCTTGTGTCTGAGAATTCTCTCTAAAAACTGGCAACTATGTTCATATATAAATCTGAAATACCATATTGTGCAACCAGTAAACAACATAAAGGCTATGTTTTAAAGGCTTGATTACATATTTTAAACATTCATGGAAACCCCATGATGAGAATTATGGTAATACTGAACCAATATCCATGTGACATGCTCTGCTATATTAGTTCTTGTACCACGGAGGAAAAGTGACATACTGTCTGAGTGAACCACATTCTCCTGGTAAACCACTTCACTAAACTGTTATTAAAGGAAGCCTGTTTAGTAGCTTTTTCATTTGTTCAAAGTAGTCAAATGCAAGCAGAGCAGAGGAATACACTGAAAAGTAAAATACATGTTTTTTTAAATATTATTTTTGTGTTTATGAAATATAATATTGAAGTCAAGCAGCCAAAAATTAGGCAGTGCCCAAATGAGTCACCTTTTTCCTTATGTATTGCATGGGTTGTCACACAATCTTTAATTACATGATGCTGTTTTGTTCCACAGGGACCCTGACTCATTTAGGGGACAGGTCAGGTCTGTTCCAACTGAAGTGTATCTCATAATGCACTGTACAAATTTCAAGGCACAGATTAGCTTAATTTCAGCATTTCCTGAAGTTTTAGTACTTGATTTTGCAAAAATTGTTGCCTTTATGGGATTTTTTTTGCATGTAATCTCTTAGGGGGTTTTAAGCAAACTGAATTTCTGTGTTTTCAGGTTTATGGAATAATTTGAACACCTCAGTGGGTCATCAGCAGGGCTGAAACCGTTAAGTTAACAGCACAGGCCCTGTGGGACTTAAAGGACATTTCATAATTTGAGACTTTCCCATATTTTTTTAGCTTGTTTTCAGTGGTAGAGAGCGTGGCATTGCTGAAATCGTAGCCCTAATTCAACTAATTGCTTTCCTGGTAGAAACAGAAAAAGGTTTCAGGATCAGAAGTTGTATTCTACACTCTTGTTATAGTGGTTATATTCAATGATAGATACTTTCAGATCAACAATATATTAAAGTCTGGAATAGGTAGAATTCTGTTTGGTTTTTTGTTTTGTTTTGGGGGGTTTTTTAAATATCCTGAATAAGATGCTTCCAAGAGTCTGGTGCATGTCAAGCAAATAAAGTAGGTGTAAACTGTGTGGTACACTGTCCCGTCTTTACTTACTGTTGCTTATCATCGATAGAATCAGCATGATCTAGACAAACAACTCTGCTGAATTAGAATAGTGGGTTAAACACCAATTGTAACAGAGCACAGAATCTTTTTCTTTCTACTAAGAAGCTAGATGGTACATTTAAAGAGTGAGTCAAATATACTTACTCCTAAGAAAAAATCATTTCCTCCTTATGGTGTCTCAGCTTACTGAAACAGTGCTGAGCCTGATGCAAAGAGAAAATATTTTCTCCTTCCCTAGACTTTTCTCTTCTCTTTATGCAAGCTTTGGTTTGCTGCCAAGTATCATTATATGTAACATCCCTGGAAAATAAGACAATACATAACTCTATACAGATTTCATATAGATACAGTACCAAGATCACTGCCTTTATCTCAAATCTACGTGCAGTTTTAATTAACAGTGGGTGCATCTACACATGCATTTGATCAAGAATCAGTTTACTCATGAGTAAACTACATGCAAGCAAATGCTTTCATGCAGGTGTCTACGCATGCAGGGAAGCAGGAGCATATTTGCTGCTAGTGGCTGCAAACTGCTCCTGCTTCCTGGGACCCTATAGTGGGCCCCTGCCACCACTGGGGGAGCTCTAACTAGCCCAGGGAATGGCAGGGAGCAATGGCCAGGAGATAGCTGTCTCCTGGCCAGGGCTGGAACATTATACCCTGTCCCTGGGGGCTGCCTGCTGCTACGGCGGGGACAATATCTCCCTGCCCCAGCAGCAGGGAGCTCCTGGCCCTGGCTCCCTGTTCAGGGGCAGGGGACTTGGAAAGAGCTGCAGGAGAGGGGTGGGTCCCAGTTCCCTACCTCAATCCACCAGTGAGCCAGCTCACTGCTAGCTGCTCCACTGGCAGATCAGGGCAGAGGGCTGGGACCTACCCCACCCCTGCATCTCTTTCCAAGCCCTATGCCTCCATTTGGAACATGGGGCTGGGACCTACTCCTGACTAGAACATGTCCTAGTTCCCGCTCCACAATTGCGAGGTGCAAGCTGAGGGGCTTGTTTCCCACTCAGAGCCATGAGTACAGAGCTGGATGGGGAACAGGCTGGGGAGCTTGTTCACCGCTCAGCTCCATGAGCATGGAACTGGGTGAAGAACAGGCTGGGGAGCCTGTACCCCACCCAGCTTTGTGCTCAGAGATGAGCAGGGAACAGGCTCCCCAGCCTGCTCCCCACCCAGCTCTGCTTTCATGGACCTGGGCATGGAACAGTCTCCACAACCCCCACCAGCAGGGAGCTACCAGTACCAGCTCTGCGATCACACAGCTGGTGCTGGGAGATAAGAGTCTCCCAGGCCAAGCCCCTTGACCACAGAGCTCGGGCTGGGAGACGCTTCTCTTTCAGCACTAGCCCCACAACTGTGGAACTGGCGCTGGGAGAGTAGTGTCTCCTAGCCCCCTGCTCCCTGATCATGATGGTGAAGTGGGAGCTGGGAGATAAAGACCTCTTAGCCCCTGCTCCCCAATCATGATCTCAGAGCTGGGGGCTTGGAGCTCCCTGCTGCCGGGGAAGGGGAACATAGTCCCCACCCAGACTCTGCTGGACAAGCCTGCCCTGGAAGCAGGAAACTTCTAGGGGCCGGGAGCAATCTCCCACCCCCTGGTGGCTTGCTGATCGGGAGCAGATTTGCTCCCAGTCAGGCATCTACATGAGCACTACTGCAGTGTTACTAGTCAAAAGTAAATTTACTACTTGCGTTTGCAGGTAGCAAATTTACTCATGATTAGTGAGGTTTACCATGCAATAAGCACGTGCACATGTAGATGTACATGCTTACTGCACCATAAATTATACTAATACATGGTAAAGCATCTCATGTAGACATGCCCAAAAATGACTGCATTGGATATCATTATTGCTCTCAGCAGCTTAAATTCAGCAGGTTCCCAGGAAAGGAATTTAGCTTCTCTAGACCACCAATACAATTTATTTTGTGTAACCTTAAAGCAGCTGAAGATGACCAGTGGAGAATTCCTACCTCACAGGGGAACTCGGCTGATGGAAAGGTGGTTTGGGAACTCCTCTGCCTCTAGCACAAACTCTCCACTAATGCCTAACGTAGTAGTGAGAGGAGGAATATTAGGACATTTGGGATATAGAGAATGTGTGGGACAGGGATGGAAAGGGATTGGAGGGGATTGCAATTGGCCCCTTCTCAGAAGAAGTGGAGAATCAAGCTGGTACTCTCTGCTGGTGTAGTTTATAGTGGGTATATCTACACACTGCTTAGTAGACTAATTTGCTGTGGTGTAAAGCATCACAGTCTACACAAGTGATGCTATTAGACTGCAGCAAACTGATTTTTGCCACTACTGGGGACAGCAGTATCTTACAGCAGTGAAAATAACTGTGCCTAAATACACAATAAAAGCTGACCTGGGCATACATTACACCTTGTGAACCCATGCAGAAGCAGCCAGACCCCTTGCCTGCCACCTAGCCACAGGCCTCTGCATGTTGGGGCACTCCTGTGCCCCAGCCAGACCTTCTGCCACCCAAAGCCAACCCCCCCAAGGCCCCTGCCAGCCTGGGGCTGCTCTGTCCCAGCTCAAACTGCTGCAGTCCCAAGCACAGCATCTGCATGTATGCCATGGACCACAGCAGTTTGAGCATCTACACATTGCACCAGAGTTTATCATGTCATCTTAATGGCATGTGTAAATGCACCCAGTGGGAGCCAGGGGCAGATCCAGAGAGGTGCAGTGGTGCAGTTGCACCCCCCCCCAACTTTGATTCCTGCTCTATCCAAAGTTTAAAACCAACAGCCTCAGCGGGACAGTGGCATTTCTATTCAAGCAGTGATGAGAGAGCCAACTGACTTCATTATCTTCTCCTGCTAATCTTTCTCCACACCACAGGTGTTAACAACCCTCTATCCTTTTAAATTGTCTTGAGTCTCACTATTCAAACTGTCCTTTATTCTGCAATTTTTCTGTCTACTAGCCATCCTTGGTAATGGCTCTCTTCTATTTCACAGCTTTTGAAGACTGTTTTTATCTCTAGCTAAAAATGTTAACTGAGGTGTGGTAATATTAAATCAGGTGTAGAAATGACTGACAGTGAAGTAGTCATTGAATAAGAGACATATATTTAATTACAATGACTACAGGACTAATGAAACAATAGCTTTTGACTATTTTTTACTATGTTGACTAATTTTGCCTAGTTTGTTGTGCTTTTTTAAACTTTAAACTTAATCTAGCAAATTAATGCACATTTCAATAGTTACATTTGTTTTAATTCTAGTTTTAAACTGAATAATATAGCACTAACCCCCTAGCATATTAATAAAGCATCTAGTTTCTCTTTAACTGGAGAAGAATATGTGCTTTGTCGTATCTGATGATGCACCCCGCTATCTGCACCCCGCTTTTCAAAATCCAATATCTACCCAAAATGGGAGCAGTACTGAGATTAACAGAGGATGTAGAAGGAGTATTTAGGGTTGAATTTGTAGTACTAAAACTTTTTAGTTTAGCTGGGGTCCCTCTCATTAGAGGGTTTTAATTGTCTACCTTGCTGGTTTGTGGAGTATCATCCATGTGGAATTTTGCACTGCTTCAGGCTCAATCATCCTTGTCCAGGGGTGGGAGATTTTTAATTAGCTGAGGAGATGGCAGTGAAAAGCAATAAGTGACTTGCAGATAACAAGGAGGAAGAGAGGGGACTTGTTTGAAATTGTACAACTTTGCTATTCAGCCTTAGGGATAAAGGAACATAAAAGTTCAATAATTTTTGTTTTGAATGGAGGGAGAAAGTAGAGTTTTGCTTTTGAGTTTTCTCAAAAGTCTTCCAAAATGATCCATACGTACCTTTAGGAGCCTGGTGCTGTCTGTTCTAGGGAATGCAGCACCACAAAGCCCCTGATGGAAGACATCATGTTCACTTTAGCCCAGCCAAGGGAGAATGGCACATAGTAACTTGCTTAAATACAAAATGACATGAAAGATATGTCCAGAGGTAATACGGACCCTACTCAAAAAATCACAATAGGTTTTACCATCAGTTTACATCAGAAAGTATGAAACCCTATCTCAACATGTGGTGGGTGCCATAGAGGAAATGGCAAAATTGTCAAGAAAATATTATGCTGACTTTATTTCCTTGTATAGCCACAACTTTAATATATCACATGCTTGAATTACATGTGTGGTAGAAGGAAGCTTCCATTCAATGTTGCCTTTAGCTGCTTTATGTTTTTTGGAATGGTTCCATATAGGACTGTAACAGAGAGCCAGAAGTCTCCTGTTATGTGTGGAGAAAAAGCAGCAGGAAGAGCTAATTACAAAATAAATAGTCAGCCAGGGGGAAAATGTAGGCTTGGAGGGCAGATTGCAGAGCGGGTTTCCTTGCAATAGTCCAGGGGACAAGAGACAAGACACTCCAGCATCAGCAGTAAGCTACCATGGTGGGGTGGATGGATGGGGAGGAGGGAGCCAGCAAGCCTAATTAGAAAGCACCTGTGGGTAGCTGAGGAGGTCACCTGGCTAGAAAGGGTCAGGGCCTGGGAGATACAGGAGCAGGCCTGAGCCAAATCAGTCTGTCTGGCCCTGCAGGCTGGAAGGAAAGAGCTCCTAAGCTGAGAAGCTGCAGAGGACTGCCTGGATATCTCCTGAGCTGACAGGAACCCTACAAATAAAGCCTGGATGGCTAGCAGGGGAATATGACCAGAGTGGGGCAGTTTGTGTTATAGTTATAAGACATACGGTTTTGTTTATTGCTTAAACTGGCAGTTTGGGTGGAACTAGAAAGGGGTGAGAGGAGGTCCCAGAGTGCCAGGGAGGTACGTGAAGCTGTAGCTTGCCAGAGCAGGGTGCAAGCTTCAGTATAGCCCAAGAGGGGCAGAGATAGGGCTGGAGAGCCCAGAGAGGGGCAGCAACTGAAGCCAAGGGCCCACAGCCTGAGAAGGGCAGAAATTAAGAGCCTATGAGAGGCAAATGGGGAGCAGAAGTAAGAGCCCAGGATGGCAAGATAAGGGCTGGAGCTCAAGAAGCCAGATCTGGTGAAGTGGGTCTAGGCAGAAAAGGTCCAGCTAGAGGAAGGGGGCAGAAGCCAGGATGGCTGAGTCCCCGATGAGGGAATGGAGGCATAAGGTGGCCTGGTGGTTTGGGGCAAAGGGCCTAATTATGTGATGATTGGAAACACATGCAAGGCATGGGCACAACTGTAGGGAAGGTTTGGAGGCAGTGATTAGCCCATATGGCAATAAGGCTAGGGACAGACATTCAAAAAAACCTGAACCTGAATTGATTTAATCTTTGCAGGTCAGTCTAACTGGGCTAAGTTAATCAGTTTGTAACTGTGAAGACATCCCCTCTAGACTGAAAAAAATAAAGGCGCATGCCTGCAGTGGCTCAGGCTAGAAGCCAGGGGGCACTAAAGCAGCCCTCCCTTCCCTTTTACTATGCTGAGCTGAGCAGGGGTATGGTCAGGCCCGGGCAGGATGCTCTGGTTAGGGAGGGGTTCCTCCCCACCCCTGGCCAGCCCAGCAGGGAACTGATAACACAGTGTTTATCATCCCATTAAGAAAACAACAGTAACATTACCAGCTACCTGTTGATTCTGCCTTTGTCCCATCTGCCCCAGCTTGGACCATAGCTGGCATGTGGTTTGCTAGCTAATGCTGAGAGGTGTCTGTGTAAGGCGGAGGGGATGGCAAAATCCCTGCTTAGAGGGATGGGGTGGAGGGCAGGAAACAGAAGCCAGGAAGACTCCTGCAGTCTCTGCTGGAGCTGCAGGGAGCAGAGGGGAGGGGCCAGCCCTGCTGTGGAGCAGAGAACCCCGCCCACCCCAGAGAGCATGCCAGGATGCTGGGTGAGTCTGATTTAACTTAAACAAGCAAGGGGTCTGGGCCAGACATTGCATAAACCGGTTTAACCCAAATCAGTTAAGTCTGATACTGCATTCAACCAGATTTATCTCAAATGGGTTTCAGCCATTTTCAGACTGGTTTATGTGCACTGAGCATCTCTCCTGTTACAGGTTTAAACCAGTTTCTGATTACTTAAACCTGTTTATGTGTAATATCTGTCCCTAGCCTCAATATCTTGGGGTATACATTCGGGCTGAGTGGATCAACTAAGTGTGAGGAGTACAGTCCAACAGGATCTGAAGGGGATCTGCTGGCAGGCAGCCAGCATGGAGCTTGCTCCAGGGCCCTGGGGCAACCTCCCTTTCCAAACTTTACTAAGAACATCAAGGCATGGCAGGGAAAGTAAAAGAGGAGCAGAGTAACTCTCACATAAAACAATTGCTGTGAGACTACTTCCCTTCTTATGAATACTTTTGTAGGAAGCTGAGATTAGAGTTTTATTTTTCCCCTTATTGAGAAATATACCTGTTACTCTGTGAATGACACTATCAATTCACAATGCAACTATCATTGCAGCAAATATGTTTTAGAGATTCTGCTTGAGTTTTGATTTTGTTCTTCCTGAAATTTAACCTCAGGGTTATTTTCATAGCATGTTTTAGCTTATCCAGAACATAAAACTTTGTTTCAGTCAAAGAAATGTTTTTTTTAAAGTACAATGAGAATTTTAAAATACATTATAAACACTTTCATCAGCTCAACTACACTAGTAAATTTTAAATGATTTTAGGGCAACCAGAGACTGAAGGGAATTACATTTGGCTGATAATGTGGTTTTGGAGATGAACCCTTGGAAGAATTATGTTTTAATGAAATGGACATGAGGTGGAAATTGCTTGAAAAGGTTAAGGAATGCTGAGTGTCTGCAAAATGAGGTCAGAACGTAGATTGATCCATGTTTTGAAATCATTGAGATAAATAATATATAAAACTACAGCCCATTTACTTTTCTTCATCCCAGTGCAGACAGGTATACCTGATGCATTTGAGTAATTAGACGTCAGCCCTGAAAAAGATTTCCATAGAGCCTTAGGTCTGTACAAAATCTTTTCATAAGATCATGGCTTTGCAATGTACCTATAGGCAGCTGAGTGTGTCAGGTTATTTTAGTGCAATCCCTTGAAAACCCAGCAAATGTTCAATGAATGAATGTGTTTGAGATGAGAGCATTGTGTGTATGCTTGTGGGGAAGTTCTGGATTGCCTGCAAGAGAATTTCAATGAATAACATCATTAAGGGCTCAATACTTCAAGGTGCTGAACATTCTGACTACAGTCCGGCAGAACATTTAAACGTGGACAGATATCATTGATGGCAACAATTTTTTACTTTTTTAATACTGCAAGCAGATTTAGTTTGATATCTTGGTCTGGTTGTTCTATCAGGATGCTCTGTTCCCTTTTTTTTAATTTGCTTCCCTCTCTTCATGTCTCTGGATAAAGTACAACAGTGTGAATGTCAAACGTAGTAGTCAGCAAGACTGTTTAATGTAGATGTGAAGTCTGGGAATTTTTTTGGTGGGAAGCTGCCAATGCTAGTCCAACACAAATAAGAAAATCAATTGTTTCATCTCTGTTTCTATAGTAGGGCATTTCTTTGAAGTTTGTCTCAACCAAAAGTCAAAGAATGAAACCATGGCCCCATGGAAGGTAGTGGCAACACTTAAATTAGCCCCAGCTGCATTGGTTCTCCAGTAATTTAACCTATACAGGCTGCTCTCCTATCCCACTTGCCTGGTAGGAAAAAAACAGGTTTTACTGTACTCTAAGTGGTCTTACAATAGCTGAAAGGGCATGCTAAGAATCATGTACGAAGGGCATCCTGTTGTGATCTCTCTAATTGTTTTTATACAGCGAAAGCAATAAGATTTCTACCTCCCATCTTGTGTATTGTTTTCAAAAATTCAAATCTATTGATAATATTTTAAATAATTCTAATTGATAGAGAATAAAATATAAACTAATTTGTTTCACTTCCTCCTGTATGACCCATTATTTACACACCACAAGTATAATATGGCATCAAAAAAGTACAGTTCTTTAAGCAAGGAGTTGATTGGAGGCTTAATTTACAGGAATAGCAATAAAACAGTGCTCTGTTTAGTACTTCTAGCAGAACATCAATTCAGGAGTCCTTGCTGACTATGTTATATAAAACCTGTAAATCGAATAACTAAACTGGTTGTAATTGACATTGTTTAGCTTTTTCAGTGCCAGACTGTGTTACCATACCTGTTTTGGGATGAAGTCCCTATTTCTACAAAACTTAAGTTCATCACTGATCAGTGACCTATTTTAATATGCCTTAACTTAAACCTAGGTTATGTCAAAATAAGTCACTCTAATTACAAACCAAGAGTGTCCACAGTAAGTCTTGTATTGAAATGAGTAACGGCATGAATTACAAACAGGCTTTTTTAATCCTTATTTCTTTTTAGGTAAGTCCTCAGTTCCTTTACTGTGCATTTTCTGATCAAGCCTTCTTGCTACTTCAGCGGGAGACTACACAAGATGCTAACTGCGCAGTAACCAGAGTTACTGAACAGTTGCGCCGACAAATGGCTTTTTTGTGATGCTGGCTGCACAATAGATTACTGCGCAGTAGTGTCTCATCATGCGTCCCTCCACACAGCGCTATTGTGCAGTAGTCACAGGCTACTGCACACTTAGCATCTCATAGATTCACAGATTCATAGATGTTAGGGTCGGAAGGGACCTCAATAGATCATCGAGTCCGACCCCCTGCATAGGCAGGAAAGAGTGCTGGGTCTAGATGACCCCAGCTAGATACTCATCTAACCTCCTCTTGAAGACCCCCAGGGTAGGGGAGAGCACCACCTCCCTTGGGAGCCCGTTCCAGACCTTGGCCACTCGAACTGTGAAGAAGTTCTTCCTAATGTCCAGTCTAAATCTGCTCTCTGCTAGCTTGTGGCCATTGTTTCTTGAAACCCCTGGGGGCGCCTTGGTGAATAAATAATCACCAATTCCCTTCTGTGCCCCCGTGATGAACTTATAGGCAGCCACAAGGTCGCCTCTCAACCTTCTCTTGCGGAGGCTGAAAAGGTCCAGGTTCTCTAGTCTCTCCTCGTAGGGCTTGGTCTGCAGGCCCTTGACCATACGAGTTGCCCTTCTCTGGACCCTCTCCAGGTTATCCGCATCCCTCTTGAAGTGCGGCGCCCAGAATTGCACGCAGTACTCCAACTGCGGTCTGACCATCGCCCGATAGAGGGGAAGTATCACCTCCTTGGACCTATTCGTCATGCATCTGCTGATGCACGACAAAGTGCCATTGGCTTTTCTGATGGCTTCGTCACACTGCCGGCTCATGTTCATCTTGGAGTCCACTAGGACTCCAAGATCCCTTTCCACCTCTGTGCCACCCAGCAGGTCATTCCCTAGGCTGTAGGTGTGCTGGACATTTTTCCTCCCTAGGTGCAGCACTTTGCATTTCTCCTTGTTGAACTGCATCCTGTTGTTTTCTGCCCGCTTGTCCAACCTATCCAGGTCCACCTGCAGCTGTTCCCTGCCCTCCGGCATGTCCACTTCTCCCCATAGCTTTGTGTCATCTGCAAACTTGGACAGAGTACATTTGACTCCCTCGTCCAAGTCACTGATGAAGACATTAAAGAGTATCGGTCCAAGGACCGAGCCCTGCGGGACCCCACTGCCCACACCCTTCCAGGTCGAGACCGACCCATCCACCCCGACTCCTTGGGTGCGACCCTCTAGCCAATTGGCCACCCACCGGACTGTGTAGTCATCCACATCACAGCCTCTTAACTTGTTCACCAGTATGGGGTGGGATACCGTATCGAAGGCCTTCCTGAAGTCTAAGTATACGACATCCACCCCTCCTCCTGTGTCCAGGCATTTCGTAACCTGGTCATAGAAAGAGACTAGATTGGTCAGGCACGATCTGCCCACCACAAACCCGTGCTGGTTTCCCCTCAGCATAATTTGCCCTGCCGGGCTCTCACAAATGTGAGCCTTGATAATTTTTTCAAAGATTTTACCAAGGATGGAGGTGAGACTGACTGGCCTATAGTTGCCCGGGTCCTCCTTCCTCCCCTTCTTGAAAATGGGGACCACATTGGCCCTTTTCCAGTCCTCCGGGACTTGGCCCATGCGCCACGAGCGTTCAAATATTCCCGCCAGTGGCTCTGCAATGATGTCGGCCAGCGCCTTCAGCACCCTCGGATGGAGCTCATCTGGGCCTGCCGACTTAAAGGCATCCAGTTCTTCCAAGTGACTCTGCACCACCTCAGGATCTACGTATGGAAGTCTGGTGCCTTGCTGCTGCCTCTCTACAACCCCAGTGAGAGACTTGTCGTGCCCCTCGCTTAGGAACACTGAGGCAAAGAACTCGTTGAGGAGTTCAGCCTTGTCTCCCCTATCTGTCACCAATTGTTTCTGCCCATTTAGCAGGGGTCCTGTTCCTCCCTGGGCCTTCCTTTTACTCCCAATATATCTAAAAAACAATTTCTTGTTGTCTTTTACTTGGGTTGCCATCCTCAGCTCCATGGTAGCTTTGGCCCGCCTAACTGCCTCGCTACAAGCACGAGCAGAGGAGGTATATTCATCTTTAGTGATCTCACCCTGTTTCCACTTTTTATGTGCTCCCCTTTTGGCCCTTAGGCTGCCCTGGATTTCTCTGGTCAGCCATGGAAGCCTCCTGGCCCCTTTCCCTTTTTTGCCTCGCTCGGGGATCTTTTTGCTTTGTGCCCGAAGGATCGTTTCCTTAAGGCACAGCCACCCTTCTTGGGCTCCCATCCCTTCAAAACTCCTACTCTGCAGTGCGTCCTTGACTAATCGCCTGAGTTCATTGAGATCAGCTTTCCTAAAGTCTAGCACTTTCACCCTACTAGTTACCTTACCCACTCGACGTCTTATGTTGAATTCTATTATTAGGTGATCACTGTCTCCCAAATGGCTACCGATCTGGAGGTCCCCTATCATGTCATCCCCTGTTGCCAATACCAGATCCAGTGTGGCATTCCCCCTAGTGGGACCGTGTACCTCCTGTGTCAGGTGGAGGTCCTGTACACAGGTTAGAAACCTGCGTGAGTGATGGGACCTTGCTGTCTGCGTCTCCCAGCAGATGTCCGGGTAGTTTAGGTCCCCCATGACTACCGCCTCTTTAGCTTTTATGGTCTCCGAGAGTTGCCTCAGGAGCCCCGCATCTATTTCTTCCCCTTGGTGTGGGGGTCTATAGCAGACCCCTACCACCAAATCCCTTTCTCCTTGCCCCCCATGTAGCCTAACCCACAATCCTTCTACTTCCTCAACCTTGGATTCTGTCTTGATGAGGGTTGATGTATATTGCTCACTGACATAAAGTGCAACCCCCCCCCTTTCTTCCCCGACCTGTCCTTTCTGTACAATCTATAGCCCTCAATATGTACTGCCCAGTCATGGGATGAATCCCACCAGGTCTCTGTTAGCCCCACTAAGTCATAGGTGTTTAGTGCAAGCAGGAGCGCTAGTTCATCCTGCTTGTTCCCCATGCTCCTAGCATTAGTATATAGGCACTTGAGCCCTGCGACTGGTGCCTTTGCTGCCCCCCCGCTCCGAGTCCCAAGGGGCCCATTGTTTCTTACCTTCTTGTTTCTTACCTGTTCTGTAGTGCTGGTCTCCCCATGGCTTTCAGGTTTCCAATGTCCTCCTTCTTCAGGCTGGGCTGTCCTTGTGGGTGCCACATGGTTTGGTGGTCCACAGCTTCCCCTGCCCTCGTACTCCCCTCCCCCCGACGAGCCTAGTTTAAAGCCCACCGGAGGAGATCCGCCAACCTAGTAGAAAACACACGCTTACCTTTGGGGGACAGGTGAAGCCCATCCCAGCTTGTCCATCTCGTATGGACAAGACCATTGAGAAATATTTTTGTTGGTAGTGATCAAGGACCGCTGAACTTATCCAATAATAATAATACTCAGATTTTTGCTCATATGACATTTTTTCAGAGACCCAGAATGATAAATTGTTCTGAGATTACTCAGAAAGCCTCTTTTCAACCACTTCATGTAACCAGATTGTGATAGCTTTATGATCACAGTCTTTATGGGACTGATCCCAAGCTGACTGAAATGAGGAGAGAGACTCCAAGGCTCAAAGGTTACTAATACAATTACTTTTTACATCAGATAGAACAAGAAATATGCAGATCTAGACAAAACAATAAGCACTTAGAACCATTCACCTGATTCAGTTTCCTCAGTGCTTTTGAGTATTTAGGCTTAGGTCAGAAGGATTTACAGAGACCATAATCCTTTCAGTCTAGTATTACTTCTGCACACGGCTTGTAGTCTGAAATTTGAAGTTTCCTCTTGCTTTTGGACTCAGCATCTTGCTTCTATTCCTTTCTCCTCCTCTCTAAAGTGACCAATGTAAGACCTTTCTAAAACCCCAGTTCCCTTTGTCAAATGATTGCTTTACCAGCCTCCTTAAGTGATCAAAGCCACCCACTAGGTGACTGATCCATTGCTTAATCACCAGTCCACTTTAACAGAGTGTTTCTATCATAGAAAGCCGGCACATGACAATACAATTGTTTAGGGTTTGGTGATCCTCCTTTGTTAGCTCTGTGTACCTATCCTCTAGGATAGAAGTAGGCAACCTTTGGCCTGTGGGCTGGATCTGGCTCACAGAACCATTGCATCCTGCCTGCAGAACTGGGGCTTCAGTAATGGGAGCATCACCCACACCATACCACTCTGTGGCTGGGCAGCTGATGTAGTACCACCCTGCAGATGGATGGAAGGGAGAAGCCACTGGGTCCTAGCACTGGCCTACCTTAGACCCAAGCTGGGTCATTCCAACCTGCCCCTGGGAAACATTGCCAAGTCCAGTGTTCAAAATGTAGCTTGTAGTGCAACAGAGAGAGAGAGAGTTTATCATCTCAATTAATACATTTGTACCTAAACCACTATCATAATTGCCTACAGCAGTTCCTATTAAAAGTTTGATATTTACCAAGACTGACTATATAGTAGTATCTGAAGTGCTGCAATATCTCCTCATTAACTAGCTTGTAAATCCTTTGGGTCCGGGATAATCTTTTTTGTTTCTTTGTTTGTATGTTGCCTGGTGCAATAGGGTCCTGGTCCCTGAGTAGGGTTTGTAGGTGCTATGCTAATACAGATAAGATATTATTAAAATTATTTAAAAGATAAAGAAGTGCAGTAATTTCAAATATCACTTTGTAGCCTCTGTTAGTAAGCATGCCATGTATTTTGTAACAAGTATTTGGAAAATACCGTAATACTGGTACATTGAAAGATAATTTTCAAAATAGTATTCTTTATTAATTTTGTCTGTGTCGGGTCCTTTATTTCTTAACGATGTATAGCATGTCCTTCTACATATCTCTCTTAACTCAGCAAAGCAGGGTAAATGAACTTGTAAGATTCATACCACTTATTTTATTGTTGTCAAAAATGCATTTATAATCTCCTAAAAACTAAGCAGCTCTCTATTACTTGATCAAATAGGGTAGGGTTTATAACTGTAAGATAGAAGAAATTAATAATTGAAGTCAATCAATCTTTTTCTCTTCTTTTTCAACATTTTACTCTTTTAAGGTCAGATTTTGGCTACATACAACCCATCAGTCTTAATCTGCGACCAAAAATGTGCTTCATGAAGCTCACTGAGCTCTTATCAGCATTAGAGTTTATAGAAAGGATTATGAATGATATGAACAAATTACTTAGCGGAACCTAGTTGCACATTTCAAAGAGCAATGTCCTAAATGTCCTAAAATATCATACAAAAGATAAACAGCAGAAATGTTTCCAATTAATATCACAGACTATTTTGCAAAGCAATGATGATGTTAGGACTATAATTTGAACTATGGTTTTAACTTAAGCAAATATATAGAGAATATGGATGACGAGTTAAGCTGTATAAAGCCTTTCTTCTAAATCCAGATGTAGGCATTAACTCACATATTTGTGATGGCATGCTTATTTACTAAGTGCAAAGATGGTTACAGAAAGGCTTTCCTGACTGAGGATAAAAGCTGGAGTACTCTTTAATTTTGGTTACTGCCAGGCTCATTTCAGCAACCACAATAGTTACTTGGCTCCCTACCAAAAAGTGGCAATACAGTACTTACATGTCTATGGATCAAAATTAGATGAAAAATTGCTGTTTCTCATCTCCAAAGCCATTTGCTGCACATTTTATAGGCCTCAAGATGCCTTTTGTAATATGTGATAACAGAGCCAACTGAAGCATCTGCCTGGAAAGAGATTACTTTAATTATGGACTCAATGTCCTATTTTCTGCAAGTGATCCCCAGAGAGTATCGTACTGCAGGATGAGAGGTGTTATGATGCACATTAAAACCTACAAGTACAAAAAGGCTGTAAAAGTGAGACAAGGACACCTATAAACTCCCCATTCTTGTAGTCAGTTGCTAAAAAATAACCCTGTACTCTCTAATGATAACTTTTTAATTAATCTAACACCTGTTATACCAAACTTCCATTTAAATTGGAAAAATGAACCTAAAAAAGAAAAACATCTTACACTTGCTCCTCACAGTGTATTATGAATGGTCCTATTTTTAACATGTTCATGTTTTCCTATCAGCCGTTTTGCAATATAATAATTTCTGCCAGTGTTCTATAATATAACATTGGTAATGCTGACTATATGGAGATATAGAGAGATACATATAGATATCAAAGTGTTGTTTTTCTCTATTCCTGTCCTTGGTAACATTAAGAATTCATTCACTAATTCACTCTAATAACACTGACCATGATGAATTCTTTTAGTATTTCTGTGGATGTCATGTATGCTTACACAGAAATTCTGTGTAAATCAGCATTAATTTGACATTATTTAGTGTGTACTTAAAATATTTTTTTTATTCTGCCCTTTTTAACTAAGAAACCAGAGTTCCTTATTAGCAGCTCTTGAGTTGAGGAATTAAAAGGTTCTTTCCTGTTAAAAGAGCATGATTTTTTTTAAATGCTATTAATATGCATATGGACAATCTCCCCAAAATACGTAGGACTGAAATTTGTCAAAGCCTAAAGAGCAGAACAACATCTGCTGAACAAATGAAAGTTTAACAAAAATAAAATAATAGACTTAAATTTCAAAAAATCCAAAAGCTATAGGCCAGCTCAAGATTGGTCCCATAGGCACCTAAAAGGGGCTTTGCTGGAATTCAGGTGTTTTAAGTCCCAAAAAGCAATCTAGATTGGCTTTGCCTCCACAGCCACAAAACACATTTGGTGCCTTCATTTTGCAGAGTTCCTTAGATGTCTACAGTTGGGCTTCTGTGCATGCTCCAATGCAATCCAGATTGAGCACCTATTTCCCTAACTCCCACACAAGCTCCACTGAGATCTTGATTAGTGCTGAGAGATGCCTGAAGTCTGGCTAGGTCCCCAGTGTGTCAGGCATTCACAGGACAGGCCTAATGCCTGATTGATATGGATAGCAACATTTAGTTCAGTATAGTACGTAGTACTCTATCACTACCTTACATAGCAGGATTGCTGGTGAATAGCCATAATTCCTTACTCTTCACAAAACCTGGCAATTGAAAGTATGTGGGACATGCCAAGCAAGAAAATGAAGAACACTAGGAAAGGAGCATCCCAGCTTCCTTTGTAAGCAAATATCACTTGGAAATACACTACTTTGCACATGACAGTCTATCAGGAGAAACTCATACCACTTGGAGGCTGGCGAAGAATCTAGTCTTCTTCATCTTCCTGCACATAATGCAGATCAGCAATTCATTATGGTAGACAATCCCCAAAAGAACAAACCCTTGTGCACTTATATTGTTGTGGCTGTTTTAGACTTTGTCCAATTTCATCCTGTGTATTTTAGGGAGATTGTCTGTACATCCTTTACCACAGTGGTATATTAGAAGCATTTAAAAAAAAGGCTGGACCAAGACTAAATCCTTTTCCCTCTGTGAGATGCATGTGGATAGGGAGTCAACAGTGCAACTGCCATTTGTGTGCTTTATTTAGCTGAAGCACAGAATATTTGGTTTCTTTTAACCTGCACCACTAACCTTGGCTATGAACCTATACCATGCAGGCTGTGGGGCCTCTAGGGGGACTTTCCTACTGGCTCAGACAAGCTGACTTTTCCTTTGGTTAGACTGGCCTTCTTGGAGCTAGTGTGATGACCCTTCCAGGGCTGGCATTGCTTAAATCAAAGATATTTTTAGTCGATTGTGTTTTAAGTAGTATGCACAAGTTAGGTCATATTACTACCATCCACTTGCAATTTGTATTCTAATGACTTTGAGGGTGAAAATTTGCCACTACAGGGAGCATAGTATAGTAGCGTAAATATTCTGTGGGCATGTCTACATGAGACTCTTAACTTGGCATTAGCATAGTTTACTGAGAAGTAAGCATGTACACATGCTTACCTCACAATAAACCTCCCTGATCCCGAGTAAATTGCAAATACATGTAGCAAATTTACTCTGGATTAGTAATGGCACCGTAGCACTCATGTAGATGCCTGACTGGGAGCAAAATCTGCTCCCAGTCAACCATTCACCAGGGGGCAGAAGATGCCCCTGGGAGCTGCCTGCTGCTGGGGTGGACTCTGTCACAGGAGTCTGGGCATGGGCTATGTCCCCCTGCTCCAGCAGCAGGGAGCTCCAAGCCCCCAGCTCCCAGGTTGTGGGACTCAGCCTGGGAGATAAGGGTCTTCCAGCCCGAGACCTGACTCCAGGGTCATCCCTGTGTGGAGCAAATCAGGGCAAATACCCCGGGCCTTGCACTTTGGGGGGCCCTGTGGAGCTGGGGCGGCTTCGCGTCCGGCCGCATACCACCCCCACCCCCCCACACCATGTCCAGGCCCCACACAGGCTTATATGCCCCAGGCCCCACACCCTGATACGGTCGTCTCTGCCTGCCCCTGACTGGGACAGTTCCCAGCCAGTCTCAGGCTGCACAGAGAAGCTGGGCATCCTGGAGGTGGCTGGGGACTGTCTTGTTTTGGGCAGTCCCCAGCCAGCTCCAGGTTGCACCTGCAGACTTCCCCTCACAGCCTGGGCCTGGCTGGAAACCATTCTGGTCAGGAGCAGGTCCCAGCCCCATGTCCTGATCAGGTGATTGAGGCGTGGAGCTTGGAAAGAGCTGCAGGAGTGGGGCAGGTCCATCAGTGGGGCAGCTAGCAGTGACCTAACTGCTACCTACCCCACTGGTGGATTGGGGCAGGGGGCTGGGACCTGCACCTCCCTTGCAGTTCTTTCCAAGCCCCATGCCTCTGATTGGAGAGCCAGGACCAGGATCTCTCTGGTGCTAGGGCAGGGGGACATTGTCCCCACCCCAGCAGCAGGCAGCCCCGCAGGACTAGGAGACCACTATCTCCCTGCCAGCCCCTGAGCTAGCACCCAGGGGGGACCTGGAGCTCCCCCCAGTGGTGGCAGGGGCCCACTGCAGCATGTCAGGGAACTTGGAGCAAATTTTCTCCCTAGTCTTTGCATGTGTAGCTGCCTGCCCAAAACCCCTTACTCTGGAGTATCTTACACCAGAGTAAATTTGGGCCGGAGTAAATGCATGTGTAGACATGCGCAGTTTTATTATTTGATTGCAGCAAAGAAGAGTTGCAAGAGTCATCAGCGTTCAGTTACATTTTGAATTTCTTTCTGATTCTTGTTCTTTGCATTACCTCTTAATGCAAAGCAAGCGAGAAATACAGCCTCTTCCCACTTACTCTCTTCTTACAGTTATGGGAATGATGATTAGCTAAACTACAAAACCTGAGAGAGACCAGGCTCCTTACAGAGCTTCTCCTGACATATCAGCAGAGCCCTCTACTGGAGATGCAACATATGCCAGCAAAAGGAATTATTCTGCCTGTAGAGGTACATTGGCTGCCCAAATCCAATCATCATAAATGTGCCCATGTTGCAGCATTTCTTTGTTTGTTTTGGCATAGCTTTGTTCACTAAGGGATACGTTTTTCACACTCCTAACAGTCATATTGCCATGCTGGCAGACATTTGTAGTGTAGACCAAGCTAAGAGGCAGCCTGTAAATGCACTTTTGTAACTTTGTGCTTTGCTCCAGAGGAGAAGTGAATTGTGCCAGACCTGTACCTGGTGCACCTTACTTCCTTCTAGGACAGCTATGATGGCAGCACACTGAGGAGTGAAGCCAGGGCTCCCCTCGTTCCCTGTCTACCAATATAGTCAGAATAGTGATGCTTTGGTGGCTACCATCTTTTGGCTGTACATATTGACAATGCAATAGTCTGCATAAAGGAAAAAAGAAGGACATCTGCTTTCCTTTCCTCCCCCAACATGGCTAAATAAAGCATCTTTTGATTGAGCCTTAGTCATGTAATTCACCAAAAATTTATCTCTGTTGAATTCAAAGGTTTTCCACTTGTAGCCTATGCTATGACTAGCCATTGTAGGGGTGCGGATGAGTGCCTGGGACAAAGCAGAAGTGACGAATTCCAGCTCATGTTCACAATTGCAAACATGCAGCTGCTGGGTTCAGTCACTTTTTTGTTTTTGCTCCTACCTCAGGTTAGTACCTGGGGCAGTTGCCCCTTTTCCCCCACCTTCCTCCCCCCCACAAGTTATGCCACTGACTACAACTTCAAGGAATATTTTCAAGGTAGGCTAACATGTTTTTGTGCAAATAGTTTTTCCTGTCAAATTATTCCAATTCGTATTTCTTGAATGCCTGAGTTAAAACAGGCTCTTTGGCAGCATATCTTCCTCTTGTTAAGGAGCTCACTTGTAGGTCCCAACAGCAGGCTTGCTTCTGGGAATAATGGAGTATTTGACAATCCCAGAAGGATTATAGGAGGGCTCTCAGAGCACCCAAATCATTCAGTGATAGGGTCTGACTATCCAAATGTGCAGGAGCTACATCCTAGAAATGTATACAAGGTCACCAATTGTAGCAATGCATTTTGATGTGGTTCAGTGACTCTCGTGCCATCCCCATAGCACTGCTGGAATACAAGGACTGTTTTGTGCTCCTGGACTGGGGATACAAAGGAGTAGAAAGATTCTTTCCGCATCTCCTCTTCTGTCTTGCATAAACTAAACTCTATTAAGTCTTAATATTTGGCATGCAGGAGTAGTCTTCTGTGTTTGCCATGCTTTGTTTCTAAGCATTTCCCATTTCATATAATTTTGATACATTTATCCTTGTTTTAATGTGATTCCTCATGCCCAAATCTGATAACTCATGTCAGGGACCCTGGTTTTCTCTGATTTAAAAAAATCCCCAATTTTTGGTTAAAAAAGTAACCCCTAATCCACATTTTTCCATGATTAAAATGAAACACCACTATATATGTATCTATATATTAGTGGTGTTTCATTTAAATCATGGAAAAATGTGGATTTGGGATTACTTTTCTTAACTGAAAATTGGAAAAAACCAGGATACCTGAATGGATTATGAATTATTCTTTCACTTCTTACAATCATGATGGGTAGTGCTACTGTAGCTTGATCTTTGACCATATCTAGGAGCTCATACATTAGATCAGTGGTTCTCAATCTTTTTAAGCTCAAGGCACCCCTTGTTAAACTGGGGCACCCCACAGAAAATACCAGCTCCTACCTTTCACTTGTTTTTTGTTTATGGAAAAATAATAGAGCAACTCTTCTGTTGCAAAGCACTCAGAAAGACCACATCAAGTAAGAATGGTTTTGACACCACAGATTTCTGTTTGAAACCTCTGGCTTTATCTTCCTGAAGCATTTCAGGAAGGTGCTTTATAATTCCAAATTGTAGTTATTGTCGAGTCAAATGAATTCAAGTCTCTAAGAGAACTCTATTATTTTTGTCCTTCAGAACACCTCCGGAATTTTTAAACATTTGTTACAGTATTTCTGGGGCTTCCTTTGCTATCAATCTGGGGCTTGATAAGAAAACCCCTTGCAACTACTTTCAAAGGCTTCTGTGGTCACAGAAACCAATGAGCAGGAGAAATGTGAGAACAAAGTGTCCTGTTTTGATTCTTAAGTAGAGTACAATCCATATTCTCCTTAGTCTAGGTTCTTTGCTCTTTGCCAAGATGAGAGTTTATGAATTAACTGGGATACATATAGCAACAGCAAATATCTGCACCCATTTAGCACCCCGAGTGCTTCAGTGGATCAGGGAGGAAGCACCATTTGAAGTTAAAGCCACAGCAAACAGTTAAGAGCCTTGTCCTGAATTCAACAACCTATTGTGAATTAAAATGTTGTGAACCATCCAGATGTCATTGATTCAGAATCTGCTCTTTGGGTGCTTACACAAGTTACATTTTTTTCCACAATCAGGTCCCTGACAGCACTCTACAGTCGTGACATAACACACGTGCATGGCTGCAGAGTGCTTTTAAAATGGCCCATCACACAAAAAATTAATCCTCGTCAAATGAAGCGTTAGATGAAGGTACACTAAAGTACAACATCTTAGGGAACTTGTGTTCCTTTGAGGGTTAATATTTCACACTTTGCAGGGCTGTCAGTGGGGGAGGGAGGGGAAAAGGGAGGGGAAAGCAGTAGGATGGAGCTGCTGGCTGGGCTTTTTCTGGCTGGAGCTGGAGGGAGAGGGTGGAGTTAAATGGAGCCACCTTGCTTTGTGGGCCCATGCCCCCAGCTACCCCAGCTGGGAGATTGGAGGAAACCAAGCTGGGCCTGCTAGGTGAGGGGGCTCCCTTCCCCCACCCCACCTGGGCCTCTTGACAGTGGCAGCAGCAGCTGCCAGCTTAGCTTTGCAGTGGCTGGAGCTGAAGGGAGGGACAGGGTGGAACAGAGCCCCCCTTGCCTTGTGGGCCTGGCCTGGCTCCCCCAGTACCCTAGCCAGGATAGCTGGGGGGGACCCATGAGGTGAGGGGGCTTTGTTTCCCACTTCCAGCTCTGACCAAGCAAAGCCCAGCCAGCAGTTTCATACTGCTTCATCTCCCTTCCCCTCCGTCCCCTGCTGACAGCCCTGGAGCTGTGGGGCAGGGGCTGGGAAGAGCAGCAGTTCGACAGCCTCCTCAGAGGTTTCTGGAGTGGCCTCACCTGCTAGACAGGGCCGGTACAGGCACACTTGATCCCCTGCCCCCCAACCCAACAGGCAAACATCTCTGTGTTATGGGGTGGACCCTAACTCATGGTGCTTTGTATACATCACCATGCATAAGAGTACAGACCCTAAATGTCTGTAGGCATCCTTTATTTGTGTGAAATTGGGAACCAGAGTTCATGCAAACATCCCCTTAAAGATATTTGAAATGGATGAGCTGATATTTAGTACCTATTTTGGGGTGCTCAAGTGCCAGCCCATGGGCCAGATCTGGTCCCTGGCACCATATGATCTGGCTCACAGGGCTCCCTACAGGTCTGTGACCCTGCTGTGGCCCTGAGCACTAGATTGGGAGGTGTAGGGCCCAATCCTGGTGCGTGGAGACAGGCAGAAGTGGCGTGGGACCCCAGAGTTCAATCCTGACATGCAGGACGATGTGGAGATGGCATGGGACTCTAGGCCTAATGCCTATCTGCACAGGTCCAGGTGGAGGTGGCTCAGGGCCCCAGAGCCTGCTCCCAGCATGTGAGGTAGGCAGAGGCAGCACAGGGCGCCAGGTCCCAATCCTGGCATGCAGGGTTTAATCCAGCCCTGTGGATTGGCCCCACACTACTCTTCTGGCCTGTGGAGTCAAAAGGTTGAGCACCACTGACTTAGACTGTCACTGGAGACTTCATGTGCCCTCTTCATTGTCTTCAGAAAAATGGGAATTTTCTCCAAACTTCAGAAGGAAGAGGGACTATCCCAGGACATGATGGGGGAAAGCAGAATAGTGGAAGGAGGCAGGGAGGATTTCAGAGCTTGTTGAAACTACAAAGCCTAAACTAAACTATGAAATTTGGATGATCTTCATTACAATTTCAAATTTAATAACAAAACTAAGGCAAATGTAACATGTGCTTTGCCTGACTCTGGAAGTTTTGCACTGTTCTAGTGAACTGTTTTACTAATTTCTTTAACCTACCTTCTGATTTAATCTGAAGTATGAATAAATACAATTTTAATAAACCTTGTTTATTTTTTGTTTTAAATTGGCAAAATAATAATGTTATTAGGATTTATTCTTTGTGTAAGAAGTTTGAGCCTAGAATACATTTCATGGTTGATTTATGAACTCCTTGAAAAAAGGTTTGTAATGAAATTCTGACAGACCCTTAACTAAATTAGCATAACAAATGGCAGTGTAATAATACCTTTCATGCTTGTGCATTCCTGTGGATTTACTCTCACTAAGAGGGCACTTGCCAAAGGCTGAAAGTACTTTTAACCACAGTTGGGCTGCGTGCTATAGAGCATTCACCAGCTGAAAGTTGACTGCCTGCTGCAAATTTCTGAAGCTGTACATTCAGAGAGTCTGTGTGGCTGAAGTTAAAAACAGCAGTAGCGTTATCAAAACAGCTTCAAACTAAGAATAGCTGCTTTCAGTTACTGATTGATTACAAGCCACTGTAGCAAAGCATGAAAAGTATAACATTTACTTTAGGTAGTTTCAGGCATTCATAAGAATTTGAAGTTAGAACAAAAATAGTAGCTAGAAAAGAGGTAATGATTTTCTGATCTTGACTGTCTTAGTTTCTCAATGTTCTAAAACTATTTTTGATCAGTCTTGGAAATGGGGTCAGATCCTCAGTTTATGTATATGATATTTGCATCTTTGCATCAAACTGTTCATAGTTGCTTTGGGGGTACCTGCACAGAAGCCAGTGGAATAAAATGTTGTTGAACCTTTGCAATTTTATCACAATAAAATGACTCTCTGAAAAATTCTGCACTGTGACTGCCAAATCTGGCATACATGAGATCATTGGTGTGCCACCCAGATTTTCTATCTGATACACTTTAAAATTATTACATTGACCACAGTCTGAACATGGAGTGTAATGAAATGAATCACAAATCAATGAAACTATGTAACTGTTAACATATAATGGATCTGGAGGTATTTGGAGTAGAAATAGGGCAGAGATCACAAATTATACCCTCCATAGATTAAAACAATTACAATACAGTCCTTAATTTCACTGCTGATGTGGAATTATAGAAGAATGAAACCATATTTTCAGTATTGGTGTCATTTTATGTAGATTGTAGTTATGTTTGCATCCTAAAAGCTTACTTTAATGAATGTTACACTGAATGACTAGTTCAAAGGAGAAGTTAAAATGGGAGAGAGAATTCCAAATTGGACAGTCAGGGAGACTAACTGCTTATTGTGTGTCCCATCTGGCAGATCTGTGGGGTTATTTTAGGAAATATGAAAATGGGTGGGAATAGGAAAACTGAACTGGAAAATACAAAAGGAGTCAGTCTGTGGTGAGACAACTAGGTCCTTCAAGATGCCAAGGGGGCTCAAGCTAAATCAAGGGCTCTGTTCAAAAAGGAAGAGCCCTGCCCAAGGAAACTAAGGATAAAGCTGACGTTACAGGAAGTCAATTTAATTTTTGTTCCAGTAAGTTTCTTTTCAGCTTTTCAGACATTTATATACCTCTCAAATTCCCAAATATTTATTCTCTTTGGCACATGTGGGAAGGAAGAAAAATTATTGGATACTTTTAATAACGGAATTATTTTCCATTTTTTTTGAGCATTGGGTATGATCTTTCACCCTTCTTTGATAGTAACATTATGTTAATTGCAAGGAATATCCTATATCAGTCTGGTGTTTTTTTTCTTTATGACTATAAAAGGAAAATCAAGGCAGTAAAATATTACTGTCTTCCAAATTCATTTGGGATTTTTATCATCTGTCTAAAAGACTATTATTACATGAGCAAGTTGATAGTCATCATTGACTTTCAGTAACTCTCTGCCTTCTTGGAGTTAGTAGATTTCTTACCTACTCTCGAGCAGATATCCAAGCTATGAACATGTGACCCACTTTCTTCCAGGAAACAAACAGCCCAATCCAACTCCTCTTAAAATTGATGACCAGATCCCATTGATTTAATGGGAGTTAGATCAGGTCCCAACAGTAGGTGATGTATAGTCCATAGCTTATGTATAGTCCATAGCTTGATCATGAGACATGTTAGCAGGCTATCTAAGGTAGATGTTATAATGTAGATGTTATAAATGTAGAGATATACCTGTGTCTGGATTTGGTTCTGAAAATGAGGTGCCTATATTCATATTTGCATACCTTATAACTATCCTAATTTTCAAAGGTTTCAGGGATCCGCAGCTACACACGTGGTTCCCTAGAATATCGCAGTCAGGCTGATTGTTAAAGGCCAGATACAATAAGGCACTTCAGTGCCTGAAAGTTAGGTGTTGCAAAGAATAGGCTGATGGGTGATGGTTGCTGAGGTTGCAAGGAAATTGATAAAGAAATCCAGATTTAAATAGTAGTAGTAGTAGGCATCTATCTGTTTCACAAGACCGTTGAACCAAGTAAGGTATACTATCCTGAATATGGTGCAGAGTTCTTCTGAAGGTTTCTTGTTTCTTCTGTATGTTGGGCTCTTTTGTCAAAAGTGTTCATTCCATACTTAGACTGTTTTCAAGTACTTTGATCATAGATTCATAGATTTTTAGAGTCAGAAGGGATCTCAGTAGATCATCGAGTCTGACCCCTGTGCTGGGCAGGAAAGAGCGCTGGGGTCAGATGACCCCGGCTAGGTGCTTGTCTAGTCTCCTCTTAAAGACCTCCAAGGTAGGAGAGAGCACCACCTCCCTTGCCCCGCCCCCCCCGATGAATTTGCAGATGGCCACAAAATACCCTCTCAGCCTTCTTTTGCGGAGGATGAAGAGATTCAATCTCAATCCCTTCAATCCCTCAATCTCTTCTCGTAGGATCTTACCTGGAGGCCCTTAACCATATGAGTAGCCCTCCACTGGACCCTCTCAAGGTTATCCTCATCCCTCTTGAAATGCGGTGACCAGAACTGGATGCAGTACTCCAGCTGCAGTCTTACCAATGCTGCATAAACGGGAAGTAATCACCTCCTTAGACCTGCTCATGATGCATCTTCTAATATATGAAAGAGTGCGGTTAGCTTTACTTATCACTTCGTCACATTGACAACTCATGTACATCTTGGAGTTAACTATGACTCTGAGATCCCTTTCTGCTGTTGTGCTGCTTAGAAAGTTACCTCCCAGTCTGTAGGTGTGTTGGTGATTCTTTCTCTCTAGATGGAGACTTTGCATTTATCTTTGTTAAACTGCATCCTATTCTGTTCTGCATCCAACCTGTCCAAATCCACCTGAATCCCTGCCCTCCAATGTGTTTACTTTGCCCCATAATTTGGTGTCATCTGCAAATTTGGACAAAGTGCTTTTCACGTCCTCATCCAAGTCACTGATGAAGATATTGAACAGCACTGGTCCAAGGACCAAACCTTGGGGAACTCCACTGCCTACATTTTTCTAGGTCAACAACGGCTCATCCACCATCACCCTCTGGGTGCGTCCCATAAGCCAATTTGCCACCCACCTGACTGTGTAATAATCTACGTCATAACCACAACCATTTATTTATAAGAATGGGAGGCGACACTGTATCAAAGGCCTTTTTAAAATCCAAGTTGATGACATCTACCTCAACTCCTACATCTAACCATTTTGGGACCTGGTCATAAAAAAAAACAGTCAGGCAGGATCTACCTGCTATGAAGCCATGCTGGTTGCCCTTCAGCATTATTTTTTCTACTGGACTCCCACAAATGTGACCCTTAATAACTTTTTCAAAGGTTTTCCCAAGGATAGAGGTGAGGTTAACTGGCCTATAGTTACCCAGATCATCCTTTCTCCCCTTCCTGAAAATAGGGACCACATCCAATCCACATTGGAGCCTCAGCAGTATTCTCCTAGTTGTTTGGCTTGATGTTCATTGCCTTCATATCTCTCTTGAAAGCATCTTTGAACCAGAGATAAATATGCCCATGTGTTCTTCTTACTGTAAAGAGTTCTCCATGCTGATATGGCTTACATCAGATAATGTAAACTACATTGAATTTGGACATGCGGTTACCCTAGAATAGGTGTAACACTCATTGGTGTCACTTTACCCCTGATTTTTCTTAAAGTAATTCTGTACCAGCAATCAACCAAGTTCAGTAAGGTATAATGGTACTTCATGTGTCTGCTCCTCTTATACACCAGTGTAGAGAGACATGTTACACTAGTGTAAATGTGCTGTGTGAGTCATGCCCTAAGGAACTTTTAAGGTGAAAAACAAAGCTTTTCAGAGTTGTGACGTTGGACTTGGGTTCCTATAACAGGGAGCCAAAGGCTCCTGTTACTAAAAAGACAAAGGCACAGCAGACTCGTCTGGCTAGGTCTACATAAGACGCTTTCCTGCAAAGTAAAGCTAATTACTTTATAGTAAGCATCACTGTTTATACATGCTGACCCTTACTGTGCAGTAATTACCTCTACTTGACAGTAAATTTGCTACCTACAAATGCAAGTAGCAAATTAACTGCCACGTAATTACTGTACAGTACAGAATGTGTTGATGGCTGACTGGGAGCAAATTTGCAGGGGCTTCTGACCTGGGACAGTTCCTGCCTCCCTGCACAAAGGGAAATACAGCTAAGAAGGAGGTCGGGGGTCCACGGGAGATCTCCCCGGCCAGCTTCTGCGGCTGGGAACTGCATAGTGCCGGAGTGGCTGGCTGGCTGGTGGGCAGGCAGTGGGGAGGGGAGGAGGGGGGAAATGGCTGCAGCAGGTGGGGGGGAAGAGGTTGACTGGGCTGGCTCCTGCGGTCCTGATGCTGCCGCTGGGACCCATGTGGTGCCGGAGTGGTCAGCTGGCTGGCAGGCGGGCAGTGGGGAGGAGGGGCGGCGCGGGAGGCGAGAAATGAGGGGGAAGAGGCAGTGAGTGAGTGTGTGGAGTGCAGTGACAGCAGAGCAGAAGCAGGGGGCCTGTGCCAGTGCACTGAGGCCAGCACTGGCAGGGCCCAGAGTGGGGCAGTAGGAGTGTGGGGCTGGGCTGTCAGGGGCTCTATGGATCTGGGCCAGCTCCCTCCTCTCCCTGCTTGAGCAGTGCAGCCTGGCTCCATAGAGCCCTACCAGCCTGGACCCCATACTCCTTCCACCCCACTCTGGGCCCCACCAATGCCGGTCCTGATGCACTGCTGTTGGCCCCGCACTCTTGCCCAGCTGTTGCTGTACTCCATGCACCTGCTAGCTGCCCCTTCCCCCTGTCTGCCACAGCCATTTCCCCACTTCCCCCTCCACCTGCCTGCCCACCAGCCAGCTACTCTAGCACCATGTGGTTCCCAGCTGCAGCACCAGAACCACAGGAGTAGCTGGGACATGGTACTGAAGCAATCAGTGGGGAGCAGGGATGGGACAGGGAAGTGGCAGTAGAAGGGTAGCAGTGGCAGATGGGGGGGGCAAGTGGCAGTAAGCAGGAGTACAGGGTGTACACTGGTGCCCTAGGGCCAGGAGCAGCAGAAGCACAGAGCCCGAGCTTGCAGAAACAATGGCAGGGACTCTGCGTGCCACAGGGGGAGGGGGAGGGTGGGCTGTGGGCAAACACTCCCCCTTGATGCAAGCCACAACCCTCAACAGCCACCCTCAACAGCCCCACATACTCATACCCCCATACCTTTCCACCCCCCACAACTCACACAGACACATACCCTCCCACCTACACCCTTCCACAATATACAAGAGTAAGACTTCATTTGAAGCTTGTATACTATCACCTTTATGTACACTACTCAAACACATGTAAATCAGGACAAAAACATGTTTTTAAATGAAATTAATGAATGTTGTAGTACATGTTTGATTTTTAGAATATAATTTGGTATTTTTCTGGTTCAGCGATGGCAAACCTCCTTGCTGAAAGAAGTAATTCCTGAGGGTAGGGAGAGGGACTTTTGGTGGCAAAGGTCAGGAGTTAGGGGGCAGGACTTCTGGTCCCAAGATGGTAACCAGGGGTGGGGCACCAGTCAAGGGGTGGGTCTACCCATGCGGCCTTTGATGGCCTGCCAAAACTTGGTAAGTGGCCCTCCACCCGAAATAATTGCCCACCTCTGGACTAAGGAGTCACCTGACCTAAGTGTGTAGGGCTCTGGGGCATGTAAACCCAGCAGTTGGAGGAAGTCAGTCAGTCAGACCGGTTGCATTTCAGGAAACAGAGCCCCCAGGAGAGAGGTGCTGCAGGAGGCATCCTGGCAGGCTCCAAAACACCCTGAAGAGAAAGAGAAGAGCTCAAGGCAAGGAGGGCTGGCTAAACAATTGTTCTACCCGGAGTGGGGAAGGTTTTTGTTTTAAAGCAGTTGCTTGCCTTTTTGTTCTAGTTTATACTGATGGACCTGGTGTGACTGTAGGGGGTGAAGAGGAGGCTACAAGGGTGCCTGAGGAGCATACTAAGATTTGTGTGGCACAAGAATCAGATATCTGAGACTGAGAGAGCCCAAGCCTGAGCCAGAAAGGAGCAAGAGAGGTGGAAGCCAAGAGGGCCAGGGGACCCAGAAGCTGAGGTCCAAGGCAGTGGACCTAGGCTGACAGGGGCACAGCAAGAGAAAAAGGGCCAAAGCCAGGAAGACCAAAACCCGAACAAAGGTTTTGAGGCTTGAGAGTGGCAAGCGTTGTGATGGGACTGGGCAGCCCTTCTGAATTGATATATCTACCATCTAAGAGGCATGGGCATGGCCATGGGTGTGGACGGAGGCCACAAACACAGCCCTTAAAGTGCTTGGCATTCTAGGGCATCAATAGGACTGAAAGGGCTGCAACAAATTGACTGAAGACAAATTGGTAGTGGGACTGGTCTTGCTCTGGACCCTTAGGGCAGCCTCCCAACCTTTTTTTTATTTTAACAACATCAAGGTATGGTAAGTGAGCAACAGTGAAGGGCACCCTGAGGGACTGGAGTGAGCAGGAGCCACAGGGGGTGTCTACAGGGAGTGCCACAGCATCACTGGGCAAATGTCTTGTCACAGTTCCTAATCTTTACTTAGTAGAAAACATGTGATTACATAAAAATTGTATTGCAATTTCTACAGGCAAGAGAACAAAATTAAAATTGTGCTTTCAACCTTAACTTCCATGCTGCACATTTTCCGTTGTTTAACTGTGCAGTCTGATCCTTCTTTGACAAGGATGTGTGCACCCTGTAGGTGAAAGTTGATGAGGTATCATAGATTTCATAGACGGGGTGGAGGGGACCTCGGAAGATCACCAAGTTCAGCCCCCTGCCCTGGGGCAGGAAGTCAGCAGGGATCATAGGTTCCCAGCAAGATAAGCATCCAAATGTCTCTTGAAGGTGTTCAAAGTAGATGCTTGAACCACCTCTGGCAGCAGTCTGTTGCAAACCTTGGAGGCTTGGACACTAAAAAAGTTCTTCCTTATGTCCACCCTGAAACAGTCATGGAGGAGTTTGTGACCGTTCAATCTTGTCATCCCTTGGGGTGCTCTGGTGAGCAGACGTTCCCCCAGATCCTGGTGAGCACCCATGATAAACTTATAGGTAGCCACCAGATCGCCCCTGAACCTGCACTTTTCTAGTCTGAAGAGTCCCATGGCTCTCAGCCTCTCATCATGAAGTCTGTTTTCCTGACCTCTGATCATGTGCATGGCTCTCCTCTGCACCCTCTCAAGCTTCTCAACATCCTTTTTGAATTGTGGAGCCCAAAACTGGACGCAGTACTCCAGCTGCGGCCTCACCAAGGCCGAGTACAAGGGGAAAATGACATCCTGGGATTTGCTTGAGAAGCATCTATGGATGCAAGCCAGCGTTTTGCTCACTTTTCTAGCTGCAGTATCACATTGATGGCTTATGTTCATCTTGTGGTCAATCGTGACCCCCAAGTCCCTTTTGTCCGTAGCGCTAGCCAGCGTAGCACTGCTGAGCTTATAAGCATGCTGCAGGTTTTTCCTCCCAAGGTGGAGAACCTTGCATTTTTCGGTGTTAAACACCATCAGGTTCTCATCTGCCCATCTGCTGAGCCTGTCAATGTCAGTCTGGGTATCGGGTTAGCTTGAATATCAGCTTTACCTAATTCAGTCAGGTACTGTAACATAGCAACTGAACAGACACTGGGCTTCCAAACAACTGAATTCATAATAACCTGAGCACAGCTAACACTCTTGGATGGTCTGCTTCCTTATTTTCAGTGTCAAAAGGGAAGAGCTGGCCAAATTTGGAGTGGGGGCAGTGGTAGGCATATATTGTGCACTACACAGTCAGAGAGGCTTCACTTTTGCAATAAACTGCTGGGAATATGTCACAATCAGCCCCAGGCAAAAATAGATTAACTTCACATTTAGGCTTTAATCTCCCTGTGTCTTCATTTCCCTGTCTGTGAAAGAGGGGTAATAATTCTGATGTACAGTGGCTATTGTAGAGAATAGCTAATGCACTACAGCATTTGAAAATATTGAACTGCTAAATATTAATAAACATTGTCAGAACTATTCTGCAAACATACAGAGATATATTGACCCAAAGCTACACTTGAAACTAAACTTTACACAACAGTACAAACTCTGCTTTGGGGAACAAATTTACCTTAGCAGGAAGATCAGGTAGATAAATTTAATCTATTAACTATCTTTAATATCTAAGATTCTTTGTGTAAATAAGTTGTTCCCTGCCATTTAAATTTGCCTGCAGAAAAATATTTGTTATTATTACTGTAGACCAAGTTCGGCTCTTTTAATCACCTCAACTATTAGCTTTCCCCATGAATGGCGAGTCTCACTAAGGTTAATGAGAATAAGGAGTTACTCATGTGACCTCTCATAGGGTATGATTCTGCTGTTCAGTATGAGTAAGGCTATCACATTCTGGCCCCAAGTGACTTGCATCTTGTTTTTATGTAAGTAAAAGCACTAATCTACTAACTAGACTAAACCTGATCATTTAGGACTCCTATACACGCGCAGGGAGGCTGCTTCAATGTGCTGTAATTACAGTGCGTTGGAGCAGACTCAATTAATTGAGCAGACTCAAGTAATTGAGACTGAGTTAACTCCATCATCATATGTATCAGTGTCCCCACAGTGAAAAATGGTGGTCGAGTGCTTCAAACCAAAGCTCATTCAACTAACTTTAGTTCAAAGCGCCCAGCCACCACTTTTCAGCATACAGATGTGTGCGGGCCGGGCCCCGCTCCCGCCGCCACGCGCGGGTCGGGAGTGGCGATCCGCGGCCCGTATTTTGTGCACGCGGGCTGTGGCCAGCAGCCCAGGCACGCGGGGTCGGAGAGAACCGGCAGCGAGCTAGAATTAGTCACAAACGCGTAGTGGTTGATTGAAAAGATTGTTTACATACACCCAAAGATGGTAGTGGTGTAGGCTGGACAGGTTTCCAGGCTCAGCTCCCGCTTAGATCCTCGCTGGAGGACCATGACAAGTTTGATTGCTCCCACGGAGTTGTTTAGGCTCCGCGGGTCCGGTTCGGTTTCTTGGTTCCCCGGAGTTGTTTAGGCTCCGCGGGTTCGAAGGGTTCCCCGGAGTTGTTTAGGCTCCGTGGGTTTGAAGTTTACAGGAAAGGGATACGTCTGGGATTGCGATCGCCGACGGGGAGAGGCTAGCGGTTATTAAGCCTCTATTGCCTGCTTAGGAGAGGTGCGTTGGGTCCGCGAGGGTCCGCAGCGCTTGGAGATCTTCACACAGAGTTCTCTCTCTCTCTCTCCCTCCCTCCAACTTGGGCAGAAGCTACCCAAGCCTTTTGTACGGCTAGCAAGCCAATAGCTAGCCGCCACGTGTGCCTACATTTGGAACTGGCCAATAATGTGGCGCGAATCCGAATACAAATGGTGGAAACTCCTTTGCAACGTGCATCACTAGTATGCAAAGAAATGCACCCTGCAAAGAAGCTGTAATTTGGCGGGAAATCCCCCGTTGCACCAGAGTTCTCTCTTGCAGCAGAGAACTCTATCGTGCAAAGAAAGCTACAATCGGCGGGAAAATAATTTAGCGGTGTCAAAGCGCACACAAACAAAAACCACAGCTTTGGGTTGTGACAAGTTGCTGATACTCATGACACTCTGCGTGCTTTAATTAGCACATCCCTCAGAGCTGTGCTAATTAAAGTGCATCCTGCCTCCCATAGCACATGTATAAACACCCTTAGATGCTTCCCAAAATAGAAACATGCAATTTTTGGTATTCACTTCTTTATAGAAGTGAATGGATATCTCAGCAATTCAGGTGCTGAATAATGGTCCCAGTGTGGTTAGCTGTCTAAGCCTGAATAACATCAAAGGTAGAACATTTGTACTTCTGTGCCAAATTGTCCTCTTGTTTTTTGGGAGCAATGAGGAATAATCCAAAACAGATTAGCCTGAACTCTGGTATACCCAATTTGATGCAACAGAATTTGTGTGTCAAATGTTGCCTGTTTTCATCATTGTACTGGAGAAGACAGATATTTACAGTCTAATGCATGTATATTTTAAGCATCTAAGCATAATTTTAAGTGAATTAATGACTTGTTATTTATTGCCTAACCCGTCTGCAGGAGTGATTTATAAAACCGTGCTATGAACTGCTTGTTACTTTGCATTCTGTGTTAGATATATCATCAATATCATTAAATGAATTCATAGTGACACCACTCTGCAACTATAGCTTTTGATATAAGGGTAACTGAACATAAATCAGAAATCATGTTTAATTCATAAGATGCACCAATCTCTCATTTAGGTGTAGGTTAGGTTAGAAAGTGTCACAAATATGTTTTACAGTACCTCTTCTGATTACACACAGGCTCTCTCTGCATGCCTTCATGTTCAGTGTGAAAATAATACATGGAACCTGAGTGCAGTTTTTCATGTGAATAACTTTTTTTTTTACTTGGATACAATTGATTATCAATATTTTACCACCAGCACAAAAAAGGGATGTATTTGCATAAATATACTTAAGGTGCTACTTAAGGGAAATACAAATTTAAAAAAAAAATCTAGGTTACAAATAAGTACCTTAGAATATTAAAAGTGACATATTTTTTAAATCTAGTACACTTTTTACTCCTTTATTTCTTCTTTACTTTTTCATTTTGCTCAGTTTAGACAATTAAAATAAGGTTTCTTTTCATATTGATCTTTTACAACTCTGTGGACATGTCTACACGAGATGCTACATCGGCAGCCATGAACCGTGACACCGACACCACTTGCGCGGTAGCTCATTGTTACTGCACAGTAGGGTCAGAAACGACCCGTGCGCCACCAGGACTACACTGTAACAAGTACTAAAGCAAGTCCTAAATGACTGCACAGTAACAACTGCGCAGTCGGGGGCATACGTTGTGCCCACTGGGTCACAAACAACAAACCAGGTCTGTTTGCTTTGTATTTTTTGTTCTGTTTCTTAATTTTCTGGAAATATTCCTATTCATTTTAACATTAATAAAATTTTCTACTTTTATAAAGGTTAAATTTTACATTAAATATGACTAAAGAGTGTCCCCTTAATGAAACACTTTCCAAAGCATTTATAAAGTCTAAGATTATCATTCATACATCTGGTGTTTTTGAACCAAAAATGTATCTATTTGTACTCAGCTGTCATTTACTGGAAATAAAGTAGCACTGGGGTTTGCAGTCATAGAAAAATTTTACCTTACCTAATCAAATCAACACCAGTAAAATTATCTCTTTGTGAAAAGGAAAATATATATATTTGTGTGTACCATTTCAACTTATTTATTTAGTAAATTCAAATTGTGTCACTGGAAACAAAATATTTTTTAAATGCATCACAGTAGAGGAGTCAGACTTGAGAGTACTGATTCTCAGCATTTTTAGATTGAAGGCAATTTAGGCTAGACTCAGGACACCCTTTGGAAAATGCCAGCTCTTAGCTTTCATTTGTTTTTTGACTACTGAAAACTAAAAGGGTAGTTCTTCTGTTGCAGAGATCTCAGAAAGACCACAGCAGGTCAGAATGTTTTGAAACTCTGGATTCCTGTATTAAATCTCTGGGTTTATCTTGTGCTGTGGTATCCTGGTTGAGAATCACGGATTCAGAGCCTTTCTGTTACATCTTTCATGGCATGGCACATCCTCTTTCAGATCAATATAGTTGACTGTTGTAGAAAAGGAGGGTGATGTGTCCCTTCAGAATATCATTTTGTTATAGGATTCTTAAGAACTGTGAATCACCTATCTGTTTCCCATTTAATAATGAGAACAGTGATCTGTTTTGGTTTCATTTTTTGAAAACCATGGGTCCAAAGTACCTCCCCATGTGAACAACTCCCTTCCTGTGGGAGGACTTTGGATGTCCTAGAAGATCTAAAGAGATGAAAACACATGGCACTATTGCTTTGGGGCCTCATCTAGTTCCCACTGATGCCACTACAGTTGTTTCATTGACTCCAGTGGGGATTGGATCAGGTCCTAAAGGGATTTCAGCAGAGACACAGATCTCTACTGTCTAGGGAAAGGAAAATGCCAGACACTGCAGTTCTTCCCACCCGCTGAACGGCAGAACACTAGCAGAAAAGATATGAATATAGTAAGATATGAGAGAAGAGGAGGCATTGCGGCAGAGCTTGCCAGCTGGGATCCTCTAGGTTATTATCCGTTGCCAATGAAAGGGGAGGGCACCATGGAGCCTAGTATTTTTTTCAAAGTGGGGTGTAGGACATTTAAAGAAAACTTATTTGCAAAATTCAGTGTCTAAAAAAGAAAAAGATAACAGGAAACATGCCAAAAATAGATGGAAGAAAGAAAAATAAGGGTTACATACCAACAAAACAACAACAGTAAGAGTAGGCATCATAAGACATTGGACCAAGGATCTGTGCCTTCCTTGCAATGTATTTAGAGAGTAGATGCACAAGTCTTATTAGAGTGTACCATCATCTCAGAGGCAGTCCAGTGATATTTTTGAATAAATATTTTCAATCAGGCAGATAATTTTTTATATAGGTTTTGTTTGGTATTGTGTATTGTATGAGTATTGTTTGAAATTCAGAGGCAAATATGGTTTGGGGCATATGATGTATGTTAAGAAAAAGTCAATTAAATAAAAGAATAAAATTGTTCCACCAGATGGAATAACATCAGTTCAGAAACGGTACCAGCACAAACAAAAGTCTCAGATAAGAAAGAGAACTGTTGCCTATCTTTCCATCTACCTGCTGTGGAATGAGAGTTCCTACACAGAGTGAGGAGATCCAGAAATAGCTGCTGATGAACATGGGGTAGATGCCCAGTGGCTGGATTCAGCATTTTAGAATGTTCCTCTGTCCTAAATGGTGAATATTTCCCCATCTACCATCATCCATGGAGGGGCTTAAGAGCCACCCAGCTTCACCTGCCTGTTTCAATGGGACGGGGTGACCATGTAGACCTTAACTGGGGTACTGCAACACTTGGCTTTTGTGCAAGGTGGTAAGCACACTGCTTTGTTAATCCCACAACCAGCCATAGAGTCCCATGGACAAGGGTCACCTGTGGCTGTCCCCTTCCAGCCTCCAGCAGCCCCTGTGCCACTTGCTGTGAGCAGTGTGCTCTGCCACGGGCAGGCAGAAAGATGTACAGACACAAAGCCTTGTTTCTCAGCCTGACTTGTCCCCCACTTCCTTACATGCTCTTGGAGCTGATGGGGGGACCATGGGAGTAGGTGACTTTGAACCCTGGTCTGGGAGTTCTCAGAGGAACAGCAGCAGTTGCAGAAGCTGCACTTACCCCCTCAGGTACAGACTAGGAATGGGGATGGGGTCCTCCTCCCCTGCCCCCAAACTTCATGTGTTCTGTTGCTCCCCCTCCCTGTCCACTCAACCCCCTTGGGCAACACCCTCCATGTGTCATGTGTGTGCAGGCCAGCACCTCAGCCCTGCCAGCTGAGAATCCCTGGACTCTGTCTGCTTTGGCCCTGCAGCTGGAGTTCAGAGGAGATTTCCCTGGGATAACAGAGCCTGGAAATTGGCATGCTGGTTCCCTGTCCCCGGCAGTGATCTGGGTCCATGTGCTGGTGCAGTCCAGGTGCTGAGCTGGGAATAAACATGCATGAGGCCAGGCAGAGCTGGAAGGAGCAGCCTGAAGGGGTGACCGTTTTACTTATATTACATGTTATACTGTATCATAATATAGTAGTACAGTTAATTACTAACATGTTAATTGGTCATATATTTACAAAATAATATTTGTGCTATGTGTATATTAGTTTTTAAAATGGGGTGCTGCTAAATTCTGAAAACTTGTGGTGGGGTGCCTGGAGTCTAAAAAGGCTGAGAATCACTGATGCAGATGATGGGTATATGGGAGAGATGTCACTGGGTGCTCTTATCTGTATCTCCAGCCTTGAATAATGAATAGGTCCTTCTCAGCTAACAGAGAAAGACACAGGTGTTGTCAGAGATCTCCATGTTGAAGCAGTAAGCCTCAACCCTGAAGGACCACTGAGGCAGAAGTACTGTTAATTACTACCAACCTTTAAAGAAAATCAGAGTGGAGGATGGAAAATGCAGCAGAACTTTTGAGACAATTACTGATTGTTTAGGCTGTTAAGAGCAAGCGTCTCCAGCCACAAGTTCCTATGCCTGCTGGCTATCACCCTTTCTCACACCACTGCAGTACCTTCCACAGGAATGATATTATCATGTTTTTGGGTAAATTTACTGAGGCAGGAACTTTAACAAAGAGTTTTCTTTATTCATGCTAACAGGGCAAACACACAGGCATCAGACTCTCTCTCTGTCCAACACTGCCTAGCTCTTAAAGCAGGGGTCAGCGGTGTTTTTGGACAGTGCCAAAAATACCTGCAACCTTGACTTGTAAGAAGTTGGCACACCAGCGGCAGGGGAGCTATAAGGGGCCCAATCCTTGTTGCGGCAGCGCAGTCCCAGCCCCTTCCCCGCCATCTGCCCCGAAGTGCATGTGCCAAGCAAAATGCCTTCATGTGCCTCTGGCAGCCATGCTGGGGGTTGTCTACCCTGTGTTAAAGGAATACAATCCTCACATTTTCCCTTTTCAAGTAAGAGCACAACCCATTTTAATCCATAACAATATATATGTAATACTTTACATTTTTAATAAACTAACAATTTTCAATTACTCTTTGTGGTGCCCTTTTCAGTCTTGTTGATCTGCCGGGTATCACATTAGTCTCTGCATTGTCTTGATTGATCTGTGCTGTAGTCTCCATGTTGTCTCACTTAATTTGTACTCTAGTTTCCTCTGTGTCCTTCTCTAGTTTAGGCACTCTTCCTTCTTCTGAACTTCCCAGATGTGCTACACGTGTTTCCTGTTCCTGCTGTAGATGTTTCCTTCAGTTGCCTCCACTTCAGAACATGAGGGAAAGTATGGGTCCATTACTGTATGGGGGAGGTAACTTAGTGAAAGCAGAAAAGGCTGAAGTACTTGCCTTTTTAACCTCAGTCTTTGCAGGCAAGGTCAGCTCCCAGACTAATGTACCTGGCAGCGCAGTTTGGGGAGGAGTTGAGCAGCCAACAGTGGTAAAAGAACAGGTCAGGGAGCATTTAGAAAAGCTGGACATGTTCAAAACCATGCAGCCAGATGCAGTGCACCTGAAGGTGCTGAGGGATTTGGCAATTGTGACTGTAGAGCCACTGGCCATTATCTTTGAAAACTCTTGGCGATTGGGAGAGGTCCTGGATGATTGGAAAAGGGCAAATCTAGTGCCTATCTTTAAGAAAGGAAAGAAGGGGTGATCTGGGGAATTACAGACTGGTCAGCTTCACCTCAGTCTTGGAAAAAAATCATGAAGCAGATCCACAAGGAATCCATTTCTAAGCTCGTGGAGGAGCAGGTGGTGATTAGAAACAGTCAGCATGGATTCATCAAGGGCAAATCATGCCTGAACAATCTGACTGTCTTCTATGATGAGATGATTGGCTCTATGCATGCAGGGAGAGCAGTGGATGTGATGTGCCGCAATGGTCGGTCCTGAGGACTAGTTAGTTTTATTCAATGTTTTCATCAGCGACCTGGAAGATGGAATTGAGTGCACCCTCAGCAAGTTTGTGATGACACCAAGGTGGGAGGAGTAGTAGATATGCTTGAGAGTAGAGCTAGGATTCAGTGACCTAGACAAATTGGAGGGTTGGGCCAAAAGAAATGTCATGAGGTTCAACAAGGGCAAGTGCAAAGTCCTGCACTTAGGACTGAAAAATCCCATTCACCAGGACAGGCTGGGGGCTGACTGGCTGGGCTCTGCAGAAAAGGACCTGGGGGGTACAGTGGACAGTAAGCTGGATATGAACCTACAGTGTGCCCTTGTTGCAAAGAAGGCAAATGGCATACTGGGCTGCTTTAGTAGGGGTGTTTCCAGCAGATCAAGGGAGTTGATTCTTTCCCTCTCTTCAGCACTTTAAGTTAAACTTATCTTTGCTGCAGCTTGAGACCATTGCTCCTCTTTCTGTCATCTCCCACCACTGAAAACAGTCTAGCTCCATCCTCTTTGGAACCCCACTTCAGGTACCTGAAGGCTGCTATTAAATCCCCCCTCAGTCTCCGTTCTCTTTTGCCTTGTTAGTAGTTTTTTATTATTTTGACACCATTTTCTGCAGGTCAGTTAGATATATCTTGGGCTAGAAGTAATGCGTGTAAACCATATTAAAATATCATCTATATACACTTTGTCACCGTCAGTGCTATTTGTTGTATATATGTATGAAAAAGTTCTGGTGCTGAACATTGCCCAAAAGGCAGTTTCCAAAGATGACTTGTTTGTATGGGGTCTTGAACATGCACAGATGTCTATTTTTTTTCTAATGGAATCTGCAAAAACCCAGCTGATGGATCCAGTGTGGAGAACTATGTTGCTTGTGCCATGTCTGCAAAGATTTCTTCCACGGTGGGAGTGGGAAAATGTTCCCTTTTTACACATTTATTAAGTTATTTTGGGTCTAGGCAAAGGATTTTTTTACCTTTAGTTCCAGCTCATATGTGCCAACAGTAGGAATCAACTCCCCACTGTAAGCTCTGAGAATTATCGGCTTGCTGTGAATATTTGCTTTCTTTTCCAAGCCCTTTCCGATATAGTCAGGAGTTCCATTTATTTCCAGCATGATATTCCAGTCTTCTGATGATATATCCTGTACAGTTCCTACATACAGCTCTTCTTTGCTGCTTGTAGTGTTGCAATTCACCTCTCTGTGCAGTGCTTCCACACTGTTCCTTTTTATGCTTGCACTGCTCACCTCTGCACACTCTTCCAAGATGGCTCAGTCTTTTGTATTTCTTGCAGCATTGTCCAATGGCAGAACATTGCTGTGGTTATATTTGTTACCACAGCATAAAGAGCAATTTATACTACTTTTCTTAGTCTTCTATTTCTCATTCTAGTCTGAGTGATCTGTGATGCTTTGCACATGCTGATTGCTTTTTCTCACTTGAAATCAGAATCTTTCGGCAGCATTTTCCTGAGCTGCATGTCTCTGATCCCTATTATATTACTATCTGATCTCTAATCATGGAGTCTGTGAGGTTTCCACAGTTGCAAGATTGACTCTGCACTGTGAGATCCTTTTCAAGTTCCCCAAAGAATTCTCCCACTTGTTGTGACCTCCTGTGGAATTGATATCATTCAAAAGTCTTGCTCTTTTTTGGAGTGTACTACCCCTTAATGTTTTTGAGCACTACCTCAGAATCAGCCTGCTCTGCTTGACTCAGTTGCAGAGTGTCATATACATCCAGCCCCTTAGCACCCACTATGTTCAGGAAAATAGTGCCTTTTGGTTACTTGGCTTCTCAATGGCTCCACTTGCCTTCACGTATAGTTTAAACTGTTGCTCAAACTTCTTCCAGTTCTCTGCTGCATGGCTGGAAAGTTTCAGCTCTGCTGGAGCTCATAGTTGCTCCATTTTTTTCCTTCTTCATTGCTTACTTCACATAATTCAGTCACCTCTTTTTATCCCATGCTTCGCACCATGTCATATTATGGGTTCAGTTCACTGAGGCAGGAGCTACTTTAACAGAAAGGTTTCTTTATTTGCATATACAGCCCTCAGTCTCTCTCTTCAGCCCTGTTCAACTCCACCTAGATCCTAAAGTCCTCACAGATATCATTTTTAGGTCTGTAACAACTCCTATGGCCACCTCGCAAGGAATGCAGATGGACTGCAGCCTGTGTAGGGTCAGTAACCTCCTTTGTATGCATTCCTATCTGTCTTCCATAACTCCAAAGAACATCCTTTAAAGGCCAGTAGCACCCTGCTCTAAGTGTTCTACTGCCCCAGCTGGCTCATATAAGACACTGGCCAGGGTGGCACATGGGCTAGGGATAGAAGTTACACATAAACTAGTATAAGTGATCAGAAGCTGGTTCAGATCTCTAACACAACAGAAGTTCAGTGCACAGTACCATAGCAAGGGAGGGGCAAGCGGGGCAAGTGCCCTGGGCACTGAAGCGAAGGAGTGCCAACAGGCAAGTCATGAGTTGAGCAGGAGCTGAGTGGGCGAGTCACAAGTTGAGCTGCAAGGGCACGGCGGGGACTGGGCAACCAAAGAGGCTGTGGCACGGGTGTAGTCTGTGCCTGGCAGCTCAGAGCCCACCCAGCACCCGGCTCTGCTGCAGGCCAATGCTGCATGGCTAGACGCTCCCCTCCACAGTGCAGCCGCGTGTGCTGCAGCCCAGGGCCCCCACCTTCCCAGCCTGTGGGGGCTGCTCTCTAGCAGGAGGTGCAGCCCTGGCATGCAGACACTGGTTGGGGTGGGGGACAGAGATTACACCTGAGCAGTGCCAGAGCCCGCAGGACCGATTCTGCCTGGGGCGAGGTGGGTAAAGCCACAGGGCCCACCCTGCCTGGCCGCAGTGCTATTTTTGGAGCACGGGGAAGAAAGGCTGAAGCCCACCTGGCCGTAGCACTGTCCCTTTGCAGTGGGGGCGGGGGGGCTGATCTCCGCCTGCCTGGTGCCGGGCCAGGCCAAGCCACTGAGGGCTCACAGCTGGTGTCCATGCCAAGCTTGGTATCAGACTAAATGCCCCATAAAGACTTTATGAGCTTGTAACTTTAATTGCTGACTTGTTACAGAGCACATAAGGGAGGTAATGAATGTAATAAAGGCTTTATTAAAGTTTGGGGGCGGTGTTTTTCATTCTTGCCCCAGGATCCAAACTTCCTTACTACAGCACTGTCAGTGCATATAAACCACATTCAAAATGGCCAAAACTGGTTTAGGATTAACTTGTTTGGATGTAGTATTAGCCTTAACTGATTTAAGTTAAATTGGTTTATTGAACTTCTGTCCCAGATCCCTTCCAGATTCAAGTTAACTCAGTCTCCCAGCATCTCAGGATGCCTTGTACCTCCTCAACAAACCCCCATCTTAGGGTGGGTATATCAATATTGGCCCAAGCTGTCTGCTCCGTCCAAGCATGGTGGTTAAATTGAGCTCTAGCATCCTCTGGCTTCTGGCCTGAGACATTGTAGGCATGTGGCTGCATTTCCAAAATCAAAACGAATGTTTGTTCACTTGCTTATCAGTTCAATCTATGCAGTTTACACTAACCTGCAAAGATGGAATTGATTCAGGCTCAGGCTTTTTGATTGTGTGTACTTAGTCACTGATCTACACAGGATTAAGGAAACAGTATCTCTCTTATACGCAAATCTAGGTATTTAAAATATAAATCTAAGTATTAAATCTAGCTAGTTGGGGATGGTCCTGCTTTGAGCAGGAGGTTGGACTAGATGACCTCCTGAGGTCCCTTCCAACCCTAATTTTCTATGATTCTGTAATTCTTTGCTGTATATGGGAAGACAGTATGAGCCTGAATATAATTAAGGATCTTTCAGTCCCAAGTTTTTACTGACTTCAAATGTGACCTTGAGCACCTCAAGTCACTTTTCAATTTTTCTCCCACCACATTTGTAAAATGGAGATAATGCTTCCATAACTACAAGAGCATTTCTTAAGCACCAGTGCTAACAAACAAGTAGAATAAGTAATTATTATTAGTTCAATACAAATTGGGCTGCCTATCAGCAGGTGATAAGATGCAACTATTGTGAGGAGCATAAAAAATACAAAATTGGGAACAGGTGTGGAAAGAGTTCCAACCTCTTCTCCCCAAAATAGTTAAAGAAAGTAAAATGTCTTTAAAAAGGAAAAGCACAGAAAAGGCAGACAGAAGAGAAAAAATATTACTATAAAACATAATTTAAATGGTTACTGACAGACTTAATTTGATAGGTTATTGCTTACTGCATATGTTACAATATACATATATACTTGCTTAATGCTTAAGTTACAATAGGATTAAAATTGATAAAGACAGGCATTTTTTTAGTTCCTTTTTGGGTTAGTCACCTTGTGACAGGTTTAGGGTCCTACCTATAATTCTTATACCTTGACAAAGAAAAAAACCCTTAGTGCGTTTAACAAGACTCCTGAGTGGAACCAGGTTCAAGGAGATTAGATTCACCTGAGTAATGTAGTGTCTTAGCTATTTGGTTAGGCATTTGAAAGCTAACTACAGTATTAGCTATTACTGAAAAGACTTTGTATCTGTTTCCAGCATCTCCAGCCTTATTGTGGGGAGAAGTGAATGTCTTAGAAAGTAGGGGTTGGTATATCAAAAACACAAGCCTGGACCCAGATCTGGGACTTGATAAGCAGATCATAAGCAATGAGAGATCTCTGGACAAAGCTAAAGTTGGTACCTGGGCAGCAAGGAAGATTGCCAGTATCCATAGGGATAGACTTTTTAATTAAAATATTAAAATAAAATTTTTTAAATTACAATTAAATGATCTTTTTCAATCTTTTCTTTCACTGAGAATTTCAAAGTATTCATGTTTAATTCTAAACCAAAATGGAAGTAGATGTCAAAATCTTTAAATCCTCCTAGAAATGGGATTTTTGTTTACAACGCAGCTATCTCTAAAAATTTGAATGCAGAATGAAATTAAAAATCTATGATGGCATTGAACCTGAAACTGATAGTGTTTGACTATCATGAGGGCTTGTAATTCATTTTTATTGTAATAATACCTAGAAAACATCAGCTTCTACAAAATAATAAGTGATTTGTACAAAAACTTTGAGGAAAACTTCTCATTTTTTAATTAATAAAATGTAAAATAAAGGGTTTGTTTAGCTCAAAGCTCTCCCTGTATCCCAAATGTTGCTCTGGGATTATTTCATCCATTCTTAATTCTGAATTAGAGGGGGGAAAAAAATGAATACTAGGTAATCTAATTTATTTGACTTGCTCTTCCAAAAATCTGTTTTACCCCAAATGCATATGCTCTCCCCTGTATTACATAAACCAGTGGTTCTCAGCCTTTTTAGACCTGTGGCACCCCTCCATACATTTTTTAAATATAATGGGACACTATGTGAAGACTAATTTATTTCATACCTTTTTGCCCTGGAACACCCTTAAAAGGTTTTCATGGGGTGGGAGGGTGGGCAAGGTTGGTAGGGTACCCCTAAGAGTATGGCAGAGGTGTGGTGCACAGTGCTCAGAGTTGGTGGTAGCTGACAGGGGATCTTGTGGGTGGATCACTAGGTGCCTGAATGAGGCAATTGTCCCTGCAGGAGGCAGAAGGGGGTGCTGGTGGCCACTGGTGCCAGGTGAAGGCTGTGGGGTCAGAACCATGCTGTTTCTATTGTCTGCCCCCTCCCTGCCCCCTCTCTACCCAGAAGGATGAGCATTGCTCCTGAGGCTGAGACTTGAAAGTTGGAGCCATCATTCCCTGCGGACCCTCCCACTACCTCTGGGAGGATTGGCGGGTGGGGAGAATGAGCCAAGTTGAAATAGTGCAGCCCTGTGTCCACCTGCTCACCCATGGTGTTTGGAGTATGGCAGCAGCCAGCCCAGGACTTGCCCAGGGCTGGAGGCTGTACTTTTCAGCTCAGCTTGTCCCCCTGCTCTTTGCATGCTCCTGGAGCTGGTGGGAGGAGACACAGGGAGTGCTGCTGGGACCCTGGAGCAGTTGCCAGGGGCCCATCATGTGACGAAGCCAGCGCTACCTCTTCTCATAGGGGACAGGCCCCATGGCACCCTTCTAAGGTGCCAAAGCTCCCTAATTAAGAATCACTGGCATATGCTGATCATGCCAACTCCTAGACGTATCTCCTGCCTCTCTTCTCATGGATCATGTTGTGATGTAACCCAATGGGTTTTTGAAGGTTTATATATCTTTCCCTCTGGGTCCTGCAAGGAGAGAAGGTAGTGGCTGGCAAAGTAGGTACTGCCAGCTTGCCAGCTTTTCACTGACTGTGACCCATTCTTATGTTGGGACTCCTGTCACCCATGAGACCCAAATGAAGAGGGAAATAGAAAAAACATAGAAGAATCTGCTTGCTTGTCTCACCTTCACCCCCTTTCACAATTCCTCATGCAATCCGGAGTATGGCAGCACGAAGCTGGAGTCACCATCCAGATGATCAACAATCTCAGAATTACCATTGCAAAAGCAAGCACTTCTATGAATACAATTGAACTGTAAAAGGCCTCTGAAGGTCTGCCATAACCCCCAAAATTCATTTTCTCCTGAACTGAAGGCTTCCCTGCAACTGGGAGCTGGGGCAATCACCTGGCCAATACCCCTCCCAGACCAGCAGGCCATCTGAGGAAGGAGTGAGGGGAGAAAAGGCCCTCCCCCACCTGGCTGTAGACTCCCAGCCAAGTTGTGCCTGGCATGGCGGGGGGGCGACAGTAGCCTGTACTGGGGGCCATTTTACCTCCCACTCCCTTCTCAGCTAGCCTACTGACCAAGGAGAAAATGTGACAAGATGATAGCCCCAGTTCCCAGATGTGGGGAAGCTCCGGCCAGCAGAGGAGGCATGGCTATGTGATTGCCTCAGCTCCCAGCTCCAGAGAAGCCCACAGTGGGGGTTTTACTCCCCTCACCTGAGCCAGGAGCTAGGGCCATCACCCAGCCATGCCTCGTCTTTGGCCAGCAGTCTCGGCAGGGTGATTGGCCCAGGTCCTGGTTCTGGGTGCAGGGGAGAAGAGAGGGAGAAATGCTCTGCTGGGGGCTTCCTCCTTCCCCGCTTACACCCATGCCAAGGAGACCTCAGCTGGGGGTCCAGTGCAGGGTTGGGGGGATCACCCACACCCTCTTCTCAACCAGCCCAGACTGAAGAGGGGAGTGTGGCTCGGAGGACCAGAACCAGGCACAGGGGGAGGAAAAAACTCCCATCTGGGGGCTTTCCCCTCTCCCCCGGCACTGGGGAGACCCTGGTTGGGGGCCAGGTTGGGAGGGTTTCACTCCACAGCCCCTTCTCAGCTGGCTGCAGGCTGAAGAGGGGGCATGACTGGGGGAATCATCCAGCTCCCAGCTCTCTGCAATGGCCAGCAGACCAGGAGGCAGGCTCTGATATGAGCCTCCTGGCTTCCCATATGAGCATGGCAGGGGTCGGGCTGCCTTTCTGGTTTGAAAAATGAATGTTAGTTCACTTTCTTATCGGTTCTATCTAGGCAGTTTACATAAACCTGCAAAGATTGAAATGATTCAACCTCAGGCTTTCTGACTATCTGTACTTAGCCATGAAGTTGGTATATAAAATCAGCACCTGCTTTTAAAGTGCTGAGTCTAAATTGTCTTTCATGCATGCAAGATGATTAATATTATGTGATTTGATATTCTATGAACTACAACATCCCATTCATCTAAGCCTGTATGTAAACAGGCACAATAAAGTGTTTTATGCTTCTGTTTAAAGGTATGTGCTCAACATAAGGATGCTCAGTCATATTATTTATGATTAGAGGCTAATGGTAAAATAATTGGTTTCAATCTCAAAAATTCACCTTTTATTACTTCTAAAATACCTATTCACAAAGTAATTTCTCTTCATAACTTCATGTGTCATCTGATTTCAAAGGATTATGTTTTTAAATAATATTGTGCATGATGAAGTAATATTGGAGTCCAGATTACTGGGCTACTGTCCAAATTCCCAGGCAGTCAAGTGGTTATGTTAAAGTTTGTTGTGTAATAACACCAGAAGGTGTTTATATCCATACAAATAGGAAATGATTAGCATACTGTGAGATTTTACAAATTTTGGGGGGCTTTTTTTTACTTTGAAATGTTAGTGTCTCATTCTTATTGAAATAAAAAAGAGGATGTGTATGTAGTTGCCTTGAACTGTTTGAATGCCTTTTCTGCTGTAACCAGTTTTATTCAGTTAATTCTACAGTGCTCAGTTCCTTCTTCAAACATGTACAGTTCTTTGTGTTTCAATGTGCACTGTAGCTGATTTTAAGAAATCTGTAAATAGGTAGCTAATTCTACAAGTGCAGATAAAATTACGCCAGTATATCCAGCATCACAAATGCACCCAGGGGCTTTTAGTGGATGTGACCTAGACAAATTGGAGGACTGGGCCAATAGGAATCTCATGAGGTTCAATAAGGACAAGTGCAAAGTCCTGCACTTAGGATGGAAGAATCCCATGAACCGGTACAGGCTGGGGGCTGACTGGCTGGGCAACAGCTCTGCAGAAAAGGACCTCGGAGTTATGGTGGGAAGTAAGCTGAATATGAGCCAGCAGTGTGCCCTTGTTGCCAAAAAAGCTAATGGTAACCTGGGCTGTATCTGTAGTGATTCTTCCCCTCTATTCAGCACTGGTGAGGCCACATCTGGAGTACTGTGTTCAGTTTTGGGTTCCCCGCTACAAAAAAGATGTGGACAAATTGGAGAGAGTCCAGGGGAGGGCAAGAAAAATGGTGAGCAGGCTGGGGGACATGACTTATGAGGAAAAACTGAGGGAACTGGGCTTATTTAATCTAGAGAAGACAAGATCAAAAGGGGATTTAATAGCAGCCTTCAACTACCTGAATTGGGGTTCAAAAGAGGATGGAGCTAGACTGTTTTCAGTGGTGGCAGATGACAGAACAAGGAGCAATGGTGTCAAGTTGCAGCAAGGGAAGTTTAGGTTACATATTAGGAAGAATTTTTTCACCAGGAGGGTAATAAAGCACTGGAACAGGTTACCCAGAGAGGTAGTAGAAGCTCCATCCTTGAAGGTTTTCAAAACCCGGCTAGACAAAGCTTTGGCTGGGATGCTGTAGTCGGGGATGGTTCTGCTTTGAGCAGGGGCTTGGACTAGATGACCTTCGGAGGTCCCTTACAACACTAACTTTCTATGATTCTATGATGATTAAAAATCTAAAAACAAAATTTTGATTTTTCTTCTTTACTTTTATAGCAGTTTAAGTATTAATTCCTACAATATTTTTTGAGCACAAGCAGTATTTTAGAAAAGTTCTTACAATATTCAAGTGTGTGTGTTATGTATACAACTCCTTTACAATAAAGTTCGGCAGAGTCAATAGTTTATGCAGTTTGATGTGTTTTGTTGTGCTTAATATAGTATATAAACTTCTCAAAAAAAATAAAAACAACCTTCATAACAAACTCAGACATCAACAGAACTAAATTCATGTTAATGTTCATATCAGTAAATGCATTGAAACACCCAAATACTTATGGCTAGGTACAGACATTAAACTTAATGTGCTTTAAACATGCAGAAAGCGCTTTACAGCCATAACAGAACAGATGTTTGTGGCACATCAAGCGCTTTAGAAATTCATAGATTAATAGATTCTAAGGCCAGAAGGGACCTCTGAAGATCATTGGGTCCAGCCCCCTGCACCAAGCAGGAAAAATAACTGGGAGTCAGGTGACCCCAGCAAAGTGACTGTCCATTCCAGGCTGGAGCCCCACAATGAAATAACACACTTCTGTTTGGCTGGCATGCATTTTAACTTTAGGGTTACCATAAATCCAGGTTTTCCCGGACACGTCCTCTTTTTGGGTCCTTCCATCTCCATCCAGGCAGTTTTTTAAAATATCACCAAATGTCTGGAATCTTGCTCTGCTCAGCACTGAAGTTTTTCCTTGCACTTCCCAGCTCGCCCTAGCAAGGAGCTGCTTGGGGCTGGGGAGAGTGGGTGGAGGGCAATTGGACGCAGGGGACATCATGTGCATCTGTGTGGGCACATGCATGTGGCCAGCGTACAGCCAGGCAGGGTAGTGGGAGCAGCCCCAGTAGCTGCGTGCAGGTAAGTTTATGGCGGCTGCAGGATTTGGAGGGTCAGGGCTTGAGGACTGTCCGAGTGTGTGTGGGGGGGGGGGGCACGGATGTGTGGATGGGATGGGTGTGTTGGGGAGGAGGTGCCTGCTGGCATTGGGGGAAGCTGTCCAGGCACTGGGGCTGCAGCAGGGCAGGGGAGGCAGAGGAGGCACCTGCCCCATCCATGGGGGAAGGGGGCAGGGGTCCCTTCAGGGGCAGCAGGGAGCTGCATGGCCCAGGGTCTGTGCCCTTGCTCACAGGGGTGTAACAGCTGGGAGATGCTGCAGGGCTGGGGGGAGAAGAGGGCTGTGAGTTGGGAGTGAGGGGTACCAGCAGGGCTGGGGGGCCTGTGGCTTGGGAGTGAGGGGCATTGGGGGTGTGGGGGCTGTGGGTTGGGAGCATGGGGCAAAGGCAGTGCTAGGGGGCAGCAGGTCAGGAGTCAGGGGCATCAGCAGGGACAGGGGGGCTGCAGGTTGGGAGTGAGGGGCACCAACATGGTCTGGGGGGCAGGGTACTATGGGTTGGGAATGAGGGGCAGCAGCAGGGCTGGGGGAGGCTGTGGCTTGGGAGGGAGGGACAGGGGCAGGGCATGGGCATATCACTGCCCTTCCCCCCAAATCATATTACACCCCTCCCCGACAGGTGTCCTCTTTTTGAAACTGGAAATATGGTAACCCTAACTAACTTAGAGCACTTTAAATAAAGTGCAGTAATTAGAGTACTTTCCACCAGGGGCTTTTTGAACATCTGTACTTAGCCTATATCTCTAATACTGAATAGCAACTCCCCAGACCACTGCTGACATCTACAAACTACAATACAAGGAGTAGCCTGTTTCCCTGTAACAAGACAACCTGAAAATTCATACTAAAAGCACAAATGAGAAATTGGGAAGAGTTGTCTGGGAAGAGAGCTGGCTGGCAGAAGCTACAGATAATCATAACTGTTTTTGATTTTCTTTTTATAAAGAGCTTGAACTTGATTTTTCTGAATGATGTTATACATAATGTCAATATTAAGAAGTGCCTTAACGCTTGAATGCAGCTTATATACTTGCAAAAGGAAGGAGGAGAATATTTCCTATGGCAATTATGGTAATTCTGAAATTAAAAACTCTGCGTGTCCATTTAAATATTACTGATTCATAATATATGCATCTAGTCTGTAGTTTTTAAAGCACTGACCTAAACTCATGACATAAGAGCTTGTGAATAGAAAAGGGCAGCCCTTCATACACTGCATAGGAGCATCAAAACAATTACCATTATAAGGACTTTTAATTATGGATTCCTTAGAAAATAGGTCAAAGGGGGAGATACTACCCCTCTGAAGCTGTAGTATCTGAAGGTCAGCACCTGTGCATTAAATTGCCCTTTTCCTTTCTGTTGTGGACAGATTGTTGTACACCCTTTCTAATTGTACCATATGCCAGGGCTACGTTTACTAATGAGTAAAATCTGGCTGTTTTCTTGGTGTGTTTTAAACCATTGGTATTATACCCTCTTTGCTGTTTTGATACTTTCTGTTTAGATGGCTTTCACATATTTTTCCTGTCTTCTAAACTGGTGATTGTATCTAGACTTCATATGTGTGTACTGTTTAAGAGCTGGCTGCTATTCCTTCAATCTGTTTGAAGACTCTTGTTTAAAATCTGTAAATTGCAGCCATGTAAATTCACAAGTGAACAAAGCGCCTTGATCTGTGGGGTGTTGGGTGCAGTGCATCTTAAGGTTTCAGAACATACTTCAGGCAGAGGTGATTCTTTTTAGAGAAGCACTTTGGCTGGTCAGGTATTTAAATGACATTATATTTGTAATGTCGCCTTCTTGAATTTCACCTTAGTCTGGCATCTGGCAGTGAAGTGCTGATATCCATCTGGATTCACTTACAGCTGCACATAAGAACGTAAGAAGTGCTAAACTGGGTCAGACTGTCTCTGACACCATTCTGTTTTTGACAGTGGCAAGTAATAGCTGCTTTAGAGGGAGAGTATATGAACGGGACATGCCTAAGTTAATCCTTCCCCTGTCAGACTCTTCCTGGCATCAGCTGCCATTGGTTTGAGGGATGTTGGAGATACGCCCTTGGCTGTTCTGTTTAATAGCTCCCAATGCACCAGCAGGAAAAAGTCATCTCAGCAGAATGTGATGCTGCTGGCCTTTGCAAAGCAACTCTGCTTGAAGAAAGCAGTTTTAAATTCCTGCCAAGGGTGTAGGGCAACCCTATCAAAGGAGACTACCCAGCAACTTCACTGGATTATAATATATTCTGGTAGACCCTGGCTGCCTCATTCCTGAAACTGCCTGGCCTGTATAATGGTTCCCTTTCAGTCCTTCGTGAGGTGAATTTATTGCCTCCAAGGTTTGGAGCCTAGATTACATTGATTTAATGGAGTAAAGATGGCAGAACCTGAGAAGATCCATTTTTTGTATTTCTTTAGTACACTTTTATCCTTACAGACCTGCAGCAATGTAATATCTTGCAAAGTCCATCAGAACTTGAGTTCTTAACACAAATCAGATTCTATCACAAAAGTTTCCTTAAGTGATTTTAACATTTAAACAGCTATCGTCCGAAATACAACATAACAGATACGCTGAATACAGCAACAAATACATTATTCAGGGAGATGTGTATGTCCATGATGCATTGAAAGCATATAGTACATGATGGTCAATGTACAATGTGGTCCCCATCTTTAAAAAAGGGAGGAGGGAGGACCTGGGCAACTATAGGCCCATCAGTCTTACCTCAATCCTTGGGAAACTCTTTGAGAAGATCATCAAGGAGCACATCTGTGATGGGCCGGCATCGGGGATGATGCTCAAGGGCAACCGGCACGGTTTCATTAGGGGCAGGTCACGTCAAACCAACCTGATTGCCTTTTACGATCAGGTCATAAAAGCACTGGATGCAGGTGTTGCCGTGGATATAGTCTTTCTGGACTTCAGCAAGGCCTTTGACACTGTCTCCCACCCCATCCTCATTAAAAAACTAGGCGACTGTGGCATTGATGCCTACACAGTCAGATGGATTGCAAAATGGCTGAAGGGTCGTACTCAGAGGGTGGTGGTGGATGGGTCATACTCAACCTGGGGGGAAGTGGGCAGTGGAGTCCCCTAGGGCTTGGTCCTTGGGCCCGTGCTGTTCAATTTCTTTATCAGCAATGTGGACGATGGGGTGAAAAGCAACCTGTTCAAATTTGCTGATGATACCAAAATTTGGGGTGAGGTGGGCATGGTAGTAGGGAGGGAAAGACTGCAGCAAGACCTGGATAGGTTGCAGGGGTGGGCTAACAAAAACAGGATGCGTTTCAATACTGACAAGTGCAGGGTGCTGCACTTGGGCAGTAGTAACTGGCAGCACACTTATAAGATGGGAAACTCCCTTCTTGAGAGCACAGAGGAAGAAAGGGATCTTGGAGTCATTACTGACTCCAAGATGAACATGAGCCGACAATACGACAGTTGGCAGGGCTAACCGGACCCTATCTTGCATCCACAGGTGCATCTCAGGTAGGGCCAAGGAGGTGATCCTCCTCCTCTGTGTGACACTGGTCAGGCCACAGCTGGAGTACTGTGTCCAGTTCTGGGCACCGCACTTCAAGAGGGATGTGGACAACATTGAGAGGGTCCAGAGGAGGGCCACCCACATGATCTGGGGACAGCAGGACAGACCCTACAATGAGAGGCTTCGGGACCTGAACCTGTTCAGCCTTCACAAGAGAAGGCTGAGGGGGGACCTGCTGACTGTCTATAAACTCACTAGGGGGGACCAGAAGGGTTTGGGGGAGACCTTGTTTCTCCTAACACCCCCAGGGATAACAAGGAATAACGGCCACAAGTTGTTGGAGAGTAGGTTTAGATCAGACATCCGTAAGAACTACTTCACAGTTAGGGCGGCTAGGATCTGGAACCAACTTCCAAGGGAAGTGGTGCTGGCTCCTACCCTGGGGGTCTTTAAGAAGCAGCTTGATGCCTACTTGGCTGGGGTCATTTGAGCCCAGTTTTCCTCCTGCCTAGGCAGGGGGTCGGACTTGAAGATCTACAAGGTCCCTTCCGACCCTACTTCTATGATTCTATGACTCCAAGGGTGGTAATTTAATCCTCAGCAATATTTCAGATGTAACAGAATTAGGAATGTAAATGGTTAAGCAACAGTTATATTCATACTATTTACTACTTACCATTTACCATTTAGTGACCTTTGGCAGGGAGAGCCCCAGGCCTGGACCCTTACATCTTCACTGTGCACCTGGCACTGCATGGGCCTACGGCTGCGAGTGACGAGCCACGAGCAGAGGGCAGCAGGTATGGCCAAGCCACTCGGGGGTACTGCCCAGCTGCAGAGCTGCAGCTTCCCCTCACCCCCATGGGTAGGGGCTGGGGCTGTGGACAGACCCGGGGCTGTGGACCTCTCCTGTGCCCAGATCCCGCTGCCTTGGGGAGGGAGGTTCTTGGCTGTAGCAGCAGGGTCTTGGCAAGGCAATGGGCAAAGGCAACGGGATTTCTGTTCCTGCTGCTGTACTTGTGCTGCTGCAGCCTGGACCTGGAAGGCTCCTCTTCTCCATGCTGCTGAGCTGGACCTTCCCCAGCTGGTCCCAGCGGGGTGACCTCTTCTTGGTGCATTGCATTCTTCCCCCTCCCACCCACGGTGCTGAGGCCACATGAGGCCTGGCCCAGCCCAGAGGCAGGTTGGCTTGGTCTGAGGAGGCACCATGGCAGCTGCAGCTGGCAGTGGAAGGACTGAGGGGTTGCTGCTGGCCCCTCACATAGTGAGCGCAGCCCCAAGGCATTCCCGATGGGTGGAGTGCAGCAGCTCCACACATAAAGGGCTGGGGCCGTTCCTGACAGAGGTCCCTAAAGTAGGTATGAGCTATCAGTTGACGCTTTAACTGATACAATTAAAGGAGGTTAAATGGATAAGTTTTCAAACAATATTTACATCCCTAAACACAATACAGTTCTTTTATCTGTGTGTCAAAATTCACCTGTTTTGCAGCTTTACTGAACTTAATACCCAGTGTATTCCTTATAGCTAGAACCTGTAATTAGGAAATGAAGAGTGAACAGCTGGTTGCATGTATTCTCACATTGCCAGGTTGTTTCCCTGTCCTGAAAAACAGGAATTTGATGCTGAATCTATAATACAAAATCTCTTGTTGCTACCAAGAGGTTTTTCTACAAAGATTCTTTCCAGCAATGTACTCCTTCTGCTAAAGGTTTTAGAAGACAAATCCACACTTAAATACAATATGAGTTAACAGTAATGAGCTGAAACCAACCTTCTATTCTAAATATAATTTCATCAATGTATTCTCTCTTAATTAGCTAGTTTAATATCTTTCAAGATTATGCTGTGCTTGTTGATCATTAATTATCTATATTTTGGTTTAAAACAGGCCAGAATATTTTGATGGGACTGTTTCTTTGCATAGATCCAATAACTTTTTAATAGCATGTGATATTAGGTTAGTGCAATTCATTCATAAATCATTTCTGGGTTAGATCTCTCAAAGATTCAAATACTTGGGGTCAAACTCAGTATTGGCAGAACAGCACCCAATTGATTGGGAAAGGTGGTGTGCAAAAAACCTGTTGTTGATACTCTTTCTGCAGCTTGCATGGGTGGCCAACCAAATAGAAGTTTAGAATCATGTGGTGACGTGAAAATTTAGGCAGCCTAGACCTATGAAGTTGGACTGTCTGGGTGGCTGCAAAGCAAAGATCCAGTTACAGACAGCTTGGAAGCCAATCCTGTAATATCCCTATTATTTGTCAGCCTTTTGTTCAAGGCAGTCTTTTAAAAAAAGTCCACTAATTTAGCTACCTAAATTGGAACACAGGAGCTGTATTTTAGTTTGTTAATCATTTTCAAGTTTAATTAACTTTTAATGGAGTTCCCAGTGGCAGTGAGAGGCATACCTGATGGATTTCAAACCGGGTACTTAAGTCTTGACATACCCAAAATTTGTGATCACCTTTACAAATTTAAACTTCATCTGTTCATCTTTTGTTTCACACCAAGTTACCTTCAGTCTGCTCCATGGAGATAAAATAAGTGACAACCTTAAATGAATTTAGGATTAATTTATTTATGATCCTGAGACAAGAGTGTTTATATTATTAGCTATTATTTATGTTATGTTATTTATTCCTAAATTTAAGAGTATATTTCAAACAAGTTGGTGATGTAAAGAGATAATGTCTTATCATTCTAAGACGGGGCGGGCAATTATTTCAGGGGGAAGGCTGCTTAACAAGTTTTGGCAAACTGTCAGAGGCTTTATAGGTAGCTCTACCCCTTGACAGTTGCCCCACCCCCTGGTTGCCATATTGGGACTGGAAGTCCCACCCCCTAACCCCATATCTTTGCCACCAGAAGTCCCTCTCCTTGACCCCCAGAAATACTCTTTTTGGGAGGGGGTTTGCCATCTTAGAACCAGAAAACAAATTATACACTAGAGGTCAAACACCTACTATAATATATATTAATTTTATTACAAAAAATATTTGTCATGATTTGTGTTTGTGTACTGTATATAGAAGGGATTGCATAATAACTAAAAAATAAAGTTTCACTTTAGCTTTGGATATGCTTCTAAACTGGGGTGGGTAAAATGCGGCCCGCGGGCCATTCTATCTGGCCCTTGGGGCCCCTAAAAATTTTTAAAAATTAATATTAATCTGCCCCTGGCAGCCTGTCATGCAGCCCTCAATGGCTTGCCAAAACTCAGTAAGCATCTCTCTGCCCAAAATAATTGCCCACCCCTAAACAAGCACAGAAGAGCTGCTTCATCCAAGAACTCATTCAACATGGCTACATGCTTTCCATTTTGGTGAAATCAATGCAAAATCTCATAGGGGACTTCAATGTGACACATTTTTTAAGGAACAGTGCCATTCCACATAGCATACTAATACTTTGGAGCAATATAATGCCTAACAAATTTGTCATTCTTCCAATGGGTATTCAAATTAATTATTCTCCTTGAGCAATGTGTCACCTCCCCATGCCTATTTGAAAGCTGATGTTCTCTACAGGGAAATATATTTTTCTTCCAGCATATAAATACAGCTGAAATATTAAAAATGGAAGAAAAATAACCAATTTTTCTATGATTAGTAACCCTTCATGTTGTCAAGAAATCCCCCATATACATGTAATATGCTGGAGGCAAGTAGAACTGTAATTTCCATTTAGAAAAGCAAATGGTAAATTTTCTTTAATAATCATTACCAGAAAGCATGTTCTTCCCTAGTTTTTTTTTAAATTTAATTGTATAGATTTTACTCATTCAGTTTTAAATAAGTTAAATCCTCTATCAGGAAGGGAAGAACACAGATTCAGCTAATGTTAATAGTGTTTTAGTGTTCAGAGTAATCCTGGGGTTATGAAAACTGGTATCTGTTGAATTGTTAATGAATTGCTCTCTGGATATGTTTTCATTTTTGATGGATAATATTCTAGTTTGTGGTGGAGGAGGAGCTGCTGTTTTTACCTTCCTTTGTAACCTGGTTTCAGTATTGTGGAGACACCAGTTGCATGTCTCTGTATTTAATGCTGAATTTATGTAAAAAGCGTAATTTAATTTGGGTACTTGAAAATTTCTCCCTGGGGTCTGTGGAGCCAGTTTAGGAGGTGTGTTCCAGATTCGCATCTGATCCAGCTGATCTGCAGCTGCTTAAGCAGCCCTTTGGGAACTGTGAACAGCCAGCATAAGTTAGAGCAGGCAGCTCAAACAGGAGCTGGGAAGTGGACTCCAAAACAGACAGCTCAGGAGCCTGCAACTTGTAAAGGTCTTAAATCATCTCATCCCTTCCCCCAAGTTGGTATTGCAGCGAGCCGAGTTCAGCTGAAGTATAGGATCTAGCATGCCATTTTCAGATGTTTACAATTAACTTACATTTTACTTTGTTTAAAAATCAGTATAGTGTTTTGTATTGACCTTGTCCTCATGTATAATGACTGTACTTGTAAATTATTATAAACAGCTTTGTGAAAATGTGAAATACGGTTGAAATGACCTGATCTGAATCATGTGCAAGTTATGTTTCCAGAATCCTCCAGACCTTTCCTTGGTTCTGATCGACAGCAGTACTAGAGAACATGCTGCCATAACTTCACCCCTGTTACAAACATCTACACTATATCAGTAAATTGTCACAGTTAATGAGCAGTGACTTCTTTTGTGCTATGTAAAAAGCAGTTCTCATCAGAATAAGTGTTGATTAACTTAATTAGATGTAATTAATTGTACCAGCCTTCCTTTTATATATTAATCTGATCTGACATCCAAAATCTTAGTTTTGTAAATGTTAGACTGCATTATTAGTACATTGTTTTAGGTAAAATAGTTTCTTTACAGTACAAATAAAATACCAACATAATGACATAAATCCATTTAGTTAAATGCCTATATGTTATTTTGAAGATGTCAGGCACCATGCAAGTGCTTATTAAATTGTAGTGCATCTATGGCTGTGGTAAAGAAAAAACTGATTATTTTTTTCAAGTGGATATTGAGATATAATTTTCTATGTTTGAATTAGATTATAATTAAATGAAAGACTACAAAATCAAAATTTAGTAAATCTCTTTTTGTGCTTTTAAATTCCAGATAACTACAATAGACTCATTAGATTATGAACAAACATGTTTTAAATGCACCTAAATATTCATTCCATTTGAAATCTAAAATCCATGTGTAGTAAGTATTATTAACTTTATATACAATCAGTATTCCACAGAAAGCTCAAAAGACAATAAAATAAGATATACTGCAGAGCCGAGGAACACAATTTTCCCCCTGGAAAAGGTAGACCTAGTTTTTGGCACTGTGTCAGTAGAGAGACAATGGAAGCTTGTTCTATTATTTATATGAATTGACTGGCTTGGCAGATGCCAGTGTGATAACCCTTTATCTAAAAGTGTAGAAAAACTAGAATTCGCTTTCCTTTGGAATCAGACTTCATGCAAGATATTCATAAAAATGCCAGAACTCTTGTAATTGGGAGGGAAGCTTTGTCATAATCTGCTTGCAGAGAACAGGAGAGTAGGTCCTAATCAGTTTATTTACATATGACTGCATTGGAAAGAAAAAATCATTTTTGTGTCATCAGAGAAATTATGGAAGGCAGAATGTAACTGCCTGCATACAGCTTAAAATGTCACTTATTCTCACTCACTTCCTTCTATCACATTGTGTACTCACTCTTCTACTATACCCCTCTCCTGAATCCTTTGCTAAAAGCATCCTGAGTTCAAACAACTAAGCTTGCCAACAAAAAGAAAAGAAAAAAATACCAAACAAAGTAAAATACTTCATAAATTGCCTGTGCTGTTGTAATTCTGTCCCTTTCTCTTTATGCATTTGTGATACATAATTACATGGTCATATGATAATTTTTTTTCTCCTTTGAGATCCTGGCCTAATTCAAATCTCTGTTCAGGAAAGGCCTTGAATGTGCACTTAAATCCATCCCTTCATAGCCAGCACTTAGCATGTGTGGAAGCAGTCAAGGACAGGTTCCTACACCAAACCATAGACGCCTATGCCTATTACACAGCGAGGTTAGAAAATGTTCGTTATTAGCAAACCAATTTATTTTATTTTGACCTTATTTTTGGCAGTGGCTGTACTGTTTTTATTTAAATTTTCCAAAAAAAATTAAACCAGAGGCAGAAACTAGAGATGGCGAGTTTGCCATCCCTATTTAGTAAGGTAGCAATCCAGTTAATCAGACAAAAAGCCCCTAATGCCTCACAGTACACCTAGACCATGTTAATCCCAAGCACAATGTAAATGTGTGCCATGAAGGCTACCACATTGATACATATTTAATTGCTGTCAGTCTAGTCTCCCTTAAAGAGGTTTCTAATGGAGTCTGTCTACTCTCACACATGCACATACATTTGGTTTTAAAGGTGATTTTAAAATCGAAACAATGGAACTAGCAGGTCTTTTCCACAGTGTTGACTACACTTTTAAAAAGAATATTCTTATCTTTTGCAACTAGTAAAGATGTTTGGATACATCCTTAAATAGATATTTACTGTTTTAACTGATCTCTTGTGATAAGTTTGATTTACAGTGGAACAGGCCTGTTGACAGGTTAGGTCTCTTGCCTTGAAGAGAGAGAGAGAGAGAAAGAGAGAGTTCATTTTGGGTTAGGTTTTGGATAAAGCAGAGACCATCATTATGGATCTTTTTCTGTTGACAGTATAACAAGTAAATAAATAACTTTCTTTACCCTCCACTCAGATGTGTATATGGAATGTGATCCAAAGCCCACTCTGTTTCTGTTGATTTTAGTTCAGGACCATGATTTATAGTAGTGCCATGTTTGCTTGGTAAATGGTTAGGTCCTCCAGCTGGGGGCCATTGTATACAAATGAGGCTGAGAGCAGCCTTGGAAGATTTATTGCTATTTGTTTGCTGGTGTGCTTTGGTTGTTCAGCTAATGAGCAGGCATTTGAAAAACATGTACCTATTATGTAAAGTATATTAAGGCTACTTATTCTATCCTCAATATTTTTTCTTTGCTATCTAAGCCTGTGTAAATTCTTCCCGTTATTGGGTTCATATTATGGTTATTTGATTCACATGAGTAATAAACTCCTAGGGACAAATTCACAGGTGATGCATGAAGAGGTATAACTCCCATTTATTCTTACATTCATTCAGATTCAGTCTCCTGATGTGTGATGGAGTCCAGTTGTGTTCAGAGAAGTCTCACTTTATGTGATGGAATCTAAGTCATTACATCTTAGGTATTTCTGCCTTTGGCTTATTGACATCAGCCACACTTCTGTCATGAATGAACTGATCACAGTTGGGCTCTCTTATGCTTATACCCATGGAGTGTTGGCTGACTGCTTTAATCTCTGCCACCAGCCTGTTTCACCTCTCAGCCAATCCTTATGAGTAGGAATATTGGTATCAGTCTCCTGGCCAAACTTCTGCACAGGTAATTCCACTTTGCTCTCCCAGTTTTCCTCTGCAGTTCATGATCAGTGGGGTCACCACTAGTGATTTTTTAATGGTAAAATATATGAGGAAATAATTTGGTGCTAGGGGAAGAAAAGCCAAAGTCACAAACATATTTTAAAATGCCTAAAGTCTCAGGTCATATTATTTTAATCAGAATGTACTTTAGTTTCACCTGAAAGGGTTTTAAACAATGTTAAATCATTTAAACTAATAGTTGAAATCCTTTCAAGTGCCTCTTGGTCCAGCAGTGCATTGGGGAGAAGCTGCTGCCTGTTCTTTATTGCTGCCTAGTCTCGGTGAAAGCAGCAAAACCAACAGCCCTGCACTGATGCCTTTTAAGTCCGCTATGCATGCCTTAGGCCTTCTTTTATCTCTGCAGTAACCTGACATATCAGAGAATCCATTACCTCCACAACTCCCATGAAATACCAACATAGACCCTAGTTATAAAATTCAAAGTCTTCTTGCTTTCTCTTTTCTACTGTGCATTACACACTTTAACCTGAAAGTTTTCAGTGTTTTAAGTCAAATTGATTCATATGTCAAAAGTCACAGATTTATTTTTAAGAGTGGTATTTATTCTTGATGCTTGTTGTGCTGTATTGGGGTGTGATGAACACATTACACTGAAGTCTGAAGTCAAACTTATATAGCCCCTTAGGCTAGGGACAGATATTACATATAAACCAGTTTAAGTGATCAGAAACTGTTTTAAACCTGTAACAGAACAGACATTCAGTGCACATAAACCAGTTTGAAAATGGCTGAAACCAGTTTGAGATAAACCTGATTGAATGTAGTATCAGACTTAACTGATTTGAGTCAAACCAGTTTATACAATGTCTGTCCCAGACCCCTTCCTGGTTTCACTTAAAACAGAATCTCCTGGCATCCCAGATGCTTTACAACCCTGGGTGGGGCTCTCTGCTCCAGGCCAGCAGGGCTGACCCTGCTCCTCTGCTCCCTGGCTGGAGCTCTGGCAGAGACTGCAGGTACAGTGGTGTCTGCCTGGCTTCCTCTGCTTCCCCCTCCTCCCCCCCTCCCCCCTCAAACAGGGATCCCCCCACAGCACGGAATATAGCCAGCTAGTTCAGGGGGTTTCAGCCTTTTTTGTCAGTGTAACAGGGCTACCGTCATGGCCAGGCCTCTGCCTCCAGTCTCCCCCTGTCTCTGGGCAGTCAGTCCGCTCCACTTGTCTGCCATGCCTTGATGAAAATAAGTTCAGCTGTTACTTGAGCAGGAGACTACCTTTTATATGTCCTGGTGACTAGGGCCATAAGTGCACACTCCAACCATCCCTGTATGTGCCCCGTGCCTCACAGATGTTCCACTGTGTGTTACCTCTCCAGCCTCGGTTCAGAGCAAACTAGGTATACAGTTGTAGCTCTACCATACTACCCTGGAGGGCCACGCTCATGCCACGCTCTCTTACCGGGGTCCCATTCACTCTGCCAGGTCTCACCCAGCCTCTTTCATGCTGCCCTCCCTCCTGGGCAATATTCATACCACCCAGCCTGTCTGGCTTCAGGCTTGTCTCTCCACGCCCTGGTCAGCCCTGGTGCAGTCTGTCGGGCATCTCCTGCTGCCCTCACCTGAACGTTTGCTGACCCACTCTACAACTGTAAGCCTACTTTGCTCCTGGCCCCTCACCAGGCCTCCATGCCCCCACTGGGCCTCTTCCCTCTTCACTATGCCCCTCTCCCTCAGGGCCTCTACTCACTTGCCCACTCATAGGGTCTCTATTTGCACATCCCCTGTGCTAGCTTATGCTGAGAGGTGTCTGTGTAAGACAGACAGGACAGTGTCCTCTTGGGGTTTTTTGGAGCTAATCAACAGGTAACTGGTAATGTCCCTGTGTTCTTTCATTGGAAAAAGTTGTTTAAGAAGAGCTTGAACTAGTGAGCGACGCTTTTTTTTTCTGATGGGGTACTAAATGCTATCAATTCCTTGCGTAACTAAATGTTCTGTTATCAACCCCCAGCTGGCTCCCTCCCTGGTCAGCCAGGCGCGGTGTGGGGGAAACCCCTCCCTAATCAAAGCATCCTGCTGAGGCCTGGCCACCCCCGCCCCTCAGCTTAGCACTGTAGAAAGGAAGGGAGGGCTGCTTTAGCACCTCCTGGCTTCTGGCCTGAGCCACTGCAGGAATGTGCCTGCATTTCTTCAGTCCAGTGAGGATGTCTGTACAGTTACAAATTGGCTCAGCCTAGCCAGGTTAGACTAACCTGCAAAGATTGAATCAATCCAGGCTTTTTGAATGTCTGTCCCTAGCATTAAGGTCCAATTTTTGCAGACATACATAAATAATGTTATGCACGTGGGCAGTCTTTAAGGTTGTATGTTTATATTATCACTGGATACTTGTGCATATCACGTTAGTCATATGTGTATTTGCAGGGTCAGGGCCTTAGATTATCAAGTTCTTTGGCATCCTTCAGTATCTAAATGTCTACTGTTTAAATCTTTAACTTTTTTTAATATACAATCCCATTTCAATACCAGGTCCTTTGCTGGGCTGAATTTATGCCTGGAATAACCTAAGGGAGTATCAAGAAAAAGAAAGACTTTTGATCTTTCCTATCTATAAATTGTTTTTTTCCTTTGAAGTTCACGATGAACACACCAGGATGCTTCTGCCTATCCATCTCCCACCCCACGCAGTGTTTTTTTTCTTTTCATACCTGGGATAAACAGGACCCTCATAGGACCTTCTGTACATGTTGAAGAGTATGTAAAGCCACATGCCCCTGACAACTCCCTCCTGTACTTTATAAATAGAATTGATTAGGAAGGCTCATGCCATTCACCCAGCCCCAGACCTACATTATGTCTCAGTGGTTCTTTACTGTCTTACACCTTAAAACAGCTTAAAGCATGGTTTTCCCCCTATCTTCTGATTTCTGGACTCCTTGCCTATTCCTAATGTGTAGGTGACAGTTAATATGTTGCAATTTTAGATTTTTCTCAATAGCTCTTGCCAGAACATGCAACTGAAATCAGGGATCTGCTTCTTTAGACACTGTAAAAACACATGATAAAAGACAGTCTTTGCTCTAACATATTTACAGTTTGATACAAAACATAGCAGTGAGTTTTTTACATGGGACCTGAAACTGGGATTTACCCATCTTCCATTAGACTAGAACAATTTTTAATCCCTAAAGAGCTGGGCAGGATTCAAGCTGATGACCAATAGATGAAAGGCTCTGTGGCTCATTATGGATGCCCTGAGGCATCCAATCTCTAGCAAGCCAGATCTACACAGGTTTTGTACCCATTTGGGTTTGTGAATGTTTTTTTTTTTTCAAATACTATAATTAAGTTTAGACTTCTTCTACTGTGGAAGCAGTAATTCCAGTGTAATGGAACCTTTTTAGCACATAAGTTATTCCTCTGATAAACTATTTAGTGAATAAGCTGTGCCAGCCTCCTTTATTAACTCGCTTATATATCAAGACATGCAAAATGCAGACCTGATACCAACATAGTTTTACTGGTATAAAAGATCCTCAATTTTTCTAACTTTCTTAGGTGATTGTTAAAAAATCTGAATGTCTTTATATGGTCCTTGATTTCAACTTGTAATATTTCAGTCTATGTGGGAAAATTCTGAATAAAATCCATGTAATACTAAAGCCTTGGACACACACTACAAAAATAAAGTGCTATGGGAGTGTGATCATGTGCCCAGCCCCCTGGCCGAAGCACTACTAATTTACTTCAAAGGTGTGCTTTCCAGCCAGCGGGTTGAAAGGGGGCTGCCCCTTTGCTGACTCTCTGACTGGGGGCACCAGTCAGTGAGCTAGGTTACTGAGAGCTTGCCCTCTCCCCTGCCAGTGAAGGGGCCAGGCTATCAGTGATCAGATGGCAGCTACTACCAGCAGCAGCTGTCAAAGACAGTGCCTGTCCCTGCCTGCCGCCCCCCCTTCCCCCCCCCCACACACACACCAGGACGGATGAAGGTGGGGTTGAAAAGATGTTAGGGGGATGAAGACAACTGCTCTCATTGCCACCCTCCCTTCTACTGCCTACCACCTGTGGGGATGACAGGAGGGCAAGGGGGGCAAGGAAAGATGCTTTTCTCACCTCTGCCAGCCCACTGGGGTGGTAGAAGAGTCTACTTAACAGCTGCAGCCAATGCTACAGGAACAGTAGGCAGAACTAGTGCTCCTGGCACTGAGGCAGCCATCATGGGAGGACTGGCAAGCTGTTGCTTTCACACTAGCAGTGGCATCAGGGTCCTGGGAGCACTCTGTGCCAGGTCAACCTGGCTGGGAAGCCTGTCAGGGAGCCAGCTGTTCTCCTACCCTTCCCTCTTAGAAGAGGGAGGGAGTTCAGAAGATTGTGGGATACTTATCTATGAGACCCTTTGTGGCACTATATGTAACAGTTTACATGTTATATGTAGTGCTAAAAAATGTAGTGCTACCAAGAAGTTCTTTCTTGAAAGAGGAACTTTTTTGTGGCAGATCCACCAGTTTTGTAGTGCTACGGATGCGTGTACATGTGGACATTCACCTTTTATAGCAATATAAGGACGTTTATAGCACTAACGTAATGTGTCCAAGGCCAGAAGCTAGACTCTATGCTTTGACTTGAGAGATGGTATTTTTATCTTCAGTTAAAATATCTCTCTCTTCCCTCCTTCCTCTGTCAGCAATGTATTTACCCTTCTCCTTTCTTATTATAATGCCCTTTTTCTACTTCCTGTATCCCCCAACTGATAGATCCAGATTAATGGATGAATGAAGATAATATAGAGACTTTGTCTTTCCTATCTGAAAATTGTTTTTCTTTTGAAACTTACACTGATCACACCAGGATGCTCCTGTGTCCTCCCATGTTTCTTTCATTTCTCAGTTCTAATGTAAATATTCATTATTAGAGAGGAATTGTATCTAAGGTTGGCTAGAGCATACATACAGTGACCTTGGTTGAGCGATATCTTATCTTCTTAGTGGCTTGTCCTCTAGCTGAAAATGGGCACATCTACATATGTGCTTTAATGCACAGTAGCCTATTTTACTGTGCATTAAAATGTCATGTAAAAAACTATGCAATTCTGCTAAAGTCCAGTAAAATAGGCTACTGTGCATTAAGCATCACTTTAAAAACACGTTCTTTCATTACTGCACATTAGGGCAACCTAACGTGCATTTATTTAGTACCTCACATTAGAGGTACTAAATTGAATGCACCTGAGGAAAAGCACATTAATTCATATGTAGACACACCCAGTAAATAGCATATTTCAGAGTAAGACCCGAGTGTTTGATTAATGGTATTAGAGCAACCCAACTATGTACTTGAGAAGTGTTCTTCATCTACAAAGAAAACAACACATTAATTCTATACTTTAAGATGCAAAGAAAAACTTTCTAAAAACAATATAGAAGCCAACCCTAATTTTAGAAATTTTATCAAGAAAATGGAGCCAGGGCTGTCAAACACAGCCTGCAGGGAAAATGTGACCCATATAGTTGTTTTACATATATCCTGTTGCATCTGCCAGTTTCAGTGAGGTTACACTCAACCATTCATCAGGATAATGATTCCCATTTTAGAGGACCTGTGAAGAGCCCTCTGTGGGGCTAAGACAGTGGTTCTCAGCTTTTTTAGACTTAAGGCACCCCTTATTAGACTAAAGGCACCTCATCAGAAAATGCCAGTTCTTAGTTTACACTCTATTTTGACTACAGAAAAATAATGGAGTAATTATTGTGTTGCAAAGAACTTGGAAAGACTGCAACAGGGCAGAAAGTGGATTCCTATTTGAAATCACTGGGTTTAGCTTGTGACTCATGTTTGCACACTTAACAGTTCTAACATTGCATGACACCCCGCAGCACGCTTGAAAGGATCTCTAGGCACTGCAGTGTACCCTGGCTGGGATCTCTAGGATATCTTGATTCTAGAAAGGATCTCTAGGCACCCTGACTGGGAATCACAGGGTTGGGAGAACATAAGATAGATAATGTTTGCCTTACCCTGTTTGTGCCATTTTGTCTACATGCCCAGGAGCACTGGCTCAACACATAATACATATGGAGCATGTCTACATGTTGACCTAAGGCTATGGAGTGACATGCTATGTCGCTGTATGGCGTGATACGGCAATATGGTGATCACATGTGTCTACATGTGATTGCCAGCTACGTCGCCGTAACAGTGAACTCCCATAGTGGTAAAATTTAACCATATGCTATGCACATGGCAAAGTAACTGCCTGTACTATGCCATGCTTTAGTACTTACAAAATGAAGTACTAAAGCACAGCACCGTAGCAACATCACTGTACGGGGAAATGTAGATGAGCCCATTTTTAACTATACTATAAGCCATCTCTGTTTGTTTATGATTTCTTCTAACCGCTGGCTTTAGCATATCCTGGTATGTAGTTTTGTGACTTAACACACAAAGTTGGTTCTTTTAAGGAAACCTGGTCAATTGCCCATGGGGGTTGAACAGCATATGTTCATTGATTTGAAGAGTACGTTGTTTGATATTCCCTAACTCGTATACTCACTTACCAGCGTGAGGCAATTTGTAGAAATATGTGCAGTAATACTAAATGATATTCTTGAATATTTATAACTACTGAATATTTAGCATTTCAAGCCAATTTGTGAGTTCTGTAAAGATAATGGTGCTTTAAATATTCTGAAATGTACTGCATTTTATCTGATGTTTTTAAAGGAAGCGATAAAGTTTTTGGTATTATTGGCTGTTCTCATGTGCTAAAGTAATTATTGTGTTCTTATTTTATTATGTGTACAATGTAGTTACAGGGTCACATACTTACAGACAGCATATGTTAGTGAAGAAATGTTATGCCACGTATCAAATAACTGTAAGACATGTGTGAAACCCTAAAAGAACTTCCACATTGTGCTTTATTAGGCCTTTTTTACATTTTCACTTTAATAGTATGTTATACAGCTCTCACTTACTGTCCCAGAACCACAGGACTAAAGACAAGACCTCAGGAATGTGGCTGAACTAACTATCACTTTATTACATAACACATCTGGGAAATATCCAAAAAGAACACATCCAATGCAGGTCATTCCTCCTTTGTAATCTGTTTCACCTGGTCAAGGGCTGCTATAAGCCCTCTCTCCAACATGTGGGGGCTGCTGTCAACTCCCCATCTTCTTAATCTGGACCCAAAACTGTTGCTGAAATACTGCCACCCTCCACTCATACATCATTTAAGGGGGTACAGGAGACGGATTGCCTCCCCATGGTACCAGACACTAGGAGCTCCAATCACATTCCCCACCTTATTTAGAAGATGCCATCTCCTAATCTTCTTCAGATTCCAGTTTATCTGGGAACTGGATCCACTATTAAAAAATTATTGGCTCTTGGCCCACCCCAAGCTGTGATAACATGAGTAGTATAACCTAATTTACCCACTGGCTCACTGGACTGTTGAAATGAAAATAGCCCAGTGCCAGGGGGACAGGTAGGAAAAGTGCCGCCCTGGGGGCCTAGCAGCTGGGCTTTCCCAGCCCTAGGACAATGCAGGTAAGCATATTGAAGTTCAGTTCACTGGTCTAACCTAGATCGGTTAAGTGTGAGTGTACATCGATCCAGATCTTAGATTGTGTTCTGCCATTTTTAGACCTGTCTGTGTGCGTGCAGAATTTCCGCTCTGCTATGGGTTTAGATTGATTTATGATCACTGAGACTAAGTGTAAGGCCTGCACCTGAGCAAGCTAAATTCGATCAGGTGGCCATTTTTAACACAATCTAACCTCCCTCTATATTTCTGTTATATCTAACAAGGTTTAACCAACATCAGAAATACAATGATTTGCTTTGCATACCTATGTGTAACTCTAGTTAGTACCTATGAGCCGCTCTCAGAGCCACTCTAATTAAAGCTTCCCTGCTCCCTTACCCCGAGATTACATGTAAAAGTGCCTAATGGTACTTACATGCATGATAGAGAGCAAATTAAACCAACTAAGGATCAGTATTTTGATAGCTGTGGGTAGGTTTTATTTTGAGAACCCAATAAATCTTAAAAGACTTTATTTAGCATTTATTCCCCTTTTCACTGCAGTAGGTTCTATCCTTGTCTGACCACGTGGATAAGAGAGAAGGAGCAGATGTGATATATCAGCTAAGAAGATTTAGGCTGGATATTAGGAAATCTTTCTGTTACTGTGGTGAAGCTGAAACTACCCCAGGAGGTTATGGAACCTCCTTCATTGGAGATTTTTAGGAAGAGTTGATACAAGTGTCTGTCAGCATAGTTATAGGTCTATTGATCCTGCCTTAAGACAAGGGCTTGGACTATGCACCCCATGTGCTTCCATGATTGATTTCAACTAGTGGTGTAGATAAACGCTGTTTTCTCCAGAATGAATATCACTATTGCTGTATGCATCAGCTGATAGGGGATTTTACAGAAACTGCTTTGTGAACATCTCTCCTGCTGTTCTTTTCTGCCAGTGCTCTGCTCTGGGAAAACTCATCAATTTTGCAACATACACGGGCTTATCCAGGTGGTAACCTAAAATCTCATGGTCTTTGCTGAGCCCAGTACTGGTGAATAGTATGTCATGGTACTGATTCACTTTCTTTACCATCAAACTAGCAATTTTGTTTTGGGTATTGTGTTAAAGCAAAACAGAAGAAATCCTAAGCAAGTTGTTTTTCTAAAAATAAAGAAAAGACAAAGACAAGCAGGAAGAAAAATAAGAAAGATGACTATAATTTAACCATTCATGTATGTACATAAGTAATCCATATTGTTTATTTTCTGTCTTTTTATGTTTCCAGGGCTACAGCTACTCACAGGGGTCAAGTTATATTCAAGGATGCCTTAGCACAACAGTTGTGTGAACAGGGAGGTAAGAGCTGTTGCATGTTTAAATTTAATGGCAAACCTGTTCTCTCCATTTTTATTCATATCATTGTTGGTCATCATGGAATACTATTTCAATAATCAGAGAAAACTAGAGGTAGGATCTTTTATTATCCACAACTCTGTTACCCCACTTTCCCTCACACCTCCTAATGAGTAAACAAGGGATTTCATAGTTAAGCCTCAAATGTTAAGCATCAAGGAACATAGGAAAATTAAAATATACATTCTAAATAATTTGAAACTTTCTTCTAGTAGCTAACTCTGATTTTGGCCAGCAACGAAATGACTGGTTGAATGATGACTATTTATATATTATCTATAATAAAAACGCAGTAGATGTACAACTGAAGTTTCATTTACCACTGATCTCAATTATATCTTTGCAAAGAACCTGCTTCCCCATGTTACAAAAATAGGTCACCAAATTTTTGCTAGTCCACCATAAATGTGATCATTTTTATAGCTAAGCAAGAGTGTATGAAGTATACAAAAAATATTTCAAAATTAGGGATAAATTGCACAAGATTCACAAATAAAGGTTAAACTCACAGGGCACGTCCACACATGCAAGCACGTGCACTTGCAGCAGCTCAAATAGAAGCAGTGCAAATTTGAGCCAGGGCTTTTTGCCTCAGCACACGTGCTCGGAGATGCACTTTGTTGAGGAGCAAATTGTGCCACTTGGGGCAAAATAACCCTGCTTGGCTCCTCCTGCATCTGCAGCCAGGGGGAGCTAGAGCCCGGGGCCAGCACCTGTGCTGTCCCCAGCAGTATAAAAAGCTGCCTTATCCTGGCCCCATCCATACAAGAAGCTGCCCTGGCAGGCAGCTCAGGGCTACTCGCTCTCAGGAGCTTCTGGGGCCCAGCCAATTGGTACCTGGGGACACTACCCCTTGTGCCAGCTGGACTGCTGCAGCAGCATCCCAAATCCATTTTTAAAAATACCCCAAAATCCATGTTCTTCGACAATTAAAACAAAAGACCACTCTACACACACACACACACACACCACTCAAGACAGAGACAGAGAGACAGTGATGAGTTGGGTAATGCTTTATTGGTATATTTACAATGTTAAAGCAATTTGGAAGCCTACCAGTGTCTCTATCATCATGATAAAATACATTCTAAATACCTTTATGTGTTGATTGTGCTTTTGGTTTTCTTCGCACATGATGGGTGTGTGATGAGGGGATGTGGTGTTGGCAGGAAAGGGGTGGGAAGTGGTGTGGGGGAAGGCGGGTGTGTGTGTGTGGAGGGATGTGGGTTGGTCTGTGGGTAGGTCTGTGGGTAGGTGTGGGGCAATTGCTGGGGGGACTGTGGGTGTGGGGGATCTTCTAGGGCAGCTGCTCTGGAGGGGTGGGTCCCCTGGCCCCCACAGGGTGCAGCCCCCACCCCCAGCACATGGAATGCCCTCCCCCACAGGGTCCCAGCTCCCCCCTAGAGGGCCACAGCCTCTATTCCTTACAGGGCCCCATCCCCCCCGCCCAGGGTCCCAGGCACCCTGGAGGGCCCCAGTTCCACCCTGGAGGCTGTGTGCCAAGCCCAGCCAAGTCCTGCTGGCCCTGGAGATGCTCCTGCCACCCAGCTGGGCCGGTCTCATGGTGGCAGGACCCAGCATGGCACACGGGGACTGTGTGCCAGGCCCATCCGGGTCCTGGGGCCTCTCTGCTGCCTGGCTGGGCCGGGCCCATGGCAGCAAGACCCAGCATGGCACTTGGGGACCATGTGCCAGGCCTAGCCAGGTCCTGCTGTCCTTGGGGCTACTCTCCCGCCTGGTTGGGCCATTCCCATAGCGGCAGGACCTGGTGTGGCATGTGGGGACTGCACGGAGCCCAGCTAGGTCTTGCTGGCCCTGGGGCTGCTCGTGCTGCCTGGCAGCATGAGCAACCCCAGGGCTTGCAGGACCAGTCTGGGCTCTGCTCATGGTCCCCGTATGCCATGCTGAGTCTTGCTGTCATGGGCCTGGCCTGGCTGGGGAGCAGAGGGCCCCAGGACCCAGCTGGGCCTGGCACATGGTCCACACGTGCCGCACTGGGTCCTGTCACCATGGGCCCGGCCAGGTGGCAGATGGGCCCCAGGGCCGGCTGCACCCCACGTCCCGCCTCTGCCCCACTGTGCCTGTGGGGCCAGAACCCGGCCCAGCCTCATGTGGCTCTCTAGTCTGGCTTTGCACCGGAGCAAGTCACACGGCTCTGGGAGGCATGGCTCCTGTGCATGCCTCCTGGAGCCATACGACCCACTCCGGTGCAAAGCCAAACTAGCGAGCCGCACTGGTCTAGGCCAGGTCCCTCCAAGGCTGCTCTAGCTTCTCACCCCCCGTAACCCTGGGGACATCCCCCCCCACACCTCCTTCCCCCCCTCACACCCACTCACCCCCATAAACCCCCCACCCCCATTCCCAAAATACCATGGACAACGCTGGGGGCTGGGGGCAGCAGGAGCACCAAAGAGCGAAACCAGAGCGTGTCTTCTGGAGGACTGACTCCTGCTGGCTCCAGGCACAGTCTGGAACTGTGCCTTGCTCCGCTCTTCTGCGAAGCGGTTTTTTAGACCCCTGGATATCCAGGGGTCTAATTTTCTCCCCTTGCTGCAAGTTTGCAGCACAGGGAACATTTTTTCATTCCTGCATATGCCTCTTGCCCCGTCTGAAAGGGGTTTGAGATGGGGCAAGATCCACATGCGCACTCGTCTGGACTTGCCCACAGGGTGCGTCCAAATGTGTAGGCATATGTGGTTTGTGGTGCCACAAACTGCACACATTGCACATTAAACCAGCACAGGGGCAAGATTCACTACCAGGATTTCCCAGTAGCAAAAAAGAAAAAAAATGGGGGAAATGCAGCACAATGATCAGGTTACGAAACGCCTGGACACAGGAGGAGGGGTGGATGTCGTATACTTAGACTTCAGGAAGGCCTTCAATACGGTATCCCACCCCATACTGGTGAACAAGCTAAGAGGCTGTGATGTGGATGACTACACAGTCCGGTGGGTGGCCAATTGGCTAGAGGGTCGCACCCAAAGAGTCGTGGTGGATGGGTCGGTCTCGACCTGGAAGGGTGTGGGCAGTGGGGTCCCGCAGGGCTCGGTCCTTGGACCGATACTCTTTAATGTCTTCATCAGTGACTTGGATGAGGGAGTCAAATGTACTCTGTCCAAGTTTGCAGATGACACAAAGCTATGGGGAGAAGTGGACACGCCGGAGGGCAGGGAACAGCTGCAGGCAGACCTGGACAGGTTGCACAAGTGGGCAGAAAACAACAGGATGCAGTTCAACAAGGAGAAATGCAAAGTGCTGCACCTAGGGAGGAAAAATGTCCAGCACACCTACAGCCTAGGGAATGACCTGCTGGGTGGCACAGAGGTGGAAAGGGATCTTGGAGTCCTAGTGGACTCCAAGATGAACATGAGCCGGCAGTGTGACGAAGCCATCAGAAAAGCCAATGGCACTTTATCGTGCATCAGCAGATGCATGATGAATAGGTCCAAGGAGGTGATACTTCCCCTCTATCGGGTGCTGGTCAGACCGCAGTTGGAGTACTGCGTGCAATTCTGGGCGCCGCACTTCAAGAAGGATGCGGATAACCTGGAGAGGGTCCAGAGAAGGGCAACTCGTATGGTCAAGGGCCTGCAGACCAAGTCCTATGAGGAGAGACTAGAGAAACTGGATCTTTTCAGCCTACGCAAGAGAAGGTTGAGAGGCGACCTTGTGGCTGCCTATAAATTCATCACGGGGGCACAGAAGGGAATTGGTGAGTATTTATTCACCAAGGCGCCCCCGGGGGTTACAAGAAATAATGGCCACAAGCTAGCAGAGAGCAGATTTAGACTGGACATTAGGAAGAACTTCTTCACAGTTCGAGTGGCCAAGGTCTGGAACGGGCTCCCAAGGGAGGTGGTGCTCTCCCCTACCCTGGGGGTCTTCAAGAGGAGGTTAGATGAGTATCTAGCTGGGGTCATCTAGACCCAGCACTCTTTCCTGCTTATGCAGGGGGTCGGACTCGATGATCTATTGAAGTCCCTTCCGACCCTAACATCTATGAATCTATGAATGCACATTAAAATAACTTGTGCTGGGATAGACATGCATACAGGGGAGCAGGCAGGCCTGGGTACTCTTGGCAGCCTTGTGCTGTGGAGCCTCCCTGCTGAGGCACACTGCACCCCAGACAGCTCCTCCCTACCCCTCTCCCCCCTATCCCCCCATACCACATGGAGCCTGGCCAAGAGTTGGGAGGAGCTGGGCTTGGCCTGCAACAAAGGGTATGCACTGTGCTGCTGCTATTTGTGTTGCTGCAAGTGCACACCCCTCCTCGTCTGGATGCTGCCAGAAAGTACCCTTTAAGCAGAACTGTAGATTATTCCCATTAATTTGAAAATATTTTCAAAGCTCAGATTTTTATTAGAAAATGCTGTTGGTTATTTGGTCAAGGAAATGAAACAAACAAAACTGAAACTGAATTTGAGAAGGTTATTGGAGAAGCAAGAAACTAAAATAATGGAGATGAAGAATGGAAAGTGGAGAATTCTGAAAGAAGGCTGACATTTTTTGTCAGAGGATAAGATAAAGATAAAATGGGTCTTAGCAGCTGTGGTTTGACTAAATTAAAAGAATCCTATTATAGATGTTGGGAATGCAATAGGGAATATTTCAGTAATTGAGATGGGGAAATGATGAGTTGAGAAGGTGCAGTTGATTGGCAGTGCCAGCATCAGCAGGGGAGTCAAAGAAAACATGGTCAAAACAATAAGATGTGTCCGTGCTGTCAGGTCTTTGGTAAAAGGTGCATCAATGGAGCTATGAGGGCAGAAGCCAATCTATGTTGATTTAGGAGTGACTTCTGTTAGTCTAACAATTTAAACAAGATGACTTTCCAGGAGTTTTGAATGCAAGGATTTTTAGTCCTTTCATATTCATTTGCTATTGTCTTAGGCAACATCTGGAACATAAGTAATTCAGTTTTCTGTCTTTCTCCCAGAGCTGCTAAAAATTTTGTTCCTGGTTGAATTTGCCGTCTCTCACATTTTATCATGTGGGAAGCTAGATGCCTGCATACTGACTCCCAGCTCCTTTTTGTAGTCCACTGTGTTCTCTCTCTTACCATCTTCATCCACGGCAATCCCATATTTTTCAGCTTCTCAGCAACTATTTTCCTCAACCAGTCAAATAACTTTGCCAATTTGTTAGCACTTCAGGGTGCATGTACACGAGACACTTTACTACACACTAAACTAATCTAATGTCCAGTAAAGCATAACCATCTATACATACTGGACTTACTGCGCAGTAAATTTGCCTAGTGTACCATTTGCTAGTACCAACAAATACAGGTATTAGATTAACAATGCATTAGCTACTGCACAGTAGTGCGTATGTAGATGCTGACTGGGAGCAATTTGCTTCTGGTCAGCCTAGGCAGCAGGGGGCACAGGGGGCTGGGGGGGAGCTGTCCATTGCTTCGGTGCAGAGCTTGAGATCACAACCCAGCTCAGCAGTGCTGGCTTGGAGCAAAGCCTTGTGGCCAAGTGGCAGCAGCGCCCTGAGCTTCCCCATTGCTTTGCATCTCCCTCCAGATGCGTCTCCTCCCAGTCCCAATGCTGCTTACCCGCTATGTCTCCCTCCAGTCCCGGTGCTACTCAGCTGCCAGCTTCCTCCAGGCGTGGGCAGGGAGCAGTAGCTGACTGAGGAATGTGCTGCATGGGCACCAACAGGGCTGAGCGGGTGGGGGAGCTCTCTGTCCCTGGTCCAGCACTGTGGGGACAAAAGGCTCCCCTGTCCCAGTGCTGCTCAGCTCCTGTCTTCTGTGGGGGAGCCTGGAGCTGAGCAGTGTCAGGACTAGGGACAGAGAGCTCCCCTGCCCCCTTAGCAAGCAAAGCGAGGGGAGAGCACAGAGCACTGCTGCCGCTCGACCACGGGGCATTGCCCCAAGTCAGCATCGCTGAGCTGGTCTGCAATCCCAAGCTCCACACAGCTGGGAGCTGTGCCCCATGCAGGACAGCTCCCCTTTGCTTCCCAGAGCACAGAGTTGAATCAGGACTGGTTCTGGGCTGGCCCAGGGCTGGCTCTGGGGGAGTCTGGAGCTCTCCCTTGCTGCTGCAAGGGGGCAGAGCAGGGCAGGGGGGCAGGAGCAGCCCTGGACTCAACTACTTCCATTGGGCATTTCTAGATGAGCACAGTCATGCAGTATGTGGTGCTGAAAACACATTTTCAGTGCCACATACCACACAGTTCGATGTTCTCTATGCTGCAAGAGTGTGCTGCCTGAGCGTGCACTGTGCCAGATTTTTTTCCCTGGGTTTGTTTGACCCCTGGATAACCAGGGGACAAAAAAAACAGGGGAAAAAAACCCAGAGCAATGCAAACTCGGCCAGCGCACACTGCTGAAAAGCAGAGCGGGGCCACCCAGAGCCATGCTTCACTGCCAGACAGGCTCTGCATGGCAGAATCACCATGGCTGCAGCCCTGGGTAGCCCTCAGGATCCCAGGCAAGACTGCAGGGGCCTGCCAAATGCTGGCCCTACCTGGGGCATCTTGCAATGCACCAAAGCATGCGTGGTATGGTTATTCCCTGGGGACAAGTAGCAGCAGCACAAGGTTCACCACCACTGTTTGTCCCCGTGGAACCAAATGTCCGCATGCATCTGTATACACCCATTGGATGTGTCCACACATGCAAGCACATGTGCTTGCAGCAGCTCAAATAGAAGCTGTGCAAATTTGAGCCAGGGCTTTTTTCTTCAGCACATGTGCTCAGACATGCACTCTGTTGTGGAGCAAATTGTGCCACTTGGGGCAAAATAACCCTGCCTGGCTCCTCCCGGATCTTCTGCCAGGGGGAGCTAGAGTCCAGAGCCAGCACCTGTGCTGTCCCCAGCAGTATAAAAAGCTGCCCTGGCAAGTAGCTCAGGGCTACTAGCTCTCAGGAGCTTCTGGGGACCAGACAGTTGGTACCTGTGGACACTACCCCTTGTGCCAGCTGGACTGCTGAAGCAGCCCTGAGAGTTCCCTGCACCCTCTACCCACTGCAGCAGTCTGGCAGTGGGGCCTACTGCCTGGCTGTGACCTGCTGTGTACCTGCCAGACTCAAATGGGGACTGCAGAGCCAGTAGAGGTATCTGCCCCTCTGGGCCAGTTGCCAGGGTATCTGCCCCTCTGGACTGTGGTTGCAGGGTTGGCCTTTGTGTGGCACTACTGCCATTTGTACCCCCTGCCTGGCCATCTGAACAGCTATCACCCAGAAGATGTGCTGGGTTTGGTGGCCTGCTTTGAACTGTCAAAGCATGTCCTCCTGGCCCCATTTGGCCAGGAGGTCAAACACAGCCAGCTGGGTCCAAGGTGCCAGCTCTGAGCAGGCAGGGTCCTGCCACTGGCCTCCCTAGCAGGAATCCTGGTGTTCCCTATTGGAAAACTGAAAAACCCCTGATAAAAAAAATCCCCAAATCACTCTCTAAAATACCCCCAAATCCATGTTCCTCCACAAGTAAAACAAAAGGCCACTATAAAGAGAGAGAGAGAGTGAGACAGACAGCTATCAGTTGGACAATGTTTTATTGATATATCTACAGTGTTAAAGCAAGTCTCTTATCATAATAATAAAATTAACACTAAATAAAGATTTCATGAATTCATGAATACTTATTTTGCTGCCCTCCCACAGGGTGATGACCCCCACACAAGGGGTTTGTCCCCCACACAAGGGCTACTGCCCTCCAACACGGGGTTCAGCCCCTACACAAGGGGTTCGGCCCTCACACAAGGAATTCACCCCCCCCCAGCAGAGGGTTCAGCCCCTACACAATGGTTACAGCCCCCAACAAGGGGTTCAGACCCCCAACAGGGGGTTTATCCCCCACACAAAGGGTTCGGCCCCCCAAAAGAGGGTTTAGCCCCAACACAAGGGGTTCGGCCCCTCAAGAGGGGTTTTGGCCCCCACATAAGGGATGCGGCCCCCCCAACAGGGGCCAAATGGCCCTTGCAGGGGCTACCACCCCCCTGCAAGGCCCACATGCCCCACACCAGCCCCCCAATTGCTGCCTCACCTGGCCCCATCCCCCACCAGCTGCTGCAGCCCCACTAATGGCTGTCCCACCTAGCCCCACCCCCTGCTCCCCCAGGCCCCCCAATGGGTTCCCCATCCCCCAACTTGCACCCCCAGGGCCCCAAGGCTACCCCCCCCAATCCTAGGCACCATCACTTTAAAAGAAACAACAGAAAAAGAACAGAAAAAAATGCCTCTGCTTACCTTAGAAGCAGGAGTGGGGGGGCTCCAGGGCTTCCTGGCAGAATCCCCCAGGCAGCACAGGGCAGCACAGGGGCAAGAGGGACCTGCCTGGGGCTGTCACCCTGCCCTGCACTGTGTGGGCAAGGCCCCAGTCAGCCCCACGGCAGCTCCAACTGCCAGTAAGTGCCAGGGTTTGGGGGTTTTTTTAAAGTATGGGGTGGGGGGACAGGGATGGGGGGGTTTGGGGGGATGGGGCCAGCCAGGGCAGGGGTTGGGTGGCTCGGGGGGGCTGGCAGGGGGAGGTGCCGGCTGTGGCAGGGGTTGGGGGCCTCAGAGGGGTTGGTGGGGGGAGGGGCTGGCCCCAGTAGGGGTCAGGGGCCTTGAGGGGGCAGGTGGGGGTTTGGGCCAGCCATGGCAGGGGTCAGGGGCCTCAGGGAGCTGGTGGGTGTCGGGGCTGGCCACAGCAGGGGTCAGGAGCCTTTGGGGGGGGCTGGGGGAGTGGACGGGGCCATTGGGGTCCCCCATGGTCCCCACCCACCTCTTCCAGCCCCCCCCGACCCCTTACTCACCAGCATCGGAGCCCTGGTGCTGAAACATGCAGCCTAGGTGGCCACATGTTTCAGCACCAGGGCGAGGGGCCAACCATAGAGACGCTGTGGCAGCCACCGTGTCTCCATGGAGGACCCAGCCTCCAGTTGCCTCAGGGCATGGTCCCGGACCATGCCCTGCGCTGCTTTTTTAAGCTTCGATTTTTTTAGACCCCTGGATATCCAGGGTCTAATTTTCTCCCTGTGCTGCAAGTTTGCAGTGCGGGGAACCCTGGCACTTACCGGCAGTTTGAGCTGCTGTGTGGCTGACTGGGGCCCCACCCGCACAGTGCAGGGCAGGGTGACAGCCCCAGTGGCCCCAGTCTGGGCCCTCCTGCCCCTGCACTGCCCTGTGCTGTCTGGGGGATTCTGCCAGGAGGCCCTGGAGCCCCCCCACTCCTGCTTCTAAGGTAAGTGGAGGCTTTTTTCCTCCATTTTTTTCTGTTCTTTTTCTGTTGTTTTTTTAAAGTAATGGTGCCTGGGATTGTGGGGGTAGCCTTGGGGTTTGAGGCGGGGCAAGAGGCACGTGCGCACTTGTGTGGACGCGCCCATTGAGAGCAAATTTACTCCCAACACTGGCACAGGTGTAGACATATTCCCAGATGAAGTTTATTACACCTTATTTTATTGCACAGTAACCTTAAGGTATATTAATTGCACATGTAGATGAATCCCAAAGTGTCACAGCATTTACCTCTATTCCATTTTGCCATTCTTTCCTGGCTCCACAAAGGACAATAGTAGTTTAGTTCCCATTTTCTTAAATAGTCAATGTCTTCCCTTTTTCTTTCACTCCAACTAATACTATTTTAACTCAAATTTTAAGTACAGCATTGTTTAAAAAAAGAGTTGATGTATGCATTTATAGTACATTTTATTATTATTGCATATAAGTCTATTGCATTATTAGTCTATTATTATTGTATGTAAGTAGCTAGATCTAAATGGGCTTCACCCTCCTTGGGTTTATCTACACGAGATGTTTACTGCTCAGTAGACTAACTAACTATGACGTAACCAACTTGGTGTCTACATGCGCTCCCCTATTAGGCTGGAGTAAACTAATTTACACCATAGCAGAGTAGTACTTGTAAATACAAGTACTATCCTTCTGTGAAGTAAAAAACTCTGCAGCAGTACATGTGTGGATGCTGCCCCTGCTGGCTGGGGCCTAAGAGTGCTTCAGTGAGAGGGCTGCCTGTTGGCTAGCACTGCATTGAAGCATCCTCATGCTCCAGTCAGCCCCTCCACAGCACATTGAGCTGCAGGGAGCAGCCCTGTCCAAACAGTGCACCTGGGAGCAATAATCTCTGGAGCAATAAACTCCAGTTTATTGCTTTGCATTAATTGCACATGTAGACGTGCTCCTTCTGACTCAAAATACTACTGTATTTTAAAATGTTATACTGCAAGTAATTAGGTAAGTTTATTTAGGCATAAACTATAATAATGCATTAGGCAGAAAAAGTAAGATCAGAGGGAAACTGTAGATTTTGCTACAGTATCCTTTTTTTAATAATGATACTACATTTGGTATGGAATGGTAGAGAAGATAAATGTACAAGAAAACATAATTGTATAGGAGAAACTCTGAGAAATCATAATTGTCATGCCTGTTCTCCCTTGAACAAATGTTGATAACTCTTAATGTAACTAGTGGAACTTGTGAACTGAAAAGAGAAAATTATTCTTACTTTGCTTGGTTTAATATTTTTTGAAGAGTTAAAGAAGGACAAAGAAAATAGCTAAGGAAAGGCCAAGTCTGATGAGAAGCCCAATACCCAAAGCAGAATGAGATGAAGTATGAGACCACTGGGATAACCAAGAAGAAATGTAGGGTAGTCACTTGATCAACTATGTCTATGTTTTAGCATGTAATAAATATTTTAGGAATACAAAAAGCCCTGGGTCTTTCTGTATAGCAAGCTTTAGTATATGTAAGAATCTGATTAAAGCTTAGAGAAGAATAGAAACATAAAAATTACTGACAACATTCAGATCAAATGCAACAAAATAAGTAATAAGAAGATGAAAAGTGTATGAGCCAAAACACAGAAAAGGCTGCAATTGTAGGTACAAATAGGAAAGCTAGTGATAAAGGAGATTCTTATTACTTAGGATTTAATTCTTTGCTTTAGCAGCCAAAATAAATGGAAGGTAAGATACTTTATCACTGCACAGATTGGTTATATTTTCCTTGTTTAGGGTGGAGCAAAAGAATAACCTTTGCAGTTTTGAAAAGAAGCATCTGACCTATATGAGTTATACAACAGAGGCATAAAGGGATAGGATAAGATAGTTCTTTGGAAGAAGGACATGATCATTCATCATTAGTGGCTGGCTAATATATTTCCAACTAAATAAAGTGTCTCGGCCGGGCTGAACCGACTCGAGGTGATTCAGAATTTACCCGTTCGTCAGGGCGGGCTGGTGAATAGAGAGGCTGACAAGCTTAATGGTTGCAAAAAACTTTACTTACGTTGCGGGTGGCTGCGACGGAAACGGTTCGGTCGTCTGGACAACAATGTGAGTTGCTCCAGCTGGCAAGGCCAATGCCAGTAAACTCGTCCGTAATTCAAGCCGGCGGGGAAAGGGTACGTCTGGGACTGCGTTCGGCGACGGGAAGAAGGATCGATAGGTGATCAGTCTATCGATCAGCTAGCCGCAAGTCGGATCTCTAAGAGGCACTCTGCAGCATGCTCAAAGTTCTTCGACTTGGGCGGAAGTCGCGCTAGTTTTTAAACGGCCAGCAAGCCAATTACCGGCCGCCACGTGTGAATAATTTAGCACTAGCCAATTGCGGGGCACGAATTTGCATCCGAATGGCGGGAACTCTTTGCACCGTGCACCTCCGTGCTGCAAAGAGAAAATGCATCCTGCAAAAGCAGCTGCAAAAGTGGCGGGAACACTCTCCTGCACACGGGTTCTTTATGCAACAAAAACCCTCGCTGTGCAAGAGGCTCTCAGGTGTCAAGAAAATTCCATAGTGCCGAGGCACCAAACTCATTGGGTTATGACATAAAGCAGCATCAGAACTATAATAATTGGAGTGAGAAAAGGCCAATTAAGTCATTCCCGACCATTGCAGGATTGTTTTTTGCACTGTAATTTTGAGGCCTTTTGTCTAATCTACTGTTTAATGTCACAAGTGATGAGCTTTCCATTGCTTCCTTTAGGAGGCTACACTACATTCTGATAATGTCACTGTGTAAAAGTTTATCCTGAGATTCAGCCCGAATCTTCCTTTGCTAATTCTCTTCAGTCAGTTTTACAGTATTTATTAGAGTTGCGCTTGATCACTGTCTGTTTTTTCAAGTTGCTGAAACATAAAGGGAAGATGTTTCTGGGCACACTTTGTCCATTATGACTAGGCATCTAAGTACACTTTGAACAATAAATAAATAGCAGATTGCAGACTCTCAGACTTGACCACAGTAGTAGTTTATGACACTATACAGAAAACTTGAATTCAGAAATGATAGGGGTTTTTTTGGCTTGTGTTTCTGTGAAAGCAATGGAGCCCTAAGGCAACATATTCACTCTCTGGAGGAAAAAAGTTCGGCCCTAGTGTTTCAATAGCAACTTTTATTTATCAGAAGACAAAAAGTATTGGCTGCAGTCTGAAGAAATGAATCACATTTCATTTTGGTCTTTATCAGACTGCTAGGGGAAAAAAGGGGAGACTGAACCTTACCTATTCCATATGCCTAGAGTTTTTATCCTTTTTGTCATTTGGGGGTGAACAGATGGGCTGTGGCTAAAAGTCCCTGGTTTTGAAATTTTGGGCAAGGCATTTTTTTAGAAATGTTTGTAACCCTGTAACTCACTTCCCCAGTTGGACTAGCAGACAGACTTTGTGCCCAGTCCAAAGTCCATTTGTTTTCTCAGAATTTTGCTTCTCTTTGTGAGGAGTAGGAGAGACTTCTTATGCCAGGCCAGTTATTTAGAAAGGATCGTTTACCTGCATTGCAAACAGGCTCTGAGACTGTATGTTGATATCTCTTTCAAGTGCCCTAGGTCTTAACGAGCGGTGGTGGGTGTTGTGTTAGAAACTTAGTTTTATGGTGGAGCCTCTTTTCATGTAGCAAAAGTTGGTTATCCGTTACTACACTTTTTAAATTTATATGTTTCATCTTTGACTCCCCATAGCTTACTTCTCCACTGGCATCCAAGTCATCATCAAATCCTGGTTTCTTCTCCTAAATCTTACGATATCCTCCCCTTGCGTGTTTCTTTTCATTTGCTTCTACTCATTGTTCGCATAAATTCAAGCTTTTCTTTCAAAAAGCTCCATAATTCTGCCCTCTCCTGTGAATTTGACTGATTGTGTCGTACACCCTTTCTTACTCTTTTCTGGTTACTCATGGTGCCAGCAGCATGCCTGTTTCCTTTCTCTCCTTCAGTTGCTTTTTACCATGTGCCTTTTTCTGTGCTGCCCCTTACTTTTGGCACAGACTGCCATGCATTGTATGCCAAGCTTCCTCCTTTTCCTATTATTCTGTATTGTATCTGCTCATGCCCTTTATACTGTAAACTCTGTTGGGTAGTGATGCCATTCTTTGCTAAGCACAATTCATCTGTTGTGAAGTACTATGTATACCTACAGTGCTATTTAAATAACAAACAATAATTCCATGTACATTTCTTTAAAAAAAGAGAATGGCATCTCTAAACTATCTGCATTTTTAGTTCACACAAATGGCCTATCTAAATTTCAAATCATCCAAATGTGTTGTCTGAAGAGACATTGTTAATAGTGATAGCATTAAAATGCACTCCCAACAATCTCAACTTTTGAATAGATTTTTTAAATGAGTGTGAATTTTAATGCTCCTCCTGGTATATTTTTCTGCAAGGTATAATATTTTGTTTAATTTGGTGAAATAATTCAAGGAAGCTTAATGTGTTTCTCAACTGTGCTGTACAGGACTATGTATAACTTATATCCCTTAAAATAAATAGTCCTTTGGATTGATAAGAAGGGTAGACTTGAGAACACATCTAAGAAAAGTGCCACAATCAATTTTGCGTGATGCTTTAAATTTATAACATTTTGGGACTTTAATTACAATACTTGAAGGTCAAAAAAGTTCTGGATTGCAATAAAATTTAAAATGTAATAAAGAAATTATTCCTGAAGAGATGAAAGTCTAGGTTCATTGCGCATTAAATGGTAACTTCACAGTACTTTGACATATTCAGCTGAAGAATCTGAATTACAAATTAGGTGAAACGGTACCTGAGGCAAAATTACCTAGGTTTTTCAGATAAGCTAAGATTTGGGAAATACAGTCTCTCTCAATGTAAAATCTTTACTTGTAAGAACAACTTTTTCTTCTACATTTAGTGCTTGCCTCAATCCACATGTCACTGGTTAAATGAATGATTAGTACTGCTAATATAAATATGCATAATTACCTACTATGTCATTTGATAGGCAACCAATTTGTTATCAAAATGAGGTTTTTCTTTATAATGTGCTGAACATATAATTAAAAAACAAAGCTGTTGTAATGAACAGACAAGGAACGTGGTCCTACATCCCTCACTCTCACAAAATGCTTCAGTGAAATCAATGAAACTCATGTGTTTAAGGTTTGCAGAGGTGAGCCCTGGACCAGCTGTTTGCTTGTGTTTTCCATAGTGTGCAATAATTGAAGTAATCATTGAATTGCTGAAGATTTGCAGTAAATTAAGAAAGCAATAGTTTCTTTAAAAAAGCAGTATTTTTTCTAGACTTCTTATAATGGATTCTTATACTGGATTGTGATTCACAGAGCAGTGCAAAAGAGCCATAAAGCAAATGAGAATCTGGCCTCCTATATGCCTTCTAGTCGGATTTTTTCCCTTTTTGAAACATAAGGTTTATTTTATTGGTTCACTTTCTTAGCTAATGAACTGTGTTTAAATTCAAATGATGCTGGGAAAAAAATCTTGCTCAGCCAACTGACCATTCTGTCAGTGGAGTAACATGGCATTATCATCATCTTTTGCCCATGATTATTTTGAAAATGGGGCCTAACTATCCTCTTCCCTAGCTGTGTTCTCATAGATACTGAATGATGATCTGAAACTGATGCAGTGGAAAAGAGAATGGCAGGACTGTCCTGAGCCTGAACATTTATAGCATAAAGAGTATTGTAAATGCTATGCTTGAGCTGTACAGCAGATAAAGAAATATTTCTTCTCTTCTACTATAGCATTAACAAAGTCCAGATGACAAAATTTTTCTATATGGTGAATAATTTGGTTATTCTAGGCAGTTCCTATCTAGTAGGAAAGTCAGTCTTTTATGCTCAGAAGGCAATTTTTTAAGTGCTTTCTAGGTAAGATTGTTCAGCTTGAGCTGAGCACAGTTGTTCTTGATTTATTTTAGCCATCTATAGTTACTCACTCTGAGACTGGAGTGAAACTACAACATATATGTTTAAATATAAATACAAACATATGTATGTATATATCTCTATATGTGTATATTTATCTATATCTAGATAAGTGCGCACACATGTATCTCACACAAACAAAATAAGATTAACCATTTAAGTTACTCAAACTGGCATTTCCACTTAACCTGTCTGTCCAAAACACAGATTGTTTCCCAGCCTCCCTGAGGTGCAAAACCCTCCACAGTTTTTTATTTGACTGACACCACTTCCAACTTGTGACACTAGTGTTGACATTCATGTTGCCAATACAAATTTCCACACCTCGCTGAATAGGGGAGTGGGAAGCTCAACATGGAAAGAAATTATAATAATGAGTTTTGTATTGAATTTGATATCAAATGTATACGTAAGGACTCCAGTATAGATTGTGCCATTCCTTTTCCTATTAATTTTTAATCTGTTTTAAATCATCTTTTTCCTTGATGAAAAAACACTTCTCACAGTAATTTATGACTGACATTATTGACATTTCTTTTAATTAATTCTTCTGCCACCATTCTGTTTGTTTTTATAATGTTCTTTAATATAGATTCTGTTCTTAGATTAAAACTTCTTTATGATTCACTTCCTAGCATATATCTTATTACAAGTTATGTAATAGAAATTCACACAATATGTTTCTTTATTCTCTGCAGCTCCAACAGAAGCTCCCTTGCACCCTCATCTAGGTATGTGATAAAAAATGTTTACCACTATTTTAATAATGTTGAAATTATTAGCTTCTTTATACATGAGCTGTAAAGCTTGGTGGTACTGTATGGAACTGTGGCTTTAGGAAATTCATAATAATAATATGAGATTTACTTAAAAGGAATTGAGATAAGTTTAGCCTGTTTGGTTTGTTTTTAGCATGATTATGCAGTTGCCATTTGCTTATTGGCTTATAGTTCTTACATACCTATGTAGATGTCACTCTGCTTAGGTAATATTGGATATGGTCATACCTGGTTCATTGTTCTCATTTTATTTTGCCTTGTATCACTGTGTTGGTGTGCTTAAGGAAGGCACCCAAAGATGACCAAAATACAGTCAACAACCATGCTCGTATTCCCTATATTATAGTAAAAATGAGCCATGCAAGCTAAAGATTGCAGTCTAGATCCTGTTCTGTGTACCAAACATATAAAGCTGCTTGGCCAAAAATGACCCGTGTGACAGGAAGGTGAGTTGGCTCCCATTCTCCCAGTGGATAGCCTAACGTGCCTCAAGAACATGAAACCACTGAGCAGGGAGTCACTCCTAGGCAAGCTATCAGCACGGAGGGAGAGGTGTAAACTCAGAGCTTCAGATTACATGCCCCTGCCTTCTTGCAATCCTTTTTTGTCCTGTGGATTTGCCAACATCAAGGATGTACCCATTTCTTGTTTAATAGCCTAGTGGTGAGCAGAGGTGTAACGGCACAGCTGGGTGCCTGGAGCAGCTGTCACATACTGGGACAATGACAACTTTGGGTTGCTGCTGTGCTGCCAGTGTAATTGTTCAACTGTAGCAGCAACCATTGTTTTCTGCCCCCCTCTCCACCCCGTGCCTGAGGCAGCTACCCATGTCACCACACCCTAGGATACTCACCCAGATTCTAGACCCTTGTCACCCAGTGGAGTTTGAAGCTGTATTTCTCATTTTCCAGGGAAGTGGCTTATCCATCACACTATAGACTATGCAGGCCAAAAGACTTCTACCCCTTTCATTAGAGCTGGGCTACTAGGTAAAAAGGAATTAAAAAGTCATAGGGCCAAGGTGGGGGGCAGTGGGGGAATGCAAGAGGGAGCCTGACTCTGATTTCACTGGTTATTGCTTAGACTGTTGTGAAACAGGAGTAATTCCTGTGAACATATCAGATTTCCGTTAATGCATAACTGACTAATGTCAAATTTAGACCCACAGGTATTAGGAATGTAAAATTCCTGGTAAGTCATCTAGTCCATCTCATTGCAGGGCAAGTATTCTCCCAATTCTTGATTTAAAAACAGGAGTCAGGACAGGGAAGTTTGGAGGAGTAGCTTAAACAATTCACATCCTGTGAGACCTCCTATCAAACTTTACATTCAAACTAAACAAACTGAAACTACTGCCTTACAAACCTTTCCTCAGAAAAACCAGCCTTAAATACTTGTATACTTTAAGCAGATATTTGTTTTACTGAATTTTTTCTTTTACCTTGCAATTATAAAATACTTTGGCTCTAAATAAGGCATCATGTTTCCTCAAAGTGGTTAGCTAGCAAACTAGACCATTAGGCTTCTTCTTACAATTGTTTCCAACAGTGCTTTATTTCTTTTCAAGCTGAAATGCATAGTGACAGCATCATCCTACGAGAGGACTTTGACTCTTATCTTCAGCTAGAATTGAATCCCACTTTGTGGTAAGTTTCAAGTCTCTAATTTACATTTGTTTCAGGAAGTTAGTATCCTTTATTTATTATGGTTATGTATTTGTATTATGGCAACATGTACATGCTTCCACTCACTTCAGTGGTACTTTCTCAGTACAGTTCTGTAGGTGGATAGGTCTTGGCAGGCTCAGGACTTAAAATTAGCTAGACTGACAAAAGGGTGAAATTCTGTTCACCTTCAATACAGTAACACATTCCCATTGACTTCACTGGTCAGAATTTAATTCAAAGAGTTGGAAAAAAATTATTTACATTTTATAGGTGGGGGGTCTCAAGTATCAAAAGATTAAGGGACAGACTTTACTAAAAGGCCTAAGACCTGAGTTAGGCACCACACCAACTAATTTTCAGGGCCATGTGTAGACAACACGAGGGGCATGTATGCATGACACTTTAAAGCGGGCTAAATGCTTTTGCACCACTTTAACGTGTCAGTGTTTGCACATGTCAGCAGCGTATTCTGCATTAACTACAGCTGCTATAGCAAATTTGGCAGCATAATGCAACTTAAATGACTTGGAGCACAGCAAACTAAAATTCCTCCTTGCGGGGTCTACAGGAGGCTTTGAGTAGATGGGGGCTCTCTCCCCCTCCCCATGGGACCAGGGGCTATTTTTAGCCTGCCAATCCCCCTCCCATCCCCAGATGAACAATTAGCCTCCCAGCAAACAAATCCCCTCTATTCCACACTGGTAAAAGTGGCACTGGGAGCAGCTTCTGGGATGGGGAGTTTGGTGGGTGGGAGGGAGAGGGAGAGGCTAAAAATAGCCTGATGCTGCGGGGCTGGGTAGGAAAAGCTCAGCCCCAGGACTGGAACCAGTGGCTTGGCTTTCCCAGCCCCAGGACTGTACTGGGAACTGTACAGTAGATCAGGAAAGTCAGATTGTTCTAAAAATGACCAACTTGAAATAATATAAATTGGGCTACCTCTGAGGTAGGGTTAACTTAGATCAGGGTGACCATTTTAGAGCAGTCTAACCTTCCTGGAATTTCTATACTGTTTGGACGTATATCCACGTAACTAGGGATCTAAGCATAAGGTCCCACCTAGGCAAACTCAGTTAGATTGGATGGCCAATTTTTATGTGATCTAATCTCCCCATGATGTCCCCGAATGTCTATACACAGCTCTTGAACACTCTATTGAAGCATGTGCTTATGAGTGTTTTTAAAAAGATAGAACAGGCCTTCTCTCAAACAAACAGCTATATGCTTAATGAGCCTATGGAGGAAGGTATAAGTCTACTGCAGTGCACAAATAATAATGACATTTATATAATAGATAAGCTTATTTGACATTCTGTAACTAATTGTCAGTTAAGTGCACTGATGGACCCTAATTTTAAGTTTTTAAAATATAGAACTAGTATTCTGGGAGCATTTCCTTTACATGAGATTCTTCATGATGATAGGTTGGTACTTTGCCCTTTTGCTAGTCCATTCCATTAATATATACCGCCTTGTATACTTTGTTTGCTACAAGCCAGAGATTTCTTAAGGAGCTAATTTTAGTAGTTTCAGTAAAACTCTTGATAAATGCAAACTCTCATTCAGTTCAAATTCAGACTTTAATCTGCTAAACAGTAATTTCAGTTGTTTTGTTTGAATTTATGGATTCTTTGTAAGCATATTATTCCTGTTGAAACCCTGATTTAATTTGTTCTTTTTACCAGGTTCTGCTGTGTGTTCACATCCCTGCCACCCTGCTCCCCTCCCCATGACCCCATGTGGCTGGGGACAGAGGAGCCGAGCAGGGAGCTCGTAGCAGATACTCTCTCTGCACTGCCCCAGCAATGCACCTCCTGCACCTGGGTCTGCACTGAGGGAAGTGGTGTGGGGCTCCGCCACTCAAAGTAGCAGCAGGTGCAGGAGGTGCAGCAGGGTGGCAAGAAGATCCCAGGGCAGCTCCACTGTTCCCAGTCATGCCAGGTCTTGCCTGCAAGGCTACAGCAGCCCCATGGGAGGGAAACAGTGCAGGAGCTCAAGCCTGCAGCCTGCTTCCTGCACAGATCTAGGGGCGCAGGTTCCCCTTGCCCCCTGGGAGTGCACGCAGTTGCCAGGAGCCAGGCCCGCCCCTGCCCAAGTCAGCAGCAGGTAGGCAGCAGTGGGGGAGTCAGCTGTGTGCTCCAGCTGCAGTTGCCTTCTGTTGAGGGCAGGGAGCTGTGGACCTGGGTCCCTGGTCCCATAGCCCTGGCAGCTGAGGACCTCCTCCAGCAGGGCAAGTGGCTGGAGCTGTGAGTGGGGGCAAGGGGCACAAGCAGGGCTAGGCAGGGTGTGGGGGGAAGTGAGGGGTATCAACAGGGCTGTGGGGGGCCTTTAATTTTAATCATGGATTTGGGGGGGGGTTATCAGAGAATTTGCAATTTTTTACCATGGAAAACCAGGATCCTTACTGATAACAGTGTTTATCACCTCATCAGCAAAACAATAGTTTCTGTTCTGCCTGCCTGTCCCAGTGAAATTGGAGACACACAGAGACACCTCTCAGCATTAGCTAGCACACCACATGCCTAGGGTCTGTGCTGTTGGAGATAGGAGGGAGGGAGGGAGGGGGGGATCCCTGCTTGTCCAGCAATGAGGGGGGAGAGGGAAGGTCAGGGAGAAGCTGGGCAGACACTGCTATACCTGCAGTCTCTGCCAGAGCTCCAGCCAGAGAGTAGAGGGGAAGGGCCAGCCCTGTTCTGAGGCAAAGGGCCCTGCCCAGCCCAGAGAGCATGCCAGGATGCTGGGGGAGTCTGTTTTATCTTAAAGCATCAAGAGGTCTGGGACAGGCATTGCATAAACCAGTTTGAGCCAAATCAGTTAAGTCTGATACTACATTCAACTGGGCTTATCTCAAACCAGTTTCATCCATTTTCAAATTGGTTTATGTGCACTGAACATCTGTTCAGTTACAGGTTTAAACCAGTTTCTGATCACTTAAACCCGTTTATATGTAATGTCTGTCCCTAGCCATAGTGTTAGCCTCCCACTCTGCATCTATGAAATGGGGTCCTAATCCTGGCAAGGGCCTTTTAGTACTGCTGTGTTAGAAAAATAATAATTAATTTCACATCTTTCAGCTACACTAAAATTCAGTTAGGAAACAAATGAGAAGAAAAAAATAAGTCTAAGAAGATATCGTGAGCTTGGCTGAATAAAGGATTTCTGTTGAAACTCTTCCCTCATGAGAACCTTCTTAATGGTGAAAGCTCATTCTCACTTGATTGTGTAGCTAGAGTTAAATCAGGGATTATTAACAGTTTATGCCAACCACCCTAAAATTGCATTTTCCCCCTGGCAGCTGCTAACATCCTCTTTTTATCACTAACAATTGCTGTAACTGCAATAGCAGGATTTCCAATCCTCTTCTTTCCCTGATTTGCTCTGCTCACAATGTGGTAGCAGCTGTCTTGCATACAGAAGATACTCTAATGGTGGCTAGGCATCAGGGGCTAGTTAAGCTAAGCCCTACTGATAATTTGTTCTGTCTTTATTTGTATAAAGATGAAAAGGGGTTTGGCTGTAATTTTTTCTATAGTCTATTCTTCCCAAATCCTATGTAATAAATCCAGGTTGGATGCAATTGTGATGCTGCCCCAGCTCTCAAATTGCTTCATGCCATGTGCAACTGCAGCCAGAGATGTACACAGGGAGGCCATTTCCTAGCCTGTGTGTGCGCGCCTAATTTTATAAGTCCCTGTAGAGGCTGAGCATACCACTCAATCACTTGGAGGAGCTTCAGATGAAATAACTGTTTTATATATGAGCACTGTCCTGCTCTGGCTCTGACTTCCTGTTTTTTTATTTATGCATCTCCCTTCACACATTAGAAAAGGACAGCCCAGTGAATATGAGTTGTTACAGGTACACTGTGAGTAAGAGAAGGAAGGGCTGAGTGGGTAAGGCCTTGTCTATACCAGGCTGATTCTGCCATCAGAAATTCTTGCAGCAGACAGAAGCTCCTACCACAGGGTAGCTGGCAGAGTACATGCACACATAACTTTGCACTTAGCTTTGCTAGCAGAACCCGAATTCTAAAGGTAAAACTATATAATGTAGAGCAGGCCTAAATGTGTTTGAGTTAACTGATAGGAGCAGGAAAGGAGATGATGATGAGGGCCTATATAAAAAAAAGCTACATCAGCCAGGTTGTTAGGCGGTCTGAAAGTAGAGTGAGTGAGAAAAAGGGGCTGTAGTAAACATTTCTCAGGTAGGAAAGAGAAGGAAAGAGAAGGGGATGTTATAAAGAGCATAACAGAGGTAAAACAAGGAAGTTGTTGAGCCCTAAAATGGTCAAAATGTTCTTCGTCCTCCAGTGTCATTGTGCCTGGACACATCTACACATGCATTTGATTTGGGATCACTTTACTTGCAAGCAGCAAACTGCTCCCACTTCCTGGGGCCCTACAGTGCACCCCTGCTGCCACCAGGGGGAGCTTTAGGCTAGCCCAGGGGCTGGAAGGAGCACTGGGCCAGGAGACAGCTGTGTCCTGGCCGGGGCTAGAATATTATACCCCGCCTCCAGGGGCTGCCTACTGCTAGGATGGGGACAATGTCCCCCTGGCCAGGCAGCAGGGAGCTCCTGGTCCCAGCTTACTGATCAGGGACCTAGGACTTGGAAAGAGCTGGAGGGGAGGGGCAGCCCCTTGCCTCACTGCTAGCTGCCCAACTGGCAGATTGGGGCAGGGGGCTGGGACTTATCCCTTCCCTGCAGCTCTTTCCATGCCCCTTGCCTCGATCACCCGATTGGGACATGGGGCTGGGACCTGCCCCTTACAAGGACAGTCCCCTGCCCCCACCCCATACATGGGGCAGAGTATGGGGAACCAGTTCCCAGCTCAGCTTTGCAAGCGTGGAGCTGGGTGGAGAACAAGCTGGGAAGCTAATTTTCCCTTATCTCCCAACACCAGATCCGCAACCACGGGGTGGCATTGGGAGATAAGGATCTCCCATCCTCCTAATCACAATGGTGGAGCGGGGGCTGGGAAATAAGGATCTCCCAACCCACACTCCCTGATCGCGATCTCAGAGCAGAGGGATTGGAATTCTCTGCTGCCAGGACAGGGGGTCATAGTCCCCGCTTAGACTTCAGTGGCAGAGTCTGCCCCAGCAGCAGGCAGCTACTGGGGGTAGGGAGCAATCTCCTGCCCCCAGAGAATGGCTGACTGGGAGCTGATTTCATAAATTTCATAGACATTAGGGCTGGAAGGGACCTTGGAAGATCATCGAGTCCAGCCCCCTGCCCAAGGGGCAGGAAGTCAGCTGGGGTCATAGGATCCTAGCAAAATAAACATCCACATTTCTCGTGAAGGCGTTCAATATGGGTGCTTGAACCACCTCCAATGGCAGGCTATTCCAGACCTGGGAGGCTCAGACAGTAAAGAAGTTCTTCCTTATGTCCAGCCTGAAACGGTCTTGCAGGAGTTTATAACCGTTCGACCTTGTCATCCCTTGGGGCGCTCTGGTGAACAAACGTTCCCCCAGATCCTGGTGAACACCCCAGTAAACTTATAGGTGGCCATCAGATCTCCCCTGAGCCTGCGCTTTTCCAAGCTAAAGAGCCCCATTGCTCTCAGCCTGTTGTCATAAGGTCTGTTTTCCTGAACTCTGATCATGCGCGTGGCTCTTCTCTGTACTTTCTTAAGCTTCTCCACATCCTTTTTGAATTGTGGGGCCCAAAACTGGATGCAGTACTCCAGCTGCGGCCTCATCAAGGCCAAGTACAATGGGAAAATGATGTCCCGGGATTTACTTGAGAAGCATCTATGGATGCAAGCCAGCATTTTGCTCACTTTACTAGCCACAGCACCACATTGAAGGCTCGTGTTCATCTTGTGGTCAATCCTGACCCCCAAGTCCTTTTCATCCGTAGTACTAGTCAGCGTAGCGCTGCTGAGCCTATAAGGATGCTGCAGGTTTTTCTTCCCAAGGTGGAGACCCTTGCATTTTTCGGTGTTAAACACCTTCAGGTTCTCATCCACCCATTTCCTGAGCCTGTCAAGGTCAGCCTGGATCGCCCTCCTTTCCTCAGGTGTGGATGCTTTACCCCAGAGTTTGGTATCGTCGGCGAACTTGGCCAATCCGCTTCTGACTCCAATGTCCACATCATTAATGAAGATGTTGAATAATACAGGTCCAAGGACAGAGCCTTGGGGGACCCCACTGGTCACAGGGCACCATGACGATTGACTTCCATCAACCACCACCCTCTGACCACGGAGCCAATTCCCCAGCCAGCAGATCATGGTGGACCCGAGGCCGCAGTTGGCCAGTTTTGCCAAGAGATGATCATGGGACACCAGATCAAAGGCTTTTTTGAAGTCAAGATATATGACATCAATCTCTTCTCCCTTGTCCAGGTGATAGGTCACCTGGTCATAGAAGGAAATGAGATTGGTCAAGCAAGATCTACCCACAACAAACCCATGCTGGGTATCCCTCAGGATATTGCCGTCAGCTAGTCTGTTAAGGATGTATTCCTTGATAATCTTTTCCAAGACCTTGCCCAGGATAGAGGTTAGGCTGATGGGCCTGTAGTTTGCCGGATCCACTTTCCTCCCTTTCTTGAAGATAGGCACCACATTGGCCTTCTTCCAGTCTTCGGGCACGTCACCAGAGCGCCAGGAGTTCTTGAAGATCCATGTCAGGGGCTGAGCTATGACGCTAACCAGCTCTCTGAGTACCCTGGGGTGTAGATTGTTGGGAACAGCTGACTTGAAGGTGTCCAGCCTCTCAAGGTGTTCCTTCATGAGGTCAGCATTGATGGAGGCCAGGGGATCTCCCTCACCCAGGCCTCCCTGTCCTGTAATGGGCATGGGTGTCCCATGGGACTGGTGAAAGACTGACACAATGTACCCATTTAATAGGTTGGCTTTTTCTTGGGTGTTGGTTGTCAGCTGTCCCATCTGGTTTAGCAGGGGTCCAATGTTGCCCCTGCTTTTCCTCCAGCTTCCCACATATCTGAAAAAGGACTTTTTATTGTCCTTGATATTTGTAGCTAGCTGGAGTTCCGTCACAACCTTGGCTTTCCTGGTTCACTCCCTGCAGGACTGGACCAGTGCGAAATATTCCTCCTTGGAGGTGGATCCCATCCTCCATCCTTTGTAGGCCTTTCTTTTTAGCCACAGGAGGTCCACTAGTTCCCTGGAGAGCCAAGGGGACTGCTGTGCCCTTTTTCTGCCTTTCCTCTGAGATGGAATAGCCTGAGCTTGTGCATCGAGGATCATTCCCTTGAGGAGCAACCACTCTTCCTGAACTCCCCTCCCCTTAGGGTCGTGGTCTCTTAGGGCCTCACCAACAATCCTCCTGAGCTTGTCAGAGTCAGCTTTCCTAAAGTCAAGGACTTCAGGATTTGCTCCCAGTCAGTCATCTACACAAGTGCTACTGTGCCATTACTAATCAAAAGTAAATTTGCTACTTGCATTTGCAGGTTTGCTGCATAGTAAGCATGTGCATATGTAGACACACATGCTTACTTCGCAGTAAACTAAGCTACTGCAGTTAAGTGCCTTGTGTAGACACACCCACAGACTAGCCTTTTTAGAGATTTCTCATATAAGGCCTCCAACTTACACTCATTTATGACTGATGGTTTAAACAAAGATAATAATACTCCTTATCTGTACCTCAGTTGCCAAGTACTTTATGAATGTCCCTCCCTCTCTTTTTGAAGCAGATGTGCTTCTATTGAAACAAGAGTTTGTTTTGAATCATAAGGTCACTGATCTCTGTAGAAATCTGCACCCTATACACAAGGCCCCCTAAAATGCTGGCAGCTCTTGTACTGAAGTAATTGGCGATGCATAGAAGGTGCACGTGGGTGCACGTGCACCACCTAAGATTGGCGGTGTACCCCCTGAGACTGGCCACCGCTGCATGCAGTTGCCGCTCGCCACCCCCCCGCCACCGACACTGCGGGCAGTCGCTGATCGCTGCTGGCTGCCACTGACACTGCCAGCGGGGTCTGCGGGTGGTTGCCAACCTCTGGTTGGCACTCACCACCTCCCCCCACCGCTGACACTGCCTGCAGGCAATCCCCGCTCAGCCCACCCTCGCTGCTGACATCAGCGCAGCTGCCTGCGGGAGCTCTCCGCTCCCCACTGCCATGCCCCCACCCCTGCCACCATCCGCTGCCACCTGTGGGCGGTTGCCGTCCCCCACCCCCCCTCCAGCCTCAGGAGGCATGAGGTGTTCATGGCTGAAGCCTTCAATATCCTTAGTCCCAGGGCCACGTTGTCTAGACCAGCCCCAAGTTAATCTGAGTTAGCTGGAGGAGAGAAGGAAAGAGGGTGATGAGAAAAAAGTCCAGCTTGTCAGAACTTAATTTGTTTTTGTGCATTTTGTAGCAGTTTCCATGCACTCTTTAGAGCAGAGAACCTGATTCTCCGACAAATAGGCTAGCGTGATGTATGATGGCAAGTTTTTTGGAGCATAGGATGTCTGTAAATTGGAAGAGAAGAAACCATTGAATGACTGAAGGAAAGGGGGCCAATTACATGAGTAGTACCATAGAAGTTCTTTGGTAACTTGAGCATCTGCTTTTCCAACCTCTTTGCTCTGCAGCATCTTCAGCCTAGTAAAATTACAGAATAATATGCCATGAAGTGAATATTAACGTAATGTGCCAAACAGTTACAAAAGGCCACCAGAAGAGACAAGATCCAACAGAATATTTTCTGTGAACTTCAGAGCAATGATATGTCAACAGAAGAAAACTGAAGAGAGGAAAAAATTTAAGATGCATAAATTAGTTAAGAACACTTGCTGGCAATGATCTACACTAGTGTACAAATGCTTCATCAAACAGTAGGCTGCTCAGGATTAGTAGACTCTTGGGCATATTCAGGACATTTTAAAAAATGAATTTAAATAAAAGCTGCTATTGGCTAAAATCCAGGAGCTCTCCTTAACAACATGACACAGTGTTTCATTTCAAACCCCATCAACACTCATAACAGCAATCACTTCCAAAAGAAATACTCTTCAAAGATGACATGAAGAAAAAGCAGAGCATATAAAATCAATCAATAAGAAAGCACCTCAGTTTCTTATTCATAGTCTATGAGGAATGAAGTGTTCATATATATAGCAATATTTCCAGAGGCAAAAAGTGGATGAAAGCTCTGTGGAGGGAGAGAAAGGTCCTTAAATGATTTCCAAATTGCACTAAACCCAAAAATGAAACTTCACAAAGATTTACTTTTAAAAATGAGTTGGCTTTTCTAGATGTTTATATTGTCTACAGTCTAAGGATTACAAAGACAGCAGGCAATATAATGTCAGCAAACTAGGGTATTCTGGAGGGAAACAAAATGACAAATGATGATGAAGTAACAACAGATGTTTCCCCTTCAGCACAATGAAGAACAATAATAATGGACAACAGTGGCATTCTGTAGAGAGTAGGTGAGAGTAATGCAGCTGTGATGAAAAGACATCTAGATAAACATGACACATGTCAATAATGACATCCAGTGCTACACCTGAAGAGAAAGTTGAAGCCATTTTCATGTTTAAATGGAGACCTGGAGCAAGCAAATGAGAACTTTAGTGGAAAGAGACCCACCTGAGTAGCACACTTAGTATTGCTCTCTGTGGTACAGATTACAGAAGGAATTAGCATTACTATTTGTATCAAGAGAAGGAGAAGCACGGCAAACTGAAGTGTTTCTATTTCTAGACAAGTAAGATGCTAATGATGATTTGGGAAATACACATCAATTATCTCACTATATATTTCTGTCGAGCTACTGAGCAATTAACTCTCTGCAGCAGTAAATTTCAAAGAGAACAGGAAGGTTTGGGATCAGGATTACTCATAGTCTTCCACTTCTTATGAGAAAATAATCCTAAAGCAGATGAATGATAATGAACACAGATGTATTAGAGGGACAAGAGTCTTCCAGCTCTCCAGAGCTCATCACATTATTTCAGATATGAGATTATGCAAGAAAAGTAAATGAGCAGTTGAACCACTTTATATTCATAGAATCTTAGAGAAAGTGCCTGTTATGACTTCTAGTTTATGCCTTTACCAGTGCTTGACCATTCTGTATGTGATATTCCTGGACAAAGCTACTCTACTCAGAGAGAATATGCATATAACTAGTAATAGTTAAAGTAGGAGCTCAGCTCTGAAAATACAAAAGTTTGCAGATGGAAAATGAAAAAAGTGGTCATAAACCTATAGAACAATATCAGAAGCATATGTGAGCAAAATCAAGGGAGAAAACATCCCATCTTACTGTGGTTAAAAGAGCTCAACATGAAAGGTGTAGAAATCACTGTTTAAAAAATTGTCTGCAGAAGAACTTAGAGTCATAGTACTGGTATTTTTTCCTTGTCTAAATCATATGTAGATGTAAATAATCAGCATTTCAGGATGTGATCAGCAGTGGAAAATTAGGTGATGGCTTTTCTTGTGCTTCATAGTTTCATAGTGCTTAGGGTCGGAAGGGACCTAAACAGATCATCACGTCTGACCCCCAATTAATGTTTGATAATCTGAACCTATTAAAAATCAAGTGACTTTAACTAAGAAGGCTAATAGCATTTGGTATCTTTTAGGTAATACTTGTTATACTACCATATTTACTCAAATCCAAGATTACTTTGAATTTAAGACAGTCCCCCCACATTAGATTCTACCTGTGGATAGTGATTTTTTGTTGTAATTTTCCAAGTATAGAATCTACTTATTAGAGAATGATCTTAATTCATACTCCCCAACAGCGCTGCCAGGAAAGAATCAGGGAAAGCAGGATGGGCAGGGGGAGCAGGCAGCCTGCCCTTTGCCACCTGCTCCCATGCCACTTGCTTCACCCAGCTCCTGCATCCTCTGCTGCTTGCCTTCTGCTATATGTCCCCCAGGGCCTTTGCCTCTGCCAGTGCCAGCCCTCCCCACCACTTGCCCCCCAATGCATGCCCCTGTTGCCTCTTGCCCTGTTCTCAGCCATCTGTCAGCTCTCCCTTCCCATCCCTCCCCCTTAAAATGCCTCATACCCGGTGCAATTGCTCTGGCTCCCGCTCTGGCCCAGGGAACAACACACAGTGGTTCTGGCCTCAGCCAAGTAGCAGAAGTGGCCGCAGCTCCAGCTTCCCTGCCACTGTGTGGTCTCACCCATGCTCCCTTTCAGGCTGCATTGCACTATCTGCCCTGCACTCCTCCACCCTGCACCACATGGTCTCCTCAGGTTGTTCCCTCTGTACTGCACAGTCTCCCCAAGGTTGGGGCCAGAGCCACAGCAGCCATCTGCCCTGGCCGTACTTGAATCCAAGATGAGACTTTTTCCCCATGTGAAATGGGGAAAAAAACTCATCTTGGATTGGAGCAAATACAGTAATGTTAATTAATTCTCAAAACACCATTGTGAGGCAGGTTATTTCAGTCTTAGAAACATCAGAAACTAAACCATGATTTTCAGAATACTCTGCTAATTGTCTACATTTTTTTTAACTAAAATTATGGAATATGGAGTGAAACATTCTGGGGAAAAGACCACCACAAACTTCCCCATCTTATTCTCCACTACCCAAATGAAAAACAATATGACACACACTCTACCAAACATGGCACTCCTCTGAGCATGCTTTTCTCTCTAGGGGAGGGCATGAGAGAATAAACAATAAATGACAAACCGGTAATTAGTAAGATCACTTAATGTACTACTGGAAAGTGCCCCAATATTACAGTAATAAAAGCAGTATAATAACCTATATAAATTAGTACAGAATAAAATAACATTCTGGGTGGACTAATTTTAGGAACTCAACTTTAAACACCATGGACCAGCTGTTTTAAGTATTAAGCTCATGTCACTGTCATTAACTTAATTTGAAATTATGGTTGCTTAGCACCCCTAAAAATCACCCCTTATGTATTTCAAATTTGACACCCAGATAACTCAAAATAATTGAGGAAATTTGGGTTTTAGTTTCCCTATCTGTATATTAGAAATATTAGAACTCCTGAATCTCAGTCCTTCCTCTAATATTTGTTCCAAAGAAGTAAGAGTTTGTAAGTGTCTTATATTTATAATGGAATGGAATAATGAAACTAAAAAATAAAGCAGCTTGATGAACAGTAAGGCACATTTGATATACATGTTACACCAAATGGAGAAAATATATAAAACCTCCAAAATTCTCACAAAACTGATTTCTTCGTCTTATTTTCTATATATACCAAAATTCAAGGACATGACACTTTCCTTCTCAGAATAATATATGGAGAGAGGCAGAACAATTTTTTCTTTAATTATTGTTCCTGTGCCTTTCTACCTAGAAGACACTGGATTTCTATCATGTAGCCTTTTGTTGCACTGTATTGCAAAATAATATTATGGACTACATTTAACCCTGATGTAAGTTGGACACAATTCCAATAGAAGTCAACAAGAGTTATGCTATCTCGTGTTAGGACTAAATTTTGCCTTATGCATTAATAATGATATATTATTATATACTTTGCTAAATGACTGCACTGACATGTTCATAAAATGAAATGTTCGTATTGTTTTAGAAAATGGAACTGAATTTGACCTTGATAAAATCCCAAACTACAGGATGCAACTTGGGAAGTGGGAGAGATGAGGTCATTTTTGATTTCTGTAATGGACTTTAGTATTAGAAAGCCAGTCCTGCACTAAATTGACCCATGGCCAACTGTAAAGAGACCCAGAATAACAAGTCCAATCAATAATTCACCACATCTAGGGAAAACATCTGAAAGTCTAGCATCAATCACTCAGTACACCTTAAAACTCATAAATCTGTAGGGCATTATGTTCTGTACAAAGTTAACCCATTCTGTAGAAAGTCAGAGACAATAAAGAACCTATTTCAGATATTTCTGGAGAGTTCTCCTGGGGACCAAGTGTGGTGAATAACATTAACCAAACTATATGCACATAAATCACCAGTTCATTAGCACTAAGAATGAGCATTATGTGAATAAATAAGCATTTAAAAATATTTTAGAAGTTAATCTAGTGAATACTTGGATTAACAATGGTAATTTTTCACTGTTCCACAATTTCATGAGCTGTTGTCCTGTTAAAAACTCAATAGGATGTCCATGGATAGTCTTTTTGCAGCTTATGCTCATGTCTGTCTGTTGAGGTGGTCCTGCTCTGAGAAGTTTTAGAAAGTCTTTGAAGTGTTAGACAATAGCCAGGAAAACAGCATACATTTGGAGAAGAATTAAAACAAGTAGGGATATCTTTATAAAAATAGACTATGAGTACTGGAGACATCTTTCTTTTGTACTAGTGGTGAATCTCAAGCATCTCATGTCTTCATTGGCACTCATGCCACCAAATAATAAAGAGAAAAGAAAAGAAAGCAAGCCCTGAAATGGGATTTTGTGAAAAAGCTACAGTAGGGGTTTGTGAAAAACTTCAGTTGTAACTAGGGGTGGGTGAGTAGGACCTCAGACCCACATGCCAATTTAGGCTAAATGCCAGAATGATAACCCCTGGAGTAGGAGAAGATCTAAGATTTAGCAAAGGGGAGTACAGCCTCCCCCTAGGTCAGAGGCAGATCCAAAGGGGTACACTGGCATGGCTGCACCCCGCTTTTGGATTGGTTCATACCCTGGGAGCCTCTGGAGACTTTTTTTTAAAGTCCCCAAAGCAGGTAAGAATCCCCATTTCCCTTGCATGCTCAGAGGCACATCCCCTTCCCTCCCCATTCACCCACTACTACTACTGCTGCTACTACTGCTTTCCCCAATGTCCCAGGGTGGGGTAAGCTTTGAAGCTTACCCACACATCCCACCATACACATGCACCCACACACACACACCCAGCCACCCTCCCCCTCCACACACTCCTCATCCCCCCACAAACCCCATACCCACCCACCCACATATCCCACAAAACCCCCATACCCACTGACCCACATCCACAGCTCCCCACAAAACCCATACCCACCCACCCATAACCCCCCTACACCCTTCCACACCCCACACAATATAGAAGAGTAAGATTTAATTTTGAGCTAATGTGCAATCACTTCTATATATACAGCACAAACACACAAATCAGAACAAAAATATATTTTTAAATTAAATTAAAATATATTACTATGGATGCTTGATTTTTAGTGTATAATTTGTTTTTCCCCCATTCTAAGATGGAAACCCTCTTCCCAAAAGGAGTACTTCCAAGGGCAAGGGAAGGGACTTCTGGTGGCAAAGGTCAGAGGTTAGGGGCGGGACTTCCAGTCCCAAGATGGTGACTAGGGGGTACCCTTTTGGTCCTCAGCAGCTCACCAAAACTCATTAAGCAGTCCTCCAGCCAAAATAATTGCCCGCCCCTGTTATAGAGCATCTTGACTGTGCATCCATTGCTTTACTGAAAGTTATTTCTACTCCTGTGTTAATGTTTTAAGATAGATTGAAAAACAATCTTCAGGACTGTGAAATAGGAGCTGCATTACCAGGGGAAGCTAACTGACAGGAGGAGTGAGGGTCATTAACACCTCTAGCATGAAGAGATTAGAATGAATCGGGTAGATTAAAATGAGAGAAGTCAAGTGACTCCCTCACAGCTGCCTAAATAGAAACGCTGCTGCCATTGCCAATGTTAAATTTTGCATAAAGTGGCAACCAAGGGATGCAGCTGAACCACTGCGCCCCACCCCCCAGATCCGCCCCTGAAAAAAATTGCTATTTACACAAATCTGTTGGTATGGTGATTGTGATCAAAATTCCAGAAATGCTAGTTTTCAAACCTCCAAGTGGTATCAGCAACAAACAAACGGTATGGCCGCTGCTCCCCACATTGTTCTGGCTGCATCAGCAAGTGGACTGTCTGGATTTCCCTCTTCTGCCTTCACCCCGCATCCCCTGGATTTTGCTGCTTACCCTTGCCCCAGGGGACAGGGTGGTACAACATGACACAGCCCAGAGAGCAGAGGGCCTTGGGCTATGAGGGGAGCCCCTGAGCAGTACAGAAGGGGGCATCCATACAGCATGTGACCCAGGGCAGCTAGGGCTTATCCTGGTGTGACCAACTGAGCATTCGCCCCTGACTGCCCTGGATTAATATGTCAGAGAATGTGTAAGTAGTTAGCTGGGCTACACCTAAATCAGTTTGTTTCAGATGTTTGGGATTATTTTAATTCTGTAATGTAAGCAAGCAACAGTTTATTGCTAACAAGAATATGAAATATTAGGAGTAAGATTATAGTCCAGGGGTGGGTAACATATGGCTCGTGGGTTGAATCTAGCCCGCCAAATGTTTGTATTCAGCCCATGGCTGCTCCTCCAAAGGAGAATTGTATCCAGCCTGCAGCTGCCTTGGCTTTCAGTGCCTCTTGCCCTTCTCCCTTCCCTGTGTCATAGCCAGCTACAGCAGTAGCAGCAGCTCTGGCTCCACTGGCCAGGTAGCCTTTTCCCTCTCCAGCTCACCCCACCGTGCCTCACCCTCGACCCCCAGTGTACGCTCCAAGGCAGGGGGCGCTGAACTCATGGCCAGGCTTCTGCCCAGCAAGACTGTCTGTTTGCAGCTTCAACTCTGTGGCCATTTGCAGACTGGACAGCCCAGCCCCCAGAGAGAGTAAAGCTTATGTACGGCTCTTCCTGCTGGCAGGGGAGGGGGACTCAGGGGGAAGAGGGCCAGGAGCTGCAAGTTATCTGGACCCTGCTGAGCCAAGCTGATGTCTGATAGTAATGCAGGTACTGCTAACACAGTGCCACACTGTGTTCCCATGCATCACTTTGGGCTATGCCACTTCAGTGCAGCTGGAGCAGCTGGGGTGGCTCCAGCCTGACCCTGAATACCTGGAGTGTAGCCAGGTTGGGCAGGAGCCATGCTAGCCACTACAGCTGTGCCCACATGGCCTGAAGTGGCACACAGCATAGCACTGGCCTGGCCCAGCCTAGCTGCATGCCAGAGAGAAGGGGGTCATGGTACCAGCCTGGTAAGGCCCAGATAACCCACGGCTCCAGGTCCCATTCTCCCTGCACCCCCTTCCCTGCCTGAGTCCCTGGCATGCAGCTAAGCCAGGCCAATGCCACACTGTGTTTCTGTACCCATTTCAGGGCCCATGGGTGCTGCTGGGGCACCTGGCATGGCTTCTGCCTGACACAGCCACATGCTGGGGATTCAAGGCAGGAGAGGGGGTGCAGGGAGAACTGTGGGGATTGTGTGTGTGTGTGTGTGTGTGTGTGTGTGTGTGTGTGTGTGTGTGTAGCCCTCAACAGCTCACCAAAACCTGTTCAGTGGCCCTCCAGCCCAAATAATTGCCTACCCCTGTTACAGTCCCTGATGAAATGAGACAAATGTTATAAGCAACTAAAAGGCAGCATGTTTCAATATGCTCATAGAAAGTATATAAATACGTGTGACTTTAGGAAGCTGATCTTCCTTTTTGTCATATTATTTATTATGACCAAAGCTGTTGCCTAGAAATACCAGGAACAGATTCTCAATATTTTGATTTTCAAAAAAATGACATTTAACAGCTGAATAATGAATTTCTTCTTTAATGTTAGTTTTACTCCCTGGCTTCTTCTAACTCAGGGGTGGGCAAAACATGGCCTGTGGGCTGGATCCATCCCACCAAGTGATTTCATCCAGCTTATGGGTGCCCACAGATTAATTGTACCCCACTAAGCCCACACACTTAGCTGCCACCTTCCTGCGTGGGAGGGCCCTGGCAGGCATACACAGCTTCCAGGCAGGGCCGATGCTGCCACTGCTGCAGCTGCCAGGGGACTTGCTAAGCTTCCTCAGCCTCCAACAGTTCGTTCTTGTCTCCCTGCTGCAGCGCTTGCTCCAGGCAGCAGGTAGGGAAGCAGCAGCTGCGGGGTGGAAGCTGCAGCTGGGAGGGAGCACAGAGCATGGGGCTGAGGCAGGCAGGAGCACAAAGCCAAGGGCCCAGACCTAGCAGGGTGGCAGGAGCATGAAGCTTGGGTGGGCAGGGTGTGGGTGTGTGGGGTGTGAAGGAGGTTGGGACATGTGGGGACCTCCCCACCCAGTCCCCACATGGTGTGCAGCCTCCACCAGCAACATCAGCAGCAGGTGGCAGGCCTTCAGGGGTGCTCGTGGCCCACACAGGCAATGCTGCTCGGTGGCGTGTAGCTCCAGCTAATTATAGGAGCTGCACGTGGTGGCATGGAGTGGACTCAAGCGGGTCCACTTCTATTGCAGGAGGCTCCCCATGACTCATGTGCAGCATCTGGCGTTCATGAGCCACCAGGGGGAAGCCCTGCACAATGGAGCCAGCTGCATTCCCTGCCACATGTGCAGCTGCTATGAAGCAGGGACAGGGTTCCCTGCCATTTCCAGTGGAGTCCCAGCAGCTATACATGGTGGCAGGGAGTGGGGAAGGCAGCCGGCATCATCCTGCATACAGGGCTTCCCCCTGGCGGTGCGCAAGTGCCGGAAACTGCATATGAGCCCTGTGCTATAGAGGCAGGCTAGCTTGACTCTGCTCCTTGCTGTCATGTGCAGCTCCTGGAACCAGCCAGAACTGCATGCTGCCAGGCAACAGTGCCTACGCGGGCCACAAACGCACTGTGGCTCACCCCCTGCTGCCGCTGTTGACAGCAGGGGCTGTGCACGGGGCAGGGTATGTGGGGGGTCCCCACATTCCTTCACCCTCCCTTACACCCCACAATCCTCACATACACCCGCACTCTGCCTACACCCCCCCAACCCTCTGACATATACATACGCCGTCGATATATCCTACACCCCATACACACAGCCACACCCTCTCATAAACCCCACATACGCCCCACCATACATACATCCCACGCACAATATATGAGTAAGACTTTATTTTTAAGCTATTGTGCAATCACCTCTATATGTGCTACACAAACAGACATAAATCAGTGCAAAAATATTTTTTGAAATTAAATGAAAATATGTTATAGTAGGTGTTTGATTTTTAGCGTATGATTTGGTTTCTTTCTGGTTCCAAGATGGCAACCCCCAACCCAAAAGGAGTACTTTCAGGGCCAAGGCAAAGGACTTCCAGTAGCAAAGGTCAGGGGCTAGGGGGCGGGACTTCCGGTCCCAAGATGGTGACCAGGGTGTGGGGCACTTGTCAAGGGGCGGGGCTACTATTGTGGCCCTCAACAGCTCACCAAAACTCATTAAGCAGCCCTCCAACCAAAATAATTGCCCACCTCTGTGCTTATTCAAGATAGTGAAATTCATTTTGGAGATTTCATTAGCAGAAATTGTTCATGGAATAACAAGGTAGGCGGGTGCAAGCTTACTGCATATTGATTATTGAGCTAGGCCACACTGCCTGTTAAATGGACAGAGCTTTCCAAGAAGGAAGCTGGGCACAGCGGGCCATCTACAAAGGAATGTGTATCAATCATGCACCTCTGGACCCTCAGCCTGACCTTTAAAACTTCCTTTTTTCATCAGAACCCTGAAGACAGTGACCCTGAAGAACCCATTCGTTACCTCTTTTGGGATGAGTCTCCCCTCTGAGCAGATAATCCCAGAAAGCCCAGAGGGATTCAGTTTTCATTCTTACTATATACTATATAGCTATTGTTCAGATTAGGGTTGGACAGGCAGCACAGTGGCTGGTAGGGCAGGGAGAAGAAAGCTGAGCAGCAGATCAGCTAGAGGAAAGGGATGAGAGTGACAGTCAAGGATGCAGGGTGAATGTGTGGCATACCTGCCAAAAAGGTTTGGCTCCCACTTCAAAATGACTTCCCCTTTCTCAAGTGTTTATTCATTTCTGTCAAATAGATCCTAGGGGATGTTGTCAGGGACTTGGCCATCTCCTGAATGATGCTTCTTCTGCAGCATGTCTGAGGGAACAATTCTGTCACCTCACCTAGTTAATGTGTAAAGGAGGCTGTAAAGGAGATTGTGAGGTGTTGTGCTTTGCAGTAATATCATTCAGAAGATGATATGCAGCACTACATCTTTCTTTCCAGATATGGATAATATTTCTTACGCTTATAAGACCACTGGCCTAGATGGGAAGTGAAAAATGCCTGGTCCCCACTCTGAGAAAGGACAAAAATGAGATTGAAATTAAACTGGCTGGCTGGGGAATATGCTGTGGCTGTTTGTCCCTGATGTGAAGACTATATATCCGTTTTTTGTCAAGGAGTTTTGCAATACAAGGGTGTACCAGGGATCTAAAGTAGCCATGTCATTCTTTATCACTCATACTTAGTCCACTTGAGTGATGGTGACCACCCAACTTTAAAGTTTCCTTGTGTTTTGTTCTGTAATGGAAATGAATTATTGATTGCATTGATGTTGGTTTTATATATAGCTTATTAAATATGTGGTAAAGATTTTTCAAAGGTTTATAGCTTCAGGGTACATTAAATTATGTAGGAGTTTCACTAGGTTTCTCACAGCTCATTGTGTTGAAAACTTTAAGTGAAGGCAATTTAATCTGTTGAAATAAATGAGATTTGGAGAGTCATCGTTGAGGACAGGACAGAGTGGGAAGTAAATATCATATTTAATCAAGTACAAGATGAGGTTTCCCTCCCAACCAGCATGGGGAAAAAGCCTCCTGTATTACATTTGCATACAAGGAAACCTCATTAAATACATTATATATCATTAAACTGCTGCCAAAAGCAGTAGTTGCTAATGGAAACCAACGATGAAGTTGATTAAATGCAGCCAATACTGAGCATGATTATAAAACACATTGCCTATATTGGGCAGACATGTTGATGGGAACCTTCCTCAGCACCGACTCTTTTTCAAGTCAGAGTGAGCCACTTCATAGAATATATTTTGATTTCCTCTTCATTCCTACAGGTGAACTGTGCCTTTTTTCCCCATTTCTAATGATTCCTGTTTCTTCACCAGCCTTAAACATCTAGCAAACCTCACCAAACGGATCCCCAAACAATTCACCCAGAATCCCTCTGTCCCGTCCGCCCTTCCTCTCCCCCTACACTCAGCCGGTTGCAAATGATTATTGTGGTTCAACCCTCCATAAGGTGGAGCTGGACCAGGTTGCCCTGTGCCTCATCTGCATATAAATTTTTGAAGGATCCCAGGACTCATGACAAGAACACCAAGATCCAGTCCTGAGTGGGGAATTAATTAGCACATGGATCCTTTCTGGGGGATATCTTGAGTACACATGCATACTGAACAGTGCTTAGTTGTAGAGTCACCCTGTTTTTAAATGCTGTTGACTCTGCTGGGGCTGAGCCCAGTGAACTATGTGGTAAATTGCAAGTCTTTTGTTTTTGGACTAATATCATGGATAGTTTGTACTATATATAAGTAGGTGGAAAACTACTGCTTAAAAGTGTGTTTATGGAGTACCTATGCTAAATCTTGCAGCAATTTCAAAAAGGTAAAATGCATCAATTCTGAGTAAGTAAATCTATGGGTACTGGGAAGTAAATCTATGAGTACTACATGCAAGTTACTACAGACATTTATTTCAAGGTCCTTGTTTTCAAATTTGCCCCTGACTTCCATGTACTCAGGGAGAGCAGGTTTTGATAATAAGCAGCAGGGGAAGGGGCTGCAGAGGGAAGAAGTTAGGGGAGGGGGAAGAAGGCAAGGGAGTTACCTAACCCCCAGATTTATTTTCCCTGCCATGGCTGTGGAAGGGGGACAAATTAAAGGCAAACCTCCAATAATTAGAATGTATATCTGAAAAATAATAATAAATGTATACCTTTTTCATAGGTAGAGTTGAATTATTGGGCGGGCGGCGGGTGGGGGTTGTGTTATATTCAGGGTTGTCTTATATTCGAGAAATACAGTATTTCACTGAAAAAAGTGTTTGTCCCTTCTATTGACAGCTATCATATACAAATATACTATCATATCAGCTGGTTATAAGTTTGTCTTTTAAATTCAATTTATAGTAACTAGAGTCCTGTGCGTCTGTGTGTCAGATTTTAATTCTTATTTTAACAGTTTAGTAGCATCACACAGTCTTGAATTGATGAACTTATAATATTCAGTTTGCCTATGTTCTGGTTTTCCTGCAGGTCTGAATGTAGTAACTGTGAGGTTGGAGAGCAGTGCGGTATAATTATGCATGGCAATGCAGTCACTTTCTGTGAGCCATATGGTCCAAGAGAACTGGTAAGTAGATGTTGGCTAATTTGCATGGGTCAGGGGACTCCAGGTTCTGAATTCAGACCTCATCAATGGCAGACATGTTGATGTGCTTTGAAAAGTTGGTGTTCAACAGAGAGGTTTTTAATAATCAGGGATCCTGGTTTTCTTTGTTTAAAAATCGCAGGTTCTCAGATTGAAACCTTCCAAAAATCCACCTTTTTCCATGATTAAAATGAAACGCCACTATATCTATAGGTATCAGTTGAACACAATGTTTTATTGATATACTTACAATTTTAAAGCAGTTTGGAAGCCTACCAGTGCCTCAATCACTATAATAAAATACATTCTAAATACCTATAAATTTTGGCATTTGATTTTGGGTTTTTTTATCATGGAAAATAAGAGTTTCCTCTGTCCCCTTCACCTACCAGGACACGAGTACAGTTGTGGCTGTCCCCCCTGCTGCTTTATGGCACTGAGCAGCCCTGATATGCCGGTGCCCTGCCCATGTCATTAACCTTCACTCCCTACCCACAGCCTCCCCAGCCCTGTTGATGCTCCTCACTCCCTATCCACAGCCCCCTGGCCCTGCCGGTGCCCCTCACTCACCAGCCCTAGTCCCCTGGGACCTTCCGGTCCCCCTCATTCCTGACCCACAGCCCCCTTGGCCCTGTTGGTGCCCCTCACTCCCCACACACAGCCCCTTTGGCACTGCTGGTGTCCCTCACTTGCCACACACAACCCCCTGGGGCCTTGTGGCGCCCCTCACTCCTGACCCATAGCCTTCTGGCCCTGCCAGTGCCCCTCGCTTCTCACCCAAAGCCCCCCCATCCTCCCCCAGCCATGCCAGAGGGGACCCCCTGCTGCCAGGGCTATGGGGTCAGAGACCCAGGTCCGTAGCGCCCTGCCCCCTGCAGCAGTACCTGAGCCCCAGCAGCCACGCGTGGAAGGTAGTGGCTGCTGCAGCAGAGTGGAGTGCAGAACCCAGTTCCTCCTCCCCCACAGGTGGCAAAGCCAGAACAGAGCCTGTGGGAGTGAGGGGGTAGATGCAGGCTGCCCACTGCAGGCTTGGGGCTGTCTGCCCTGCTACCCTCCCCCTGGGGGCCTCAGTGGCCCAGCAGGCAATACCTAGCATGGCAAGGCAGAGCAGGACCATGTGGGGAAGCTCAGTGCTGCTGCCATGACCCCAGTGCCTCCATGGCAAGGCACCCCCTACCCGCCCAGCAGCAGTGAGCAAACTGAATCTGGCCACTGATGTCTCAGTGTGTGTATAATGAGGTAATGCATTTACCTGGCTCACAGTAGTGTTAATGCTTATAGCTGCTTTAATTAAAGGCTTGCTAAATATTATATGAGGCCAAAAACTAGTAGGCAGTTGATTGATTCACATCTATTTGGCATAATATTCAAAAGTATAAGTTTGGAATTGCATGGTATTGCTAGTTAACCACAGGGTTGTGTGACACCTTTTGCCACTTTATAATTGCTTAATAATTTCTAAATGACAGATTTTTAGGGCCAGAACAATAAATTAAGCCAGCTATTTGGGTATTTGGCTGGCTAAATATCTGTATGCAGAGAAAGGTAGTTAGCCATGTTAGTTTGAAGTCAGGTAGAAGGCAGGGTAGATTGGCACCTTATAGACTAACTAAATCAGAGAGTCATGACCAATGTAGATCTGGTTCTAAATGACTTGTCCAAAGTCATTAAGGCAGCTAGCACCAGAGTTAGGACTAGGTTAATGGGAGGAAGAACACGAAGTAGGTTTATGAAGGAACTCAATACCTTTATGAATGGGATTGTATAACACAGTTGCTTGCATAGTTATATAAAATAATTAGACCTGATGATCCAGGAAGTACCTTTTGGTCCTATGCTTTTCTGTCCTTTTGTTCCTAGTACCAATTTGTTTCTTTTTCCCAGTCTGGGCCAAGACCAACTGTAGATTTTCAAATCTCCTAATATGTATATTAAGTTTCTACCAAATTCTTTTTTTCTTATGCCTTTTACCCAATTTTCCTACTACTTAAGTCCTATTTCCCTATCCGCAGCAGATCAAGGCTTTGTTTCTCATTCCTTTTGTTTAGATCCCCTTCTCCCTGAATAATCAGACTTTCTCTGTCCTCCCCAGGCTATTCTTTTATCTTGTCACCCTCAGTCATGGCTGCTGAAATCTCTGCTCTCATCTCCATCACAGAGTAAATTTCATTATTGGTTTGAGATACTTGAACAAAAAATTTTGAATTTGCAAAATGAAAAAATCAGCTGATCTGACAGCCCTGGTTTGGTTCCTTGACCTCCCCCTCCTTCCTCTGACTCCTGTGTGCAGCAACTGAGTGTACCTGTCTAGCGCTCTGGATGGAAATTTTTAATGCCAAATCCAACATGTTGGTTGTTGAGAAATTACCAGTAGAGGAATCCTGGAAAGACTTATAGCTCCCATGATGCTGTAAGCAGAAAAAAAAATGCTCTTTTAAAATTCCTCAGCATCAAAGAAAATAAAGGCCTCTCTCCACCTGCAACCCCCAATTCTTGAAGTCTTGATTAGCATTATTAATGTACAAAGTTTGTAACAACCTGTATTAACATAGTTCTTAAGCAATTAGAAAGATTTAGTTATCAAAAAGCATAAGTCAATTAATTTAACACAGTCTAATTTAATTCTGCATGAATACCTTTTCTGTAATTGATACATTTAATTTGTTAAACATATGAGCTACAGAACATTGATAAATTGAAGGGTTTCTTGTTGAAATTAGAACTCACGCAACAGAATTAATTGAATGTAAACTAAAATAATAGCTACTCATAACTCAACCAGAAAGCACTTTATTATTTAGCATGATAAATGTGATATCCAATATTGAAATTGATCCTAACAAAAAGCGTGCAAAGAGTTAAGTATTTAAAAGTTATTATTTAAGTTATAGTTTAAACCCCTGAGTTTTAAATTTTATGCAAGTATGGCTGCTTTACTTTTGTTGAGAGAGACAGGTTTGCCCATTAGGAAGATCTGAGAGGGAAAGGTATATTTTCAGTACAGGTTTTGTACACGTAGGGCACATATTTGTTCTACTGCAATCTCATATGGTCCTGTAGCTTTATTGTTTTTCATTTGGTTGATAACTGTTTGTACTTCTGTCTTAAGAATTTTCAAACCATCCATGTTCTTCTTAATAGATTGATAGATTCTTCTTATTGCCCCAGAGATTTTTGCTCCCGGGAGCTCCCTTTGAACTTGTGTCCAGGTACAAAAAACTCTGGAGCATATTGCTCTGGATTTTTTTCCTGCACAGAATGTGGAACGCAGTCGGAGCAGCCTGGGATAGCAACATGTCCAGGGGGTCAGCCTGCCAGCCCAGGGCCGCTCATAACAGGCTCCACGTGCTGTGGAAGGACTGGCTGTGGCACAAGGGTACTTCAACAACAGGGACTGCCTGCTGGCTGGCCCCACACTGAAGCACCTTGTGCCCCAGCCAGCCAGAGCAGTGTCTACACATGCATTGCAAAAAACTCTGCCGCAGGGTATTACTTGTATTTGCAAGTACTAGCCTGTTGCAAAGTTTATTAGTTTTGTGTACCCTAATAGGGGCGCATGTGTAGACGCTGAGACATTTACTATGTAAGTATGTAGTTAATTAGTCAACTGTGCAGTAAACATCTCATGTAGACACACCAACTGCACAAGAGTTTTGGAATCTATCTTGTTAAATCCTTCTTAAGCCACATTTACACCACAACAATAGTGTGTCCCAACCAAGATAGCCCCAAGCACTCTTGGGCCACCTGTTCCACCAAGGATATTCCAAGCATACGAATATGTCAGTGAGGCATATCTGGAAATGAGATCTCAAGGGGTGTGTGTCTAACAGAGCACTTCCAGACCCTGAGTGTGCCTATGGGAGCAGGGGAGAGTGCATATTTTGGGCCATTCCAGCTGAGGCATGCTGTTGCTGCTACAGCATAGATATACCCTGTGCTCATAGATTATTACCTGCAATAATATATTTTTGGGATCCTCCTGAAATGCACATAGTCTTTTATAGGGGTGTAGGTTGTAGCCATGTCAGTCTAAGGACATAGGCAGACAATGTTCTTTGGTTGAATCTGATATCTTTTATTAAGCCAACTTAAATAGCTGGAAAAATTCTTCCAGCTATTTAAGTTAGTCTAATAAAAGCTGTCAGATTCACCCAAAGAACATTCTCTGCCATAGTCTTTTATGAGCTTCTCTACTATGCATTTTGACTAAGATTATATTGTAAGAAATTTGCCTTGTGAATGTAGCATGCAAAACAAAACACTCCCCAGCATACTTGCCTCTCCTAGGGAAGAGAATGAAAGAACAAAAAGGAATGACAGATGATAGTCACTTTTCTTACAGTACTACTGGAAGTTGTTCTAGTGCAACAGGGATAAACACTATATAAAAATATACATAGACTAGACTAGAACACATTTGAGAACCCATTCTCAGACCTCTGTCTCTGACGCTTCAGAGTCTCTTTAAGAAATTCTTGCTTATCTCTGCTGTAGTAGTTGCTATTTTGGACAGGCCTAAATCGTGATCTATGATTCTAATCTTCATTCCATTTAAGGTGGCAGATGATCAGATGTACAGAAGAATGATATGACCAAAACTGTATCAAAGCACTAACCTATGTTCTGTGTTAAATCAGATACTTGTCTAGCATAATTATCCAGAATCAAACTTTTTTAAAAGCTCTAGATTTTTAAAGAAGACTATGATCAGTAAAGAGGTAGGAGGATCTGTTTTGGTTTTAGGGTGTGCACCAGGTGAAAGAAATGCCTCAAAATAATATTCACTTTCTTGATACCTTCAAATCTGTTGTCTCCATATTCTGATTTTCTGGTCTTACTGAAAGGTCTTTTATTATAGGCCAAAGCACATGCTCTGATTATCCACTTAGAGAAATTCTCAAAAGAGAGAAAAAGTCTGTGCAGGTCACTGAGCAGTACCAGTTGCTCTGCAGCATCAGAGGCCTGAAAAGCATTCAGAGAGTATTCAAGTTTAGAATCAGCTCTGCTTCTGTATCATTACACTGATTAGCTATCAGAGGAAAATGTGGAAATTCAAACATCAATGAGAAATAGGATTTACCTTAAGTCTCTCATACTGATACATGTTTTTCAAGAAACATTGGTTAATTCAAGAAGGCATGCATGCCTAATAATGAAAGAGCTCATGTTTGCATTTTATTCCGCAGGGAAATCATAGGCAAAATGTATTGTTCATCCTTACAAACTATCTTTAAAACTATCTTTCTAATTCTGCCAGGGTCACTGGGCATTTAAGATATGGCAGCAATTCAGATTGCTCAGCAAGGCTGGCTTTAACTTATGCATTTACTCATTTAGTAAATGTTCATTCTACGTTCATAAATGCTATTCTTCTTTCCCATGTTGATTTCCACTTTTCTTTCTTGCCTCCTGTTTGAGTCTGCTGAATCCAAGTCACCCCAAGAGAGCAATTTCTCTTGTAGCACAAACTGAGCCCATCTAAACGTGCATATTAATGTGAAGCAATACACTCCAGAGCTTATTGCTCCAGGCCTGCCATTTGCATGTATTTCTGGGACCATAGCACGTTGAGCCAGGTCAAAGCAGTGGGCCCTGGGGGTGAGGCTGCCCGCCTGGGGTTGCTCCCCCCAGCTCAGCATGTTGTGGTTGAACTGGCTGGGGCATGAAGGTGCTTCAGCACAGGGCTAGCTGACAGGCAGTCCTTGCACTCAAGCACCTTTGTGCCCCTGCCAGCCAGAGCAGTGTGTTCACATGTGGTGCTGCACAGTAGAAACCTCTGCAGCAGAATAGTACTTGTATTTACTTGTAGTATCCTGCTGTGGAGTAAATTAATTTACTCCAGCCTAATAGGGGAACACATGTAGACATATTATGTTTATTGCGAGGCTAATTAATGTACTGCACAGTAAATATTTCATGTAGACGTGCCCTCTGCTTTCTGAGTTTAATAGAAGAGTTTGGCCTTGAGTTTTCTTTGTATATTATGCAAACAGCCTCACACAAAAACAGTCATTGTTTTTACTCAAAAGATAAGATAGATGTTAGCTTGCCTCTTGTTACATAGGAGCATAGGATTTGGAAGGAGCTAGTTGGATGTACTTACACATGCAATTAATGCAAAGCAATAAACTCTGGAGCAGTTTGAGCTGGAGTAAACTACTGCATGTGGTCCTGGGAAAGCAGCAATTTGAGCCAGGGTAGAGCAGGCCCAGGCTGCTAGGGATTTGGGGGGGGTCAGTCCTAGGCTCCAGGTGGTGGCATTGGGCGACAGAGCAGCTGGCTGGGTTGTGAAAGAGTGGAGCTGTGTGGCTAACTGGCAGGCATGAGTCTGGCCCCTGGCTGACTGGGTGTAATTTATGCCCCGGTCAGCATCTACACAGGAGTTTAATTGCAGTTAATTATACAGCCGTAAAATAGTACTGTCCCCAACAGTGCAATCTTACACTGGTGTAAATTAGTTTACTGCGGCCTAATAGTGTCACGTGTATAGATGGCGACACTTTACTCCACTGCCAATTAGTCTACTTCACAGTTGAGCACACATGTAACACCACTTGGGTCTTCAAGTCCAGTTTCTAGCTAATACAGATGGATATCATATGACCCTCTTTGTAACTTGTCAAATGCCACCTTGAAGTTGGTCTTGTTGTTTGTCCATACTAGTATTGCTCCGGAACCTTGCTTGGAGCAGAAGTTTAAAAGACTTGGAGCAGAAGTTTAAACCTTGGAGAAGATATTTAAAAGACTTCCCGTTTCCTACTACAATGTATTCATGACCAGTTTATACATTTTTTTTCCTGTGTGAATATTGTCCTTCATTTTAAACAACATCCCTTCATTTGAAATACCTCCCTCCCTGGTGTTAATCCCACAATGAATGTGCAAAAAGTAATATCCTTACTCAGCCTCAGTTTTGCTGGGCTAGACATGGCAAGCTCTTTTAATCTACACTTATAAAACAGACTGTCTGTTCCCCGGATCATCCTTGTAGCCATTCTCTCCACGTGTTCCAGTTTATCTGTTTGCCTCTGTAAATCACCCCACTGAATACTGAGCTCATTTTTGTCATGTGCCAGCCAAGTAAACATTAAGTAATGTTGATTTTTGCCTGCATCGTTAATTATAGGATTCCAAATGCACTAGAAGGGCTTGGAACTTCCTTTTGGCACTTCTTGTGTAGCTCTGTCATTTAAAAAAAAATTAAGTTTTCACTTCTGCAGTTTCACAAAAACATGAGGTGATGCAGAACTAGAAGGGAGGAGACATCTGAGAAAGGGACAGGTTAAGTTTCTTAACCTATTCTTCCCATTACAGTTGCTGGTTGTATCTTCCCATTACAATTGCTCTTTCATAATCATATACAGCTGCAAGTATAAAATCTAGTTGGTTTGCACTATGTGTTATAAATGAAAATATGTTTAGCTGATAAGGAATTAGATTCTATTATTTTGCTTTAATCTTTAAGTCTTGATTTAAGAGTGAAAACCATTGTGCCTCTGCAGACTCCCACTGAAGTTAGGGACCAATTTATCCTTTAACCTTTCTGAACACTGATCAAGCACCAATGCTTGAAAATATTTGCTAGTTCTGTAGACATGTGTACTGCCAAAGATGGAGAGTCTCTAGGTCTGACTTGTGATGAAATATCAATAATCAGAATGACATAATTTCAATGTCCATGATCACTCAACCTGAAAAGATTAAAAATGAATGGTTCTGTATACTGGAGACATGGAGCTCCAGAATATTCCAATTTTTTGAAAAAAATGTGATAAAAGTAGTGTATTGCTGTTTTGATGCAAAAAAGTAATATTGTGTGTGTTTCCTCCTCTAGACCACCTCCAGCCTTAACACGACTACTGCATCTGTCCTTCAGTTTTCCCTGGGTAAGTTTATACACCGTTTCAGTTTAAAAAGTATTAAAAAATTGTTAAAATGAAAGCAACCCTGCTTTTTTAAATTTACATTTTTCTTCAATGTTTCTGTCTGCCTTGAGGGATTAAATCAAACTTTTAAAAATGTAACACATTTATTGATTCCCTTAGTGATGCTTTCAGTTGCTAACCAAAACATTAGAAAGAAACAGTTGTGCTAGTTTGTCTAAAGTTATATACTTATTGGTTTACCCTTTGATGCTAATTTTATTTTGATTATCTAGTAAATGCCAGCATATCAATAACTGCCTGTTTTGTAAAATGTGATTACTGATTAAAAATTGATTTGGTAAAAATGGGTTCTCCTCTTGCAACAGTAAAATCTTATGTATCTTGAAGTTGTATCTGCTTACTTGAATACCAAAAAGCAAGATGTCGGTACTAGTAAAACTGCTGTCTCAATAAAAGGAAAAGCAAACTAGATTTCATTTTGGTTTATGCATCAACACTAATTTTTGTAAGGCTACCTGCTATAAATGCCTTAATATTTTCACTGTAGATTATGGACAACAGTGGCTTGTACTGAGAGACAGATTTAGAAAGAGCTTAATTTATAATACAGACTTTAGTGTTAAAAAATATGAAGGGAAAAATGTTCTTTTAATAAAAAAAATCAATAAGAAAAATCAGGCTAGGTATGCTGTCTTTTTCCTTTGAGGACTCCTAGAAATGTAATTCCAAATTATATTCCCATTTTTTAAAAAGTAATTCTCCAAGTGTCCCTTAGTGGGGCTGTGATTAAACGCTAGAAATCTCTGCTGGAAATGAGAAATGTCAGACTGGAAAAACATTTGTGGTTTAACTTTTAGAACAATTGTAAGATCAAAGTCTAGCTGGCTCAAAAGTAATGTTGGTGAAATTCATTTTATTTCAAATTAGTTATTTGGCTTTTTATTTTATTTGGTGGTTATTTGCCACAGCTCTACATATTGCAGTTCATCTTTCATGAGGGAGTTTGTGTAATAATCTGATTTTTTTCATTTTCAACTACTGCTTACACAGAATCAGAACAACGTACACATGCGTAGATCAAACCACAGCTTGTTTATTTGGTTGCCTCCCTATCCTTCCCATCCATTCCCTCTGCTGCTTTCACCTTTGGTCATTGTGTTAAACAGCCTTCCCAGCAATTTTCTGGTGGAAGGCTTTGAATTGAGAACAGAGAGTACAACATCTTGTGGGAGGACAAATTCCAAGGGAGCATATATTTTGGAACAGGGTCTGTTGATGACCTTTCGAAGGTCTCTGGTTTTCCTTTGGGTAAAACAAAAAAGGGGTTGGAGCAGATGATTGGCTATTGTCTACCCATCCACCACCCATTTAAACCTGGCCAGGCTTTCTGAAAGCTCTTTTCTTTTATTTAGCTTCCCAACCCTCCCTCACTTTAATTACAGCATGACGGTTATATCTTTTGAAATGCTGCAGGTCTGACTGATTGCCTGGGTTTAGAAAGGACTTTTTCCCCCGTGAAGTCAAATTTTCAAGAGATCTAATGGTTTGACATTTTCCCCCCTCAAACTTCAGGGAGGCCCAGGTAGGTCTATAGCAATTGTATTTCAAAGGTTAAAATTAGGAAATTAAAAATGTTAGCTTGTTGCAGCTGGCATCCAATGCAGGTGAAATGCTAAAAGGGCAGCTCCCAGATGCAAATGAGGGATAGGATTTCACTGATGGACCTTATGTTTGGGGATGAGGTCTAAGGTCCTCCTTATGGTAACTTTGCACATCCAGCCCCACCTACACAGGGAGAAAGAAGTTAGAAATAAATTGAGGAGGGAATATCCTGCACTGGAAACAGTTAAACACCTGGATTGACAGAGCGGGGATTTGGGGACTGCCATACTGAATTATTAAAACTGTGACCCATCCCATATGTGAGTGATTCATATCCCTGCCTGGCTTGCTTCTCAGCAATTTAGACTTTGATCTTGCAACTGATACATACTGGGCAATTCTTGTTCAGACCATGATTGAAATCAATGAAGTTTGGTTTGGGGATTGCTTTAGACCCAAACCACTAGACATTTGCCAGTTTCCAACATGTGCCTCATTTCCAGCAGATATTTCCATAGAATAATCATATCATATTTAATCATTTAAATAATCACAGAAAATTACTTTTTAAAAAATGAATACAACAATCTGTTTGCACACTACTAACTCCAGAATCAAGGCTTTAGATTGTAATCTTTTGGCAGTAGCTTTATAATTAGATTAACACTACAGTGTACAGGTAGACCCTGGGCAACAATTTGGTGTAGGTCTTTTAACCAACACCTCTAGTCCTTTAACCAGACATCTCCCACAGTAGCCACCTTTTGTAAATCTACTGCAATTTAACACTTTGACTTATAGATTCAAAGATTCATAGATTCATAGACATCAGGGGCTGAAAGGGATCTCTCAAGATCATCGAGTCCAGGCCCCCTACCATAGGCAGGAAGTCTACTGGGATCAAATGAGCCCCTCAAGATAAGAATCCAAATCCCATTTAAATGAGTCCAGAGTAGGTGCTTGCACCACCACTGGGGGAGTCTGTTCCAGACCTTGGAAACTTAGGCTGTAAAGAAGTTTCTCCTTCTGTCCAGTCTAAATCGGCCTTCCAGAATTTTGTGGCTGTTAGACCTTGTTATCCCTTGGGGCGCTCTGGTGAATAACTGTTCTCCCAGATCCTGGTGCACCCCCCTTATGTACTTATAGGCTGCCACTAAGTCCCCCCGAGCCTTCTCTTCTCCAGGCTGAAGAGTCCCATGTCCCTCAGCCTCTCCTCGTAAGGCTTGCTCTCTTGGCCTTTGATCATGCGGGTGGCTCTCCTCTGAACTCTCTCAAGCTTATCCATGTCCCTTCTGAAGTGGGGGGTCCAAAACTGGATGTAGTACTCCAGCTGCAGCCTCACTAAGGCCGAGTAGAGTGGAAGGATGACATCCCTGGTTTTGCTTGAGATGCATCGGAACAGACTTAGGGAACAGCAATAAAATAAACATACAGGCTAGGGACAGACATGATACATAAACTGGTATAAGTGATTCGAAACTGGTTTAAATTGTAACAGATCAGAAGTTCAGTGCGCAGAGACCTATTTAAAATGGCCCAAACCAGTTTAAGATAGATCTGGACAGATGCAGTATCAGACTTAACTGATCTGGTTAAACTGGCCTGTTGAACTTCTGTCCAAGATCCCCTCCCAACACAAGTTAGGTCTCAGCCTTCCCATATCCAAGGATGCAGTGAAGCCGTCGCTAACCCCTGCCTCTCAGCTTGGATAGGCTAGACTCTGCCCCAGCTTTCCCAGCTTCAACCCAGCTAGGCAGCCCCACCCTGACTGTCACAGACCTGAGGCAGCCTCCCCAGCCCCATTGGCAATGGTAGGGGTACAGGCAAGGGGGAGTACAGACTTCTGGCCCAGCCCCTGCTCCCCTCAGGCAAAGTCTGTACAGCAGGGGGTGGGGGAAGCCTCCAGAGGTGGGGAATTTTGCCCTTGCAGCATGGCTCTGCTGCCCCAGCCCCATCCCCTCATCTCAGCCTCTCAGCCATGGGGGACAGGTGAGGGGGAAGGAATGGACCTCCGCCCCAGCCCCCAACTGGGGTCTGCACAGTGGGGCAAGCCCCCCAGGCAGGGGCTTTCTTCCCCAAAATGCAGCTTCACTGTGCTGCAAATGCCTCAGTCCTGTACCCTCACCTTCACTGTCATCTTTGGGGCTTCCCCCCCTCCCCCAAAATGTGCAAACCCCAGCAGGGGGACCAGAGCAGGGTCCATTCTTCCCTGCCCACCCCAACCCCATGGCTGATAGGCAGGTGGCTGGTGAGGGGGCAGGGCTAGGGAGTTTGCAGCCAAGTGGAGCTGAGCTGGGGGGGAAGCCCACACCTCAGGGGTTTTCCCTCCCATCTATTTTTCAGACTCTGGAAGGCAGGGTGAGGTGGGGGTCTTTTCCTCCACACCTGCCCCCCAGTGGCTGACAGGCAGGGGGGCTAGCAAAAGGGCAGGGCTGAGGCTATTGCAGCCTGACAGAACCCTCTGCAGGGGAGACAGCCATTGCCTCAAGGGCTTTCCCCACCGCCTGCTGTGTGGACACTGGCTGGGGGACCAGAGCAGAGTCTATCCCCCCCACACCACCACCACCACCACCACCACCACCATATACCGCCTTCTCCGGATGACAGGCGAGGGCTGGCAATGGGGTGGGGCCAGGGCATTTGCAGCATGACGGGGCTGGGAGGTGTGCAAGTGTGCCCCCTTTGGCACATTTGCCCACCTTGGCCAACCCATGAGTGAATGTGTACTCTGTTCAATAACGGTCCAATCTACCCAGCTTAGAGAAAGCTCAGGTTTTTTGACTGTCTGTACTTAGCTACAGTGGTCCAGATTTTATTACAAATCCCAAAGGTTAAGAATCCCAAAGCTTATCAAATAATGTACAAGAAAGATAACTCCCCAGTGTCATTTCCATTAATTGATGATCTAATAGCTTTCTTAAAAGTGCTACACATTCAATAGCCATAGGGTTTTTTCAGAGGCCAGAAGTTTAGAAAAGAGGAGCAACACTCAGATGGAAGTTTCCTTTGCCTTACAGGAATGGTAAATTGTTCCTCTACAAAATTTCATAATAAGATCTGGGCTTATTGACATACAGAATCTGAAACAACATGGTTCAGAGTTTAAAAACATTTTTGAATGTGTAGCATTCTTTTTTAATGGGAACATTACTCCTGTTGGGCTGTGTTCATTTTAAGCCATTAGCATGGGCACTGACCTGAAGGTTGGGATGCAGTGTTCATTTAACGTGCTATCTGCCTAATCACACCGGGGCTAGGAACAGATATTCAACAAGCCTGTGCCTGAATTGATTCAGTCTTTGCAGGTTAGTCTAACCTGGCTAGGCTGAACCAGTTTGTAACAGTACAAACATCCCTTCTGACTGAGGAAATGCTGGCACATGCCTGCAGTGGCTCAAGCTAGAAGCCAGGGGGCACTAGAACAGCCCTCCCTACCTTTCCATAGTGCTGAGCTGAGTGGGGGTTTGGCCAGGCCTTGGCAGGACACTGATTAGGGAGTGGTGCCCCACCTCCTGTTGATAACAGAGCATTTAGTTACACAGCAGGGAATTACACATGGAGTTGTTAGTATTTATCAGCCCATAAAACAAAACAAAACAAAGCCTCTCTCATTAGTTCAAGCTCTTCTTAAACAACTTTTTACAAGGAAGGAATGGAGGGACATTACCAGCTACCTGTTGATTAGCTCCATAAAGCCCTGAGCTGACACTGTCCTGCCTGCCTTTGTCCTGTTTCCCACAGCACAGACAGTAGCCAGCATGTGGTCTGCTAGGTAATTCTGAGAGGTGTCTGTGTAGGGCAGAGGGGAGGGGGGAATCCCTGCTTGAGCAGGGAGTGGTGAGGGTTGGGGAAGGGGAGCAGAAGGAAGCCAGGCAGGCCCCCTGTACCTGCAGTCTCTGCTGAGCTCCAGCCAGGGAGCAGAGGGGTGGGGCCTGCACTGCTGGGCTGGAGCAGAGAGCAGTGCCCTGCCCAGTAGGGCTGTGTAAAATTTCACCAAGTGTTTTGTTTCCAAGCTGTTTCATTGTGTTTCAAGCTCAAAACAGCGAAATAGAAATGGAACAAAAAGCATCGAAACAGCTTTGAAATGAAATGAGGGCACTGGAAATATTTTGAATGTTTCAAAACGTTTCGAGTTTCAAAGCAGCCAGATGGTGGGAGGCAGGGGAGAGCCAGGGCTGTGCTCTGAGTGGCTCCACAACCCCATATAGCTCAGCCCAGTGGGGAGCACAGCCCTAGCCCTCCCTGCCTCTCACCACCAAGCTGCACTCCGTGGGGCTGGCAGAGCCGATCAGAGCTCAGTGCTGGCTCTGTTCACTTGCCACCGCCAGGCTGCGCTCCAGTCGGCTCCACCAGCCCCATGGAGCGTAGCCCAGCAGTAGGAGGTGGAGCGGCTGTGCTCCAAGGGAATGGTGGAGCCAATCAGAAAGCAGCGCTGGCTCACTGCACCCCGATTGGCTCTGCCAGCCCCATGCAGCTCAGCCCCAGCTCTGTCCGCCTCCCACCACTGGGCTGCACTCCGTGGGACTGATGGAGTCAATCGAACTGCAGCCCTTGCCCAACGCCGGTCCCAGGTGACAGAGTAGCCTTCTCACATCCGGGGTGCAGATCCCGGGACTCACACCCCCAGGAGGGCTGCTGGGCTATGCCGGACTTGTCCCAGCGGTGCGTGCCCCCAAATCTGTGTACCGGATGAGGGGAAGCTGCCACTACTGCCTGGGCCAGGTGGCAGCAGCAATTTTCTCCAGTGCTGGGTCGCAGGTCCTGGGTGACAGGGCAGCCTCCTCTCATCTGGGGCACAGATCCAGGGGCCCACATCCTCAACGGAAGTCCAGTACAGCCCCGCAGCCCTCCCGGGGGTGCAGGCCCCCGGATCTGCACCTGGATGACAGGAGGCTGCCACTCCTACCTGGGGCCAGCGACAGCATCAGTGTTCCTCGGCAGTGGGTATGAGCTGCACCCAGCGCCAATCCCAGGCTGCAGCAGCAGCCTTCTGTCATCCAGTGCAGATCTGGGGGTCCAGCACAACCCCACAGCCTTTCCAGGGGTGCAAGCCCCTGGATCTGCATGCTGGATGACAGGAGACAGCCTCTGCTGGCAAATTTTACTTTCAAGACTTTGAGGTATAGTTTCTGAGAAACCTCTGCACCTATCCTTGAAACTTGGCAGGCTTCATGCCCTCAGAAGGGGCTACTATCCCCACAATTTGCATCTGACTCAAGCAGCAAATGACAACATTTTAGGCATTTTCATGATTGCCCATTGTAGCCTATGGGTGAAACATCGAACCAGCTAAACAGTTTCGATGAAATGAAAGGGTCAGCACTTCAAAACGAAATGATGAAACAAAACACTGTCCCTTCAAAACAGTCAAATGGATGTCAAAACAAAAAGATGGTGTTTTGCACAGCCCTACTGCCCAGGATACTAAAGCAAATGGGATACCATGAGACTCTGGTTTAACTTAAACCAGGAAGGGGTCTGGGACAGACATTGCATAAACCAGTTTGACCCAAATCAGTTAATTCTGACACTACATTCAACCAGGTTTCTCTCAAATGGGTTTCAGTCATTTTCGCACTGGTTTATGTTCAGTGAACATCTGTTCTGTTACAGGTTTAAACCAGTTTCTGATCACCTAACCAGTTTATATGTAATGTCTGTCCCTAGCCAAAAGGTTTCTAGTTACTTGAGACTCTTTCATCATTCTTGATTATAGTTCTCTAGAACCAAACACTGGCACATGAAAGACAAATTCCAGTAATTACTTATTTGTACGGTGGGACTGCTCACAATTGAAATATTTTAAGTAATACCTTCGGGCTCTGTCAAGCCAGAATTTCTAATTCCACAACTGGGACGATGGAGTGTCACACACCAGCTCCCAAGCCAAGTGCCATAAAGCATTAGAATGATTCATTAGCTGGAATACTCTCAGGTTCCACTCACAAAAACAGACTTCTCTCCATAGCAGCATCCCTTCCTCAGACTTCCTCAGAACATGATCTTCCATTCCCAGAGGCCAGTCTGAGGAAGGTGACTCATACTAATGGTAGCTTAGTGATTGAACTGAGCATAAAGAGAGGCCTATGAGACAGCTAGAACAAGAAGGGATGAGGAAAAGGGGGAAAGTCTCTAGGAAGAACAGCACTGAGGCATAAGTTTTGTAACAGGCATCACTTGGCACATGATGACTGTAGGTTGCTGTATGTGTTTCTTTGAAAGGTATGTACTCAGAGACTGTGCTGTAGGTATGCTGTGTACCCTTTGCTAGGTGCACTGACAGTAGTAGATTGTTTAATTTTCTATTTCTCCATGGTGCATCTAAGAGAAGTATAAAGCATCAGACTAAGATACTGTGGGGAGTGCTAATGTAACTCCCCCACAGTATACTATGAATTCATTCATTCTCTGAAAATCACATGAAAAACACAAAATCTGTGCGGTGCAGGTCTACCCTGCCTGCTGCTTGACCTCAGACAAACATGGCTAACTATGGCTTTCCAATTACAGCGTGAAAATTGGGAGCATAAGAATATTATACTACTTTGTCTTTGTAACTTACTGATGCAGCATGGTATGTTAGGCAGCTAGTCATTTTAACCTGATATGGGCAGCTTGGTATGAAAGCATGCTTTCTTCACTCCTGCTCATCAAAAACATTCATACATTCCTTGCCAGCTCTGAGAATAGCAGGAATGGGAACAACTAATAGGCCCTCTACTAGGTAAACAGGGAATTTGTTGAAGGAATGAATCTAATAGAAAGATGTTTTATTGTAAACCTTTATGCGGTGATTAAACAGATCCTGTCTCATAACTAAACCTATGCAAATGACCAACTCAGCAATTCATTGGCAGTTCTGAAAAATAAAAAATATAAAGTTTAGGGTCCACCCAAAACTGACATTTTTGGAATTTTTGTCAAATTGACAAAACACATTTTGGCTTGAATAGAATATTTTGATTTTTGTTTTTTTAACCACTTCTTTAATAGAAGCAAACAAGACTTGGAAAGGCAGTCTGTAGTAGGTGGGTCAGGGCACTCACTCACACTGTAGGAAACCTAGATAGGGAACCCTGCATATTTTGAACTAAAGACATGAACTCTTACCTGTGAGGTGAGCAACCAAGCCACTGTGAAATAATGCATCCTGGGGTGGGTCTCTGTTAGTTTCTTCTGCGAAAGAGTTTCAACTTTGTGTAACTTATTGAACACTTTGTCTATAAGGTACCATATTGCCCTGCCTTCACCTAACTGAACAGTTGTTGGACATGGCCCATTGCCACAATAACACCCTTATCACTGGGCTATAGAGTAACACTCTGGCTCATTGAATATATTCGAGTAAATTATTCAAGTACATGATTTCAGTTTTCCCAAAAGTACATTTTTAAAGCAAATAAATAATTTGCTTTAAAAAATCACCCAATTCCAGTCATCACTTTATTCTACCATAAATTGCTTTGATTTGCTTATTATTTCATATGGAAGCATGACCATTTTGTCTGAAAGCTAGAGTCAAATTGACCTTGTAGATCCAAATTGTCCTTGTAGATATATTAACAGAACTTTCTGGAGAATGACACATTTCATGAACACTTGTAAATTGAACCACTGAGCTAGTCACTCTTCTGTACACTGTCCACTTCCTGATAATAGCAAATGTTGGCAACAGGTACTTGTTTTGTGGGATCAATGGAGCCAGTGATGTCAGAATTACTACCACTGTAGTAGGGGTTTTGGTTATAGCTGTGTTGGTCTAAGGACATAGGCAGGCAAGGTTATTTGCATAGACATGATATCTTTTATTAAACCAGCTGAGTAGTTGGAAAAAAGTTCTTTGCAAGCTTTCGAACACAAGCACCTGTAGAAGGGTGCTTGTGCCCGAAAGTTTGCAAAGAACTTTTTTTCAACTACTCAGTTGGTCTAATAAAATATATCACACCTACCCAAAGGACCTTGACTACCACTGCAGTAGCACATTTTAATTATGCTATTAAGGTGGGTAGCTATATAAAAAGAAAAAAAAGCACAATTCTACTTAAAAATATATAAGGCCATATTTAAATAAAAACAGTAAAGAAAAAAATGAGAGTAAATGCTTAACATTATTCAATGCTCATGCACATGGCACTTGGGAAAAACTATTTATCATGTTCCCTGCAATCTCTTGTTTTGTTTTACACTGAATGCAGTCCATTGAAATCAACCTTCAATGTGTTCCTCTACTGAGATGATAAGGTGAAAGACCAGGAGAAAAATGTCTCCATGAAATGTATATAGAATTGTTGAGTGGTAATTAGCTGTCTTAATCTGAGTCTAAGCAGAAGGCAGGGTAGATTTGCATATTCCTTCACAGCATCTGATGAAGTAAGCTGCTGCTTAAAGAAGTTTATGCATCTTTGATTTACTTAATCTATAAAGCTCTTGCCAGTGAGATATTATTCCAAGACTTACCATGTTTTTTCTGCCCCCGGTGTAGTGGCATTGTTCTCAAGCACTTTTGAGAATTGAAACATATGGACACTCTGACAAATGAGACTTACATGCAACTGGGTGCAATTCAGGGATCTGTTACGAATCAACAAACTCATTTAGATCGTGTCTACAAGAGTTTTGACTTTGTCTGTGAATACTACTGCTCCGAAGTATAAAGTGTCGCTATTTGGGTGCATTATTCACTGTGAGTGTCTCTACACAAGATGCTTTACTGCGCACTAGACTAATCTACTGCATAGTAAAGCGTCATTATGTAAACATGCACAGGAGCTACTGCAAAGTACATTAGTCTACTGTGCAGTTTTCTACTACCTGTAAGTACAGGTAGTAGCTTTCCTGCACAGTAGCTACTGCACAGTAGCACATGGGTAATACTTGACTGGAAGCAGGGAGTGGGAGAACAATCCCCTTCCCCAGGAACTACCTGCAGCCAGGTTCAACTTCAATCACATAGCTCAAGTGGGGACAATGTCCCCTTGCCCCCACAGCAGGCAGCTCCTGGCCACAGCTTCACGATCAGAGCTGGGGCTGGGACATTGCTTCTGCTGTCTGCTGCCAGGGCGGACTCCAATCTTGGAGCCTGGGCTGGGACAATGTCCCCCTGCTCCAGCAGCAGGCAGCATCCAGCCCCAGCTGTGCAATCACAGCTGATGCTAGGAGATTGCTCCCTGCCCCCAGCAGCTGCCAATGCCAGGGCAGGCTCCGATCACAGAGCTTGGGTGGGGACAATGTACCTTGGCTCCAGCAGCAGACAGCTTCTGGCCCCAGATTGGTGATAGGAGCTGCCTGCTGCCAGAGCAGGGTGACATTGTCCTGGGCCAGGCTCCAAGATTGGAGCCCACTCCAGCAGCAGGTAACTGCCAGGAGCTGGGAGAAATCTCCCAGCCCCGGCTCTAATATCTGAGCCAGGGCCAGGAGCTGCCTGCTGCAGGGGCAGTGAACATTGTCCTGGCCCATCCATGATCAGAGCAGGGGCTGGGCTGCAGAAGGCTGCCTAAGGCAGGAGTACAGCTAGGGCAGTGGGAAGCAGCTGCCTCAGAGGCAGGACAGCTTCCCCCACATCTCTGCCCACCGCCCCCTTGGAGCCCGGGCCTGACACCAGTGACCCCTGCCAGCTCAAGCCTGGATCTTAAGAAAAATTTCTTATCTGGCCATTTTATATAGTCATTGAATTTTCAGGGAGCCCACATTATACATATAAATTTCTGCCCGCACTCCCATGGTGCATGTGTTTACCAAACTAAAAGTTTGTTTCCTGATCTAATTAAGACCAGGAGAATATGGTCCCAATTCCCCCACCAATGAGAAATGTTCTTCCTGTTCCCAGGTGCTACTCATGTTAGGGTTTCTACTTTTAAAATGTATATTGGCCACTTGTCTGGTTGGGCCTATTCCTGATTAAACACACTTCTGTCAGATGTAAATTCTCTACGACTGCTTCTTGCGGGTGTGAATAGATGAGGAACACTTAATCACTGCCCCACTAAAACAGCCTAGACTATAATATAAAGATGTATCAAAATTACATCTAAGAGATAAATTGATAATAAGAAATAAATTACATTTTTCAAATACCACAATTCATGCAGACATAAGGATGATAAGACTGAACACAGCTTGACACTAAGTATTTGTAGAGACTACACATGCTATATCAATAAAACAACCTCAAGAAGCTTTGTAAGACACCCAGGAACCCCTCAGGTTCATGAAAGTATTCATTAATACTCCACAGGAGTCCCAGTGTGTGGATTGAAGTGTTCCATTGTACTCATTATATGCTCATGCCCCTAGAAATTTTCATGATACTGGTTGGCCCTGTCCAGTAGCATAACTAAGGTAGAGTGACTAGGGCCCTGGGTGCCAACTTGGGTAGGGGGCAGAGTAGGAGTAGGAAAATAACAGCTGCCACCATACCACAATTTCATCAGCACCAGCCAGAAGTCACCACTGTCCCTGTGTGTTGCTGCTACCCAAGGTGTCCCAGTGCCCTGTTACACTTCTGGCCTTGTCCTCGCCTTTACTGGTTCTGTGAGCAAGGATTATGGTGGAAGTGTACAAGGCAGTAGTTTGTACAGTAGTTGTTTTATATTGAATGCAATGTAAAACACCAATATTCTACCTGTGTGTTGGAAAATGTTCATTTTTTACTGCTGTTTCCTGGTTTTCTGCTGCTTCACCCACAAATATGGAATGGTTTAGAACAAATAATCCTGTCTTGAGTAGGGATTGGACTAAGTGGCTTCTTCAGGTTACTTCCAGTCCTACTCTTCTTTGAAAGTGTGATGTATCGCATGCTGCTTCTCTTTGCCTATACTATTCTAGCTTTCTCTTCCCAGACCTATCTCAGAGAATCATTTTTTACTGAGAAGTGTCACAAAATTTAATAGGAAATAAAAGCTGTAAGGTTCTGTCAAAATTTAATAGATTTTATTTAAATTAGTCTATAAATCTTCCTAGGTTATCATTTTCTGTTTTTTTCTACAGATTTTTGAGCTTTCCAATAGAATAATAAGGTAACGATAAAAGTGATCTATTAAATTCAACAGAATCATAGAATCATACGGCCTCTATACACGTTCTCCAGGGTGGAGAGGGTACTTTAAGTAGAGTTGCTCCTAGAGCTGCTCTTATAAAAGCGCCTGTAGCGTCATGTCTATTCAGTGCCCCACGCTTCAAAATGGCAGCAGGGGTGCTTGAACTAAAGCTCATCTGACAAGCTTTAGTTAAATTGCCCGTTGCCATTTTGAAGTGCAGGGACACTGAATAGACTTGATGCAGAGGCTGCTGGAGTGCGTTTACTAGCACGCTTCAGCAGACTCTATTAACCAAGTGTGCTCTGATGTGTGCTAATTAGCACACATCGGAGCAGATGTCCAGCACATGTATAAGTGCTCTAGTGCTGGCAGGGTCTTCCTGGGTCTTCCAGTCCAGTCCAGTTTTCTGTTGTGGGCACTATAGCAATCTGCTTCAGAAATTAGCAAGCCCCATCTTAAAATTAATTTTTCTTCCTCCACAACTCTGAGTGGAAGGTTGTTCCAGAGCGTTGTTCTTCTATTGGTTAGGAGCCTTCTTCTAATTTGCAGCCTAAATTTATTCATGGCCAGTTTATAACCATTTGTCCTTGTGCCAATGTTGTCCTTCAGTTTAAATGGCTCCCCTGTCTCTCTGATGTTTATACCCCTAATTAGCGTATACATTTTTATTTTTATTTTTATTATATTTAACAAGCCAGGCACTTCCTGTTTCTTCTCATTTGACAGGATCTCCATTTCCCTGATCATTTTAGTAGCTCTTCTCAGTTACATTTTAAGGTAATCTTTCCTGAATATGGTAGTGGATTAAGATGACGTCTTGCGGATGTTATATATAATGGTACTAATACTTCCCCTTATCTACTGGAAATATCTAAGGATCTCATTCACCTTCTCACAGTTGCATTTTAATCATCCCAAAATCAGCTAGTATACCAAAGTCCTTCTCACCCTCAGCCGTTGCTGAACTTTTTGTTATTAGTCAGTAAGTGCAAGAGTTGACCCTTTGTCACTATTGAATTTCATGTCATGTCCATCACTCCTGTCCTTAAGATCAACCAGTTCTTTTTAAATGATATCCAGATTTCACAATGATGATGCTTTACACCTTTGATTCACCAAAAAATTTCACCAGCAGGTTCCCACATTTTGTGCCAAGGTTATTAATTAAAATATTTAACAAGATCAGTCACAAAACTGATTTGAGGAACTCAACTAGTAACCTCCTTCCGCCTTGATACTTCCAATTGTGCAGGCCGGGAGCGATCCAGGCCCTTTTTCGCGCCGCGCGGGCTGTGGCCAGCAGCCCGGGCACGCGGGGTCAGAGAAAACAGGCAGCGAGCTAGAATTAGTCACAGACGCTTAGTGGTTGATTCAGGATTGTTTACTTACACCAAAGATGGTCGTGGTGTAGGCTGGACAGTTTCCAGGCACAGCTCTGCTTAAATCCTCGTTTGAGGATTACGACAAGCTCGATCTCCTACAGAGTTGTCGAAGCTCCGTGGATCCGTCTCTTTTGCGCGCAGGGAGGGGTACGTCTAGGAATCTATCGGCGACGGGGAGAGGCCAGAGGCTGATCAGGCCCCTGTTGCCTTTTAAGAAATGCGTTGGGTCCGTAAGGATCCGCAGCGCTTAGAGATCTTCACGCAAGGTGAAGGTTTTTCTCTCTCTCTCGAACTCCGACTTGGGCGGAAACCACCCAAGCTCTTTATACGGCTAGCAAGCCAATCACTAGCTGCCACGTGTGCATATTTTAGAACTAGCCAATAATGTGGCTCGAATTTCAATACAAATGGCGGGAACTCTTTGCACCGAGCATTTCCTAGATGCAAAAAGAAATGCACACTGCAAAGAAAGCGACAAATTGGCGGGAATTCTCCGTTGCACCGGGGTTCTCTTCTGCAGCAGAAAACTCCACCGTGCAAAGAAGCTGCAATTTAGCGGGAAAATAATTTAGCAGTGCCGAAGCACACACAAAACACAAAATCACAACTTTGGGTTGTGACACCAATCTCAACAGCTCCTTCCCCACGTTATACTCTTCTGCTAATCCCCATCTGCTGCCTTGTGGTACTGCTGCCTTGTGGTACTGCCCAAATGGGATGACATTCTTGAGAAGGGTTATCATTTTCTACTACCAAAGACTTTTCAATCAGGACAGGACTCCTGCCTGTAGAACCTGCCCCAGTTAAGGACTCTCCAGGCTTTCTTCCGATTGCCACCCACTCAATTTCCCACAGGAATTAAAATTTCACATTTTATACTTATAGATGTATGCTTAATTATATTCCTGATATAGAGTGTAACAGTAACAAATTAATATTAAAACTTAATCCATTTCATTTTTTCCAGTTTACTTAATACTGTTGTGATGTTTTATTTTCCACACAATAGACTGAGTGACGTCTAAATCTTTCCAGCCTTCCCATTGAGTTTTCTTATTTTTGTATATTTAAAAGACCCTTGATTTTTCTTAATTTTAATAACAGAATCATTTTGAGCTTAATGACTTTTATATTTATAGTAGTATTTTTAAAAAGTGGTAAAGGTGTATATAGTGAAAACTCCCTCCTTACTCTATATTACTCAGCCTTTTTACTCTGTCTTCTGTAATTCCCATTGATTTCACAGTTTATTGTGTGCAAAAGTATATGTAAAAGACAGTTTTAGTAGTCATTCAATTAGCATGCAAGTAGAAGTTATTAATTTGTACATGGATCCTTGATTTTATAGATTAGAATGGCTCCAAGAGGCTCTCATGTCATGACCTGTTAAAAGATATTGAGTTAGTGAATCATTGACCTAATAATTTTTACTACTTTTTCTGAGCCAATGAGGTTGATGGGGTCAATGTGAGGGCTGCTCAAGCTCAACAAATCCATATACTAAGATTTTATGTGATATTTAGCAAGTGATAATGCACTGACCTTGTCTAGTACTTGTAGCAATGCCACACAACTCACTTGATTCTATTTATTATTTTTTCATTTTTTGTAATGATGATTTGTTTAATTACCAGCACAAATCTTTCAGAATTGTAGTTTAACCTGTTAAGTGATAGTATTACTTCCCCCTCTCCTTCTCTTTTGCACTGCCTTAAATTCAAATTACCCAAATGATTGTGCTTTTTTTAACAGCATACCTAAACATGCCCTGTGGGTAAGGCCTTATAGGCCAAGATTTTATTGCAGGGAACTGTTTGCATTTGGCTCTTATTAACCTCTATAAACTAGATCATAATGGACCCGTGTGATCTCATGGCATAAACAGTGCTGCTATAAATAATTAGCTATTACTGTGAACTCTTCTGAGAACTTGTTCTGTGGATTTCTTTTCAGGAAAGGATGTGTTTTGTGCTATGGAAATTTCTCCAACCGTTAAGCAGGAAAAGTATCTGGAGTGGTTCCATATAACAGCTGCATGGGAAGGGGATTCTGCCTCCTTCCTAGCCTGTGCATCCCTTTAGCACCTGGCTCAGCTCATTTGTGCATTTGGGCTTTCCTATAACAATTTGCCAATATTTATCATTGTTATTATTTGTTTGTTTGTTTGTTTTAATTTATCTCTGGTAGCAGATGTCATATTGATTTTATTGCAGTCAAATTATCTATTTATCCACTACTCAGATTCAGGGCAGGCAGTGGAAATCCAAACCTTCATACAGTTTCCAGCCAATATGCCTTAGCTTTGCCCTGGAAAGAGCTGCCATTAGGGATGAGAAGATAATTCACCTTCTCTCTTCATTTAATTTATTTTTAAATGAATAACAAAAGTGCCAGGTATTGCCAAATGTGGAAGTGCCAGTTCTGCGATGTGGACACTGGTCATGCCCACACAGAACTGGATGGACACAAGCAATTGATTTCAAAAGTGCCACAAACCACTCTCAGATAATGTTTGCTAGAGTTATGATACAATGGAAAACAGACAACAGATGTAGGTGTGTTTTCTGAGATTTTTAATCTCTCAATTTCCTACTGTTAGGACTCAAAGTGCGCGTCCAGACGAGCACGCACATGCCTGTTGCCCCACCTCAAACCCCTTTGAGGCAGGGCCAGGGGACACGAGTAGCCCCAGGGCCAGCAGGACCTGGCTCAGTTCCACATGGTCCCTGCATGCCGGGCCAGGTCCTGCAGCTATAGGAAGGGCCTGGCTGCTGCAGGACCTGGCACAGCATGCAGGAACCACATGCCACGCCGGCTCCTGTCAGCATGGACTGGGCTCCAGGGCCGGCTCCCACCTTTGCCCCCTGTGCCTGCAGGGGGATGAGGACCTGGCCCACTCTGGTGCAAACCTGGACTAGCGAGCCTCAGGGATCTGGGCCCAGCCCAGCTGAGCTGCAAAGGGACCCCAGGACCCAGCTGGGCCTGGCACGCGGTCCCTGTGTGCCGCACTGGGTCCTGCTGCCACAAGACCAGCCCGGCTGGGTGGCAAGAGCAGCCCCAGGGCTGGCAGAACCAGGCTGGGCTTGGCGCATGATCCCCCTGCTGTTGCTGTTAAAGCTTAGTTATGGGCCCTGGGCAGGGGGGCTGGACCCTGTAGGGGATAGGGTCTGTGGCCCTCCAGGGTGGAGCTGGGACCCTGAGCGGAGGGGCCTCCAGGGTGCCTGGGACCCTGGGCAGGGGGGCTGGGATCTTGTGGGGGATAGGGGCTGTGGCCTCCAGGTGGGAACTGGGACCCTGGGTGGGGGGGGTATTCCAAGTTCTGTTGGGGGGGGGCAGCACCCTGTGGGGGCCAGGGGACCCACCCCTCCTGAGCAGCCCCCATACAAGGTCCCCCACACCCACAGTGCCCGCAGCAGTTGCCCCACTGCTACCCACAGACCAATCCACATCCCTCCACATCCACCCACCCGCCTTCCCCCCACACCCCTTATCACCCCCTTTCTACAAACACCACATCCCCCTATCACACACCCATCATGTATGAAGAAAACCAAAAGCATAGATCAACACATATAGGTATTTAGAATTTATTTTTTCATGATGATAGAGACACTGGTAGGCTTCCAAATTGCTTTAACATTGTAAATATACCAATAAAGCATTACCCAACTTACCACTGTCTCTCTCTCTCTAGATATATGTGTGTGTGCATGTAGAGTGGTTTTTTGTTTTAACTGTGGAAGAACATGGATTTTGGGGTATTTTTAAAAATGGATTTGGGATGCTGCTGCAGCAGTCCAGCTGGCACAAGGGGTAGTGTCCCCAGGTATCAATTGGCTGGGCCCCAGAAGCTCCAGAGAGTGAGTAGCCCCGAGCTGCCTGCCAGGGCAGCTTTTTCTATGGATGGGGCAAGGACAGGGCAGCTTTATATACTGCTGGGGCAGCACAGGTGCTGGCCCCGGGCTCTAGCTCCCCCTGGCTGCAGTTCTGGGAGGAGCCAGGCAGGGTTATTTTGCCCCAAGTGGCACAGTTTTGCTCCACACCAAAGTGCATATCTGAGCACGTGCGCTGAGGCAAAAAGCCCCGGCTCAAATTTGCACTGCATCTATTTGAGCTGCTGCAAGCATATGTACTTGCATGTGTGGACGCGCCCAAAGCATTTATAGGCTAGATCATGATTATAACAAGATTTTGTCCCAACCAGCTTGGTTAATAAAAATCAACTGCATTTAAACTTTGTATAGTTATTAAATTGAGCCATTTAGCAAGTATACATTAGGCTGAAGGTCATCATTGAGCAAGACTACAAAAATGGTACTTTTGTTAAATGTTCAGCCAGCCAAAAAACCCAACACTTCATATTGGGTATACTGTGCTAATGGATATGAACACTTGTGCTTTCTTGTCCCTTTCCTCACACAGTGGTCAGGTGTAGGGAGGAATCAAGAGTGTGATGTAACTAAATATAAAAATAGTAGTATTTATTACAGTGGATTTTTTACAATGGATTGAACTTTCAATCTGAAGTATGATTCTATCTGATTATAACATTTTTAAGGTTCCTAATTTTTTCTCCTGAGCTGTTATTTGGTAAAGCGAGAAAGGAACCTAAGACATCTCACCATTTTAGCAGGAAAGTCCTTAGTAAAAATATATTGGTTATAAATTACATTTAATGTGAAAGAGCAAGACAGGTCAGTAACATCATCTGGCACACTTCATGTACCATTAGCGGAAATGTTGGATGTTGTTTATTGATTTTCCTGAATTATATGAGGGAAGCCTGCTCAGGTACCTAAATTGAAACCAGCATTAAAAGTGAATGCCTTATATGAAAGACATTTTAATGGAGTTGCAGTAAAATGATTTGTATGGTTTGATGGTTAGTCCAAGGTTACAGTGAAATAGCGTGTTGATTACTCTTATATCAGTGCTTCTCTACCATTGATGAGAATTCAACTATATGGGTTAGAGCTTTAGGAAAACAGCAAAATACAAAACAGGGACAAATCCTAACATGCTTCTTTGGGGTACAGTATGCAATCACTCCTTTGTAGGAAAATGACTATTTTGGAATCAAGAACGCATAGTATTTTTATATAAATACTTTTCAGATAATAAATACCATATTACTGGCAGACAGATTTTAATCCTCCTTGTATCAGTATATTAAGGTAACACTTTTGTATCATTAAAATAATCAGTTTTTATTAGACCATAGATGCTTTTGTTAATATAGCTTATTCCCACTTTGAAATAATGAGCCATAGATTTTAAAAAATAATTTTTTATAAAAATCGTATCTTAAAAATGTGCTGGAATAAGGAATCCAATCCCTAAACTAGACGAGAAGTAAACTTATTGCCCAAAAATGGATATGGGAAGGTGTTGTAGGCACACTAGATTTTGGGGATATAACCAATTTAGAATATATGTATACGCTCATTCCATTCTAAAGAGCCATTTACACTTACTTTGTCAAACACTCACCTGCTGAGTCTCATCCAAAATATATAAAGTGTTAAACCTATTTTTGATTTGTGTTTTAAAAATGAACATTGCACGTAGACATTACAGATTATTTCTCTAAACCAGGGCTACCCATCTAGTGGCCTTCAGGCTACATGCAGCTCTCAGGCAATTAAGTTGTAGCCCATGGGTCCCTGTCCAGTCTAGGTTCCCCCTCCAGGTTCCAGCTGTTGCTTCTTGCCCTCGCCCCAGAGGGCAGGGCAATGCAGTGCGCTATGTAGGGAGCTTAGGGTGAATCTAAGGCCACGTGCAAATCACACCCACATGGTTCAGCAATGGGGAGGGCAAACGCTACAGTGGTGGAGGGTCATGCAGTGCAGCATTCTGCTGGGGTCATGTGGGTGCATTGTGCAGTGGGAGAGTGTGGGGAGTGTCCACGCATATCCTGGCGGCCCATGCCTCTCCCAGGGGCTTAGAAGTTGGACAGCCTAGATCTCAACTAACATATGGGTGAGCTAAGGGATTCTCCTGTTCAGCATGTGATTTTGCAGCAGGTTGTTGGCTGTGTGTGTATGGGGGTATAATAAAAGAGACTGGAATTTCATTTTTATGAATCAGTGTCTCCAACAGCATAGGCACAAATCCTGTTTAATATTCTTATTTCAAATGCATATTGTTGTGTTCCTGACCACTTAAGAAAGGTAATAACCACAGAGAGTTAAAAAGTTCCCTTCCCAAGCTCTAAGGCAAACTATCTTGCTAAATTTATGGTTATAAACTCCAGCAAGATCGTTTCAGGCTGGACATAAGGAAGAATTTCTTCACTGTCCGAGCCCCCAAGGTCTGGAATAGCCTGCCACCGGAGGTGGTTCATGCACCTACATTGAACGCCTTAAAGAGAAATTTGGATGCTTGTCTTGCTGCGATCCTATGACCCCAGATGACTTCCTGCCCCTTGGGCAGGGGGCTGAACTCGATGATCTTCCGAGGTCCCTTCCAGCCCTAATGTCTATGAGATCTATGAAATCTATGGAATTTGATACTGGAGCAGAGCTCTAAAAGAGGAGCAATAAATTATACTGTCAAACTTGTAGCATTATTAAGCCAAATCCTTTGTCACCTTAAAAACCTAAATGTCACTTAGGTAGCTGCAAAAGTGCCTATTTTGGCACTTTTGTGGTTTTACATGCTGTTTCCAAAAGGGACAAAAGAGGCTCACCCTGGTACAGACATAAATGCTTCAACTAAATTAGGCACCTTCTACCTTTTATCCTAGTGGTTAGAATACTTTCCCATGGAATAGAAGACCCAGATTCCAGTGAGGTGTTTTGAATTTGCATCTACCGTTTCCTAGAAAAGTGCCCTAACCTCCAGGCAATGGGCAACGGCTATGCATTGGACAGAGCACCTTCTAGCCTTTGTATTAAAGCTGACCCAGTGGACCACCAAGAAGGGAAGATATGTGAGGCTAGGAGAAAAGCAAGCCCGAGTGTGGCTCAGGTGAGAGCTATTTTGGTACCATCCTACTCAGAGCAAGAGAAACCCTAGAAAATAATTTAAATTTGTTTTCGAGCAGCTTTGCTCTGCTTAGGACAGAATTAAGCCAACTGTGGATCTGGCCTACTGGTTCCAAAGGAATAAAATTCGTTCTTCCACAGGTTGCCCTGAAGGAAAATCTTAAGATCTCAAGGGCTAGAGCATGGATCTGTAGGGAGCCCTGCAGGCTGTAGCCTTACATGCTAGATCAGGGATGGGCAAAATATAGCTCACAGGCCAGATCCAACCTGCCCAGCTGAGCACACCCTGCCATGGCGTTCCTGGGCTGGTCTCCTCCTGCCTGCTCCATCCAGTGCTCCCAGCACTGTGTGCAGAGCTGGATAGGATCAAATGTCCATCTACCCCTTCCCCCTTCTTCTCCTCTGGTCTGCACCAGCTCACTGAAACTGGTTAAGTGGCCATCCAGCCCAAATAATTGCCTACCTCTTTGCTACATCAAGTGCTCAGGGTGGTCTGGGACCTGATCAAGGTGTGGGGGCCAGGCAGTATAGCTGGGAGCCTCCAGAGCCTGATCCTCACCAGGCAGGGTCCAGGTGGAAGGGGTGCAGGGCCCCGGGGCCTGGTCCTGGCATGCAGAAGCAAGGAACCAAAATTGTGAGTAGCACTGGTTTAGAGTACAAAACTTGTAAGGATTCATCTAAGAAACTGCACAGCAGACAAAGGCTCTTATTTGGATTAGGTTGCCATCTAAGGATTTTTTTTAATGTTTCTTCTCCAATTAAGGACTCTTTCCCTTTGCATTAAATTTAATCTACCCTGTCAGGTTTTCCATATACACCTACAGAGTTCAGCAGAGATGTGCTATGGTTAAAGTCTCTGGTGATGGATTGTCCTTGACTTCATATCTTTTTTAAATTAGTGGGAGAAGCTCTGTTACGTGCGTATCTAGGAGGCAATGAGAATTTTGGCACTGTGCCTAGTACCCAATTGCCTGCTTTACATATTTACAGAGCAGTTCATAGCAGAAGATGTTATTTGAACTCCTAAGGGAGTTGAACAGCAAATAGTAAAAACTGGGTTCAAAAAGGGATTAGACAAATGTATGGAGGGTAGATCCATTAGGGCCTATTAACCACAACCATCAAAGATATAACCTCAGGCTCAGGACATCTCTTTAACCTGTGATTGCTAGTAACCAGGATGGTTAGGCAGGGGATGGATCACTCTACGCATGCCCTGCTTTTTATATATTCTTCCTCAAAAACATCCACCAAATGCCACTGTCAAGTACAGTGTACTGAGCCAGGTGAACATTTGGTCACGTTTTTATCTTCTCTTTCATACTGTCCCTAAATTATATAGGAAAAAACAAAACAAAAAAAGGGAAAAAAAAGTAATATGCAGCTTCAGAGCTTTGTTATGTGACATTATTGTTTCTGAGTTTTTGTACAATGTAACTAATACAAAAGTAGAACTGCCTGGGGATAAGTATTTTGAGTCAAAATTATCAGTCCTACCTTATATATATTTTTGGACTTTAAAAGACCTGATGTTGGTCTCTTTCAATGCCATATACAATTGCTGCATATTTTGTCCACTTCTTGTTTCCAAGAATAGGTAGAAGTAACAGTAGGAGGGTAGGGAATACAATATTCAAGAAAAATCATTTCTTATAGAGGGGGCTCAGCCAAATGCATCTGATGGTAAATTATGCCATCTTTGAATGTCTTATTGTAAGGTACTCGAAAGAGGCAGCAAATCTAGCGTTGTTAATTTAGTTAAATTAGGTAAGATTTTCACCTCTGAGTATTTGAATCCCTCAGGGGATAATCGGCAGGGAAAATTAATTAAAGTCTCACTAGGGTATTGCCTCTGTGTATGTCAGATTTATACTAAAACCAGATTACACTACTGTTGGCCTCAGACTTCCTTAGAGCATTGATTGGAAGCTTGTGTTTCAGAGAGATAAAGCAGGATGTCATCTGTGAAGAGAGCAATTTCTTGCTCTTTATCATGGAGTGTGATGGCTTGAACCTCAAGACAGTCTTTTGAAAGCTATTGCAAATGCTTCAATTGAGAGAGTAAATAGAAGAGAAGCCTTGTCCTGGTCTTTAAGGACAATATCTCTAATGGAGAGCTGCTCAAAGAAAAGGACTAGGAAAATTATAGGACAATCAATGGAGGCTATACATTTACATCTGAAAAGTCAGATGGAGGCCAAGAGAACCCTAGTACATTCCTTTTTTTGTATCTAGTAACAGATGCCTGCTTTTATTTTTCTAGTTAATGCAATGAATGATTAGTGTTTCCTTAATATTATGATTTGTATTTCTCCAAAATAAAGCTGCATCAGAGAATGTGAATCAGTAGCGACCAAAATTAGCTAGTTCATAGAATCCTAGAAAGTTAGGGTTGGAAGGGACCTCAGTAGGTCATTCAACCCCCTGGTCAAAGCAGGACCATCCCCAACTAGATCATCCCAGCCAAAGCTTTGTCTAGACAGGTTTTGAAAACCTCCAAGGATGGCGTTTCCATCACCTCTCTGGGTAACCTGTTCTGGTGTTGTACTACCCTCCTAGTGAAAAAATTCTTCCTCATATCTAATCTAAACTTCCCTTGCTGCAACTTGAGATCATTGCTCCTTGTCCTGTCATCTGCCATCACTGAGAATAGTCTAGCTCCATCCTTTTCTGACCGCCCCCTTCAAGTAGTTGAAGGCTGCTATTAAGTCCCCTCTCAGTCTCCTCTTCTCTAGACTAAATAAGCCCAGTTCCCTCAGTCTTTCCTCCTAAGTCATGTGCCTCAGCCCGCTCACCATTTTGTCACCTTTCACTGGACTCTCTCCAATTTGTCCACATCCTTTCTGTAGTGGGTGGCCCAAAACTGAACACAGTATTCCAGATGTGGCCTCACTAGTGCTAAATAGAGGAGAAGAATCCCTTCCCTTGACCTACTGGCAACACACATACCAATGCAGCCCAGTATGCCATTAGCCTTCTTGGCAACAAGGGCAGACTATTTGTCTAGGTCACTTTGAATTCTAGTCCTACCCTCCAGTGTATCTACTATTCCCCCCAGCTTGGTGTCATGTGCAAATTTGCTGAGGGTGCACTCTGTGCCATCTTCCAGGTCATTGATGAAGACATTGAACAAAACCAGCCCCAGGACCAACCTTTGGGGCACTCCACTTGATGATGACTGCCAACTAGACATCGAGCCATTGATTACTACCCTCTGAGCCCAATGCTCCAACCAGTTTTCTATCCACATTACAGTCCATTCATCCAGCACTTGCTTCCTTAGCTTGCTGGGCAGAATGTTGTGGAAAACCATATCAAAAGCCTTGCTAAAATCAAGGTACACTATATCCACCAGTCTTCCCGCACCCATTCACCTCATCATAGAAGGCCACTGCGTTGGTCAGGGATGACTTGCCCCTGGTGCTTAGAAATGGATTCCTTGAGGATTCCATGATTTTTCTAGGGACTGAAGTGAGGCTGACTGGACTGTAGTTCCCTGGATCCTCCTTTTTCCCTTTGTTAAATACAGGCACTATGTTTGCCCTTTTCCAATCATCCAGGACCTCTTCTGATCTCCATGAGTTTTCAGAGATGATGGCCAATGGCTCTGCAATCACATCAGTCAACTCCCTCAGCACCCTTGTGTGCATCCTATCTGGCCCCATGGACTTGTATATGTCTAGCTTTTCTAAGTACTCCCTAACCTGTTCTTTCAACACTGAGTGCTGCTCACCTCCTCCCCAAACTGTGCTGCCCGGTGTGGTAGTCTGGGAGCTGACATTGCCTGTGAAGACTGAGTGAAAAAGGCATTGAGCACCTCCACCATTTCTGCATCCTCTGTCACAAGGTTGCCTCCCCCATTCAGTAAGGGATCCACACTTTCCCTGATCCTCCTCATGCTACCAACATACTTGTAGAAACCCTTCTTGTTACCCTTCAAATCCCTTGCTAGCTGCAACTCCAGTTGCACTTTGGCCTTCCTGACTTCATTCCTGCATGCCTGAGCAATGCTCTTATATTCTTCCGTAGTTATTTGTCCAAGTTTCCACTTCATATAAGCTTCCTTTTTGTGATGTAGTTGACTGAAGAGTTCCCTGCTAAGCCAAGCTGGTCTTCTGCCATATTTGCTAGTCTTCCTGTGCATCAGGAAGGCTTGTTCCTGCACTCTCATTAAGGCATCTTTAAAGTACAGGCAGCTCTCCTGGACTCCTCTCTCCCTCAGATTGGCTTCCCAGGGGCTCCTGCCCATGAGTCCCCTGAGTGAGTCAAAGTCTGCTTTTCTGAAGTCCAGGGTCCTTACTCTGCTGCTCTGCTACTTTGATGGATCCTTCCTTTCCTCAGGATCCTGAACTCAATCATCTTGTGGTCACCACTGCCCAAGTTGCCATCCACTACTACATTCCCCACCAGTTCTTCCCTGTTTGTGAGCAGCAGGTTAAGCTGATTAATACTTTTTCCTGTTTTTTCCCTACTCCAAATTGATACTGGCTGAAGATATACCATCTTTCAGTTTAATCTTTTCCCCCTCCAGTTATAATTTTATACTAGCTTTCAAAACAGAATGAGACAGTTTATCAGGTCAAAAGATAAAGTAATGTATTGGATGGACTAGGCTTCTGGGGAAAAATGTAAACTCAATTAAAAAGCTGTCTTCCTATGAATATTTCCCTTATAAAATATGCCAACAGCTTCTTATTAAGGGTAGTGTTACTTCAGCAAGTTACTACGAGGTAAGATAGGCTGTGAATTTAGAGTGCCTTAGCTTTGTGACAATTGTCTGTGTATATACTCTGGGATAAATGTAAGATAGGTTACCTCACCTTCATTGAGGCACAAACTACCTCATGCTTGCTTCAGGAGGTGTTATAAGTCCATAACCATATTTACTCCATGGTAACTTGCTTATCTAACCAGACCTTAATTATGTTAATAAACTCAGGGAACTACCACAAACACAGGGAACTGGTGGGAAGTCTACCAGGGAAAAAAGTTCAAGAGAGCTGGCTGTACATTAAAGAGGCCCTTTTAAAGGTGCAGGAGCAAGCTGTTCTGACACAACCGAAGAATGGGAAGAGAAGCAGGAGACCCGCTTAGCTAGGTAATGATCTGTCTAGTGAGCTGAAACTCAAATAGGAATCTGACAAAAAGTGGAAACTTGGCTCTACTACAAGGGAAGAGTTTAAGTGTATTGCATGGGTGTGAAGGAAGAAAACTAGGAAGGCCAAGCCATGTTTTGAGATGCAACTGGCAAGGGACATAAAAAACAATAAAAAGGTATATACAAGTACATCAGGAGTAAGAGGAAGACCAAAGAAACCATAGGTCCATTATGGAATGCAGAAGGCAATCTACTTACAGATGGTACAGAGAAAGCTGAAACATTTAATGCCAATCTGCATAATAAGGTCAACTATCAGATGGTGAGTGGAGTTGGCAGAAAAAATAAAGGAAACAAACAGCCTAGAGTAGTGGAAGAACTGGTTTGGGATTACTTAGATAAACTAAATGCTTTCAAGTCAGCAGGGCTCGATGGGCTATACCCTGAGGTACTGAAGAAATTGGCTGAAGTAATTTCCAAGCCTTTGGCTATCCTCTTTGAGAATTCATGGAGGTCAGGTGAGGTCCCAGATGACTGGGAAAGGGTAAATGTATTGTCCATTGTGAAGATAGGGAAAAAGGAAGATCTGGGGAATTACAGATCAGTCATCCTCAGTATCCAGAAAGGTAGGTCCTCAACAAAGCACTTTGAGGAGAACAAGGTGATCAGGAACAGCCAGCATGGATTCACAAAGAGCAAGTCATGTCTGACCAGCTTGATTTCCTGCTATCAAAAATTAAGATGTCTTTAAAATATTACAAGAAATATTCCATATCAACCAGAATATATATTCTGTGAAATCTGGTATATATAACAAATTAAGAAGAAAGTTCCTTAGTAATATTTGAAGCTGGACTTAATTTTGAGTCTGTGAAAACTGTTTTTTTTAATACTTTCTTCAACCTGTTGCTCACAGTGATTACTATACTTATAAGTGCAAATATTTCTATAGGATAAGCTAATTCAACGTTAGTCAATAATAGTTTATGAAACATATTTTCAGGGTTTGGAGAAGAGGATTTGAAAGCCAAATAAAAGGAATACTTAAAACAGTGATCATCTTAAAACCACAGTTTTAGTTAAAATCAGAACACACTCATGAGGATTTTCTCTCTTATTGTACTTTTAAATACATTTTACACAACTACATTTAATTGCATTTTACACAACATTTTATGAAATATGTGTCATAAAAAGGTATGTGATATGGTAAGTAAATTCTGGTAAAGAAAGAAAAATATAGTATCAGGAACCTGAATGAAAAGCTTGGTTGAAGATGTAAATAGAAAATAATTTCCAGTTGCCAGAGTAAGAAGCCAAATTTTGGAAATGAAATGTAAAGTGATGACTTTCAGAAAGTCATTGTTAGCCAGCAGAAATCACACCATGGAATTAGAGCTTCTGCAGTATTTCCCCTATCTGGCATAGGAGATTATCATTCTGTAAAGGTGGCAATTTGGAATCCGTGGATTTAAAAGTAACCATGATGCATGTTCTATTACATGGGTGCATGGCTACTATTAAACCAGGGTATTCTTGAACTAAAATATTAAATTTCCTGACTCACTTTAATAAATAATATTCAGTAGGTTTTAACTTGTCCTCTAGATTCTCTGCTGTGGAGGGCGGAAGGATTGAAGATTTATAGTACAACACCCTGCCCCTGCTGCTCTGCTTGAATCTGACAGACCATTTATTACCATCTCAGGGAGCAGTGTGAAGGACATATGCCCTTCTTCCAAAGATCTTGCCCTTGGTTTCTGTTTCTTCATTACTTGAATAAAAATCTCATTTATTTTTATACAAAATCAAAATATGCTTTTGTATTTATAGATGCAGAAATCAAAGTTACAGTCTTCAAAAAATGCTTTAAATAATCCTGACCAATGCTTTCCACTATTGTCTTTTAGTACTATTCATATAGTTGTAGTCCAAGAGCACAGTTATATACTCCCATGGAAGTCAAAACTTCAGGACTGTACTAAGAATAGCAAATACCTAATATTCCAGATGCTGCCATGTGGTTTAAGACATTAATCTGGTTAATGTAATAGGATTTAAAACCTGCAGATGCTGAGCACCCTCATTTCCCAGTAAAACCAAGAAGCCCTAGCAAAGAGTCTGGGTGAACAGCTGTGAAAGCCTACCCCAACCTTGCAATTGATCCAATAAAAGGTATCACCCACAAAAATACTTTTCCCTGTGGGTGAACGTCAGTTCCGTATAGGGCAGGTACTAGATCGGGAGTGGGCAAAATACAGCCCGCGAGCCAAATCTGGCCCACCGGGCCATTCTATCCAGCATGCGGGGCCCCTAAAAAATGTACTAAATTAATATTTATTCACAACCAGATGCCTATCAAAGCTGTCAGGAGCCAAAGGCAGTAGGACCCAAAGGGAGCCCTCAGCAGGCTTGAGCAACTCACCCCGCCCCATGCCCAGCCAGGTCCCTGCTTTCCTGTCCCACCCTGCTCCAGCACCACCTGGCTGTGGCTTCTGGCTGCATCACTGGACTGCAGTGCATGGAACCATGCTGGTACAGGGGGGAGAGGTGTGTGTGTGCATATGCAGGCTCAGGGGCAGAGTATGTGTGTGCAGGCTTGGGGGCAGAGTCTGTGTGTGTGCAGGTTCGAGGGCAGAGCGTGTAGGTGGTGGGTGCAGGCTCGGGGAAAAAGTATGTGTGTCTGTGTGCAGCCTTGGGGGCAGAGTGTGTGTGTGTGTTCATAGGGTGAGTCCCACACGCATACCCCACCATACACATGCACCCACACCCCACCTCGCACTGCCATACACAAGCCCCAGCCACCCTCCCCCCACATACAACCCCCCACAAACCCCGTACCCACCCACACCCCACATATCCACACCCACATGCTCCCTCACTCCACATGCCCACAGCCCCCCACAAACCTATACCCACCCGCACAACATATAAGAGTAAGACTTCATTTTAAGCTATGGTGTGATCACCTCTATGTATGTTATACAAACACATGTAAATCAAGACAAAAATATTTTTTAATCAAATTAATTAATGTTGTAGATGTTCACTTTTTAGAATATAATTTGGTATTTTTCTGGTTCCGAGGTGGCAAAACCTCTTGCTGAAAGGAGTACTTCTGGGGGCAAGGGGAGGGACTTCTGGTGGCGAAGCTCAGGAGTTAGGGGTGGGACTTCCAGTCCCAAGATGGTGACCAGGGGACTGAGCACCTATGAAGGGGCAGAGCTACCCATGTGGCCCTTGACATCTTGCCAAAACTCAGTAAGCGGTACTCCACCTGAAATAATTGCCTGCCCCTGCACTAGATCCAGGCAGCATTCATGTTTTGATGCATATTAATGTTAAGTGATGCACAGGCCTAGTGCTAACATGCTTCATAAAGATAGCTTTCACCCTACATCTTGCCAGTAAGGACCCTTTGGTTCTGTATGTTATAAGGATCTTGTTCATGTGATTTTGAGAACAGAATGTAAATGAAAATAGTAATGAAAGCACTGGTCAACCTCACATCTTTCTTACTGACTTTCCCAATATGTATTAGATTTCTCAGTTGTAATCCATGCTGTCTTGTTTATTAAAGCAAAATAACCTTTCTCGATTTCTTAGCAAGCCTTCTCTATGGCTGTTATACTACAGTAACGCATTGCACCATATCTGTCTTACACAGCTCTTTCCCAATGCTTCCATTCCTTTGGAAATGAGAAAATGCATTTTCTGAAGTGTCTCTTCCCTCTTTGCATTACTTTAGGAAAATGATATTTAGAAAATGTAAGCCTGTCCACTTACATATTTTTGCAGCAACATAGTTAGATTGGGGGGGGGGGGGGAGGGGGGTGTTTACTGTCCCACCTTGAAAGTTTTGAAGAATAGTTGAAACTGCACATACGTCTCTGGGTCTATATTGCTGGATATTTTTATTGTGCATACTATTTTTCCTTCTCACTTTTCTACCACGCTAATCTTCAGTATGCTGCTGTTTTGCTTGCCAGCCTCTTGCCAGCTTTGGTGGTTATAAACTAGCTGAAGTTCATTGGTTTTGAACTGAATTCCTCTGATATAAAATAAATGAGCGTGATTAAAGTTTGGAATTCCTAAATGCCACAAATGTAGGAACTAACAGCAGATGTCATTCAGTAAAGTGAACTCTCTCAGCAGATGGATATGAATTAAAAATGAATTTCTTTTCTTACTTCATTTGTTTTTAATATGATAGGGAAAATGCTGTGTCAGTGAAAATAACCATAGACATTGCTTTGTAGTCATTTTCGTTGGTGGCTGCCAATTCAAAGTACTTTGGGCATTAAAATATAAATTATTTTGAGCCTAGCTGCAGTAATATTCATACGAAACTGGTTGAACATGCTGAACATAATTATACTGGTTCATAATTTCATTTTTGTTTTCATATTAATGTTTTATTTTTTTGTTAAAAAGAAGACATCAGTCTAAGAGAAAGATATACTGGATAATTCCAGAGAGCCAGCAACTTGTAGGTGAAACACTGACCTCACTGAAATCATAGGAATGTGGGACTAGCAGAGACCCCTGGTCATCAAGTCCAGTTCTTTGTGAACCAGAAAACCAGACCAGATAAAACCCACTGATTTCAATGAAGTCTGGTTTCACCCTTTGACTTTTTCCCTTTTGCAATGCCACGTGAGCTAGGTCTTGGCATATAGTATGGAATTGACCCTTTGAGTTCTGTATGTCCAGGACTAGCCCTGAGCTGCCAGGCACTGCACTTAATGGCTTATTTTGAAATGTAAATTTATGTCCTGATTTTCAGAAGTGCCTCCTTAGCAGTTTTTAACATCAGTCCATTTTTTTAAGTGCCAAAATGCAGGGATGGGTGCCTTAACATTAGACACCTAAGTTTGCAAATACTGGCATTTTCTCTTCACCAGTTGGCATACCTGTATCTTATACTGTATCTGCCAACTGCCAGGCTCTAAATAGACTGGATCCTTCCTACATAAAACACAAGAAGAGTTTATGAAATTGTGTATGGATGTGTAAACTGTTATGATATAGCAGCGCTATCAGTATCACAGCAGAAGTGGTGCTGAACTGAGAGCTCCTTCTCTTCAGAATAGAGGTGGTCAACATCAGACACAGTCCAGCTTTGGAACTTGCATTTTGGCCTTGGTCCTATATACCCAAATCTTTGATTTTTACAACATCGAGTTACACCTGTGTATGTTATTGGATGTTGAGAGATGGTTGAGTTGTACAACTTGCATGTAGTTTGGGGAAGGTGGATCATTTTTTATTAATTCGATTGCTTGGCTGGTTGTTTATTATGTTATGTGAGATAAGGGGCTTTCCATTTCTGTTATGTTGATTGTTTCTATTTTGAATTATTAAATTTATTTTTTGTGACAGCATCTAGAGGTCCCTGCATATAAATAAAAAATATATAAATATATTTGCCTACCTTGCAGGAATGCCATAGGGCCCAATTAATTTATTTTTTAAATGTGTTTTGAGATTCTTCAATGAGAGCCAAATGTTTATTATTAATTGCAGGCTTTAGTGAGCATACATTATGATTTTGGACTTAATTCTTTTTGTGTATCCTTCAAAATACTTAATTAGTTTATGGCATCTTTATGGTTCCTAAAGCACATTTTCCTCTTACAGAGCTTAAGGAATTTTGTACATATCTTCCTAACATTTTCTATATTTTGTTTTGGGTATTAGCAGTCTTCTAACATTCTTCCTTTAAATAATAACATATGGATTACTCTGTAATATGTAGGTTTTGTTTCAACATTACACATGCGCTTTTTTGAAGTGGGGGTGTTATGTAATTTATTTTGGCTTCCCCTGGGAAATTTATAGCAGATTACAGTGCTTTGCTGTGATTTATCATTTCTACTTTATTTCTGACTCGTAAAGCATGCATTAGTTTGTGCTTACCTTCAGCAACAGATCACAAGGAATTTCATCATCAATCAAAGAATTTTAAAATATGGAAAAGTGGTAATCGTGACAAGGGCTTAGTCAGAAGCTACTGTTCTTGAAGGATAATTTATCACTTCATTGTGTTATAACATATATAATTTTATTGCTCTTCACAGGGTCAGGTTCATGTCGTTTTAGTTACTCTGATCCCAGCATCATTGTGTCCTACACTAAGAATAATTCTGCCGACTGGAGACAGCTGGAGAAAATTAGGTTTGTTATACTTTAAAAACATTGCCATGCATTCTGACTCAGCAGCTGTTGGTTTTATTCAATTTTTACACAATGAATTTTTATAAATCTGCTTTGATTGTGAATTTTTGGCTGTTGCTTTTATTAGATGTTTTAAAAATGAGGGGTGAACTCATGGCCCCGTTCAAATAATAGCACTGATTTCAGTGAAGCAGAATTTCACCGAAGGACCTTGGGCACTTTTACACGTGCTCCAGGGGGAGGGGCGGGCATTTAATTAGAGTGCCGCAGCATCTCGTGTATCAGCGCCCCCATGCTGAAAAATGGCATCGAGGGGCACTTGAACTAAAACTTGTTCAATGAGCTTTAGTTCAAGTACCCTTGCTCCCATTGTGCAGCATGGGGGCGCTGATACATGAGATGCAGGAGGCTGCTGGAGCAAGGTAATTACCACACTCCAGCAAACTCAATTAATCAGGTCCACCGATTACAGTGTGTCAGAGCAGCCCCCCAGCACATCTGCAGGCACCCCTTAAAACTAAAAGAGACAGGTTCCTTTAGGTGGGAAAAGATGGATTTGTGGTTGAAGTATGGGACTCAATTCCAAATCCTGAGGCCTTGGAGACTTCTTATGCAACCTTGGGTAAATCTCTGTTCTTCAGTAAGTGTGTTAATGAGTGACAACCATCACTGGGCTGTGGATGAGGCCCAACTATAAACAGAACAGGGGCTGTGAGGCTTTGTTCTTAAATATTGATGAGGTATCTAGATACTACAGACAGTCCTGTAGGTATTTCTTATTTAAAGTAAAAAACACAGCATACTATACTTTATATCAGTGCATGTTATCCATTTGAATAAAATCAGTTTGGAAATAAAAAATAAAATGTTAAAATTTTTAAAAACAAAGTTTATCATATTCGCTGATGTTTGTTATCAACTTCTATGCTCCACAAAAACCAAGAAATACAGGTCTGCTATGGGCCTCTCATAGCTATTTTACTACAAGCCAAAACTGCCACTGATTTGCATTTTAACACCATTTTAATCTCAGCAGGAACAATAATTTCAGTGTGGCAGGTTTGTACTTGGGTAGGATGGATGTTCAATAAAAATGTTTTATGGTTTGATGCAAAGACTTGATTTCCAACATTGCTATAACAACAAAATGATGGTAAATTATGCCATTTTTCAAACAAACAGGTTTACATGCAAGTATAAAGGATTATGAACAAGGATTTTTAAAACTTTTATTGCAATATTCATACCTCTAAATTGACAATCAATATTAGATGTGAATATTTTTCAAAAGCAGAGCAATAATTTTATAAAGTAGTATTGTGAAATGCTCCATGTACATCAACACCTATCACACTCATTCTAGTAGTGCAGCAAGGGCACAAGATTTCAGTGTGTATATTGTGTGCTCCCTGTAGCTAGAATCTGCCACCCAGTCTACTTTATGTAGCATCAAGTAGTAGGTATTAATTCAGGGTTAAAGTTGCCCCACCAGAATGTGTAGTTCAGCTACATTTATACCTTTGGAGAAAACACAGGAACCAGCAGTTAAGGTAATCCAAATTTAAATCACTGCAGTCTGGGAGATACAAAGTCAAGTTATACACCATTCTGGTAATGCCTCCTTAACTTTGCTCCCTTGAGTTGGCAATAGGGAATGGGGCAGTTATGTGGTGACACACTAAGGATTATGAAAAAATGTCATTGTTTGTCTAGTATTTCTTGTTGGAACTGCAACTTGTATCTGTCTGCGCTCCAGCTGCTTTCACTGTTAGGTGTAGCTGTGCTGAATGGCAAAAGGATTGGTTTGAACAGATTGAGGGTTGTTGTGATACCAAGAGAAATGCATGTGTACTTTGTGGGATCAAGTGTGCCTTGTTTGAGCACTGAATTCTCTAGGCTGTCAGCAAAGGTAGACAGAGGTCTCCATTTACCGTGGGGATTCTTTGTGGCCAATTTCTGGAAGTACCTCAGGCAGCTGCTCTTGATCTTTCTGCTGCATGTTTGAAAACAGCCTCGTTTCTGGGATTGGTGCATGCAGAGGAGAAGCAGAGGCTCAGGGTATGCTTGAAAACAGTTTAGACTTACCCAGTGAAGGGAAGGCAATAGGTATGGACAGACATGCATTTTAGGTGCTCCAAATCCCACTCCCATTGAAATTCAGAGTGCTTCAGCTCCATGCAGATATGCTTCAGCTCCATGCAGCACTGGCCTCGCCCTCCCAGCCCTGCTCCACAGAGGTGGAGGCAGCGGCAGCGTGGGGAGCTGGCGGTGCAGCACCAGTGGCAGCACATGGTGGAGTGGCAGTGGGTGTGGGGGGTGCACGGGGCCACACCGGGATCGGTGGGGGGGGGTGGAGGGGTCCACAGGGCCAGATGCAGGGGGGCACATGGGGATGGAGGCAGAGCAGTGGTACCGTGGGTCACTGGGTGACGGTGTTCTTTCCCCGTCCTCCCCACCCCATCATTCTTGATGGGCAATTTGATAGTAAGTAATAATAACAGACCATTGGATTTTTTGTTCATATTTGTTTCTTTTCTTTTTCTGATGTATATTTTGTGGCAGGGAGATTATCTTGATTTATTTTGGAGTTCGGTGTTCATTACAACTATTTCCTATGCGCACAAAAGATTTACTGACATGGTAAATTAATGTAGTAGCTGTATTACCTTTGGTAAATCACTTCAATCACAGTCTCCATCTCCATCTGATTCTGCATTTCACTATTCTACAGAGCACCTTCCAATGTCAGCACCATTATCCATATACTCTACCTTCCTGAAGACGCCAAAGGAGAGAATGTTCAGTTTCAGTGGAAACAAGAATACGTGCATGCTGGTGATGTGTATGAAGCCTGTTGGGCGTTGGACAACATTCTGATCATAAATGCTGCTCACAGACAAATTGTTCTAGAAGACGATCTTGATCCTGTGGACACTGGCAACTGGCTTTTCTTCCCTGGGGCCACAGTTAAGGTTTGTTTGATTTTGTTTGGTATTTTGTTACTATTAATATATGTAGTGATAACAATCTGTCAGAGCAAATATGGGGCCATTTCTGTGTGCACAATTTGGTCCTCTTTTTCTCTCTAATCATCTTAGAAGCAAAATTTGGCCTCCTCACTGTCATGTGTAGTCTTTCTGACGCAATACAACTTTTCTGTTGTGCCCTAAAATTACAGTGATTCAGAAGAGTTATCATGTAGAAGTCTACACTGGAAAAAAATTGCTAGTTTCTTTTTAGCTGTTCCAAGGTGTTCCAGACTGGGTGCTTCCTAAACACAAAGCAACATAGCTGTGTACGGATAGTGCTGTGGTGGGCAAATTTGCACTATCACTCAGCAGGGCTAATTAGCTGGCTTACTGTGCCACATGGATACCACTGTATTGCTTCGAGTTTGAGGCAGCTTGCTCAAAGCAGTGCAGAGTGCTTGAGGGCACTACTGCCAAGCACAGTAAGTTAGTGTGTGAATATGACATAAGTGTTGTACAGCTGTTAATTCCTGCCTGGTTGCTTACCCATGCAAATTTCTTCAGTTTTCTATCACTTTGACAAGGAAAAGGATAACAAGATAGTGTTTCTTATGAAATAATTGTATTATCTTGAATTGCATTAGTGAACTGATAACAAAAAATTTACAAAATAACATAAATATATAGCTTTTTCTAAATCTGACTCAGGTTAACGTAATTAATCTATATCACATGCACACATGTAGTAGATACTCCTTTGGGAGTTTTCCATTCTTTTATGATGCAAATTAACCCTGCTTTAAGTGGAGAGTTATTGGTTACATCAAGAGTGGGCAAAATAAGGCCCGTGGGCCAGATCTGGCCTGCCAAGGGATTTTATCCAACCTATGGCAGGTCCCTCAGCCCTGCCCAGCCCAGGTGTGGGAGACAGCCAGGCTGTGGTATGTGCAGCCAGTTCTGCTGCCCCCCAGCATGCAGCAGGGCTTGGGTGGCACACTAGCTGGACTCCACTTCCCAGAAGACCCAGTGGCAGTGGCTCCTTCCAGCCTGTCACTGCTAGTGTCACCATCACCAGCCCTATTGCTGCCAGAGGCACAGGAGGGAGCACGTGGAATGGGTCTTCATGGAGAACAGCCAGGACCAGTAAGCAAGGCATGCTTGGTCAGATGCATGGGATGGGGCCATGCACAGGCAGGGAGCAGCATCCAGGAGTGAGATGGGGCCATGTGGTCAGGGCTGGAGCCAGGATTGCAGGGCAGTGACAGTGTGGGGCCACATGGGGAGCAGATTGTGGCTGTGCCCCAGGCCTGGCCCTGCACTATCACAGCCCTGCAATTGCAGCCCTGCCTGCCCATGCCACTCCTTGCTCACCCACAGCTATATCCCTGAGTGCACCCTGCCTGTAGGGGTCCCGGCCAGTCTCAATGGAGACCCCACCTACCCACTCCATCCAGTGCCCCTGGACTACTTAGGGAGTTCTGGTGAACTGTTGCTGGGAGGTGGGGGGTGCTGACCCAGCCCAGTATGGCAGGAGGTAGGGGTGCTGACCCCGCCCACAATAGCCCACCAAATCTCCCTAACTGGCCCTCCAGCCCAAATAACTGCCCAGGCTTCAGTTACATGAACATATTTGCTATTGGCATGATTTCACACACTGTCTATGCACTGACCTCCCAGTGAGCTTTAAGGGAAGCTCTGTATGTGGAGGATTGGTAGAATCTGTCTTTTATGTAAAAAACTTGAATAGCAGATGACTTTCTGTTTGCATTTTATTTCTCATTCTCATTCATAAAAAAAACAGTTGTGTTGTCAAAGTCCATTAATGATATTGGTAATATTTTGGCAAGTACACAGGAAACAGATGTGGAGTTCAGAATAGCAAGGTGAGGGTATTGGCTTCATCCTTTTCCCCGCAGTCAGACCTGCTGTATGGCCTCTAATGAGCCTTTGCAGAAATAAATGCTCTTTGAAAGCTGCTCATAATACATGATAAAGTACGTTAACCTCTTTGCCCCAGTAGGGCCTTTTAAAGTGAATTGAAAAATTCAGCAGATGAGATTTTAGTATCTGCTTCCATCCCGTTTAGTCAAGTCACTTCCCAGGTATGGTTTTTATGTTTGTTGTGCCCATTACCTTAACTTTGCTTTCTATTTTTACTCAGTCTATTCCTAGCATCTTACAAAGTAAATTGTTACCTATGAAAGTGTCTTTCATTGTTATCTTCTTTCTTAAGATGCCAGCATGTCCTACTTTCTGCCTGGCTTAAGTATGTTGCTTTAGAACATATAATTCCAACTCACAAATGAAAAATACATTGAAGCAAAGATAGTATTAATACGCCCCAAAACTGCTCTCATCTCTCAGCTGATATACAGCAGTGTTTCAGAAGTCCAGCGCTTTGTTGTATCAGCCTTACTAATCATGAAGAATGTTTTTCTCAATAGTCTGTCCCTGAAAACAGCTGCTCAAAAATCAAGGTATCACAGTCTGGCCAGAAAATACCTATTTAAAAATACAATGAATTTTCTTTCATGAGCTAAAGTTTTCTTTTCATATAACATCATTTACAAGGTTTCCAGACACAAGAATGGAACATGCAGGTATGCCCCATAATAGTTGCATGCACATTATAGCTAGGGGCCTACCTAATTCCTGGGGGCTGCCCCCAATTTCACAGATAGAATCCAGGCCCAGGCCTCCATTTCATGGATGGAGCATGGTGCCCCCCCCCCATGCCTCTGATTGGCTAAAGGACATCTGTGGCCCTGCCCCTCACTGCTGATTGACTGCAGAAGTTGTCTGTCATGTGACCCCACTCCTTGCCCATGATTGGCTGTGAGGGCTATCTGCCATGCAGTCCCACCCCTCACCAATGAGAGGGGTGGGGGCCACATGACAGGCAGCCCTTGCAGCCAGTCAGCGGCAAGGAGTGGGTGTGGCAGCCATCTTGATGGCAGCACTTTGATTGAGCAGCCCTCGCTATCTTCCCTGCCTTGGCAAGCTGCTGAAGTGCTCAGTAAGTAAGTGCTCATGGATTTTACGGGCTCTGTGGACATTGCCCAGATTTCACAGGCAAAGCTGAATTTCACAAAACCCTCAAAATCATAAATTCAGTAGGTCCCTAATTATAGGTAACTTTACAGAGCTTTTTTTTTTGCAAAGGGTGAATAAACTATTCTTAAAGGTGCATAAATTACTTACAGGTATTTCACAAGTAGAGTTCCATGGGTTATTTACTTAAATTGCATTTGTTTACCACCAACACATAATTAATATTGACATTCATATAAAGATGAGTGACTTAGCAAACACAAGGGTGTCTTTTAATACTTCTTACAAAAATCCCTTTCAAAATCTACATTGCATCAGATGGGAGAGTGGATTACTTATCTTCCACTTCTCCAAACCTACATTGTGTTGCTGAGAATAAATTAAATGAGCTTGTCAATTAGTTCTCCAGCTGAAATTTGTGACTTGTCTATGCATATTTCTTCAGTTCAATATCAGTTTGATGAGGGTGAGGATCCTTCCTTTTTCATGTCTTTATGACAAGCTATTTAGCAGAATTTGCAGATTCATTACAATCTGACAGGCTGTGTGATATGAGCGCTTCTGCTATGGCCTCAAATTTGCAACCTTTGGGTTGTCAACAGTGAGCTTTAGCGCCTGTGTTACCCCAGCCCCCAAGATGAGGATAACATGATAGTATTTTTATGGAATAACTGAATACAATTATTGTGCTGTCTTGTGCAAAATTTGGCTGTCAGACTTCATGGAACTTTGTACAAAATAACCGTACTATTTTACTGCAAGGAGTTCCCAAAACCATTCCTCTTTCCAGCCCCCCAAATTCCATTGTTAAAATTGTATTTAAACACACTCAGAATCTCATTAGCCTCTGTAAGTTTGTAAGACAAAAAAAAAACCTTTTGACAAAGTTGCTGTGACTTTCAAGTCTAGAACAAAACCCCAAAGTTAGTGAAAATCCTATAACTTTAGGTTTTGTTAAAAATCCTCAAGACAGTGCTAACCTCAACTTCACACACACACTTTTGGTACAAATAGACAAGAGACACTTCCCACACTATTAGTGCTATCAACACTAAACACCTTTTCTTTAAAATTCCCATGATTGCTAGCACCACTTGAAGTTTTCTGGTGTTAGCAATGTCAGGATCTCCTATGTATCCTTGCTGCTCACTTCTACAGGCATCAGTTTCAATTGTAGAGAGACAAACAGATTATCCTCAGTTGAACCTGGGAGCAGGAAGCAGGAGGGGAAATTTGCCACACTTCAGCTACTCTGCAGCAACTGTGTCCACTCTGTCCTGTGATAAGTTATAGCTAATATAAGGCAGAACAGAACAACTGCCAAATTATTGTGATGTAGGATCCTCTTGTCTTGAGACAGAACAGACAAGGTACCCCTAGCTTCTTAACTGCTATCATTTGTTTGCCTGTCCAGACCTCACTTGATCAGTTTTCAGTAAGACCTAGAAATAGAAGAAAAAACTAGGGACGTGTTACTACTGTGGCTCTAAGTATTGCTAACCCTCCTGAAACAGAACCATTGGTATCTACTGAAGTTAAATACTGAAACATTTTCCCAGTGTAGAAAGCCCCTATCAGTAAGTGTATTAAAAGTCATACTGGAAAAGTAATGGCAGTGTTACCGAAAAAAAAGATTTTATAACATCTAAGTTTTGGTTTTACCTTCACTTCTTTCCAATTCTTTCTTTACTATTCCATCACCATACCATCACATATGTTATATCATCCTTCTCTAAATGAACTTATTTTTCACAAAAGCAGTGCCAACACAGATCCTTATCACTCCATTTGTTTCCATTTCATATTGTTAAGACCTTTCACATCCAAGCTTGTTTGGTCCTATAAATAGCACTCTTGATCAATTAGCATTTTGTGTAGACTGATATTAGAATTATTTCTGAAATTAAGTTAATTATACCAATGGTTTTCCCCTATCAAATTATTTGACACTGCCAAAAATCAATCAGACTTCCTGGATATTAATATTCATAGAGTAACTAACACAGTCTAGTTTGTGCATATGAGCACTGTGGAGCATCAAATCTTATACCAATTATTACAGCATAAAATAGATTAATTGCTTAGGACAAAAAGGGTGGATTCCTAAGAGAAACAGAAATAAATAAATGAAAGGGCACTTTTTTAAAAAGAAAAATTTTCTATTTCTACTGGAACCATTTTATATATCTGTTCTTTCTCTGCCTTATTTTAAATAAAGCAGCTGATATAGAGCATGTTTTTCAAATGTATTAGAGGTTGCAAACATACAGCTTTGTAGAAACTTGCCAGTTGGCAAACACTGTTGGGAGAACTAAAAAGCATGTATATTTCTTTCTGATATAAAAAAGGGGAAAACGAATCTCTTTGACAACAGGTCCATCCCAGAAAGTGAAACCTTATAAGAGCAGTACTCATCATTGCATTCATGGGCATTTTATACGGTTCTCAGTGGCTAGGTCTACATGAGCAGCAGACGGTGTTGTTGTTACTGCTCAGTCATTTAGTCCTTGCATTACTGCACACTACTGTCCCCACACTTTTTTTTCTGACACTACTGCACAGGAGCAACGAGTTACTACATAGTAGCTTGTTACTACTTTACAGTAGCATTGTGTCACAGTTAGTGCCTGGCAATGCTACTGTGCCATAGCAATGAGCTATGGCACAGTAGCTTATTGCTACTGTGCAGTAACATCTCATGTAGATGCGCCCGGTATTCCCAAACACCCCACCCAAGTGACATTTAAGCTATATCTAACAGCTGCCAGTGATGAAGATTCAAGAACCTCTTTAGGTAATCTGTTCTAGTGCTTCTGCACCCTGTTAATTAAAAAGTTCTTCCTAATATCCAATTTAAATTTGCCTTCGTACAATTTAAAATGGTTACTTATCTTGTTCACTATGGCTAGGGACAGACATTACACATAAACCAGTATAAGTGATCAGAAACTGATTTAAACCTATAACAGAACAAACATTCAGTGCACATAAACCAGATAAACCTGGTTGAATGTAGTATCAGACTTAACTGGTTTGGCTCAAACTGGTTTATGCAATGTCTGTCCCAGACCCCTTGCTAGTTTAACTTAAACCAGAATCCCCCAGCATCCCAGATGCTTTGCAGCCCTGGGCGGGGCTCTCAGCTCCATGTCAGAGCTGGGACCGCCCCCTCTACTCCCTGGCTGGAGCTCTGGCAGAGACTTGCAGGTACAGCAGGGTCTACTTGGCTTCCCCCTTCCCTGTCCCCCACCCCTCACCACTCAAGCAGGAATCCCTCCCTCCTCTCTCCCATAGCACGGACCATAGCCAGCATGTGGTATGCTAGCTAATGCTGAGAGGTGTCTGTGTAAGGTAGACAGGACAAAGGCAGACAGGACGGTGTCTGCTTAGGGTTTTTTGTTGCTAATCAACAGGTAGCTGGTAATGTCCCTCTATTCCTTCCTTGGAAAAAGTTGTTTAAGAAGAGCTTGAACCAATGAGAGAGGCCTTTGTTTTGCTGATGGGCTGATAAACACTGTATAAGTAAATACTGTGTAACTCCCGGCTGGCTCTGTCGCTGGTTAGAGGAGCAGCAAGGGGAGGGGGGAATCCCTCCCTAATCAGAGTGTCTTGCTGGGACCTGGCCACATACCACAACCCCCAGCTCAGCAGTGTGGAAGGGTAGGGAGGGCTGCTCTAGCACTTCCCGGCTTCTAGCCTGAGCCTCTGCAGACATGTGCCTGCATTTCCTCAGTCCAGAGGCGATATCTGTATGTTTACAAACCGGTTCAGCCTAGCCAGGTTAGACTAACCTGCAAAGATTGAATCAATTCAGGCTCAGGCTTTTTTAATATCTGTCCCTAGCCTATGGGTACATCCTCTTTATAACCCCATCATCCTCTGTAATAATCCTCTTTGTATTTGAAGACTGCTATCAAATCTTCTCCAGATTTAATAGTCCCAGGTATTCTAATCTGCCCCCATTGATCATATTTTATGGACCATAATAATTTTAACAATAATTTTCATACTAATCTCCATTAGACTGCCTGCTTTGTGCACATCTTTCTTGAAGTGCGGTGCCCAAAAACTGTGCACAATACTCCAGGTGAGGCCTCACCAGTGCTGAACAGGTGGAGGAATCACTTCCTATGACTTTCATGTCATAGTCCTGCTAGTGCATTCCCATAAAATATTGACTTTTTTGTACACTGTAAGAAAACCTATCCTTAGAAGAGAACCTCTGCACTCATGAGTTGTTACACTTTAGTTCTATGATTGCATCAATCATTGAAGATGATAGTTAAAACTTTGAAGATACCACTGTTTTTGGCCTCAGAGATAAAACCTAAGCCATAAGAGAAACCACTGGCTCAATTTTCTTCATTCCCAAAAAAGATCACAAGAGATAGGAAGAATCCCATTATCGAGGACAAGTTGCACTCAGAAGGTTAATTGATCTATTAGAACTACAGCCATCTGCATTGGATCCTGAATTGAAGAATGCCAGTCAGGGTAAAAGTACATTAAAATTAGCAGCATCAGATCTGGAGACAACTCCAAAGCAGCAACAGTTATGACAGCACTATTGTTTACTAGAATTCCTGCCCTAAATTTCAGGATATAGGTCCACAATCAGATTGTTTAATGGAACCACAAGACTTCCTAGTTCACAGGGAGACTAAGTCCTTCCTTGGATTTCCATTCCTATGAAACAAGGAATTGGCTAAGTGTTCATGTTTCCATGGAGACTTCCCTATCACACCTTCAATTTCCCCTATTAAAGGGGAGTTGCTTTTCAAGATGTTATGCCTGCCTGATCCTCTAGTTCCTCCAGTTGCCTTTGTGTCAGATCCAAGAGGGATCTGCAGTTTGAGATAGCAATTAACGTAAGAGGTATGGTGGGGGAATAACTGCAGTCTGACAGCTCAAGGTCATTAGTGTTTGCTGGGAAAGAGACTGTATGTAAACTTTACAGCTGAGAGAGATCCTTTGTCTCTCAAGTCTTTGCAGTCTCACATCCAGGGAAAATAGCATAGACAACACAGAAGACAATGTTATATATCAACAAGCAGGAAAGATTTCTCTTATCCCACCTGTGCAAAGAACTAAGAGTTATAGAATTAATATAAAGAGCAAAATATCTATCCTGTTGCTCTTCACCTCAAGGGCAAGGACAATATTTTGACAGATCTACTAAGCAGAATTGTGACCTAGTTGTATGAGTAGTCAATAAAGAAAGTGTTGATAGATGATAGCTCTAACCTGTGGTAGTTTCCAGAAATATATTCATTTGCCATTTGCTTCCAATCCTACTTGAGAATAGGCAGAGACAGTCTCTCCTAACAGATGCTTTTTTCCTGACTTGGGGGAAGGGTCTTTTGATGCTTCTCTCCCATCCCCCTCCCCTCCATTATTCTTTTTCCATTTACTCAGAGGATGATGAAAAGATAAGTGAAATGGGGTGACATTTATCTTAGGAGCTTCAGGACAGCTGACACAACAATGGGATACAGAACTTGTGGAAATTTCCAAGTGGATATACAGACTTCTAATGTTCCAAATTTGTTGCCTCAGTAATAAGGCAAGATTTATTACCCAGATACTCAATCATTGCCTCTGAAAGCCTAGGCTATAGGATTCAATAGACCCGAAAACATTGTGCTCTGTAGGGCTAGGTACAGACAGTCAAAAAGCCTGAGACTGAATCGATTCAGTCTTTGCAGGTTAGTCTAAGCTGCACAGATTAAATTGAAACAAAAGTGACCAGACGTTTACCTTTGATTCAGGAAATGTAATCATATGCCTGCAGTGGCTCAGGCCATGAGTGACTGGTGCCTCCTGAATCTGGGGGGGGGGGGCACCCGCCAATGGCAGCGGCCCTATCAGGGGGGAACCAGCCCTTCTGACAGCTAGAAACCAGGGACACTAGAGCATAGCTCTCTAGCTGCATGTTTACTTCCTTTTCCTGCTGCCCCCAAGGTCTCTGGGCTTTGCAGTCCAGAATTATAGCAGCAGGACTCTGAAAGGTTGCTCATCACTTCCTCTTCCTGTTTCCAAGTGCCTCTGGGATTGGTAGTCTGTAGTTGCAGCCAACAGTAAGTTTGAGCTGGGGAAGCAGTGTTTAGCTCTTCTCTCTGGTCACAGACCCTAACTGGGATTTGCCTGGCAGGGTGGTGAGAGTAGTCCTCCCCCCGAAGATTGGGTTGCATCCTCAGCCGGACTTGTCCCCCCAACAACCCCCTTGCCAGCCTGCCCTCACTGCTCCAGCTAGAGAGCAGAGGGGTGGGGCCAGCCCTGCTCTCTGGAGCTGGCAGCACAGCCCAGCCCAGAGCTGCAAAATGCTGGGATGCTGAGGGACTCAGATTTAACCTGAACCAGAAAGGGGTCTGGGACAGAAGTTTCATAAACTGGTTTGTCCCAAATCAGTTCAGACTGATACTCCATTCAACCAGGTTTATCTTAAACCAGTTTCAGCCATTTTGAAACTGGTTTATGTGCACTGAGCTTCTGTTCTGTTACAGATTTAAACCAGTTTCTGATCACTTAAACCAGTTTATGTGTAATTTCTGTCCCTAGCCTCAAGGTGCAACAAGTGTTACTTAATGCCATAGAACAGTCAACTAGAAAGTACTACGGTCTCATATGGACTAGGTTTGTGAAGTGGATGTGTGGCAAACATGGACCTACACTTGTGGCATTAATTCATGCTGTTCTGAAACAATTAGCAATTCAGTTAAAGGGTTCAGGTCTCTCCATAGCCTTTATAAACATCCACTTATCAGCTATTTAAACACACCCTGTTCTTATAGATGACAAATTTGTCTTTGCATACAAATAGTAAAAATGTATAACAGGGATGGACATGGTGTACTTTAAAAACATCGATCATAAAATCTGCACACATGAAAGCTCCATTTGAGCCTCTGGATAATTTTGCACTGTTCCACAATCAATTAAAACTGCTTTCATAGCAGGAACAATATTAGTCAGGCAAATGAGTGAGCTGCATGCCTTTGAATGGCAGTCGTGATGTTCACTGTGTTTCAAACAGATAAAGTGTTGTTTTGCCTTTAGCCTAGATTCTTACCCAAACACCTGCCTTCTATGTTAAACAAATTATAAATATGCCAGTTTTCTTCCCTAGATTCATAAGCACCAGGGCAAATCAGAAGTGCACACTCCAGAACTTAGTGATATGCCCATGCTACTAGTTAGGACTTTGAGAGTCGGGACATTAGCTAGTCCAACCCATATGAGCCACCTCTGCCCATAAATATTACCTTGATACAGCTGAACACGAAACATAGTAAGCAAGTAGTGGGCAAACTGATTCTCAGAACAACTCTGCTCAAACCCTTCTAGAATCAGTCCAACTGCTTGTTCTCCCCTTCTGTGCTTGACTGATTATAGAAGTAGAGGCAGGAAGGGATAGGAGTCAGGGGCTTGCAGACTACTTGTACTGTACTGTACCGTGTCCAGTTTTGGGCACACCACTACATAAAGGATGTGGACAAATTGGAGAGAGTCCAGCAGAGGGCAACAAAAATGGTTAGAGGGCTGTGGAACATGACTTCTGAAGAGAGGCTAAGGGAACTGGGCTTATTTAGTCTGAAAAAAAGAAGACTGAGGGGGATTTATAGCAGCCTTCAACTACCTGAAGGGTGGTTTCAAAGAGAATGGAGTTGGACTGTTCTCAGTGGTGGCAGATGACAGAACAAGGAGCAATGGTCTCAAGTTGCAACAAGGAAAGTTTTAAGATAGATATTAGGAAGAATTTTTGCATGAGAAAGGTAGTGAAACACTACAACAGGTTATCCTGAGAGGTGGTGGAATCTCCATCCTTGGAGGTTTTTAAGACCTGGCTAGACAAACCCTCGACTGGGATGATCTAGTTGGGAATGGTCCTGCTTTGAGGAGGGATTTGGACTAGATGACCTCCTGAGGTCCTTTCCAATCCTAACTTTCTATGATTCTGTAGTCTGGTTGGCTAGAGGCTAGAGATAGAGGGTGGCCTTGGAGATGCCATGCTTGCTCTGCACATGCTGCCTTCCAAACAGAAAATAGCATAGCTAGTCTTGTGCTTCTGGTTTAAGAGTGGAGTGATCATGACTATTTTTTGTCCTTGTGGTGGAAGGGCATTGACAGTGCCCTCAATCCCCTGCTTTACCAATGGAAAACTGAGGTGTTTTATGAAGTTTTGGGGCATTGGGCCTGGTAGCTATGCTAAAGGGTTTTTCATGAAATTTTAAGACTATGTTAATACTTGTATAGGATGGTTTAGTCAGCAGTGATCCTGCAGGGATTTGGACTAGACAACAGCCTGAGATCCCATCCAGCCCTACGTTTCTCTGATTCTGTGACATCTCTCAGGCCCCTGGCAGACATTAATGTAATTATGTAATGAGTCTGAGGAATTTTATCCAATATCCCTGAAATTATGCATCCAACCATGCCAGATGTTCAAGGCATGTAAGTCAGGTGCTGTTTTGCCTCCAATATCACCCCTTAGTGTAACATGACTCTTTTAGACATTCAAGGTCTGGCATGGCAGGATGCACAATTGTTGGGTTAAGGAATAAAATTCCTCAGATCCCATCCTATGTCTGCCAAGGCATGCAGCTACATATGTGCAGGGACCTGTAGATCAAGTAGCTCCCCAATTCCCAGTTGCATGAGCAGAGCACTTTGAAATGACATGTACAGCCAGCTGCACACATGCTGGGGAATAGAAAACTGTGGTTCAGGGATCTCCCCCATCCCCGGCTCCCTGTGCCACCAACTTGTCAGCCCAGCATGAGGCTGCACTGTGTGGCTTTAAACGTCCCTGCCACGGGGAGCCAGTGGGGTGCCAACATGCAGGGACATTTAAAGCCACACTGTGCAGCCTGATGTTGGGCTCCACATGCCAGACGTTCAAAGTAAAGTATGATACAAACCAGCCATAAAGATGTTTCAAATTAATTGTGGAACTTCTATGTGGATGGTTTGCCAAAAATGGCCAATTGTACGGCATGTTACAGTTTATCAGGTAATGTTAATCATGTAATCACTGTTACATCTGCCAAGGCCCTCAGTGTGTCACTGCCAAGCACTAAATCTAGTGACACAGACATCCCTTCATTTTTGAACCAGGACCCGACTCCTCCCGTCCATTGTTTGCTAATCACTGCAGAGAGGGACTATACAGAGGATGCTCAAAGAAGAAAGGAAAACTACTTCCTGGTTACTGGAGTTCTTTGACTCTGCATATTCACACACCTTGTCCACCATCCCTTGTTATTATGAATCCTGCTGAAATCTTGATTTCAAGGAGGTAATGGAAGAAATGGTACAGCAGAAGGCAGCATACCTTTTTTCATAACCTCACTGTCAGAGCATTCAAGGGCTCTAGCAGGCACTACATTGAGAAATGTCCACCATTTGAAGTGCATAAATCTGTGGTAAACATCTCAAAGAACTCTAGTTACAAGTAAGGAACCTCCAGTTATCCTGCCACTGCTCATAATAAGTGTTATTAAAATCACTGAGGTATGTCCTTACCAAAATCAAACACTGTCCTCCTAAAACTGGCTCAGGTTGTTAGAGATGTGCTAAGTAATGTGGATTTTTTCTGTTTTTTGAAGGATTCTAAGCATGTTGTCTACTCCCCTTCCCCCTCCCTCCACCACCCATCAAGTGGATAGGAGCACCCTACTGTGGTATAGTCTCCAAATCAACCTATTGTCTATTTTGCTCATTACTAACTAGCTCTGTTAACACATTGCATACTTTCCTGTGTATTCCAAAAATACAACTGTGCCCAGCCATTTACAATGAACATTGGTTTCATTCAATGTATTTTAACTTTCCCAAAATCAGGAATTTATTTTATGTTATGAACGGGAAAAATGGTGAACATTTGCGTTCCAAAAGATGTTAGAAATATATCTGTGAACACTCATACACTTCTGCCCCACCCAGTGTTTCAGCAATTTGCACATCGTAGGTCTCGTAGTTTTTACACACCTTTTTTCCTGCACATGAATTGCTGTGCATCAGCAAACAGATAAGAGACGCATGTAAGCTTACAAGACGCTGGCAAAAAGCACTGAGTAAACTTCCCACAAAGCAGTTCCAGATTAGATTGCCAGACCTTCATTAAACTCTCAGTCGAACAAGGAGTGTCACGAGTGCCATAATGTGTCTATTTCCCTACAGACATCCTGACACTAACATCTTGTTCATATCATTATCATTATGAACTCATTACAGTGTGTCCCATTTATTTATTTCAAATGAATTAAATTATAGGTTTCCTTTTTATTTCTTAAGCACAGTGTATTTCGAGACACCAGTTCTGTGTTCTGGATGAACCATGTTCACTTACAGAACAGATGGAGTAAGAACATTGGCTTTAAACTCTCCTCCTTTATTCTCAGCCCCCAGCAGGTCAGAACAGCCCCAGGGCTACTCTGACTAAGGGCTTGTTTACACACAGTATTTATGTAACTATGTCAGGTTGAGACTGGTATTTTTAAAACAGTAAAGTCCCCTCATCTGGATACATAGGTGCTTATACCAATATTATTTCTAAAAAAATGTATATAAATCAGGGCGAATGCAGAGGAGATGCAGTTGCACAATTGCACCTCCTTTTGGATCACGGTGATCCTTTTCAGATCACAGAAGCAGCAGCCAGGGACTTTAAGTGCTGGAAACAGGTAAAAATCTCTTCCAATGCCGTATACCCCATGCTCAGCTTCCCTCTCTTTTGCCCTCCATGGTCAGAGTCACCTACCCTCCTCCTCTCCCTTCCCCACCAATCCAGCTGTGCTGTGCAGAACTGGAGACAGTGGCACTAGTAGCAGCAGGTGGGTCCATGCTGGAACCCCACTCCAGTGATCCCTGATGGCCTGGGAGCAGGGTCATGGAGAGGGAGCTGCTTCCAATGCAGCCATTCCCACAGCCCCAGGAGTGGGGAGGAGTGGTGGGACCAGCACCAGCAAGTAAATCTCTCTGGCCCATTCGTGCACCCAGAATGGAGACGGCAAGAACAGGAATGGGAAGGGAGGGGTGCTGAGAGTAGCAGGGAAGGGGAGGTTCTTGACTGGGGACATGAAAGTCCCAGCCTGCTACCTCCATGCATGATTTGTCTGCAGTTGAATGGGGGTGGGGGAATCAGGAAAGGATGCTGGGAGTTGGGGGTGCAGCCACCCCTGCAGTGCCAGTCACTGTCCTCATACCCTCCCTTTTCAAAATCCTGGATCTGCCCTTGATATGAATAAAACTATTCCATGTAAGTCTCCATTATATAATTGAGCCCTCCTTAGGGGCTCTACTGCCTTAGCTATTTAGGGGGAAAAAATGATTCCCGTAACTGAAAGAGTTAGATTGGTCCTGTAGCAGTGTGTAAGCATGGCCTTATACTTGGTTGACTATGGTGCCTTGGATCTTTCTGCCAGCTCAGAGTAGCTGGAGGGCTGTAGTCCTTCAGCCTCATTACTTTTTCCCTGCCTGTGCTCTGTCATCCACAGCTGTAAGGACTTATGTAAGGGGATCTCCTTAAAATCCTTAAACCATGACAGGTTCCACTGGCTTCAGGCCCCTAAAGCTGATATATGCAACAAAGGAGCCAGACATGAGAGTTCACTGTAAAATGCAATATAATGAATTGGCATTGGTGAAATGTGAAAAAGAAAACAAATAACTTGAACTGGTTTTACACTGATTTAACCCCACTGTCTTCAGTTAAGTTACTTCTGATTTTTACCAGTGGGAGATCAGGATTGAGCTCACTGCTTCAGAATACACTTATGAAATACTACAACATCAGTGAATCTTAAATCTGCTCATATACTAGTTAATTGACCGTTCAACCAATGGTGAGTGATTTGTTAGTAAGCAACATGTTTCATAGGTTCCTGGAAGATGTTGAGTTAAAGGTGTGATTGGACCTGAACCATGAACCAAACAATCCTACCTCCTACGCATTCATGGCAGGCAGCACAATTGCAGGATCAGGGATCAGATCCCATAACACCATATCACCAGTGCCAGGGAAACCCAGGCACTGGTAAGCTGGGTGCCTGCTACCCTCAGAGCTGGGAGTACTGATCATCTGACTGGGCCTCCCAGCCATGGGAGCACATGGATCTATTGGCTCAGATATACTCCGCTAGCTGGGAGTACTGGAGTTTCCAGCCACAGAAGTGCATCAAAGATTTCTTTCAGATGTGCTTCTGTGGCTGGGAGCCCTGATCAGTGATCACCTGATCAGATCTCCCAGCTGCAGGAGCACATGGATCTCTTTGATCCAATGACCTTCCACAGCTGAGAGCCCCTTCAGCTGATTGAGTGTCCCAGCCTCAGGAGCTCATCCAAACCTGTGGGGTTGTCCACATGTTCAAGTTGTTTTGTGGTGGGAAACAGTCAAAGTTATTACACATTTGTTGTGTTATCACTTTGTGGCTTATTCCTTGTTTTATCATGCCATTAATTGAATGAACATGTGGCTGGGTTACTACTTAAGATGTGATTAACTGGTTAATCAGATCTTAAGTGTAACGTGCTGGGGCCATAGCTCCATAGAAAAGCAGGGCTGGAAGGGACCTCTGGAGCTGAATTAGTCCAGCCCCTTGACTGTGGAAGCCAAAGGAACAAGGCATAGATAGCATCCTAACCTGCCACAGGTAAAGAAGGGAAAATGGCAGTCAGGACCTTGCTGCTTCAAGGTCTATTAAATACACTCAAGAGATTTAAAGTACAGGACCATGCCCCTGCTACAGAGGAAGGCAAAAACCCCGAAGTCCATACCAATCTGACAATGGGGTAAAATTCCTTCCTGACCCCAACATTTGAGTGCTAAATTTGAGTGACAGTGGAAATGATGGATGAAAACATCCTGTATAAGCACTTCTCATCACATGACAAAGCAAGTTTCATTCCATTGTATTCAAAGGGGAAGGTTCCTTTTGCACCTGGACTGCTTTCTTAGCCAAGTTTTCATTTTCTAACCAGTATTAAATTATCTGAAAATCTACATGTGTGGGAAATATTAGAAACTCTATTCCTCTCATGGGGAAAGCTTTCTAAACCCATTGCAATTTTTCTCTTAGTTGTACAAAGTACTTCAATCCAGAAGCCCTCATAGTCAAAACCCTATAACTTTGTAATTCTGAATGAAGGCAATTATGTCTTTAAATATGTTCAGTGGATAAGAAATTGAATGTGAATTAGAATTGTATCAGCACGGGATAATCCATCTACCTGTTATCATGTTTCAGATCTTAAAATTCCAAATACCAACATAACTCACTCCCAGTAAGACACAATGTCTAATTTATGACTCCTCTGACAATGCTGTTTTAATTAATTTTCTTCATCCTATTTCTCTTTCCTCTGCTTCTCATATCTCATCTGTTTGCATTGCCTAGATTTTAATTAAAAAACCTCTCCTCTCTAAGGACCAATCTGAAGTGGCAAAAATAATCACTTAAAATATTACAGTCATTAAAAAATTGGCTGCGGTCAAAGCCATGCATTTTCAATTTGCCTACAAACGATATTTTAGTTTCCTTTTAAAGCGCACTTTGTATTTGGATTGTATACTGCCAGCCAGCCCAGCTATCAGAAATGCTTCTCCAGCTGGGTGGGTTAAATGACAACTCCTTAATGGAGGAAATTGATGACTCTTCTGCTCATGTAGAGGTAAAAGCATACTGGGCAGATTTCTTTCCATCTGCCACCAGCTCTTCACAAGCTGGCATTGCTGAAATGCCCACTATGCTCATTCCGATGTAAGCAATGTCGCCAAAAAATAAATTGTGAGGCTACAGCTGTCTGAAAGAATCATCAGGACCATTAGGCTCCAGAGAGATAATATGAAGAGGTGCACCAGTGTTTGTCTTTGATAAAAACCTAATTAAATGATGGTAAAGGTGACAGCACATACTTTAAAAGCACAGAGGTGAAGTCACTAACATTTACATTGGAGAATGGAGAACAACCTCAGGAAGACGATATGTAATACAGAAGCCAAAAATCTATTACACAGGAATTTTGAACCGATGTTTCCTGTTGATGCTTTTGTGAGTGGCAAAATTGTATCACTTAGTTACACCTTGTTCTGCTTTTCGAGCAAAGGAAATCCTTATAATAGGGGAAATGGGAAAATATTTGTTGATTCACAATTTTTACAGAAACAAGTAGAGAGAAGCCTGATTTTATAAACCAAAATTCATTGGGCTCCAAGTGTTCTGTGTCTCCCACTCTTAGTGAGTCACTGGTGTTTCAACCTCCCCCCTCCCCGCCATTTTACTAACCTTTTAGTTTATGAAGGTTTCTTTTGTCACTGGTGACTTCAGTAAACTTGAAGTTGTACTACACTGTACTTACCAAACTGAAATCAGATGCTTTTTTTTTCTCTTGAGAGACATTGTGGTCCAGTGGCTAATCCACAGGCTGGAAAATGAAAAGTCTTAGGTTCAGATCCCTGCTCTGCCACTGATTTGCTGTGTGACCCTGAGCAACTTCCTTCTTTCCATTTCTGTTTCCCTTTGTGTATTATGCATGTTAACTGTATTCATTCTTTATGGTGGGCTCAGCAGAATGGGGCACCAATCTCTGTCATAACCTCCAGGTGTTACTGTAATACAAAACAATTTTAATAGATACATTTTTCAAGAGTACACAAGTGATTTAGGAGTTTGAGGTCTGCTTTGCAAACTTACCAGACCCGGCAGAATTGCCCTCAGTAGTGCTCCAAGTGGGCTGTTTCTTAACCAAGAAACTGCCTCATAGAGCTAGGATGACTAAGAATTATTAATGGATTAGATATATTCATGATTAACTAATGTTGTCTGCTTTTAGAGGGAAGCCTAGTCTGTTGACAATCTGGATCAGCATTTGCTAGCCAAAATGATAGTAGTATTCAGACTAGGGAAAATAAAATATTGTTTGTTTAAATTTTAGGCATAGTATGCTGTTTTACCATCTGATATAACAATACCGCATAATACTACAGCTGCACTTTAAAGGACTAATTGGTAGAGCAATTTATATACAACAACAACGCAAAAAAGCTAGATAAAAGCTATGTTAAACTGTTTGCATACATACAGCAACTGAACCATTAGAATTATCATTTATTATTATTTATTATTTGCATTATAGCACATAGGGGCTCTGATCATGGTGCTTGACACTGTAAAAAAAAAGGCAAACACATGGACCCTGTCCCAGAGTTTGAAACCTAAGTATAAGATAAAAGACAGCAGCTGGATGCAGACCTATGGAGTAGTATATGGAGTCAGAGAGACGATATTGACCAGCATGATAAGCAGAGAACAAAGCAATGTAATTGTTACTATTTTAGGCACCTCCGCAAAATAGAGCTATCAGAAGGGATATGAAGGAGAACAACGAAGTAGTTTGAATATATTTATGGGGCATTGCTTCCAGTTGTGAAGGGCAAAGGTACTTGAAAATCTAGCAAGTGATGCAGGGTGGCATGATGGACCAGTGAGTGCTTAGAGTTTCTCTCTTAGTACCCCATGATAAATGGCAGGTAAGATGAAGATAGGCCCCAAAAGGCTCTGTGGATGTTAAGAAAAGGTATTTATAGGGATTTTGCATTTATCCTAAAAGCAGGCATTAGAAAATGTAAGCGTTTAACTGTACATTCCAGATATCGGCATACTCCAATTCCTTTTCAGTTTAGACACCCTAACAACCTTAATTTTGTCCTGTTTATTGGATACAGGT